>NC_043973.1:42092293-42742293 GCF_902148855.1 Sphaeramia orbicularis
TAATGGAATCGGAATCGTTAAATTCTTAACGATTCCCATCCCTAGGGAAGGGCTAAGGCAGAGGGCTGTATAGCCCTCAAAATGGAGATTTTCCAAGACCACACTACGAACAGAGGGGTAGGAGAAATTTCCCATAATTCGGTTGAAATCATCAGCAAGATGGAGGTAAACACAGCCAAAAAGTGCAGCTCTGTGATAAAAGAAACACACAAATGTACGTATTTTCTTCGTAAACAACTTAATCATTTGACTGACTATTTAATGCTATTTCAGTGTGTTATAGACCGCATTTCTGCAGTTTATAGTTGATAGCCACAAAAAGATGAGATGGTTACAGCTACTGACGGCATGATGAATACATTCGGAAACAAAGTTTTCGCATCTGTTTATAGCAGCATTGATGACCCCTAGCCCTTGCAGCTCTGTTTCAAGGGGTAGTGTCAAGTGCAAGGGCCAAGGGGTAGGAGTAAGGCGGAGGGCTAAGGGGTGAATTGGGACTGGGCCTAAGTGCATACATATTCCCTTCTTTCTTGAGTCTGTTTGTTCATGCAAAATGATTAAAAATGAATGATATTTAATCATGATTAATTGAAATTAATCCACTGCAACCCTGTGATCAATCAGATTAAAAATTTTATTTGTTTGACAGCACAAATTTATTTATTTATTCATTTGCCACATACGGGCAAGGAACCAAATACGGTGACTTCAGTCATCTCAATTTTCTACATGGTGAAAATCTTTCACAAAAGTAATAAAGTCTTGTTATGTCCTCCAATAACACACTAAGGTTGCAATTTTGAATTTCAGAGTATTTCTATGAGTGCCCTATAAACGGTTAAGTCAGTTATTGTGATTAGGTCAATATGTAGTTATGTCGAGAGGCCTCATAATACAAAAAGCAAGAAAAGTGCATCAGTATTATTAGCATCGGTAATAGTTTAAATCACTCTCTCCTTTCCAGACTGCATGAAATTACCACTTAGGTTCCTCAAAATTAATCCTGCCAACCCCAAGAGTAATCACAGTCAGAAAATGCACATGTTTAACAGGATTCCTGCTGCTTCACCATATTTCTCATATTTCTGACAAATTGAATCACTGGTGACATTCTTCATGGTTTTCTTTATTCAACATGAGCTCTCATTTTACTGAGAAAGTGTACTCAAATTTGAGTGTCATAAGACTTTGAGTTATAATGGTAACATGTCAGTGCAGAATTTGGACTCTTTCTTATTTTTACAATGGACATCTGAACCTGTCATGCCTGGAGAAGTGCAGGTGTAGCTAATGTCATAATTAATTGGCGTAGAATGGAGCCACAGAGACCTGGAACTAGAACACCTACACTGTACGCAGCTGTCTTTAATGCCATTAGTCACATCGGCGTGTGGCAATCCAAAATGTCCACTGCGGGAATGGTTTGAGGGTTTTTTGTCTTTTTTTTCCAGAGCAGATATTTTGGCATGTCACAACAGGCAGTGCACATGTGTAACTAATGACATTAATAATGGCTGGATACTGCTCAGGTGTTGCCAGTTTCAGCAGCATGCGCACTGCCTCGGCTTAGTAGAAAACCTCAATGGAATGGCGCCATCATTAATGTCATTAGTTCCACCTGTGCTTCTCCTGCTACGACAAGTCAAAACGTCTGCGGTGAGAAAAGGCCCTTGCACTTTTATTACCAGGTTTATAGACACAGGCTAGCATTAAAGGATTATAAATGCGCAGTGTGTCTGAAAGCTTCAGTCTCACCTTTTCTTCAGTTTGAAGGTTAAGAAGATATTTGTCCTTATGAAGAGTCAATAAAAGAGGCCTGAAGACGTCTGAGTTCAAAGACCTAAACAGCTGGTGGCAAACAAAACTATCTATTGATCTAAAATGGTTAATATCTTTTCAAACACTAATCCTATCGATACATGTAAATAATTCAGGTAAAATTCAGTTTTGTATTTGGATATTCAGAGGCTCTGTAGTGAAACACCATCATGCTCTGTAACATCGATTCACTAAATATTAAAAACCCATGTAGTTTGACCAGTGACAGGGGTAGAAGATACTTGTTTTCATGTTCAGTTAATGATATATTTTCCTGAAAAAGCTACTTTCTTCACTTCTCTCTCTTTGACATAACCTTTGACGTTACTCTGAGCTTTCCTGAAGATCTACATCAGGCATCACCAAATGGCGGATCTCAGTCTGAACCTGGACCCAGTGATGGTTCTGTCTGGACCCATGACCAATCTCTGACAAATTCACGAGAATAGATCATTTTCATGAAGTATTTTTTCCAACAGTAGCAGCTATAGACAGCAGGTGCTGCTACTCCAGTTACTACCACAACAGCTCCACTCAGATGAGCCAATCGAATCACTTGTTTACCCTGCGCAGCATGCGCACCAGAGCAGAGACAAAGAGACAGTGATGGCAGCATGTCTCGCTCCAAAACAAGGAAAGTTGATGCAGAAAACCGTTGTTTTTTAGGGTGCTTTCACATTACGTACCTGAGTCCATACTGTACTTGGATATGTTCATACCTTTCCCGCAGATATTGCATTCACAAACACGTATCGCGGTCCGTGCCCGAGTACGAGTGGGTGTTACAGGGCCGAAACAGTAGGTGGTGGTGTGGAGGGAATTCTGTCGCTATCCTCTAAATGCGGAAGTTAGAAGAAGACAAACCCTTACCCATCTGTTATTAGCCTGTTTGAGGCAAAGAGAAGAAGAGCTTATTCACCACTGTTTGCACTTTTTTATTTATTTTATTCTGAGGTTTTTGTTTTCTTTAATGTGAAATAAAGGCCTTAAATGTATTTGCCTGGGACTACTTTTACTAATGGTAAAAGAGCTAGCTGTGCACTCTGTTAAACATTTCCTGCACTGAAAATTGACAATAAATATTGTTGAAACCATATGAAAATGTGGACATATAGGGAAGGCTCAAAGACACAAGTTGGACTTGGGTTCAGACCTTTTACCTGGAGGAGATTTTAATTACTGGACCTCAGTAATCTTTAATTGAATACCCCTGATCTACATGATCAGTAAATTAAATATAGGGAAATAGGTAATTTTCACTTAGAAATGCAAAATACAAAGCATAATATTTCAATAAATGGCAATAAATACCTAAAGAAAGGTTAAAATACAGAAAATAATATTTGGAAACTGCTACAAAAGTAACACTGGGTCTTTATGGGTTAAACGTTGCTTGGGTCATTCAGAAATTCTGGATCATTGGTGAATTCCACAGTTCTCTCCCAGAAATCCATTCTGCGGGGCCACTGCCATAAATAAGGACTTTGCTTTGGTACAATTATACGTCAGGGATTAAAGTTCTCCGTCACCACGACGGATTTCCGTCAAATGGGAAAATTGAGGGGGGAAAAAAGTCATTTTGAAGTAACTTCCCCACGTGTTTTGCGGAGTCCAGTCGGCACTGCGATCCTGTTCTGGGTCTGGGTCTGCTGTCCTGAATCTGCAGGTGTTTAACACAGGCACGCCACGCACAGGGGGCTGATAGGTTTAACAGTGATGATAATAAGATGACTTCTTTATTTTTAAGTCGGGAGGAGAGATTGATGACTATTTATCATTGGAAGGAAACGCTGCTCATTCTGTGCCTCAGAAACACATGGACAAGTTCAGCTTTACCGAAGTTCAGCCTCCAGACGCTAACTTTAGTTTAGTGCTAACAAGTAGCTTTCATTATGAAAGAACCACAGCGAAAAGGGAAGAAGACAGAACTGATCTACATGTACCTTCATGTTTGGGTTCATAGCTTATCTCCTCTTGCCGGTATATGACTAGTGTGTGTGTTTGTGTTTGTGTTTTTGTGTATGTGTATGTGCCCTTCCCGTGTGTGCGGCTGTGCGCGCCGCGGCCTTACGCGGTTACACGCCTGACTGCATAACTGCTTTATTTGGACCCGTTTAGCATCTTATTTCTATCTGTGTGGTACAGTACGAAGATAAAACTGAATGAATGAGTAACACCCTTGGTATTTGCAAAGCCACTGTATTTTAAATACCCTCAGAGAGTATCTGGAACGGAATATAATTTCTGTTTCAGTTGACATAATTTCTTCCAATCAAAAGAGAACATGATATTGGCGGGAGGGGGTTGTGGACGCAGATTTAACGACGTACAGATTATTTTGGCTAAGCATATACGACATCATGGACACGTTTGTAGAGGAAGGTGCCGAAGTGGTAACTATTGAGAGATGCATGAAAAATAGATGGAGGTGGGCATGGCTTGATGAGAAGGGAGACGATGGAACCCCAATTAGATCATGGTGCAAAAAAAATTAAGCAGCCTGGTGCGTGCATGTGCGTATTCCCCAAAATTCATGTGCTGTTGGAGTTGGAGTTATGTTTTAGGAGTTCCTAAATTGTTAAGAAGTTTTTCACTCATTTTTTGCAGTAAGGTTTTCTTCTAGTTATTATTTTCACTTGCTTCAAAGGTTTTCATACCCTTTAAAATTAACCAGAGAGCACCAAAATTGACCTGAAGCTTTAAATATTTTCTGTGGGAGGACCCCCAGACCCCCCACCAATACCACTCATGACAATTTTTCTATCCATGTTACTAATCTTCTACACCTGTACACTCTCCCATTCAGTGTGTTTTACAGTATTGCCAATTTTGACTATATAAACTTGTACGCTATAGTAGTATTGTATTGCATCATTTTTAATAGTGGCCAATGATTTTGACCAGAAGAAATTTTTCAGTCAGATGAAAAATTTTTGCTTTAATCCCTGTTATACATTCCCCTCTTCTTTAGTTTAAGACAGTCACTGTAATAACAGTAGATGAACTGACACTACAGTGCCAACACCATGGAGGTTTTCCTTAAACGAGCATCTTGCAAGAACTATATAGTATTTTACAAGAATTACGACATGTTGCAATACAGGACTTTAGTAGAATCAGAAGCCAAACACTCTTCAATGGAAACACCTACAAGTAGCAATTGTGAAAATTGTACAAATATCACTTTTATTTTGTGGAAAATTGTCATGGAAACCCAGCTAATGACAAGTTGCATGACAGGTAGCTCACCCTTTGATAACATGTGTGATATGATAAAGATTGCTGTGCGGACAGAGTCTTCTCTATTGCTGCTCCAACCCTCTGGAACTCCCTCCCAGCTACCATCCAACACTGCTCTTACCTCAACACCTTCAAATCGTTTTAAAAAACTAATTTATTTAAGATTGTTTTTAATGTTTACCTGTTTTACATTCATATACTTGCTTTTTGCACCTGCTTTGTATCTGTTTTCAATGTGTTTGGTTTATGTTTTCATCTGGTGTATGTAAAGTGTTTTTGAGTACCACGAAAAGCGTTATACAAATAAAATGTATTATTATTTATCTAGGCTGTACTCCTACACCGGCTCTTATGCATGATGTTGACACTGTGTTGGATTTGTGTTTGGAAAAATCTAAACAAGGAAGAAATTGGAGATCATGAAGAGGGTGGACGTTAAATGTAGTGTGGTGTAAAAATACTGACCTTTTCTTTTCCAAACATGTTGCTTTCCGTCAGGATGCTTTGAGGTGTTTCAGACAGGACAGATTGTCCTCCATGTCACATCGCATGAGATAAAATGACACGCCTGATGGCACTGAGTCGTTTCTGATGCAAACCAGTGCTTCACATCAACTGGAATGGGCTGGAATCAGACTGATTTTTGTGTTTTCTCACCACAGACTGATGCACATTTAACCCATAAAGATCCAAACATCCACTGGCAACCAAAAGCATCTACTGATGTAAATGTTTAATACCTGTTGATTCACTAATCCTATCAATACATGTAAACAATTGGTGTAAAATACAGTTTGTCATCTTTTCATGGTCATCAGATATGACCCATTTTGTAGTTACCGTGGAAATGCCGTCATCTTCTACAACGTTGATTCACCAGTAAAACCCATAGAGTTTGATCAATGACTGGCTGGAGACACTTGGTTTTACATTCAGTTACTGATATCTTTGATGTAAAATTCACTTTTTCCTCATGTTTCTCTGTTTCTGATATAATAACCTTCAACTTTATTCTGAGCTTTTTATGAACATCTACTTGATCAGTAAATTCAATATAGGAAAATACATTATTTTCACTGACAAAAATGCAAAATATAGAAGACAGTATTATAATAAATGATGATAAATTGTTTAAGAAAGGTTCATTTGAGAGAAAAATTCATTTGGGAATGACCACAAAAGTAGCACTGGGTATTTATTGGTTAAGCGCTGACATGTTTGTGCAAAATAGTTTGTTGCTTTTTCTTCCATTCTCCTTTTTTCTTTGTAATTTTCCTCCATTCTTTCATAGCTTTATTTGTCATTATGGTCTGACAATATACAAATAAATAAAGACTTTCAGGAACTCTTAGCACTTCCTTCTTAGATGTGTCCTCACAGAGTAGTCTAGAGTAAATACTACATGCCAGTCTAACCCTGTAGCACCACATTTACACATGTCCACCTCAGGCTTTTCACACAGGGTCGACAAATCACATCATCACAGGCGTCCATCAGCTGTGGCGCACATGAATGCATCTTAAAGGGATGTTGAATGTTTTCATATACAGCAGGTGACAAAACTGAGGGACCAGAGGAGTAGATAGAGACAATAGCTGAATAATGTAATACGATTAGGGAACCTGTCATCTTATTTTATAGTCTCTGGGCATCATTTCATCAAATTTCAGATCGTTACCTATAAAGTGTTGTGTCAGCCTCAATATTTTTGACCTAAAAAGACCATAACAGCCACTGTCGACCAAAATCATCACTGATCTAAACTGTTTAATACCTGTTGATCCACGAATCCTGTCAATACATGTAAATAATTGGTGTAAAATGCAGTTATTCGTCTTGTCATGGTCATCAGATATGACCCATTTGGATGTTCAGAGACTCCGTAGTTACCGTGGAAACACTGTCATCTTCTGCAACATTGATTCACCAGTAAAACCCATGGAATCTGATCAGTGACAGTAAATGGAGACGCTTGTTTTATGTTCAATTAATGATGTTTTTTTTTTTTTTTTTGAACAAGTCACTTTTTCTTCAGTTTTCTCTGTTTCTGAATAAATAAAACACAACTTTAATCTGAGCTTTTATGAACATCTACATGATCAGAAAAATAAATGTAAGAAAATACATGATTTACACTGAGAAACCACAAAATACAGAGGACAATATTATAGTATATGGTGATAAATCAATTAAGAATGATTAAATAGATAGAAAAATTCATTTGGGAACTGCCACAGAAGAAGCACTGGGTCTTTATGGATTTATACCCAGTCCATACTAATGCAGATATTTTGCAAAACTGATCATTTTGTTTACGTTTAGATCTTTTACCCACACATTTAATGGAGTGTAAGATGACAAAATCTGAGGATTTGTAAAAACTCTGTGTGTATCCATGTAGTCAAAGAAAACAAATATTAGAAATTGATGGTCACGCTCTAATTTGTTCATGTTTGTTGTTGCTTTGTGCAATGAACCTGCACCTGAAATGTAAAATATATGTGTATGAGGCAGAGATTAAGTTGTTACAGTGTTGTGGTGAAACCTACATACTAAAGAATACACAGCCATAACTGTCACTTAAAGTAACTTAAGTTGCTGTTTTTGCTCAGCTTCATGTCAGACTAAATCCTTCTTCTAGTGCATCCAGTATTTTCCACAGTTGTTAGTGTCCACCACAAATTTTTCTGAGCTGGTTTTCAATCATCTTTATGTACTACTGCGGACAGTTAACAGTGTCTATGTGAGTGAATGTTAGAAAAACACAACCAGCATAGTGCACAAACTGAATGTTTTTCACCATAGATGCCTCAGAAAAATACTGGTCAGTTATAGAACTCGAGTGACAAATGAAGAGGTTCTAAGAAGAACAAAATCGAGACTGCTCCAGGAAATAATCGCAGAAAGAACATTTCTCCTGTTGGAGTATACTCTGCTGCTACCTGACACCTGCTATGCCAAAATCGCCATGAGCTGGGTGCCACCAGGAGGTAAAAGGAAGAGAGCAAGGCCAAAGCGGACCTGGCATAGCACATTTATAGAAAATTTGGCACAGAGAAACCTCAGACACAGTGGTAAACTGTTTCATGAACAGAAACGGAAATAAGAGCTGGAAAAGGAACAGAATGCACTGACTTGCTGCACTATGACCATGTACATCAACATACAGAAGGACATAAAGCAGTGTTTTTCAACCGTGGGGTCGGGACCCCACATGGGGTCGCCTGGAATTCAAATGGGGCCACCTGTAATTTCTAGTAATTGATAAAACTAAAAACTTACTTTTAAAAAATATATGGTGAGTTGAGAGAGGACGACAAGGAAAACGCACACTCCACAGGCAGCAGGGGGTGCACTGAGCATGCTCAGATGTTTATGGAAAGGACAATGTCTATTCTCTCAGCACATTTTGAAAATTTTCATATTGAGCAAATGGTTGAATTTTTATGACTATTTAAAATAAATCATACATTTAGAAAGCTCACCACAGACACGTCAGGAGTTAAAGCAGTGCTTTTCAACCTTGGGATCGGGACTCCACGTGGGGTCACCTGGAATTCAAATGGGTTGCCTGAAATTTCCAGTAATTGATAAAAATAAAAATAAAAACGTATTAATAAAAATATATGGTGAGTTGAGAGAGACAACCATAATACATAAAAGACATGACAAACTGTGAAGCTGAAACTGCAGCACTGTGGTACTGTTTATCTGTCAAATGTTCATTGTGGTCAGTTTCAGATGCTGCAGCTCTTTTATAATTCATAGTTTGAGTTCTTGTTTGTTCAGTATTAATTGTCAGCCTTGTAAATCCAAGCTGGACTGACTGTACATATCCTGACCAAGGAAAATAAAATTCTCACTTTGTGCAGTAATCTACACCTGGCTTTACTGCCTCCATCCATAATAATATACATTATATAGACTAAATGTCGGCTAAAATTAATGTTTATTTGCATCATAGTATACATACTAACCATAACATGATCAAAAACAAATTAATTTTAGCAACAGAAAAAAAAATTGTCTCAGTTTTTAATGTTTTCAGAAATTTGTGATGTTAAAATGGGATCATGAGCCAAAAAAGGTTGGGAACCACTGGTTTAAGTTAAGGCGAGACACTACAGGTGAATAAGGTAAAATTTTTAAATTAATAGATATCACCATGAAACTTCCTCAGTTGATTAATTACACAAGTATGAAAAAAAATGTATTACAAGTTTTTGCAACATAGTATAGCAAACTATTACATGATCACAAACAAATTAATTTTAGCAACAAAAAAAAATTCTCCATTTTGAATGTCTGGGGTCACCAGAAATTTGTGATGCTAAGATGGGGTCACAAGCCAAAAAAGGTTGGGAACCACTGATCTAAAGAAATAACTCTCTGTTATGTTGCTAGTGAAGCCTGCTACATACTCCGCGAGTTTTCTTCTTGTTCCCTTTGGTTTTGCAGTTCTCACAGCTACTTCTTGACACACTGTCTGGGCAGAACTTTCTTCTCATGTGGTAGTGAGGGGAAGTTTGGCTCCACTCCCAAAGAAGAGCCAGCTGTTTCGGCTCCCAAACGGCTCTTAATTTAGTATCGGACTATGTAACAGGCTTAAGGCTTGCTACATAACTGTGTGAGAACAGAGAAAGTTGTTCATCTGTTCTCAAGGTGGCAAGAATAAAATTGGTTCTGGCCCAGCACATTTTATACTTCACAAGAAACTCCGGTGCTGAACTTGTAGGAGGTTCTCCATTTTTCTGCATTAACCACGCCCACTTCGAATACCCGACCAATTGCACAATAGTTCTTGCACACCACACAAGAAGAAAGTTCAGTCTGGAGAACAAGCTGCAATAACTACAAAACGAGCTGAAAATTCCCTGTTCTCCCTGAGCATGTAGCAGATTTAACTTGTTATTCATGTGTTAAAGTGGGAATCACTGGCATTCTGTTAAACAAATCTACCTACAAATACAAATGAGTATTTTTACTTGATGTGACTTGATCTCTGTATTAGTGCGGACAGGGTACAATCATAATATCCACGGAATGATTTGAGAGCATGATACAAAATTTGGCACGGACGTTCTGTTCTGTCCGTTTTAATGATCACTACATCTCAAGAACACCCTGAGGGAGGTCTTTTTAATTTATTTTTTTTCTAAATGTTTCATTATGGACTCACGGATGAATAGATGAGATTCTGGTGGCTAAAGGTCAAGGCCATTTTGACCTCACTAAACACACAGAGAGAATCGTGTGAACATATTAAGATGCAAACATAGTGGTTGCATCTGATTGAATTTGGGGTTTAACTTCATCAGTATTATGCCCCTCTATTGACCGTCTTTTTGTATTTGTTATTCTATCCAGTACAGCAGTACATCTGTTTCACAAATACTAAGGTTCTAATAATAATAATAATGGATTAGATTTATATAGCGCTTTTCTATTAACGCATACTCAAAGCACATTCATTTTCCATTCACTCACATTCTGGTGGTGGTAAATTACTATGTAGCCACAGTTGCCAATTTGCACCTACAGCCCAGGTGAAGTGTCTTGCCCAAGGACACAACAGCACATGACTAGTACAAAGCAGGATTTGAACCGCCAACCCTTCAGTTATTGGATGACCCACTCTACCCCCTGAGCCACGGTTGCCCAAGTGTTGTTTAGATTTTCTTTCCTGTATTCATGACTTCTGTCTCACCTTTCCTGTATGAGTTATTGCACATGAACCTACCGTCACATGTCCTTTTACAGGGAATGGAGAAGTGTTTAATTATGCTAATTTGGGACAACTGTAATTCCCACTCTGAGAATAAGATAGTAGGATTCATGAGACTTGAGCTGCAAATAATTCTGCCATTTTAACAACATGGCAAATCTGACTTTTCTCAATTTTTTTTAGGACCTTGCTTGCTCTTAAATCTTCTGAAATGCTTCTTCAAATGTTCCTGTGTTGTGTGGTTTTCAGTTTGTTTTCTGAAACATCTGCCTTTTGTGCAATGTCTTCTTCAAAGTACCAGCCCAAATCTGTTTTTCTTATTTAATTTTTTTTTTTTTTTTTTTATTTTTTTTATGTTTTTCATATTCGTCTTTATCTAGATTGTATAAACTGCAATGTCTTACAGAAAAGAAATCCTATTTTTTGCTACCAACATTTCAAACCACAAACCACATTTGGAGAAGGACTGAAATGCCACTACAAGTATTTTTCTACAAATGTGTTTTAGTTCTGCCACTTGTGCTGGATTTGAACCAGTTTCTTGCATGACACGGACTACAACACACAACAGTGGAAAATGCTAAGTGGCAGAAGTCCTTAGCAAAATCCTGCTTCTACTACTGCAGATCAGTGACCATCTGTGGACGGAACCTGAAGTACACTGTCTGCTGGTACTTTCTGGGAGGCTTTTGCACAGGCAAAGCTGGAAATATGGCTGGTTTATCTGGTCAAAAGATCATCTGATGGTTTTTTTATGGTAGAATCACAATCTGAATGACAATTTCCCCACATCTTATAAAATGCTGAGAAGTTGCAACAAAAACCACAGTACTGTGGGAGTAACTTTCCAATTTGTCTGTTACCACAGAGCCAATCAGCACCCTCGTTATATCATGTGTAGACTGGTAACCTGTCACCCTGCTGCCACAGTACTGTGGCAATAAGCATCACACATGCCATGTGCTTATCTGCTTACAGGAAAAGGCTAAGGGAACAGTTACTGGAGGTTTTGTGGATTCTAAAGGTTTTGCATCCATACACGTGTCGTTTCAAAAAATATCTGCATCCAGGTGAAAATGGGAAAACTGGGTTAAAACGGTGTAATACGTATGCCACACCCATATGTGGTGCTGTACACAAACACACAGAGCCATAGGATACACTAAAATCCCAGAAGAATGCAGTGAGCATGTGCATGAAGTCCTTCTTCAGCGCGCTGAGTACAAACATAAACACAAGAAGAAGATGGCAGGTTTTGTTACAGTAGTGCTAATAAACTTAGCAGTGCCTGCTGTGCAATCACAGCTCTGTAATCTGCCTTTGTTATTGTTGTTGTTACCGGCTGTGGTGTTTTGCTTATCCATACGAAAACGCGAGGGCGGCATTGTGAGATTTTTCTGCTCTGGGACCCATTGTCCAAAAATACTGTTACCAGGCACTGAAACGATATTAATCTTTTGCAGATTATAATTTCATTGTCATGTGTATGCGAATATGTCACCACAGTACTATGGCAACAAGAGGCTAATGAGTTCATGAAACAGTATCCATGATTGGCTCTGTGGCAAAAAAAAATGTTGTTACTGCTTATTGTCACATTACAAATGTTAACATTTGTTTGGCTCTGTGGCAATAGACAAATCAATATTTTGTGCCACGGTACTGTGGCAGTAGCCATTGCCTTATTTTATATTGATGTGGATGAACCCTCTGAAAAGCAGGTAATGTGTCAAATTAAGACTGATCATGGTCTAAGATTGTGTAGTGCTAGTAGGAAAAAGAAGTACAGGATTGAAGTCCAATCCCTGTACCTACATGGTTAATGATGTTTATATCGTTACCATAGTAACCCATCAGCAAGTGATGTCTGGATACACAATGGGTGTGATCCTTTCCAAATAACAGTGTGTACAGATTAAAACAATATGTGACAAAGAAACCTAGTTCACCTGCACTCCAACCAGAATTTTATTATGTTTAATGCTTTGTGTGTTAGGCGTCTCTATTCTCTGTACTATTGTCTTCTGAACTGTTGTCCTGTTTTGGGAAACCCTGTTGTATGACCCTCAGAGCCGCCCTTATTGTTCTTTCTCCGTGTACCTGATCAAACGTGGATTACACAACAAAAAAGTTCCAGCTGTTTGAGACAAACATCTCATTGGGGTGTTACAGCTTTGTGTCGAGTCTAACCGTTTTACCCTGACATGTAACTATTATACAGGTGGAAGTGTCTTAGAAGACGCAGAGATACCAATTACCTCTCTGTCAGAGGCCTCAGTAGACTAGACTGCACTGCAGCAAAGAAGTTCTGCTGCAAGCGCCGGTCGCGTCTCTGATGTGTCATGAAACAAGAATTTTTCACTCTGGCAACTCTTAATTACAAAAATATTACAGAATATCGCTTGTTAATGTTAGATTTGAGTATAAGTTCGTATGATGGTATCTAGATGTTTTTTTTCTGCCTTTGATATTGAAGTTCTTGCCAGATGTTAAAATTCTTGCTGTGTCAGTACACTTCTTTTTCCTTGTCCCGTCTAGTTCTTTCAAGCCAGCTCTGCTTTTCTCCCCCTTTTTCTCTTGTTAAAACATATCAGAGTAAGCCCAGACTTTGCTTTGCCTTCGCCTATAATCCCTGTAGTGCTTGTTACTACAATACCCTTCATCTAACTATTCAGTAGTGGGGTTTCTTATTGCTTTGGGAGGGTCTTCTAGTACTGATGCTCGTTGTGGATATTTACTACTGCGTCTTGCTTCTACTGCTGCACATTGTTGTTTTTCAACACAACCTTGTAAAACTGTTCAGGTGTATTTATACAGTGTCTCCTCCACAGAAAGCTACGCTGCTGCTGTCCCAGAACATAAAACATTAAAGTGTTTTTCTCACCTCTAAGCATGGCACCGCTTCTTTGTGTATACTTTTTGCTTTCATAAATATCGTTTTTCAAGACGTACCCATTATCCACTGTCAAAACAGGTATAAAGCCTTTTATGCTCTCATTCTTTATCTTAACCTTTTGCTTGTTATTGTACCCTGTCTTATTCCTGTAAATAAATTTAAGCAGTCTGCTGAACTATGAGGAAAATAAAGAAAAAAAAAATACACCCATAAAAGATATCCAAGCTCACTCTGTTTCTCATTGTCTGTCCCCCTTTTCATTCTGTAAATCATATCACACTGATTTAAGTCTAAGTAATCGCTTCTTGTCTGTGATCTTGCGGCCGGAGCTCAGGCGTATGCTTTCATCTTGCCTAATTGGTTGTGATGGGCTCTACAGGGAATTTCCGGGAGAGGTAAGCTATGGTTCTCATCAGGCGTAGATGGCGAAGGGTTAAAACGCCCGGCTTGTGATTAATGAAGGGTTAAAGCAGATGAGAAGGGAGGGCAGAAGGTCTGACCGGCGTGTGAAGAAGCATAACCTTGCGGCTCCTCCTCATCCCCTTCCCGTGCCGTCTGTTGCCTGGTCCCCAGGCGTTAGCCAAGGCAGCGGAGAGGAGGAGGTGGCGTCGACCGGGTACAACGTACAGCTATTATGATGCTTGTTAACATGTGGGCTGCATTTGCCTGTGGTACTTCATCCAGTTTGTTTGTATCTGGTGGATGGTGCGAGCGTCTGCATGTGCAGGGGGAGCATCTGTGCATGTGCACAAGTGGACGGCATCAAGGCCGCATTTTCCGTGCGGTTTCATCTTATCTGTCAGGGGACGTGGGTTTCTGATGGTCTTCCACTTGAATACAGTTGGCCTGGTGCCCGTGGCCACCCCTGTGACCTCCTTGCTTCTCCCGCTGTATTCCTTCATCTCCCCGTTTGCTGCATTGTCTCGCCACACCTGAGGTCTCCAAGGCACAGGCTGACTCTGCCAGGTGTGTCCCGAATACCAGCTGAGACAAACATGCACACAGTATGAGTCTGTAAAGCACTGAGATGCATAAAGGTTCATTCATTACATTTACTTGCACACCAGTATCCTGTCACTACAATTAGGGACTTGTTAATTAACCCTGTAAAGACTGAACCATTAAATCATTGACAGAAAATTCCAGTTCTTTGAAACTTGAGCCTTTATTGGTCCTTCTGAACAACCAAAAAATGTTTTTTTTTCAAATGTCAATTTCCATGTATGAGTTTCAGTTTTGTATCATATTTAATACATCGGGTCTCAGTGCTCAACTATTAATATTTTTGAACAAACAAAAATATAATTTAACACAAACATGTCTAACAAATTGATAATTCCTTTTCAAAATTGTCAAAGTTCTGCCTCCTTCCTCATTTATAACAATCTTGTAGTGTTACTGGAAAGGCCTCTGGTGAACGAATTGCTCCCCTTCTGGTGGATTATCAGTGTATTGCATGTATCTAATTGTATGCATCAGGTTTTTAAAAGAAAAAAAATATCACACTGATAATGCAGAGGGCTTCAAAACTCATGTATTAAATATGATACATTTGGCGTTATAGGGTTAATAAGTATTAGTGTTTGTACAACCTGGCCCTGATAGCACTTGAAGGATAATATCACAGATTCCTGACTTTGACAGAAAATAGCCTAATGCCACAACAAAATGTCTCCACCTGGATTTTTAATCCTTTAACCCCTGAGATATTCTTTAAGGTAAACATGCTACTGTGAATTTGCATCTGTAGAAGTGTCAGAAAAGCTGCTGTGAGTATGTGCTTGTGTTCCTTTTCTTCAGTAGTTTTGCTTTTCTGTGTGTTTTAGGTTCAAAACAGGGTGGAATAACAGAAAAAGACAAAGAAAGGATTGTGAAGTTTGATGGGTTTTTAGAAAATAGTAAATAATAACTCAGAATGTACATCAATAAGAGATTTATGATGTTAAACATGAACTGTGAACACACGGAGCAGTAGTGGTGCACTGCGTATATGCTCAGATGTCTATGGGAAGCACAAGGTCTATTTTATCAGCATGTTTTGAAACTTTTCCCATTGAGCAAATGATTCAATTTTTAGGAATATTTAAAATTAATCATACATTCAGAACACTCACCACAGACACGTCAGGGGTTAAAGGGTTAACGTGGGCCGTAATTTTAGTAATCCCATGAAGGAACATGATTAGATTAAAAAGAATATTAAATCAGCATCCCTTGAATACGGATGATAATTGAGTTGGAATGTATAAATGTAGTTTATGAAAACTGTAGGGAAATTACTAAAACATTATTTTACAT
Source organism: Sphaeramia orbicularis (assembly GCF_902148855.1). NCBI lineage: Eukaryota > Metazoa > Chordata > Actinopteri > Kurtiformes > Apogonidae > Sphaeramia > Sphaeramia orbicularis. The sequence goes on from NC_043973.1 coordinate 42,108,271, forward strand.
TTTATGAGTTATGAAGGTGGGGAGAAGTTTCCATAATGTGATTAAAAACGGAGAACTACAATTATGTAGTATGTTAAGTGTAGAAAAAAGGAAAGAGGGTTTGTTTGTTTACATGTGAATGAACATATGACACTGAATTAATTAAAATCAAATGAGCTGTATTATGCTAATCACATTCCCTCCATAATAAAGAAGAAAGCAAATAAGTACATGTGAATTTTTTTTGCTGGAATGATTTGTCATTGTATTGTTTAGGTTCTAATGTCACGTCTTGTGTGTTTTGTAAAGTGATAAAGTATGTATGGAGTCATTTTTTTATTGTTAGTGTAAAGATTTTTGTGGCCTCAGGGAAGAATAGCTGCTGTAATGCTGTAGTTAATGGGGATGCTAATAAACTAGTATGAGTTCAAGTGAATTGTACTTACTAATTGCACTAATATCCTGCACCAAATGACTATTGTTATAACAGCCTGTAGAAATCCACTTGCAGTCAATAGATGGAATGTAAATGGTGCATTCTGTTTGGATTAGAGCTTTTTCTGAATGGTGAATTTTATGTTAAAGACACTCCATTGAAGATTTTAGGAGGATTCTTTGGATTCATCCATTCATTCTTTCATTTATACCCTCAGAAAACACATTAGTCGCTTTTCCATTGGACATCTGCGCAAAACTTCACTGATATTTACTAAATATTGAAAAACAGAAGTGCATAATGTCAGTTTTTCCATTAAATTACAAATATTGTGTTGATTTACAGATATATTCATTATTATTATTATTATTAGATATTACCCCTCTGTCCCATATAAATTAAAAAATTATTCTGTTTCCTGGTGTGTCCACACATACCGCACCATGTTTCTTTTAAAACTCTTCTTCTTCACTTGTTGAAATGTCCGTCAAAAACCATCTTTTTTAAATTCACGTTACTCTAGTTACAGAAAAAGGTCTTTCCATTGCAGTTTTGCGTAATATACCCATTACGCTACACTCCAAAAACCACCTCTTGCCAGCCAAACACTTTGAATCGAAAAACAAGAGCTTTGGCGGAATAGTAGTTTTTCCATTTTTTTTATGTGTAAGTTATATTCACGCAAATTGAGGGTCAATGAAAAAGCGACAATTGACATAAACCCTCATTTTCAATGGTGCAGACGTACATTAAAATACAGACAGCACATGCAGACATTACAATAAGAACTGCAAATATTACCACAGTTATGCAGCACCAAAATAAGGAAAAATAAATTATGAAATAGTTATGATAGCATGCATTAAAAGCATATCAGCCTAACTCAGTGGTATTAATGAGGATAGATTAAATGATTTTTGAAGCAAAAAAACTAAAAGCAGACTTTCTTAACTCAGTTTATAATTTTTATTTCCTGCAAGGTGAATCAGGACTGTGAGCCGATTCGATGATTATGGTTCAGATGCCGGTATTCAAGTAGAGTAGGTCTGATAGGCAGGAAGAGGACTTAAGTCAAATGGCTTTATAAATAAATGAAAATATGCATAGAATAATATGCATGTCAGTTTAAGTAGAGATGGAGCCAATGATTAGAAGCACTCCTGTTGTTTATTTATTTATTTAACCTTTATTTAACCAGGTAAGTTAGTTGACAATTGATTCTCATTTACAATTACGACCTGGCCTGACCTGTTATAAAGTAGGACTTCAGGTGTTTTTTTGCACATCAGTAAATATGGATGACAGATGGATAATAATTTGTAGGTCCTTCCATGGTTGAACATATGCCACCAGTGGATAAATATTGTTTGTAATGATAGTATATATGACTAGATGTATATAAGAATATTCATTTTCAGTGTGCATGTGAGTAGCTTATAAGGAGTGTTGTTTTTTTTTTTTTTTTTAGCAAAAAAACAAACTAGAATGTACTCAATGTCATCCTATGGATGTACTTTGTATTGTTTTCTGTTCTTTATTGAATATTTGAACAAGCAGAACATCTGAGGAAATGTCCCGCCGCTGCATTTTCTATTCCCAGTCTTCTCTCTCAGAAGACTGTGATCACATTTCAGACATATCGCAAAACCAAATATCACTGTCTCCACATCTGAAATGCATGCTCTTTCAGCTGAAGGTTATGGACTGTAAGTTTATGGGGGTTTTTTTCCCTCCTGAAAATGTCAAAATGGAGTTTGTTTATAATTTTTACAGTTTCCGTACTTGTGCTTTAGATATTCACATCACGATAAGGCCATAGTGTCTTTCATAGTAAAATATCAGTCGGCCTGTCTGTCATTTTGCCCATCTGTGCATCTGTGTGATTGTCCAGCATGTCTGTCAGATTGTCTGCTTTGCCATTTTTTTCCCTCTTTGTTATTCTCCTAGTTGACTCTTGCCACATGTGTCTGAAGCAATCACTCCCTCCCTCAGGCTTATGGTGTTTATCTCCCTCTGCGCCCTTGTGTGTGTGCTTACATGTTTTTGTGCCTGTCCATCCACATGTGGGCTTAAGATACAGTATGTGTGTATGTGCATGTTTGTGCGTCACTTTCTGTGTTTGTGTAAGGCTGCTGTGTTCTCACCTGTCAGTCAAACGTCTCTCAGTAGGGCTTTTCTTAAAGGCAAGGTCACGGTGACTCTGACAGGCAGATGCAGGTAAAGCTACCGCTGAGCCGTCGTTCTTTTCGACAACAGATGAAATTCAGATTATTCCTCAAGCTTCACTTTCCTATATTTGGCTATTATTTGTACTGGTCATGACTATGTTAAGCAGCTGAGATCTGGAAACATGGCATTGCTAAAACTTGAGTCACTGCTTGTTTCTTGGGTCTGATTCTTGTTAGAGCATTGGCTTTGGTTTGTGCAGTGTTGTCATAACTGATAAAAAATAATAGCGAACACCACAAAATGAGCCTTGTTGTGATAAACTACAAGCTTATTAATGCACTACCCAGGCCAAGATGGGTGTAGTTCCATGCATAAAGCAATCTTAGATGAAAACAAACATCGGAGGCAAACTTAACACTCAAGAAATAACACATTTAAGTCCATAAGTTCGACAAACACGTTCGAAATACACCAACAGATGGTGGGTGTGCAGCATACACACACACAGACAAATTTGGCTACCTAAGCAGATGTGTACACAAACACACAGACACACACAGAGACACAAGGAAACACGAGTTTCAATAAGAACCGTCGTCAGAAATGGCTTCAAAACGCAGGCGTACACTCACAGAAACTGGCACTCAAACAGATGTGCACAAACGTACACAACCAGTGCAAGAGTGGGGAGTCTCACCCCTGTAAGCGCCTGCATCGAAGGGAACTGAGGGTCCTGTGTGTACAAAACTTGGATCTCAACCACATGAAGCGCAGAGCAGCGGGGGAGAGAGGGAGAGTGACGGAGGTGGAGAGTGAGGGAAAGAGAGGGGGAGCAGATGGGTCAGCCATCTGGTGGATGGAGGAAAAGCGAGGGAGATGAAAAGAAGAGGGAGGGTGCGCTGGAGAGAGCGTTGGAGGGATGGTCGAGGAGGGGTGAATACCATGGGAAATATCGACGCTTATATGTGTGGGGATGAAGGAGTGAGTGTGTGTGTTTGTGCAGAAGGGGCGGTCAGCCGAGACTCAGGTGCCAGCGGACAGTGCACTAGAGCTCTTCTGGCATGCTGTTGAATGCATTTATGGCAAGCACACACACACACACACACACACACACACACACACACACACATACACACACACCTACACCTACATACTGTAGTTGTATAAACCACAGCCTAAAGACATGACAGTAGATCATCCTGTAACAGGCAACCCCGCTGTTGTAAACACTCTTAGATCATCAGTTATTTTTGTTCTATTGAACCTGCACATGAAAACTGTTCTCATTATCATTATAATCGCTGTGTGCATTAACCTGGAGACATTTGTCCCTTTGTGGTCTCATACATCCATGTTCTCTTTCAAATGAATGTCTCTATTTATATTTATTTATTTATCGTATCTTTGTTTAACCAGGAAGCCCTCGTTTAGCAATGCAAATAAAATTGCAGAAACCTAACCAAAATCTTTTTTTTTTTTTTCTCTGGCTCACCCCTTTTGGACCAATCCTGCTTCAGACTCCAACCTCATCAATATAAGGACGCAGAAATTAGTACATGTAGAAATGGAGACTTGTATTTAATTTTGTCAAGTCTAATTTATAAGGCTGGGCTTGAAAAGTGGACTCTCTGATTGCAATTAATCTTCATTTGAACAACCCAAAATTGATGAATAAAAACCTGAGATTGATTTTTATGCCTCTTCCTGTGGTTGGGTAAAACTATTTGATACCTCTGTAACAAAAAAATACCCTTTTTTTTTAACACTTGTTGGTTAAATTCATGTAACTCCTTTAGGTGTTGGGCGTATGTGATTTGGCAAAAAATATGACCCTGATATTTTTATCCAACATTGACAACTGTTAGGTAATAGCCATGATGATGGTGAACTAGCGTAACGTCCATGGTGTACCCTAGTTTTCTCCATTGGTAGCTGGGATGGGCTCTGAAAATGGACAGTTAAAGAATATTGTGATGATGTCTAAAACCTGAAAAAAAGAGGAGTCATTGGCTTTATTTATTTATTTATTTTATTTTTTTTACTTGTCTTGTCCAGCATCTTTAAAGCAAAATGGTAGAATGGTGGTCTGGCTGCCTTGTTGCGCTAAACAAATTTGCTTTGCCAAGGGGAGCTTCATTAAGTATATGAGGCTCTCCTTGATATTCCACTTTTTTTTATTTTGGGTTTCATTGAATCACATTTTGACAGGAAGGAACAGGGGGGAGGAGATGAAAGGGGGAAGAAAGAAGGAGAGAGTGTGTTTGTTTGTGTGTGTGTGTGTGTGTGTGTGTGTGTGTGTGTGTGTGTGTGGCAAAGACCCTCACAAGAAAATATCAACAATAGTAACAATAACAACCATGGTGATAATCATAATGATAACAATAACTAGGACAAGAACTGAGTAAAATTGAGGAAAAAAACAGAAAGAAAAAACAAAAATATGAATAAATGAAACATATTAAAGGAAAACATGAACAAAATATTATAAACAACAGTACAAATAGCACCAGCAACAAATCTACACAACAGCAGGTATTCACATTAATCTCCCACGACAAAATGACTGCATCAGAGTAAAGCAAAGAGAATGAGGTGCACTCAGTAATCGCTTTTCCATTGGATATCTGTGTAAAACTTTACTGATATTTTTAATTGTTGAAAAAAACAGAAGTGCGTAATGTCGGTTTTTCCATTAAATCACAAATGCGATGATATGGGTATTTAAACATTGCATTGAATTACAGATATATGTATTATTATTATATATTACCCCTCTATCTTGTACTAAATTAAAAAATGATTCAGTTTCCTGGTGTGTCCACACATACCGCGCCATGTTTCTTTTAAAACTCTTCTTCTTCGCTTGTTGGAACATCCGTCAACATCCATTTTATTTAAATCACGTGACTCAAGTTGCAGAACAAGGTCTTTCCATTGCAGTTTTGCATGATATACCATTTGTGCTATGCCTGAAAAACCACCTCTTGCCAGTGCAAAAATTTTTAATCGAAAAACAAGAGTTTTGGCAAAATAGTCGTTTTTCCATTTGGTAAATTTTTATGTGCAAGTTACAGTATATTCACACAATTTGAGGGTCAATGGAAAAGCGACTACTGAAGAACACATTTATAATACGCTAAATTTGTAATATCGACATAGGAGAGCATTTTTACACTGAGTAATTATGGATGTATTCAACAAATAAAAATAGGAAACCTAAAGACTTTCTTGTTTTAATTGATGGTTCTGGAGATTTGATCAGAGTTAACGTGAATGTACCAACATGTCTTTTGTGCCCACATGTTTTGCTGCACAATATGATGGAGAGGCACTGAATACACCCTTTGATTGTCTGTATGTCAAACTCTATACAAAAGCATAGCACCTCTAAAAGTGGAGAGATTTTTGTATTATTTAGTTGTTTTTTTTTTTTTTTTTTTTACTATGTGACTACTTTTTGAATACCTTCCAAGAAGACATTATTTGTTTCCATTGAACTAATTTCCCAAGCCCTCTTTGTTCTTTCACATCTTTAATACCCCAAGTCTTTACAGCACTTTTGTCTAAGTCGCAACATCAAGGACATTCAAAAGTTCTTAAGCTATAACATGTAGCTTTAAATGCATTTTCACATTCAGGATCAATGTGAAAAGACATACAGTGTGTTGACAAGATATTTCAAAAGCCTCTGATGGATTCTAAGATGTATTGCAGCAAGGAGCAAAAATGAAAATGAGATGAAAATGAAAGACAAGTAAGACAAGTAATACAGAAAAGATAAGTCATAAAGGAGGCAGACGGACTGAAAAGACAGAAAGACAGGATGAGAAGAAAGAAACGCGGCAAAGAGGGTGATGATGTACGATGAAATACCAGAAAAAATGCCTGGTGAGGCTGAAAAGATCAAAGAAATCATACTTCCAAAAGGCTAGATGTCAGAAAATTGGGACCAATTTAGTGTGGATGGCAGAAAGCCTGGCTGCACCTGTAAATTACACTCCGTCAGCCGAAGCACTAGCGAAACAATACCAGCCTCTGATGAAAGAGAAAGAGAACATGATGGGAGATGACTTTACATGTAAGAATGACAAAAAAAATTCACTTTCACACCCCACCTTTTGGAGGGATAACTTTGTATTTCACTCACGCAGAGCCCTTTCATCACTGTACGAAATACACTAATGCTATAATTATTGTTAATATGATCGCAGGTATGGACAATTTATCATTGTTAGCTGCTCAGCCACTGCCAACTCAATTCTCACCGCGTGCAGGGTGGGGGGGGAATTAACCAGCATATAATTTGTTCAAACTTTATTTTCTCTCTGCTTGGATGGCTGGTGATTATCATCATTACTGTGATTATCACTCACTTGGCTCTTGTTGTGTTGTTCTTTTTTTTTTTTTTCTCGTGCCTGTCCCAAGTGATTGTGCAGATGTAATCCAGCTTTTTTTCCTCTCCTTTTTATATCATCTTATAATTTTTATTCAGGTGTGCATACTTTGTTGTCTTAGTATTCCGGTGTGGTCTTTTTCTTCAGGGATGCAGGTGATGCTCACTCCGCACTTGGAGGAAATGCAGGAAAACCTCCCATCAGCTGGCAGTTTGACATTGAACCTGTACTTTTGAAGATGAAAGTTGACACACACATATTCAGATCACACATTTCAAGACGGCGAATACATTTTGAGAACATTTCACACATTAACGATGCATAGTCAGACAACACTACAAAATTCAGTTTGAAATTCTGAGGAAGTGTTCCTTTTATTTATAATGGATGAAAGGGTTCTAAAGGCATTCACTTTCCCATTCTTAAAGTTTATAATATTTAAAACTGTTTTTGTCTCAGGACCTTAAAAAGTTCAAACTGATATGTAATTGAAATGTGTCTGATCACATTTAAAGCTTAAAGCTGCAGTGCTTCATAGTGTTTTAGCATCACAGGGCAAACATTCCTACCTCTACCATCCTTTATCATACTATAACTCAAGTGCTCTGTGAGGAAACGAGACTTCTCCATTTACTTCTTGCTTCCATTTTGGAGCTGTTTAGAAAAACTACCCTAGAATGCACAGATTTACAGCTCTGGGAAAAAAATAAGAGACCAGTGCAAAGTCATCACTTTCTCTGATTTTACTATTTATAGGTATGTGTTTGAGTAAAATGAACATTTTTGTTTTATTTTCTAAACTACCGACTACATTTCTCCCAAATTCCAAATAAAAATATTATTAATTAGAACATGTATTTGCAGAACATGACACATAGTTAAAATAATAAAACTAGAAAAGCACTTGGAGAGCACAGACCTCCGCCAAGGCAGATCAGTTACCCCCCCCCCCCCCCCCCACCAGCAAAATTTTTATTATTTGTTCCTTGTGCCAGTGTCAGCATTTCCTGAAAATTTTATCCAAATACGTCCTTAACTTTTTTGAGTTATCTTGCTAACAAACAAACAGACAAACCCTCTTTGGTGTTGGTAAAAATGCAGGTGTTTTCAGACCTCAAATAATGCAAAAAAAAACCCCAAAAAACCAAAAAAAACCAACAAAAAAACCCCCCAGTTCATACTGATTTCTAAACAACACAATACTAATTTTGTGACTTGGGAAAAGTTCAGATATCAATATTTGGTGGAATAACCCTGATTTTCAATGACAGCTTTCATGTGTCTTGGCTCTCCTCCATTGCTGTTGGATGACTTTCTGCAGCTCCTGGCATAGAAATTCAAGAAGCTCAGTAACGTTCGATGGCTTGGACCATCCATCTTCCACCAGAAGTTTTCAAAGTGGGTTCAGGTCTGGCGATTGGGCTGGCCATGACAGAGTCTTCATTTGGTGGTCCATCATCCACACTTCTATGGACCTAGCTGTGGTCAGGAGCATTGTCCTGATAGAAAAACTAGTCCTCAGAGTTTGGGAACATTGTCAGAGCAGAAGTCCAGTAGTTTTCAGTTGTTATCTTTGGATTCCAATTACTTTTGTGGTACCAATAGCACTGATTTTTGCCTATTTTAAGATGATCATGATGGACACAGTAGTGGTGTTTATACTTCTTCTTAAATAAGACATGGATCAGGTGTTTATTAAGTAGAATAAGGTGTGCTTGTGTTGGAATTCAACAGACACAGGAGTGGAATGGCTGTCATACATGCAGACATGCTGATTTCAGAGGAAATTGCAGTGGTCTCTTAATGTTTTCCAGAGCTATATAAGAGTTTGTAGTTGTTTTTGTGTTGTGTGGACACGAATATTTTGTAAAATGAAGGTCTTGTGGACAGATTTTTTTTAAGGAATAAGATATACCCGGTCTGTTTTTGTCCTCTAATTTGGACTGAGAGGAGAGAGCTACAGAAGGAAGGTATGTACAGTATATTACAATTCATGACATTTTTACCCCACCTTCCACAGGGGAGGCGAGGGGTATTGTTTTTGGTTTGTTTTGTTTTTGTGTTTAACACTTTAGCAGTAAAACTATCGGTTGACTTCATACCAAATTGGGTTTATAGATTGCCAGTGACCTAGAACAGATGTGATTATATTTTGGGAAAAGTAGGTCAAAGTTGACATTTTTTATGAATTTATTATTTTCTTTTTTTCCCCATTTACTTATAATGGCCAAAATGTGTCTATGCGGTCTATGTCTATGCTGACTTCAACACAGGCATAGACATGATGACATCGGCTGGATTGATGCCAAAATAAGCTACAATACATGCAAGGGGAGGGGTTTGTTGTGCCTGACAACACTTGTTTTCCTCCTGATTTCAGCTCCTACAGCTTTAAAAGAGGTATGTAAGTTATGTTTATGCCTGCAAACACTGAAGTGTAAAAAACATTTTATATTCAGCTCATTCATCATGAAGAAATTAATGAAGAAACACTAGTGAGTGAACAAATACGACAGTGAATACATTGACAGTGTGTGGGAGATGGATTTTATAACAGCTTGAATGTGACAGTTGTTTTTTTTCAGAACAACTCGGCAGTCAGTGACTATAAAACACTTGTTTTTAACTTGTAACAATAGGACTTAGCTTAAAGGTTTTGTTTTTCTTGATTTTATTATTAAGAATGAGCACCAGGCCAATGTCCAACAACAAAACCTGTCATACTGTAATTCCCCTCATTTCTCAGTTTATTTTCCTGCGTCTCGCCCCACTTCAGTGCAAATTCTCTTCTCCCGTCTCTCATCTTCATGGCCACACCTACTCCTCTGCAGTCTCCAGCAATCATCACCAGCAATCAGCACACTATATATACCACTCACCTTCCCTTTGTGCCTTTGCCTGTGATGTCAGAGTAGTCGTGCATAGCCAGAACTATACATTGTTGCTGTGCTAACGCAATACATAGGCCTGACACCCTCCACCATCATCTGGGAATAGAGGTAAAAGTTCTCTTGTTTGGCCCGTTCTTTAAATGAATCATAATCGTCCTGAGAGCAGGATGCAGTGACAGTGAATGCCTTTGTAAAATAGTTTCTGGAGAAATGTTTTTGCTATAGCATGTGCATGAGGAAGTGGATTGTGTTTATTAAAAATGACCAAACCTCAATTAAAGAAAATGCCAGCTCTTTAACCATGTAAAGCCTGAACCATTAAATCATTGACAGAAAATTCCAGCTCTTTGAAACTGGAGCCTTTATTGGTCCTTCTGAACAACCCCCCCATTTTTTTTTTCAAATATCAATTTTCATGTATGAGTTTCAATTTTGTATCATATTTGGTACATCGGGTCTCAGTGCTTAAAAATTGTTAGTTTTGAACAAAGAAAAACAGAACAAAAACATGCCTGTCAAATTGGTAATTCCTTTTCGAAATTGGCAAAGTTCTGCCTCCTTTCTCATTAATGACAATCTTGTAATGTCACTGCACTGCAAAAATCAAAATCTTACCAAGTGCATTTTTCTTATTTCTAGTCAAAATATCTCATCACACTTAAAATAAGACATAATCACCAAAAAGAGTAACTTTTCAGTGAGATATAAGAACTTAATTTTAGATAACTGATCTTGAAAATCTTATTTCAAGAAATCTTACCAAGATAATTTTCACTTGTTCCATTGGCAGATTTTTTTTTTTTTTTTTTTTTTTTTTTTTTTTGCTTAATTCAAGTGTATTTTTCTTATTTCTAGTCAAAATATCTCATCACTGAATTAAGCAAAAAAAAATCTTGAATTAAGCAAAAAAAAAATCTGCCAATGGAACAAGTGAAAATTATCTTGGTAAGATTTCTTGAAATAAGATTTTCAAGATCAGTTATCTAAAAATAACTTCTTATATCTCACTGAAAAGTTACTCTTTTTGGTGATTATGTCTTATTTTAAGTGTGATGAGATATTTTGAAAAGAAATGAGAAAAATACACTTGGTAAGATTTAGATTTTTTTTTCCAGCATGTGTATTGCATGTATCTAATTGTATACATCAGGTTGTTCAAGAAAAAAATTATCACACTGATCATGAAGAGGGCCTCAAAACTCATGTATCAAATATGATACGTTTGGCATTGTAGGGTTAAAATGTACCATTTCCTGCTTGTAGGATGTTGTTCTTCCACGTAGTGAGGATAATGTGCAGAAATATCACATTACAAGTATGAGTTTCCCACCTACAATATCTATTTTACCTACATACATGTGACTCGTTAAATGGAAAAAAAAGTATATGTATTGTGTCTTAGTAAAGTGTAGGTCTACTGCATGTCTCTACAATAGCTTCACTCCACCTATGCATTGATTTTGCAAGCAGGAGGGATGAACTCCATTCGGGATGTGCTCTAATAACACATGTTCCTTTATCTACTATTCTGATGATGGTCACAGAAGGAGCTGACATGTGAGTTCTCATACCCTATGGATGAGCTGTTTCACTGTAGTGACTATTGACCTTATACAAAGCCACTGAGACTGCTCTTCTAAGACGTGTGATTGACACATGCTTTCAATGAATGCTTTTTATGTTCATGAATGGTCAGTGAAAAATCATTTTTATTCAACCACATCGGTCTACCATTTGCCACTGTTCATCCAAAGAATATCGACACATAACATAACGTATAATATACCATAATATACCAGTATAACAAAATTTAACATCCATTTTATTGTTATACAGTTGCCATACCAAAACTTTACCCCCTAAATAATTAGCAACATCTATATCCTTGAAGTGTTTGACCCAGTGCCAATTCACCCCTTTGTCCTCCCCCTTACCCCTACCCTTTGGCCCTTGCACTTGGCACTACCCCTTGAAACGGAGCTACAAGGGGTAGTGGTTGAAACATTCTCCTATGAAATGGGACAACCACTCGCGACCTGTTATGTCATCAGCATGTTTCCGAAAATATTCTCCATGCCATCAGTAGCTGCAACCATCTCTGTTGCATGGGCTTTGGTAATCTTTTTGTGGCTATCAACTATAAACTGCAGAAATGTGGTCTATTACACATTGAAAGGGCATTAAATGGTCAATCAAATGATTTTAGTTGTTTTCGAAGAAAATACGTACATTTGTGTGTTTCTTTCATCACACTACTGCATCTTTTGGCTGTTTTTACCTTCATTTTGCCAATGATTTCAACAGAATTATGAGAAATTTCTCCTACCCCTGCGTTCATAGTGTGGTCATGAAAAATCTCCATTTTGAGGTCTATACAGCCCTCCACCTTAGCCTCTCTAATTCTCTAATTGAGAATCAGGATGACACTACCCTTTCAAGTGTACATGCAAAACGAAGGGGTAGGGGTAAGGGGGAGGACCAAGGGGTGAATTGGGATTCAGCCTTCTTGTACTGGTCATGCTTACAACATTAATTGCGCTTTGTGCATTATTTATAAGCAAGAGAGGCACAAATTCAACAAAAAAACACTATAAATGCACCACACTGGACCTTTTTATTACATGAATTATGGGCGGGGGCAGAACCTGTGTGGAGCATCCAATGCCAGACATAAGTTACACACCACTGTTGATTCTGGATGATGAGTGTGAGTAAACAAACAGTAGTCAGTGAGTGTGACTGAGTGGAAAGCACATGTTTGTGCTTGTTTGTGCTGCTGAAACCTTTGCACTTGTCGATAATGTGTCATCTTAGACTGGTGTCTGCTGCACGGGGTCAGTGACCAGTCCATTGCAGCCCAGGTAATCAGATAATACAGTGAGTTTGCATCACTACCAGTGCTGGAACAGCCTGTGAAGGAGGCAGCGTGTTGCTGACCAGCAGTGACTTAGTACTTGCCTGGACTTGACAGCAGGTTATAATGTAAGTTACCTGACGGAACCGCTAGTGGTATACGTGATCTTTTGAAATGGCTAGCAATGAAAATTCCCTACAGGTACCCTTTAAGGAATGTTATTAGACCAAACTGAAGCACAGAACCACCTTACTTGGACATCATTCTGTTTATTACACAGCTATTCACTACAGAAATTACTTTAAAAAGGTCATATTTTGCTAAACCCTGTGACAGTTCAGATCTTATTTGGACGATTCCAAACAGATCTTTAGTTCAACTACTGACAATACAAACCGTACAGAAAACAGAGGTGATTTGTGGTTTTACTGTGGCTGTTTTCTGTTTCAAAATAGAGCTAAGCTAACAGAGCTATAATGTAAACTATCAGCTGACACAGAACGCAAATATTACAAGGCAGTGTTATTATGAGTAAGTCTATATTAGCAGCTGAATTTTAATTTGGAGCAATACGGTGGTGCAGTGATTAGCACTCGTGCCTCACAGCAAGAAGGTCCTGGGTTCGAGTCCAACACCAGTCAATGAGGGTGGGACCTTTCTGTGTGGAGTTTGCATGTTCTCCCCGTGTCTGCGTGGGTTCTCTCCAGGTACTCCGGCTTCCTCCCACCATCCAAAGACATGCACTGATAGGTTAATTGGTTAATCTAAATTGCCCATAGGTGTGAATGTGGAAGTGATTGTTTGTCTCTACATGTTCAGCCCAGCAATAAACTGGCGACTTGTTCAGAGTGTACCCCGCCTTTGCCCTTAAAAGTAGCTGGGATAGGCTCCAAGCGACCCCCGTGACCCTAGTGAGGATGAAGTGGGTTCAGATAATGAATGAATGAATTTTAGTTTAAAATAGAAAACTTGATGATTCCATAATACAGATATGTGTAAACAATGAGTTTTATACTTTATTCAGTGAGTAACCCCAGTCAGTGGATACATAGAGTTGATTCGTTGGTGGTTTTGGTTGTCCTAAATGTGTTCTGGTACAAGACTTCCCCCTGCTGTTGAGAGTTTGAGAATAGATATTAATATAAATTGTATTGTATTGCTTCTGCTAATTAAAATGGCCAACAGTCTATTAAAGAAAGATAACAGTGGCTTCAACAAATTACAATAAAGATAAATGAAAATGGCTTCCACAGTCATCTGGGACAAGACCACTTCCATCAGATTCTTCACTGCAGGCTCAGACTCATTGGATGGCAAACCTCTAGTGGTGTTTGGGCAGCGGTCCTGGAGTCTTCCTCACCATAGTAGCTGGTCGTGAGCTGGCCAGCAGAGAGGCAACAGTGGCCCCATCTCCTGGCATGACTCCTGCACAGGCACTGGCCCGGAGCTGCTGGAAGATGCAGCACAGGTGGCCTTTGGAAGAGTCCAGCAGGCGGGATGGAAAAGCAATGCTGAGGTTTAGGAGGCGTTTGAAAACAGGGAAACAGTATTGAGCTCTTTTATTCTCTGAAAGTTTTGTCGCAGTAAATCCTGACATGATAACGCACAAGGTCAGTTCAAAATGAGATTTCCTGAGTGTACTCAACGTATCTATTTTAATATCTCATTTATAAACTGTCGCTTTGTGTAATGGGGATGTTTGGAACATCAGGTCCTTTCTTTTTAGTAACCTTGTCAAGCCTGCTGCTTTGTAATATACACAACTAAGTATGTGATTATGAGTATATGTGCGCACTTTTGCATTCATAAATAAAAGGTGTTCACTATTCTATTAAAATTAGGAGAAGATAAATCTGTCATCACATAATCCTGCTTCTCCTGGAATTATATCTGTCTCCAGCAACAAGAACTCAAGAACACAATGTACTTGATGCAGCAACATCAGTTTCACACTACTTAACACTCCTTTAAAAATCATTAATAAACAATTTAACACCCTTAAAACAATCTCTACGCAGCAGTCATCACAAATAGATCCAGTGCAAAATGGATTACGGGAAATAATTAGAAAATAATAAAAACAGAAAAAAAGCAATATAACCAGAAGGGTTTTTGATGCATCACTACAGGAGCAAATGCGCATTTTGTCACGTTCAATTTCAGTCCTGACTTCACACAATAAATAGTTACCAGATTCAAGGCATAAGATTCATCTTAAAGAAGACTTTGGATGGATTAGATTAATTTTATGCATGACTGATGAAGATGGCTATTTAACCTGCCACTGAATCAACTTACAAGGCAAGTTAAGAGAGCCCTCTGTAGCCCTTTGGGTATTGGAAAATGTTACGCTTGCTGCAGCAGCTTAAATTAGGCTGATTTAGCCACGGGCTGGGTTGTTGTACCTGATTTTTGTGCTCTGTTGGAGCTGCGGCTGACGATGGAAACACATTCTGCTTGTAGGCTCAGTTTGGCTTATGTTGGGTTACTTTGCATTTTAGAGGCAGCTGGTAGGCAGCTAGCATCTGGATACACGGGCCTGTTGTGCATATTTGCTCTCCAGCTTGCATACTGTAATTTATTATGCTCACTGACACCGCTTATTTTCATCAACTAATTATCTGCGTATAATTTATTGACCATGTAAGTGATTGCTGTCCTGTTTTAACAGTAACATAAGGCTAAAACTAAAACCAGATATGATTACACTGGCACTAATGAGATTCTGTTTTCAGAGCACATTAATGGTACAGTTATTTCTCACAAGGTAAATCATCAATTCTGAGGGTGAGGACTTGTTTTAAGGGCCGGGTTAAATAACAATTTGGTGTTTTGAAAGTGTAGTTGTTATGGTTACTGTTAAGAGTGAGTCAGAAAATTATTGAAAGACTTAGAGCTAGTTCTTTGGCATTACTGAGCAAAAAAAAAAAAAAATCTATAATTGCCTTTCAGCTTATTGTCAGTCAAGGTGTCTGAGAGGGATCAAGAATTCTGCATACTTATGTAGTTTCTGTTTTTTGTAGCTGTGGAAAAACTACTCTTAGATGCAGATTTTTGTTAAAGGTAATGACCTTCAGAGAGGTAGGGGGTTAAATAAGTGATTGACAGCTGTAATTACAGTTTACTGTCTGGATTCAGAGACAGCAGGGTGATGTTTTGTCAGGACGCCTCCCTGGTGAGATATTTTACCAGTATTTCCAATTGGGAAGAGACCCTGGGGCTGACCCAGGACATGCTTGAGGGATTATATTTCTCAACTGGCCTGGGATGCTTCAGTGTACCCTCGGAGGAGCTGTAGGAGGTGGTATAGAAGAGGGAAGTGTAGGCATCCATGCTTAGGCTGATGTATCTGTGATCCAAGCAGATAAACACTGAATGGATGTTTAGATTCATACCCTGTCCACTGATATGGATATTTTGCAAACATTTTTTTCATATTTTTAGGGCTCTCCACATGTAAACAACATTTTGGGTCAATAAAATAGAGATTTCTCAAAATCTCCTCCAATATTAAGATTGTTTTTCCATGAGTCCATGTGTAAAATGAAGAAATAACAAGACAGTGGCATCACAGCTCAATTTGTGCATGCACATATTTGTTTTGTGTAATGAATCTGCACCAAAAACATCAAATGTACATCATATAAATATATAAGACACAATATACTCACAGTAGCTTCCGCATTTGGAGACAGACACTTGTACTAGTGTTAGGATGATATTCTACTGTATATAGTATATAGAATAAACTTCAAAAACCCACACAAATACTCTCAGATTAGCTCAGTGGTTCTCAGTCTTTTTCTTTCAGGTCCCCCTTTGGAGGACAAAAAATCCCCAGGCCCCCCTCAACCCCAACAACATTGTAACAGTGGTACAATTGTAACTTTTATTGAAAGAAACATCAATATCATAACAATGCTTTTAGCTTTTCCTTGAATAGCTTTTTGTTCAAATTAAAAATAACTTAGATTTTTGCTTGAACAATACAAATAAACTCAATTAGACTGCTCCCTGAGACAATATTTATCCAAATAAAAATAGGAAATGTGCTATTATCTTACAACTATGACAATAAAGTTAGTTTTTTAGAACAATAAACGAATTTTGGTAACAAAGATGAACATTTTAACAATATCAGTGGCTGCAAAGAGCCTGTTTAAAGTGCAAACTGTACAAACTGCAAAAACACAAACATTGCACATTTTTCTTTTCCAGTCCAAACCTTGTCCATTCTCCAAACCTAAACTCTTTGTCTAGTCTAGTCACAGATCACCATGGCAGTAGATTTGTTTGTTGTACGTCCATAAAATGAGTCCAGGGTGCTCCAAAGCTAAAACTAGGGGCGGCTTTGGCTCAGTTAGTAGAGCAGGTCATCCAATGACCAAAGGGTCGGTGGTTCGAATCCTAGCTCCGACTGTCCACATGTCGAAGTGTCCTTGGGCAAGACACTGAACCCTAAATTGCTCCCAGTAGGGCCAGGTAGCGCCTTGCATGGCAGCAGCCGCCCGCTGGTGTATGAGTGTGTGTGTGAATGGGTGAATGTGAGGAATTGGGCACCATGAAGGTGTAGAAAATGCACTATATAAGTTCAGTCCATTTACCATTTAAAACATTAGTTCCACCTGCTACATGTTCTAACCTGAAGAAAAAAAAAAATACCCAGGAGTGATCCCATGTCCCCCTTGGCAAGCCTTTGCAGCTCCTTAGGGGGCCCACCCCACAATTTGAGAAACAATGGGTTAACTGAACTTTACAACTTCAGAACTTCAGACATAGCTCCTTTATCTGAAGGTTGACAGTATCTACAGTTTTACATCTTCTGCCTCTACATCTGTCTTTGATTTGTCTGAGCATTTGTAGTTATTTTTGAGTTCTAATGTGTACAGAATGTTTTGTAAAATAAGCCAGCGTGAAATAAACAGCGAGAATGAGATAATACCTGTTGTGAAAATTAACTTTATTAGTGTGGTCAGGGCATCAGACAGATGTGACTCAACATAGACATGTGGAAAAAAAGTCTTCACTGTCTTACATTGGTGTGAATGGGTGTCTGATTATCTACTTTATATGTATTGATTTGGACTGAGATGAGAGAGCTGCAGAAAGAAGGTGTGTCGGTTTAGGTGATGAAAACTGTGAGGCATGCTTTTCCATTCTACAGAGAAAATTGGTTTTAGGCAATATTTGCAAAGTGATTATTATCATTAATATTAATATTAAGGGCTTATGAAATTCAAAAACATATTCCCACAACACAGACTC
Organism: Sphaeramia orbicularis; assembly: GCF_902148855.1. Taxonomy (NCBI): domain Eukaryota; kingdom Metazoa; phylum Chordata; class Actinopteri; order Kurtiformes; family Apogonidae; genus Sphaeramia; species Sphaeramia orbicularis. Next base: position 42,126,259 of record NC_043973.1, read on the forward strand.
GCATCAAATGTACAGAGTAGATAAACACGTCTCAAAACGCATACAACATATTTAACTGCTCAGACTTCTGTAAGAGCTGCATGACATTGAAAATCTTTGTCTCATCTGATTGTCTTGACTTTTCTCATATATTAGAGGAGAAATTGCTACTTCTGTGTTTGTGGGCGTAAAGCAGAAAAGACCTAAAACTGCATCTGTGCTTTTGCAGCTAAGACAAAAAAGGGGTCATTTAAGTTCTGTTTAAGCAGATGTTCTCTGTCACACTAAAATTATCCTGAGCCAGCACTGCTGGATTACTTCTAAATACGCTGTGTACTTGAAGTTTATGGGTCCTTCAACTTTGGGCTGTGAGGCAGCATAAATCCCATCAAGGTCTTGTATAATTGACACACAGCACCCATTCTGCTGAATCCTAATATGTACGCATTTGATGTCTAATATTTTTTTAATGAGAGTTGTGTAGGTATCTTGTAGGTGACTATTTGCAAAATAAGGAATACTATTTTTAGAACTCATTAGTATGAGTATGAACATTTGGAAGGGCAAACAAAATATGATCTTTTTAACCCACAAAGACCCAAATATCCACCATCGACTAAAAGCATCTACTGATCTAAACTGTTGATCCTTTAATCCTATCAATACATGTAAATATTTGGTGTAAAATGCAGTTTGTCATCTTTTCATGGTCATCAGATATGACCCATTTGGTTGTTCAGAGCTAGTTACCATGGAAACACTGTCATCTTCTGCAACATTGATTCACCAGTAAAACCCATAGACTTGGATCAATGACAATGGATGGACACACTTGTTTTATGTTCAGTTAATGATATATTTTACTGAAAAAGTCACTTTTTCCTTCAGTTTTTTCTGTTTTGAAATAATAACCTTTGAATTTAATTTAATTCTGAACTTTTATGAACATCTTCATGATCAGTCAATTAAACACAGGAAAATAGATAATTTTCAGAGGATAATATTATACTAAATGGTGATAAATCACTTAGGAAAGGTTAAATAGAGAAAGTAATTCATTTGGGAACTGCCACAAAAGTCACACTAGGTCCTTATGGGTTAATAATGTCATGGATAATTTGGGTTTTCTGCCTTTGTCTGTGGAGAGTACTTCAAATACAACAGACGTATTTCACTACTTGTGTTACCAAAGCTTAAAACAAGTCTTAGGGATGGAAACAATATGAGTATTTGCTTTTGCACCACAGGAATCGGCAAAACAAAACTGATGTGTAAATCAAAACACAGTTTTTATGTCTGTGTTCTCATAATTTGATCATTTTCCACTCTGGGATACAGATGGTTTTTGAAGGCAGTTTTTTTTCTGAAACACAGGCATGTGGGTAATGCATAAAAAGCTGAATTCTGAAAGTTCAGTGATGACCCTGAACACCCTGACTGCATTTGGCATTCATTCATATCTGTGATTCAGATGCTGTTAAAAAAGGAGCCAAACCTCGCTAAATACTGTAGTTATTAATAAGTCAGAAGGCACACCAGCATGAATATTTTATTTTATCTTTCGGAATCATGAAATGTAGGCTGATAGATTTGTGGTTTTGCTATCAATATCAATAAACTCCCAAACTTTGTAAGTAATATTCTAGCATGTATTTAAACAACTAAAACTTAATTTATTTGACATTGGCAGGAATACCCTTCAGTTGGTATTTTTGGGGGCAGGCAGAAATAATGTTTACATCCAGTAAATATTTGTGCAAACTAAAAAATAAGGAGCACAGATGCCATACAATATTTGAGCTTTTTTTCTCTCAAATGTAGAGGCTGCTACCGAGAAGACTCAATTTTATGCCCAAGAAAAGTTTTGAAATGGTCCATCTCTGAAAAATGTTCTGTATTATGTATGATATTTGCCAAAATACATTTGGGAGTTTAGCAAGTGACAGTTATCATCAACTATAGGTAGGATTAGCTCTGATCAGTGGTGCGTGGTAGTGTTGGTGAGCATAATGCTTCGGTTTTACTGTATTTCAGTTTTGAAACACTGACCCCGTTTTCAGCTGTAACACTGGTTTCTATTTCAGGGTTCAACATTATTTTTCACTTGATCACTTCACTTTTAGTTGCTCAGGCAAGTGGGTCAGAAATCTCCTTGTTCCGAGTTCATCCTTATTTCATTAATTTTTATTCAAGTAAATTGCTCCAAAATTATTTTCTCTCAGCAATTGCTTGTTGTATGTTGCTGCTATTAAATGTGAAATTTCCCCATGGTGGGGTGGATAAAATCTTATCTTATCTTATCTTATCTTATCTTATCTTATCTTATCTTATCTTATCTTATCTTATCTTATCTTATCTTATCTTGGGGGCAGCTGTGGCTCAGTAGGTATAGTGGGTCGTCCAATGACTGAAGGGTTGGCGGTTCAAATCCTGGCTCAGTAGGAATAGTGGGTCGTCCAATGACTGAAGGGTTGGCGGTTCAAATCCTGGCTCACACTGTTCACTTGTCAAAGTGTCCTTGGGCAAGACATTGAACCCTGCATTGCTCCCAGTAGGGCCTGGCAGCGCCCTGCGTGGCAGCAACCGCCCGCTGGTGTATGAATGTGGGTGAAAGTGTAGAAAATGTGCTATGTAAGTGCAGTTCATTTACCATTTATCTTATCTTATCAAAATGTAGCTAGTGCAGAGGCATCTTACTGTTGTAATCCCACCGATGACCACTAGACGTGGCTCCAAAAACACCTGACTCCCATAGACTTACATTTAAAGTCTCTCTTTTTTAAAAAAACCCTGCAATTTATTTTCTCCCCAATAGTCACTCTGGTCTCATATCTATCTATCTATCTATCTATCTATCTATCTCTCTCTCTCTCTCTCTCTCTCTCTCTCTCTCTCTCTCTCTCTCTCTCTCTCTCTCTCTCTCTATATATATATATATATATATATATATATATATATATATATATATATATATAATGTGTGTGTGTATATATATAATGTGTGTGTGTGTATATATATGTATGTATGTATATATGTATATATATATATATATATATATATATATATATATATATATATATTCATTCCCCTATCTGTATGTTACCATTCTGAGAGTCCACCTCACTACATTAAACCTATAATGCCAAATGTATCATATTTAATACATGAGTTTTGAAGTCCTTTACATGATCAGTGTGATATTTTTTTTCTTGAAAAACCTGATGTATACAATTAGATACATGCAATACAGATAATCCACCAGGGGGGAGGAATTCGTTCACCAGAGGCCTTTCTAGTGACACTACAAGACTGTCATTAATGAGGAAGGAGGAAGAACTTTACCAATTTTGAAAAGGAATTACGACTTTGTTAGACATGTTTGTGTTATATTATGTTTTTGTTTGTTCAAAAATATAATATTTGAGCGTTGAGACCCACTGTATCAAATATGATACAAAATTGAAACTCGTACATGGAAACTGATATTAAAAAAAAATGGTTGGGTTGTTCAGAAGGACCAATAAAGGCTCCAGTTTCAAAGACCTGGAATTTTCTGTCAATGATTTAATGGTTTGGGCTTTACAGAATTAAAGAACAACAACCTCTGAGCTTTGAAAAGACATGTCTTTGTATGTGTGTGACGTTGGCTGGCCGTTTAGCGGGTGGAGGTCCGTGAAATGAGAAGGAGGCGAGGCAGAGGCAGGAGATGGTGTGGTCCACAATTTTTTTTTTAAATATTTTCAATAATATTTATCTCACACAAAGTGCAAGTGCTGAAAGTGCAAAGGCTAAAAAAGTGCAAATGCCAAAAAAAGTGCAAGTGCATGTGGAGGTTGGAGCAGCAGTATCTTCTCCAGCAGTCGAACCACAACTGATGAAAATGGGCGCCTTTTATATTGTTCAACTTAACTGGCTAAAACCACTACAACTCCATAGGGAAATTACAACTCAACATAAATCGCTAAAACTAATCTAAAACCTCCATAACTTAAACCCACAACCATAACCTATCTAAAACCCAAGCTAAATATCTAAAACTCTAAATCTAAACACCAAAGTTACATAAAAACCCATAAACCAATAAAATACATCTCCAGACTCCCCCACACATTTCCCTGACTTGGTCCAGGCCGGAACCTTCTTAAGGGCTGTTGTCCACGCTGGGACTCTTTTTGCTGACGGACCTGGACACAAGGACAGGGTAAGTACAAACACTAAAACACCATTCACTAAAACACTTTAAAATCCACTCACACAGACACTAAACAAACCAAACTTAAATACTGCACATTTACATTGCACTTTATCTTTGTGTCTAATTTGTGTCTCCTTTTCTCCAGGGCCAAGCAATCATCAATCAATTAAAATACAAGCACCACTGGATGTAAAAACTGAAAAGGAAAGACAATAAAATCAATAAACTACTTTAAAAAACCAATTGCGTGCAATTACTGTTTGTGCAAATATGTTTAAAGTGCTGTGCTGTAAACTACATGTGCAAGTTAAAGTGCTTAAGTGAACACAGGTGTCTGTATTTAGTACTTAAGTGACACTGTTTGTCACAATGTGCCATTTTCTTTTGTAGGGATAAAGGTGTTATGATTACATCACATGCTTCTTCACATTCATGTTCAACCAAAATAACTTCTTTCCCAATGGTATTGCGAAGACACTCTTGCTGTCGAGGTATTTTCACCTGAGACTGGTGTGATTCCTATATGAACAAACCAAACAACCTAGAAATGGTTAACTCCACACAGTGTTAACAAACTGCGAAGATAAGTCTGGATATGTGAAATGACTGCCTGGGGCAGGAGCTATTTCACTCCTTCGCTGCTTTCATCATCATCTCCAGAAAAACCCTAGATCTATCTGACTTTACTAATTAAATTGTTTTTATTGTCTTTGCCCCGATAAAGCGTACATACATTTATAGCCTGGCTTGCACAAATTAGCAGAGAGATTAATTAACAACTAGCTTTTGAATATGCATGTATGAGTAAAAGTAATAATTTTATTTCTGTGCATACGTATATAAAACAATGATGATTTAACTGACTTTTTTCCTCACAATCTGTAAATGGATTATGTGAAAGCTTATTTTTGCCTGTTCATCCTGTATCCATCCCTTGAATTACCAGGAACATCAACAATAAAAATGAAATAAAAAATTAAGTCAAAATGTATTTTATTCCAATTTTGTCACATTTAAATAATTTTACATTATAATCCTTAAGTATTTTACATTTTGAACGTCATTGCCAAGTTCATTTCATATTTTGACTCCAAAAATACACTTTACTTAACATACTTTACATTTGCTCTCACTTTAAATGTTACAATAGCCGCTTTTCCGTTGACCCTCAAATTGCGTGAGTATAATTTGCACATAAAAATTTACCCAATGAAAAATGATAATTTCGCCAAAATTCATTTTTCGATTAAAAGCTTTTGTGCTGGCAAGAGGTGTTTTTTCAGGCACAGCACAATTGGTACATCATGCAAAACTGCAATGGAAAGACTTTTTTCTTCAACTTTTGTCACTTGAATAAAAAAAAACAAAAACAAACAAAAAACAAACGGATGTTGACAGACGATAATAAGCGAAGAAGGAGAGTTTTAAAAAAAACATGGCGCAGTATGTGTGGACACACCAGGAAACCCAATCATTTTTCAATTTAGTACGGGATAGAGGAGTAATATATAATAATAATGAATATGTCTGTAAATCAACATGATATTTACGTTCGTCGCCATGTTTTTGGAATGACTTCTCATGTCATCTCGCTATCATAAACAAGTCATCGCATTTGTGATTTAATGGAAAAACGGACATTACGCGCTTCTGTTTTTAAAACATTTAGTAAATATTGATAAAGTTTTAGCAGATGTCCAGTGGAAAAGTGTGAAAAATGTGTTTTCTGAGGGTATAAATGAAAGAATGAATGGATGAATCCAAAGAATCCTCCTAAAATCTTCAACGGAGTGTCTTTAACATAAAATTCACCATTCAGAAAAAGCTCTAATCCAACCAGAATGCACCATTTACATTCCACCTATTGACTGAAAGTGGATTTTTACAGGCTGTTGTAACAATAGTCATTTGGTGCACACTTCTGTTTTTTCGACATTTTGTAGATGTCGGTGAAGTTTTTCGCATATGTTCAATGGAAAAGCAACTAATGACAAAAAGTGCTCTTAAATTATAACTCCCTTCTCTTAATTAAAAAAAAATGTTTGACTGCAAACAGAAAGGTATTTGGCCTTAACTCAAAAAAGTCTTTGCAGTGTTTTTAAATGCACCATATATAGATATTTCAGGGATCCTATAAAAAGTTGAGAAGTGGGCTGAAAATAGCCAGCTTTATTTACTATTCTACCGGCTCTTTTTTGAAGTTTATTTTAGCGTCTATGTTTGTCTCACACACATTTCCCTCAGCTTCAGTGTTGTAGGACATATATGGCATTACTGTTTGTGCACACATTCCTCTGGTGTGAATTCCCAAGGACCAAGACAGTGTTAAAGAAAACTGAATATTTAATGAGTCCCAATAATGTCTAAATGTTGCTCTCTGCATGGTTAAACAACCTTTTATTGGTAGCATGTTTTCTGCAACAACTTTATTGACTTTATGTCAGTGTTGTGTTTTTAGCTGATCTCGCTTCCATCAGGGGCTAATGGAATAAATAAATGAACGCACCAACACTAAGTTACTCCCTAAATTTTGTCATATCTCTTTATATCAAGAAAAAAAATTGCCAATCATCCAAGCGACAGGAGGCTTCTCAATTCATGTGGACTCTGACCACTGTTTACACCAATCGAAATACTGTAAGAGATTATATCAGCTGGAACTAATACAATTTTCTATTTTTACACACAGAAACACTCTGCTTGGGAAAAATGTCCATGTGAATACTTGGCTTCATGCAGAAGAATTGAATTGCCAGTTGGACACAACAATCCCACTATATACAAATGTGACCAGCTGGACTGCTAAAACCCTGCTATAATAGACACACTGTAATGCTATTCTGTGAATATTTTTTCATCCACTTGAGCTTGTGTGGAGGACTGTGTCAAGGTTTAGCTTAGAAGAGCAGGTTTTTTCCCCACGCCTCCTTTGTCGGCCCCCTCTTTCTTCTCTTAATCCTTATCATTCTCTCTTTGACTGATCGTAAACAGACATTGAAAAGCTGAAATAATTTGCTAAAATAATCTGTGCCAGTTGGATGAGTGACAGGGAAAGAAGAGGCAGCGAAAAAAAAAAAGTGAAATAACAATGCATTCATACGTATATGGTCATTTGCATTCTGACAATCGCTCATGCACCCGCTCTGGCAGAAAGCCCTTGTCATATTCATACCTGGAGTCCCGCCATCAACAGACAGACAAATATGCAATCCACTCTGTGCTGTCTGTCCTTTTGTTATTTTGAGGGTAACACTTTAAATGGTAAATGTCACACAAAAATGGAAAAGAAAAGAAAGGGAAGAAAAGGGGGAGAAAAAAAAGGGCGGGAAAGGAAAGGGAAAGCAAGAAGGTGGGGGAGAAGGAAAGGAAAAAAGGAAACATGGGCGAGGAGGGAAGAAAAAGAGAAGATGACAGTGCCTGAGGGAACAAACATCAGCTCCTGTCTGGCTCTCTGACAGCAAAGAGCAGACAGGTGGAGAAGGGAGAAGGATGAGCAGAGCGCTGTGAGTCTGTGTGTTTGTGTGCAGCGTCTTTCCGGCCGAGAGAAGGGCATCTGTCCGTCTCTGCTTGACTCGGACTGTATCGTGCTTAGGCTGTCCGTATCTGTCTGAGAGCCGTGCTTTTAGATGCTATACCTGACCAGCGTCTCATTGAAGATCTGGAATACCATGATGCATCTGTCTAGCCGTCTGTTATCCTCATGCTGTCCGCCACTCTGCCTGTCTCTCCTCGTGTCTATCTATGAAGCAAAAAGCTGCATGTTCCTGTTGCAGTAACCACACTTTCAGTCTATCTGCAACACCTGCTTATCAGTCAAACACACACACACACACACACACACACCTACACACACGTATAGTAGCCGTGTTGCTTTCCTGTCACATTACATACCATCACTGGCCGCGCTGTGCATATGGCAGCGTGCTCTGTCTTCATGTTTCCCTGTGGATCTTTACATCCTGGTAGATGGTTGGTAGATATGCATGGATCAGAGCCCCTTCACTGCTGCAGGGAGCGCCCCCTCCTCCTCACTTCACAGCTCATGACAGTGGCCTTCAAAACACACACACACATACACTCTAACCCACTGCACATACACACGTCCTGGCATGCACAAAGATAAAGTGCCTCGAAGCGGTGACGGGATTGAGAGGGCAGCGGATAAATCAAGTGTGCATGTGTGTTTGAACATGATTATACGTGTGCAGGTTTGTTTGATTTTCATGGTGGTTTTTCAGTGTTTTAAAGTCCCTAAGGGGGTTGGGAAGTAACTGAGCTTTAAACTATGGGCATACACACACAGAAACACAGCATTTTATTTATTTATTTATTTATTTTTACACCTCCTTCTAGCTTCTTTTGATAGCCTTTTTGAATTAGAATATGATTACCCCTGATACTGTCATTAAAAAAAACATCAGTTTTGTTACTCGAACATGGCCACAAAAATGATTCATCTCACTCCCAGTTTATGGCAGCTTTTACGTTTGCTGGTAGGTCTTTCATGAGTTAAATCTCTGTGGTGCACATGTCAATTTCCAGTGTGAATGTGATTTTTGATAAATATAAATGTCTCTTCAACTATGCCTGATTATACACAAAAGGGACTATTTTATCCGACTGGTTGTCTAGAGGCCTGGAGAGATCAAAATAAAATGTAGTATTCATTTAGCATCAATAAAAGATGAGACGGTAGCTGGTGCCCCCTTGTTAATCCACACACACCTCATTATGAGTGCTTTCTGTACTCCGCTAATACTATTTCCTCGGTTGAAAGTGGCTCCAGTGAAAAGTCTTCCGAGTAGATTCTGTGGATCATCTACAGAGTATTATGGCTTTGTTTCTGGAAAATTGTCGCTATTGAATTTTTAAAATGTCATTGTTCATGGCGGTGAGCTGCACAAATAGAATTCTACTCACCTGCAAATAACAGTGTAGGAAAATTGCAAAGGCAAACATCTCAAGAAGTTCTGAAAACAAGTTCAGAGAGTGTGTTTGTTTGGTAATTTGTATAAACTCACAGTGTGATTTGCAGGATGTTTTTTTTTTTTTTTTTTAACAATGCAGATAATAAAGATGATGGGAGCTAATGGTGATCTAATGTTGTCATTTTTAGGTTGTGGCTGAAGATATTATGCTTTACAGTCCCTCATATGGAAAAAGTGTAGCTATTGAATTTTTAAAATGTCATCGTTCATGATGGTGTGCAGCACAAATAGAATTCTACTCACCTGCAAATAACAGTGTAGGAAAATTGCAAAGACAAACATCTCAAGAAGTTCTGAAAGAAAGTTCAGAGAGTGTATTTTTTTGGTAATTTGTCTGAACTCACAGTTTGGTTTGCAGGATGCAGGGTTGTTTTATTTCAACAATGCCAATAATAAAGAGGATGCAGCTAATGGTGATCTCATGTTGTCATTTTTAGGTTGTGGCTGAAGATATTATGCTTAAAAGGCCCTCATGTGGAGACAGTATGTTTCCGTTTAGCATTATGTGGCAGTATAGTGAGAACCTCTAAATTAATCGCTTTTAAATTTACCCTCAAATTGCGCAAATACAACTTGCGCATAAAAATGTACCTAATGGAAAAATGACAATTTTGCCAAAAGTCTCATTTTTTGATTAAAAGTTTTTGTACTGCCAAGAGGTGGTTTTTCGGGCGTAGAGCAAATGGCATATCACACAAAACTGCAATAGAAAGACCTTTTTTTGCAACTAAAGCCAGATGAGTTAAAAAAAAAAAAGCGGATGTTGACATACGTTACAATAAGCGAAGAAGAAGAAACATGTCACAGTATGTGTGGACACACAAGGAAACCCAGTCATTTTTTAATTTAGTGCGAGATAGAGGGGTAATATATAATAATAATGAATATATCTGTAAATCAACACCATATTTACGTTCATCGCCATGTGTATGGAATGATTTCTCGTGCCATCTCGCGGTAATAAATGAACAAACCATCGCATTTGTGATTTAATGGAACAAACGACATTACGCTCTTCTGTTTTTTCGACATTTAGTAAATATTGGCAAAGTTTTGTGCACTTGTCCAATGGAAAAGTGACTACTGCTGTCCGTAAATTTGGAATAATTTTGTTTTCAGTCACATTCACCTTTACTTTTTGGTACTTCTGATATGTGCATTGTATGTTTCAAATATTTTGTGTTTTTAATCCATAATTCTATCTAATTTTACCTCCAGCTGCAAATGTTTTTAAGTAGACTTCTCTGCTTTTAATTCATCTTTGTCACTTTTACTTTTTGGTATTTCTGATATGTCCATTGTATGTTTCAAATGTTTTGTTTGTAAATGAGATTGCGAGTTTAAATAAAGATTATGAATGAATTCCTCTTTTTAATCCTATTTATACACATCAGTAATCACCTTTCACCATGTGCAATAATTACATACTGAGTTCCAGTTACACCTAATCTATCAAGAATAAATCGCATTGTCACAATCATTTCATGAGAAAAGGTAAACATATTTTTTTCCAACATTATGGGCAACAGTGTGTATCATCATAAAATTACCCTTGAAACATGCATGTTCATTTTCTATACGAGAATGAGACTGAATAATTAATAATAATAATAATAACTTTATAATAACTTTATTTTGTATAGTACCTTTAAAAACAGAGCACCTTTAAAAACTGAGTTTACAAAGTGCAGACAAAGCAAAAGTGCACAACAGCAGAATAAAACATAGAAAACAACACGATGCAATAAAAGAGATAAGTACAGCAAACACAAAATCATGACTAATTTTGAATGTATCGTAGTGGAGAAGGCAGAAATAACATAACATGATGCTGTCAACTGAACGTGATGTAAAAACCCAACAATTTCGTAGCAATCGAGGCACAAAACTGCTGAATGTAAATGAACATTTATGTAGCACTATTGTGACTGCATTGTCTGTTTCCTTAAGTAGATCTATTCTGAGCTCTGTCTGCACTTCACTTATTTTTAATGAGGAAAAAAAAACAACTAAATAAATATCCAGAGGTAATCCAAAAAAAAAAAAGTTATACATGGAAAATAAAGTTATAGTTCACTTACCAACGGCATTTATCAGCACACAGCAGCATCTCCTTGTTACTATGAGAAAATGAAAATTTGTGAAGTTACATAAATATATATATATATATATAAATAAAAAAAATACAGTGTTAGTGCACACAGTTGCACCCAGCAGCATCTCTTTGTTTTTGGATGCAATAAAGCAACCACACTGACAAGGCAGCCTGTTACTGCGCTGCCTGTACTGCACATGTCTGCATTATTTTCTCTTTGTGAAATAATCACATTGAAATAATCACATTTAAGTTGCCCAATTTATCAGCTGACGACCACTTTACTGTAGAGCAACACAGCGGAGCGGTCTACATACAGATCATGAACTGTGCAAATGAAGCAGAATTGGCTGAATTTGAACCTTTACTCCTGCAAAAACCATGTTAAACGCCTTGAGCTTTTTGAGACCCAACTTTTTGTCTTCTGCACTGTGTCTAAAAGCCTTAAAGCATATTTTCTGGTGCTTTGTGTAGTGTACATCCAAACTGCCTGTGCTGCTTGGCCAACTGACTTTTCCTGCCAAACACATGTATGGCAAAACCAACTCCCCGGGCTGCAGCGAAGTGCAGCACATCCAGGCGAACGTGGAACCAGGCCAAACGAAGAAGGAGCTTCCAAAGCCCCACTGTCACACGAAAGAAAAGACACACTCTCATGCTGGTATGGATTTACTTTTAATAATGTACATATGGTTGTTCAATAATGAAGAGAATAACAAGCACACTGCCCTCGCTCTTTCTTACACTCCCTCTCTTGCTCATTCACTCCCGGTCTCTCCCAAGCGGATAAATCAGTCCTTTCATGCTCTGTCGTCTAGCTGGCCCTGTTCTACTGTGTTTCTATAATAGAGTAGGAGCAGTCCCTCTCTTTTACTATTCTAATGGTCACACATACATCTTCCTCTTCCTCCGTCCGTCTCTCACCGCTCTTCAAAGGGCCTCCGGTAGTCAATCTCCAAGTTCAGTGTAGACTTGAGCGTATGAGAGTTACAGCATGTGTAATAGCTAAGGAGAATATATCAGCCTAATGAAATGTGTGTGTATATGTGTGGCAGTAGTGGGAAGGGGGATGGGGGGAGGGGGGGGCATGTGAATGAAGATGACGAGGTATAATTTGTTCTTAAGTGATAAGGACGGAGGTAATAGCTTTTTGAAATAGCACCGTGGCGACGATGAAGACGGTCTGATTAACATGAATATAATAATGTTATCGTTGGCCTGTAATCAGTTGGTGGCTCACTGTTGATAAAGAGGATGTTAATCACGATGACGAGGGCCCTGTTGAGATCTACAATCTTTCCAAAAGGATAATCTATAGGGTTATACAGTAAACAGTACAGCTCTTCATCTTTCCGCTGAGGTAAGAAAATGGAGAAATTATTAGACAAATAGAAAAAATGCTAAGAAAATAGAGAAACGATAACAGGCCGTGGGTGATTAAGACTTCCAAAAACTCTATTATAATTGCTACTTTCAAGGCATCATGAAAAGTGTATATATCCTAAAGGTGTAACATTTTCTCATTCAATAATAATCCAACTCAATCATAAATGATAGCCTTGCATTCGATGTGTGTGGTGGTGTATTTACCTGAAAACGCTCGACCCTCCGCTTGTATTTTCTTGTTTTTCTCTTGTTTCTCTGTGCTCTGGATCTCTTTGACCATAAGGTTTTTTTTCTTTGTGTTTTTTTTTTGTTTTTGACCAGTGAGTTTGTACCTCCAGCCACAGAGCAAGCAGAGAACCTTTCAACTCGGGTTACATCGCCATCTCCTTGCTTTTCTTCGAGTCTGTATAATTCATTCCTCCACCTCTTGGCTTCGGCAGTGTGCTTTAGTTGTACTCACGCAAAACCTTCAGGCAGGGTTTTTGGGGAGGTGTGAACGTTCTTACTTGTGCTTTAGAACATAACCACTGTGAATTAATCACAAAATAACATTTATTTTGTTTCTCAGTTTCACCACTGTTTTCTGCTAATCCTGCTCCCTCTATAAATGGATAGACCTCTGTTTCTCTTTTCCTTGTTTTTGGCTGAAGAGGAGGAATGATGCTTTGTTGGTTAACCTTTACTCTTAATAATAGCTTAAAGGAGTGATATTTTGCCTTTTTAAATGGAATTATGCATTTTAAAACATTCCCCTGTGGTCTACATGAACTGTAAATGCTATGCATGGGTCTGAATTCTTCAGTAATTCAACTTCACAAGTCCATCTTCAACCCTATTTCTGAGTAATGAAAGGTCGTTTTTAGCGCTGGCCCTTTAAATGCAAATGAACCCACCCCCTCCAGGCTGTTGACCGTGCTTTCTGTCCCATTCAGCCACTTGTGTTCCTTAATACAACCAACAACTGAACATTTTAAGTAACTGGCTCGAAGTTCGGATATATTTTCAGTTTTTACTACAACCGCTACCGCTGATAAACAGTTATGGCGTACTCAGAGAAATGTTCGTTGGAAGTCTTGACCTTACATGTGCAAATATGATGCAACTAGTTGTAAAATGTAACAAATTAAGAAGGAATTGAAACAGGTTGTAGAAATCCACTCGATTTTTGAATGAATATGAAGATAGTTTTGCAGCACCTGGAGGGTTCAAATTCAAACTGTATGACCTATCAGGGTCCAAATAAACAAATAAATGAACCAAAGACTAATAAAAGTGGGTTTAGCTAAATATGACCCCTTTAAACATTGTGAATGCACAGATCTATTGGCCTGTACTGATGTCAGTTATCAGCAAAGAAGGTGACACTTCACTGACAGCAGTGGCTGATGTTTATCTGTTGTGTAACATTGAAGGTTGTTTCATAAATGTGCATTCTGAAGGCCTGTAAGCCAGCATCTATACCATTGGTTCCCTAATAAACAAATAATTACGTCTCTATTAATGCTCGAACAAGTCAAACCGTGAGATTAATAAGTATTGAATGTAATTTTCTGTTGCAGTTGCTGTTCTGTTTTGTCTATTTTTGATAATTAGTAGTTAACCCTTTCATGCATAGTGGTCACTACAGTGGACAGCTGTTCAAAGGTATTCTCTTGTATATTTATAGATTTTGTTGTTTTAGTTCCATATCAGCAAACACAGAGGACACTTATGCATCATCCCATACGCTGTAATTCATACAATTACTGTAAGTTTGCTGTTCTAGATAAACCTGATCTGCAGTTACACGTTTGACATCAAAAAAATTTTTAAAAAATTGCTAAATGTTATTAGACTGTAATTAACAATTTTTTATTTATTTATTTTTTAACAAAAAGGCTGTTAAAATGTGAGAAAACATCAGAATAGCAGCATTAAACATGTTTTATTTCATCATTTTCACACAGTATATCAGTAAATACATGTTTCTTTGCTTCTAAAATTGAACAAATGGTGTCCAGCTGAGTGAACATTTTTGTCACGCCATGAAAAATAGGTTCATAATTTTATTTTATTTTTTTTTTTCACGTGTAAAAAGGAATAAAAAGACTCAGGAAAAAAAATCTTCAATAATGTTCTCATAATTCATGCATGAAAGGGTTAATTACCCCATCCATCAAAGGGGAGGAAAAGAGTATTGTTTTTGGCTTGGTTTGTTTGTTTGTTTAACAGTCTACCAAAAAAACTATTGGTTGAATTTATACCAAATTGGGTTTATAGATTGCCCCTGACCCAGTATAGATCTCATTACATTTTCGGAACCGTAGGTCAAAGTTCCAGTTTTTTTTTTTATGATTTTTTAAATCTTTTTTTTTCCCCATTTACTTATAATGGGCAAAATTTCAATTGTCTATAAAAATATCAGTTTTGTTTCAATTTACTTCAAACTTGGCACATTTATAGAGGCATAGACATGATGACATCAGCTGGATCAATGCCAAAGTAAGCAACAATACGTGCGAGGGACAGGGTTTGTTGTGCCTGGCACCACTTGTTCTAAAGTAGAGGGGGAAAAAAATTCCACAATTTGAGAATTCCAAGACAATCTGATGGCAAATAGGTCAACTGGTAGTGAAGAGAGATTTAGCTCAACAAGCAATGTTTTTGGACTGGGCTGTGGAAGACTGGAGTTCAGTTCTTGGTCATTCTCGGTCAGCAATTTTTTTCTGCAGATTTTCCAATGGGGGGGTGCGGTGCGGTGCCAGTAGGTAAATCCGTCAGGTTTACACTGAACACTTCAGTAGCTTCACTTTTCTTTAACCTGGCCTTTTCTGCTCCTCTTGGCCTCTTCCTGCCCTCCATCACCACCGACTGACACTTTGCACTATTCTGTTGCTATTTAATTTTACCACTCCAACCAACTTAACCTCCTGAGACCCAAGACAGTAAAAGGTTTGACTTTTTTCCTTTAAATAATTGCCCTGATTGGAAGCAGCATCATACAACATTTTTTTCAGATACATTTTTTATTATTTTGTTTTTTTTATGGAATATCCTTCGTAATGGACAGTGTTCTTAGTGTTCTTTTTCTTTTCTTTTCTTTTCTTTTCTTTTCTTTTCTTTTCTTTTCTTTTCTTTTCTTATTTTTTTATTTACTAAAGCTGTGAATCTCTTGTCCCCTACAGAGGACAAAAATACATTACTGGGTCTCAGGAGGTTAAACATTTGGGAGGGAAGATTTTCTTCAGATGGTAGAGCCCATCTGATCTACTACAATGTAGGGGCTGCTGTCAGATAAATGGAGAATGAATGCAAGAAGAAGATTAGATAAGTGACAGATAAGTGTCAAAATAATTTTTCCCATCCGACCGGCCCAAACTCGAAACTGACATGACATGGAATCATCCTGAATCTCCCGATTAGCCACTCCAGGCCTGGCTGGTGGCATGCATCGTTCAGGTGCTTTACAGGTCAAAGGTCACCTGCGGACTAGAGTTATTATCCCCTTAAAAATGGATGTAATGGACAAACCAAACAGACTCTGAGGATTGTTTTCATGCTGTAGAGGAGGGTGAGTGGGTATTGAGTCGGATGCAATCTACACTTTCACCACTAAATGTCACTCACTGTAGCTTTGACTGCTTAACACTGAACAATCATATTTCTCGAAATTGTTATGAATCTATCTAACAACATCTATTAACAGGTAAATTAAACTAACATTGTCTATTAAAAAGTACCAAGAGTTTAAGCATATCCATATAATTACACAGCGTCTGTAACGTGGGAGTGTTTAGGTGTTATTAGTATTACCCAACATTAGGAGGTCGTGGATGAAGAAGCGATACGCAGAGAGGGAATAGTTAACAGGAAGAATATTCATTAGCCATCCACAGCTCTCATTTACATTCGTACTTCTTTCCTTTTCCAAAGAAAAACTCTCTCTGTGGACATGACCATCTCTCAACATAGTATCCTTCCACCAATCCATTACAATAGTCCCACTAACAGGAATAATACAGACCCAGTTAAATTATACCAATAAAATTGCAAAAATAAATCATCTTACATACTTCAGTCTCTTTAAATCTCCTTATTTATTTATTTATTTATTTTTTTTACTAATTCTTATATTTACATAAGTGTATTTTTGTACAACAATGTTCATAAATATGCATGGCCCCTACTGAATAAACCAATAAAATAAAAAAATAAAAATAAATGTCCTAATTTCAAATACAGTGGAACCTCAGGAAACAAACAAACAAAAAATCATCTTACTCTATTACTCTATAATTGGCTATTAAAAAGTACCAAAAGTTTAAGCATATTCATATAATAACACAGTGTCTGTAACATGGGTGTCATATTCATATGCGTTTGGCTGAATAATGCAACATTTCCCAAATTACAACCTATTGAGCTTTATAGCCTTAATGGAAAGAGTTAGTATTTTTAATTATTTAATTATTAGTAAATTTGTAATCCATTTTGGAACATATGAGTACCTTTTTTTTCAGCTTTTATTACACACACAGGAAGAGAACTGAGTAGGAGAACAACATTTATTTTTGGTTGCAGTGATGATCATGGTGATGATGATGATGATGCTCATGTTGTGGATGATGATGATGATGATGATGATGATGAATGATCTGGTCGTGGGGGTGTCTGTGAGTATGATTGATGTTGGATGCAATGCCAATAATCAGAGAAAGAGAGAGGCATCGTGAGGAGATCACAAAAGGAAAAGAGGGAAGGAGTCAAAAACATAGACGAGGGAAAACGGGCAGAGTCACGTTATTATAAGACAGAGAGAGAGAGAGAGAGAGAGAGAGAGAGAGAGAGAGAGAGAGAGAGAGAGAGAGAGAGAGAGAGACGCGCCGCGATAACAGCGTTTGTCCTTCTTGGAGTCAGTTTTGTGACCGGCTCTCGGGCAGAACGGGCGACGGACGGACGCAACACTTGAGACAATCGCACCGACGTCGACATTCTGAGGTAATTTCAACACTCATTTGTCTTCTACCAAATAATCCTATCAAGGCGGGCATGTATGATTTATTTCCCAACGGTCAGGCTGACTGAAGATCAGACCTAGTTTCCCCCTCGCTTGGTATTTGGGAATTTCTCTGCCTGTCTGCTCTTTGGCATCACCGCTTGTCATTCAGCAGGTCATATTTTAATTGAAATAACGGCATGTGGCACTTGAGACACTTAGATATGTATTTGTGGTATTCCCTGATTGTATCTGTGATTGTGGTTAATCCTCACCCGGAGCGACTCCGTGCGTATTTGCAACAACCCGAAGGCTTTAACTGGATTTTCGTCTTTAGTTTATTCCTTACCGCTTCATCTTAAACCACATGAGATCATGGCAAATCACCGTAGAAATAATTTCACATCGGAAGAAAAAAAAACAGAGTCTAAATGATCCTCTGGCCAAACAGATTAAGGACCTGTCCGCTGGCGCACAATGTGTGTTTTTATATGGGAGATTTTAGCGCCATAACTGTTGTTTACATTGATTCATAACATTTATTGATTCTTTTATCGATTCCTTCAGATTTGCTGTCTCTGGCTACTACACGGTTCAGAAAAGAGCTGACACTTTTTATGCAAACCGGACCGGCGCAATACATTTTTACGCGTGTGTGCCGGAACAGACGGCGTGCGTGTGCGCACTTCTGTCTGTCTGCACGCAGCCTGTACCGGAGGACGGCGGGGGGCAGCAACTGACAGACTGTCACAAAGCGAGCACCGACACCCCGGGGCAAATGTTTTACCTGCACGGCGTACGAATGCGCAATTTCTTCCCGGTTCAGCGCGTCTCTAATGAGGTTGATCGGCTCCTAGTCGCTTCAGAAACCCGGCTTAATTGCGTCCATTTATAATACGACCCTATAAGTCGGTGATAATAAGTATTTGGCTTCATATCCAGGAGTGTTGGTGATGCGCTTGAGCTTTTGCAGTAGGCTCTTTTAATTCTCAATACAAATGTAATAGTGTTTGCGAGACTTTAAGCATCTATTGCCCTTCTGGGAAATACATTTGCTTAGATTTATGACCTGCCTTCCCAGGTTATATCGATTATTTCAGCCTTCTGTGTACTATATTTGTGTAAGAACAAGAAAAGTGGGTCTGCCATCTCTATATATAATTCTTGATGTTGGAGAAAGCACAGCAAGCTTTTCATGCAGTCATCTCTGTGGCAGAGTCAATTCTCAAGTGGAAAATCTGTGCTTTTTCAGCCTCTTGTTGGGCATATACATAAAAACTAATGTGATACATGAATGACTCCCACATAGGCAAACACAGAGGCACAGGATGGGCCTTAAGCGGCTGTAATGGCCCTGATCAGTGTGAGACATGTTTATCTATGTGGAAAGCTCATGTATTATACATCAGAATGGTACAATCAGCACCAGTGTGTGTGAATGTCATGTCTATATTTGCTTAAGTGTGTGTATCTCTGCATAAATTTAACTGTACATCTATGTGTTTTGCACTCTGTATGTCTTTGATTGCAAGAGCACTTCAATGCAATTTTCTCTGGACCAGCTGTGGCATTGCGTGGTTTTGGGAAAATAGGACGAGGGAGACTAGCGGTTGGACACGCGCTCTCTCCTCTTTTATTGTGGTTAAGAGGGAGAGCGGAGCAATCTATTTGCCAGCGTTCAGTTTGTAATCGTTTACACCAGATAGCTCAGAGTGGAGAAGGAGATGTAAGAAGGGCAAAGGAATACGGAAAAGAGAGGAGTTTAAGAGACATCAAGGAAGGAGAGGAGGGGTAGGAAGATGGGGGAAAAAGGGGGGGAGGTGGATGAAAGGTGGATAGAGGTAGGGTTGGGACAGAAGAGAACGTGGAGAGAAATCAGAAGAATAAGTGGTGTGTAGGAGGAAGAAGAGAAGGGTAAAAGGGGGGTGAGGCAAGCTCCTTGGAAATATTCTCACTGAGTCGGTGACTTATGCTGGCAATAAATGTGGCTGAAGAATTAAACCTGGAATAAGAGGTGGTGTTGTTGTGACAAGAGGCGCATCATATTCCATTAGTGGACAGTGTTAACAGAGAGTATGGAAATGGGGTGTGTATCGGCAAGAATCTGGTGATGCAATATGCGTCACGACACAAGGGTTGATTCAATGTATTGTAAATGAAAGAACATTAGAAATGCTTGGGAATGAGCACTTCTGAGGTGAAACATATGTCAATTTTAAAAGCACAAGACATTCCTCTTAAAAGAGTTAAATGAACCGTCTTTATCACAGCATGACCGCGCCGCATTTTGGAATCAAAACCAGCTCAGAACTATTGTTATGTATTGTAGTATTGCAATCAAGGCCACATGCTGTCTTCTCTTTAAATCTAATTTTAGGAAAAGTGCTTCAGAATGTACAACCATGTGCATAAAATCAGAGCAAAAAAAAAAAAAAAGGTTTAGTTATTTGACTGAAGAGAACACAACACACAATGAAACACAAATCTTTGTTTTTGCAAATCAGTTGATTGAAATTCCCTTTTTAAGAGGAGGTTTAGGATGGATGTGGTGGGTGAGTGTGTGAGACACTGAAGTGTATTGAACAACAACAACAACATGTACTGTGAAAATGCCACCCAGGACGAGGGGAAAAGCTGGATGCGAGTATAGACAGAGAGAAGGGATTGTGCCTTGGAAAACAACATTTAAATTCAGGTCTTGAATGAAGATTTTCTTTAAACTGCTTCCCCACACCAATCTTAACATAACCTCTGTTGCCTGAAGTGTCTTGTAATGTTTTGCCAGGAAGACAGATTACTCACTAATACTGTTCAAGAGACTCCTCTGGCTGTTGTGCTGTAAAGACTCTGTCAATGACGGGCCCCTAAAGATGTAGCAGTCACACTAAACATGCTGATCACTCATTCTATTGAGAGGAATCATGGCTCCAGTTACACAGACCCCCTCAATCAATGGGAAACGCACACTGGGATTGTGTTAAATGATCAGTGAGCGTCTATTTCCTTTTGATTCCCTCCTAATGAGAATGGGAGAAGCCCCAAGATGAACACCCATGGGGGCTCGTCTCTTCCGGCAGAGTGTGTGGCAGTCGACGGACGCGTACCATTCATTAGCTGACAATTCAGTGAAATGAATCAGACAACATGGCCTCCCAGGGATCCTCGTGGAGAACAAGGAAACAAATGCTTAGTGCTCAAGACACGAACATTCCCTAGGGCCCCTCACACGGAGAGATAATGTAATGGCAGAATTCCCTTTCCGATTGTTTCAAACAGGAAAGGAAAAAAAGAAGGAGCTTCCAGGATCTAACGTCGCTCAGATCCCTGTTGCACACCCCTTGTCTTGCTTTCCAGGCACAGGAAAAGTGGAATGAGCTGTATAAAACCTTCGGGAGAGCACTTTTCCTCTGGTGTCAGTCTTTTGAAGGAGGGTGTGAAAAGCCTGTGACTCTGCAGTGACTTTGCAAGAACTGAATCTCAACTATATCATCTCCAATTACCTACTCAAGGCAACTGACAGTTTTTCATCCATATGTGATGCTCGCTTTAAACTTAAAAGATGTGCAGGATGATGTACTATACCATCCCTCAGTGCCCTTTGATGGTGATCATGCATCAAAGCAGGTGCAGACACATCATTGCTGATGCTAACTTTTAAAGATGAGGAAATGGGCCGCCACATTTCACAACAAGCATTTCCCAGGAAAGTGTGGGTTTTAGCTCAAAAATCCTTCACGCTTTTCCCTGTCATCGCCGATATAGCTCCGCGTCCCAGGTGTCCCCAGACTGAGGTTAGAGCAGGACGCTGTGACCCCAGCCTGAACAGCGCTCTGTCGAGACATAGAGCCATTCTGTCCCTCGTGGTGACGGGAGGAAAGGAGGGGAGGAGGGCGGTCATTTAGAGGAAATGGCTATGTCTAGCGGTGCAGTGTTTTTCCTCTGTGGAGGCCTGTGGGATGGTGCTGCAGAGTCTGTCACGGTCTGATTGTTCTCAGACCAACAGTGCTTGTTGTGTGCATGTGGTGGAGCATGGAGATGCATATATGCGCGCACATTTTCCAGAGAGGACACACAAGTTCAACATAATCATTCTTCAAACACTCTATAAAGTACACACACATATTATTCTGATTTTTTTAACTAGATTTTTTTTTTTTCTTTTTGACAAAAAACTGAAAGTATAGAAGCACATTCTCTATCTGCTGCCAGCAGGGAGTCTGTGTTACCGGTGGAGTGGACTGAATTTCAGAGCGGGATGTGAGATTGGTGCAGGCAACTCCCATCTCAATGCTGAATGGTTATTCCAATGGGTGGGATGAAGGAAGACTGTAGTGAAAGAAGCTCACTCCACTGGAGACATTATTATACAGGATGATGGGAGGCTGCTCCGGGCTGAATGTGTGTATTGGTGTGTGTGTTTTGTACATATTTACATTTATATCCTGTGTTGAAATGAGAAAGAGGGAGGTGTTGAAATGAGAAAGAAAGAGGGTAAAAGAGGCAGACATTGACAGAGTGAGAAGGTTTATAAGATTTTTTTGGTTTTATGTGTGTGTTGGTTATGAACTTGCTACCACTGGCAAAAGTATTGGAGTGGCCGGCTGAAATGAATCTTTTCTCTAGTTATTTCTGATAGAGAGCTGAATTTGAGCCAGGAATTGACCACTGAGTAATGATTATGGACATTTATTCACATTTCTTTGAAACGCTGTGATGATTTCAGTATTTGCTCTGATAAGTGTGCAAACATTAAGGTCTTGTACACAATGATATGGATATTTTGCTAAATTAACATTTTCCTCAATGGTTGGGCTTTGTCTATACACAAATAGCATTTTAAGCAACTCAAATGAAGATTTCTCTAAAAATACCCCAACAAACTGCAGATTAAAAAACAACAACAAAAGAAAACTGTTTATCTGTGAATATGTAAAACAAAAGTCTTTGGAAACACATCACTCTCCAGTTCATTCCCATTGATTTATGTAATAAGCAGGTGCCTGAGACAACAATGGGGGACACAATACTTCCCCCCCCCCCACTTGGTTTGTTCGGTTAGCACTGCCATCAACAGTTTAACCTTCATTTGACATTTTTATACCATTTCACAACTCAAAATCCTCTGCCTCTGCCATATATTTTTTTGCTGTCAGGTCACTGTCCAAAACAGACGATCCCACACACTGCTCTCGCTCAGCATCTAAATTTGTTGATAATACTAATACTTCATCCCTCTGGCCCTTTTAGCAGGCCTAGATAAGGTTCAAGTCTCTTAAGTCGATTCAAAGCCTCAGAGAATGTTGATATTTGACTCATAGGTGATGAAAACTTCTGCATCTACCACCCTGACATGGTTATTTGAGCACTTTTTGGGAATTTTGTGTGCACCGAGACATTTTGTAAAATAAAGGTCATACGGCAGTGGTTCCCAACCTTTTTTAGCTTGTGACCCCATTTTAACATCACAAATTTCTGGCATCCCCAAGCATTCAAAACAGAGACATTTTTTTGCTAAAATTAATCAGAGAAACTGCCAGTATTTGGTTTGTGTTCATAATATGAAATTCTAAATTGGCTGTAATTTGTTTCTGTTGTTGTGTATGTCTGTCATACATTCACCTACTCCAGTGGTTCCCAACCTTTTTTTGCTCATGGCCCCATTTTAACATCACAAATTTCTGGTGACCCCAGACATTCAAAAAGGAGACATTTTGCTCTTGGAGATGTCTTAGCGGGGCCAGGCAGGCGAAGAAATCTTTTCATTCTCTGTTCAGTCCAGTTTTCTGACTGCGACTATGTCCTGGTATTAACACGTGGTCACATGATCATGTCAATCAAGATATGCCCTCTCAGATATTATATCCTGCATTTTATTTGAACTTGATTTTTATTAGGAAAAGTGTGTAGTGTTTTAATTGTAATGAAATATATACTGAATCATTAAAAATATTTTTTATTTGTAATTTTTAAAAAATTTTGATCAATTACTAGAAATTTCAGGCAACCCCATTTGAATTCCAGGTGACCCCACATGGGATCGCAATCCCAAGGTTGAAAAATAGGACCAATGGCCCTGTAGCTTACCAGCCAAATTAAAAGCTTTGGGAAATGTATCCAGATGCCATCTATTGTCACCCAGTTATGTGTATGTATTATATTACAGAAATAACCCATGTTTTGGTCATATTCCAATCAGATCTGTCAACAATTCAAATTCCAACTTGATATCATTGATACTTACTGATTTATTGTATCAATCCACTTCCTATCTGTTATAATGGGGAAATTTTTCAAAGTCGCACCAAATCCAGAATCAGATCCTGATCAAAATAATTTCAATACCTTGTGTTGACATCATCATACAGAAGCTGTATACCAAGTTTGAAGTCAATCAGAACTGTAGTTTCGGAGAAGAAGACAATTGAAATTTTTTGCCCATAAGAGCCCATGTTAAATTTTCCGTAAGTTCCCGGATCCAGAAGAAGATCCTGATCAGCATGTGGCCATTACGTTTTGGTCATCTCCCCATCAGGGCTGTACTTTAGAAATTTCAAATTGATATCATTTATATTTACTGAGTTATTGCATCGATCCACTTCCGATCTCTTATAATGGGGAAATTTTTCAAAGTCGCACCAAATCAAGAATCAGATCCTGATCCAAATAAATTCACTAACTTTTGTTGACATCATCATAAAGAAGCTGTATACCAAGTTTGAAGTCAATCGGAATTGTAGTTTTGGAGAAGAGGACGATTGAAATTTTTGTAACAGACGACAGACGACAACAGACGCCGACGGACGCTGCATGACAACAATAGCTTACGGCCTGTTGGCCGGTAAGCTAAAAACGCTGTCATGTGGATATAATATCCTTTTTAAATACAAGAGGATAGTATCTGTTTATTAATGTGGAGTTGGTCTTTAGATCATTCTTTGCAAAAAATGTCACACCCTGGAAACCTGTTATCCTGAACCTATTTTTCTCCGCATAAACTGGAGCACTTCAGATGGTGTTTAAAATAAATGTTTTAGTGACCTAAAATGTGCATTTGCATGTGGAAGAGAGGAAAGTAAGATCTTACATCCGTGTATGTCACGCCAGGTTTTGTCTCCATAGAGTTCTTGACCTGTTGGAAGTTGTTCTCTTTCTCCATGCATGATATTAGTAGGTGAAGCTGTACCAGAACCTTCTATGTAGACTTAATTTGCCTCCAAAAACAACATTCAATGCACCATTTTAATGTCAACATAATGTAGGTTAAGAGCATGTGGATGTATTGATGTTTTTGTGTAGTAAATATCACAAGATAGACTCTACTTCTCCAAAAAGGTCATTTTTTATGAAGGTTTTCACAGCTTTATCCCCCTCAAAACATTCCTTGAAAACATGAGTCATGGTGGTGGGAGGCCTAAGGTGTACAAGCGATGAACACATCAAAGTGCAGGCGTATCAGTCACACAGCTTAGATTGCATTACTCGTATGTACAAGGATAATGAGGGTAGAATCCATAAGGAGGGTCAAATCTCACTGAGCTCTGCTGAGATGAGAGAGACAGACAATTAACAGTTCAGGACGTGGTATCTGCAATCATAATATTCAATGTTAACTTTGATTTTCTCATTCAGATTGTCACATTGAAATGATTAGTTACGGTGCATATCTTCCTAACACGTGATGGAGCTGCGGTTTTTTAATTTTGCGGCTTCCTCTGGCTCTTCATTTTCTTATTTCTCAATTCTTAAGCACACATGAAATTGAAGGCACCAACTGTAGCTACTTAAATAATTTCACCATGGTTTAACACAATTTAGGAAGACTTTAATAAGCTTTGTGACAAAAGGTGCCAATAACTGTAACCACCGTTTGGAAATTAAATTTATCACACCCAGAAAATTAGCTATTGTTGAACAATTGCTTTTCGAAATAGAAGAGTTTTCTTTGTTTCCGTGCGCCGAATGCTGCTCATTTGTGTGGTGTTTATCACTTCTGTGTTTTGGCTCATCTTTATCAAGTCTGCCAGTGACTGAGTGTGTGTGTGAGTGTGTGTGTGCCTCAGGTAAGAGCGCCTTTGTAGGTGTTTGCTTGGACTGGTGCTAATGTGTATCTGCTCGGATGCATTCAACACATCAGCTACGCGTCTGTGTGTGTGTGGCCGTGACAGAAAGGAACCTACAGTATAAGCTGCCACCCCTGACATAGGAGTCCTGCAGGAATTGAGTAAATCCTATTGTAAATTTGCCTACTCCGTGAAGATAATTGGCTTATTCCTGTGTTAAATAGCCGGTCCTACAGGACACCGACTGGGCTTAGCATGCTCCGTGTAGACAGTGTGTCTGTTCCTCTGCTTCTTAGGGACTTACAGGCACATTACATTCTGAATTACTGTATGACAATGATGAACTGATAGCCGCAGTGCCTAACCCAGAGCTCCTGTGCAGGGACTGACATGTGCAAGAGTCTATAGGCACAACTTGAATTCCCATTGGATGCTCCTCTGACAAAAAACTAGCCTTTGTGAGTCCTGTTTCTTGATTAAAAGTAGTTACACAGACAGGCAACTCACATATGAAACTCTACACCACCAAGACTTCAGAGCTACATTTCCCATGTTTTGTATCGCTCTCCATTCCTGGTTTTCTTACACAACAGTTTCATACTTGCATTGAGTTTGAATGAAGAGAAAGTGTTGCGTAGCCCTACCTAAATCATTATCCACACATCAAACACCATCTGGGTTTCACTCCTTTACTTTGAAGATTCCTTCCTCATCAGTCCTGTGCCTAAAGGAAATACCACAGAAAAAGTAAGTGTGTGCGCATGTGCACACACATGCAAACAAGCTTACATGTGGCTTTTTTCATGCCCATTTTAACCCCTGTAGATGCTCAGTAACCATACTAACAGCAGTTGCCTCACTGTTTCTTGGCCTCTGGGCATCTGCTCATGACGAACCCGGCCCCAGCTGATCCAGCGGCTCAGAAGGGGGGAAAAAAGCACCAAAATGCTCAAACCAGAAAATGAGAGATTCAGAGATGGATGAATTGTCAGCGGACGTGCAGCTGTTTGTGTCTGTGCCTCTGTGTGTGCAAGTGAAGCTAGAGAGCTAGCACGCATAATTCTGGGACATGACCGAAAACTGTCTAGTTAGAGTGCATCAGGAAATGGATGAAAGGGAGAATTCCCTGCACGTTCTGAGAGGAAAGAGATGGAGCTCAAAATGATTCAACTGTGTGTGTCCTGACAGTTGCAAAGTTGAACAAAGACAACTGGGAACTGGTGACTACAGTATCTTTTCATTCCCATGCTCTGTCTTTGTGAAGGCATGCTGGACATGCTGCAAAGTGAAATGGTCGAAAGAATCTTTTAAAGGTTGACTGATAATATTGAACTGATGAAATGGCAGCACCTTAGGGAGTGTTTTTGAAGTTAAAAATACAATGGCAGAAGGAATATTTGCTTATCCTTATTTCACTGATAATCACTATAATTCTTCATTTGGTTTCATGCATTCTGTGTTGTTTGTTTTCACGCAGCTGCTTCCAATTGCGATGCCTTGGCTTTGTTCAACTGTATTTTGGCCCGCATGTCCAGGTGTGTGTGCATCTGTGCCTTTTCCAGGCTCTCTGAAATCAGAAGGGGTGAGCTGCAGAGCATGAGGTTCATCAGTAGTGTAATTAATGTAGTGCGGTTCAGTTGTCCTGCGTGATATTTCAGCGCTGCGATCTACTTGAGAAGGCTTTTTGATGAATGGCCAATTAGAAGCAGACTCCTCATGCCTGGTGGCTGACTGATCTCTTTTTAATGGCACTCCTGTTTCTCTGATAAAACGCAAAATGAATCATCGATACCCTGGCCCCAAGGAGCACCAAGCACAGAATCTAATTGTAATTGGGTGTGTAGCAGTACTTTGAGGTCGAGGCCGTGCCTTTGTATGTGTGTAATATTATGAGAGCACTTTCATTGTAAGTCCTAATCATACTCTGATACATGAGGTTGCTTTGCTTCAAACCATTATATATATTTCACTTGTTCTGCGTAATCATCTCTGTTGTCTTGTACGAGATCTACATTTCTCCACTGAATGTAATGTTGTGTATCGGCAGTGTACAAATACAACAGGCCAGCTGCGTGTGCTTATAGCAACACCAAACGAGCCTCATCGTCAATTTTTTTGTTTGTTTTTCTGTGTTTGATTGCTATTAAAGCACACTTCAAGGAGGCCTGGCACATTTCTTTTCCAGAAATCCATGCTTAAACTGTGCTGCTGTGCTGATACTTTAATCAACATGTCTCATTTTATATGCATAATTAATGTTACAGAAATAAAAAGGCAAGAGGAGGAAAAAACCAGCACTAAATGTTCAAAGAAATACAAACTCTCTTTTCTTCTTTAGAAGAATAGATGGATGGCCAAGATGTATTTGCCGATCCTCAGCAGGAGGTATCAATGCAAGGGAGGGGGTTGTTTGAGTTGAAGCTGTGAAAACACACCATGTAATGATTTTAGCAAGCAGCTAGCATCTTGAACCAAAGAACCCACCAGGAGCCTGTGGACCACCTATCAGGCAGCAGAGGTCTTTGTTACGCCTTTTTATTTTTGCTGCAGTGTTTTCCACAGTCTCAGCCGCTGGAGATTTCTTCGCCTCGCTAAGCAAACAGAGCAGGTTCACAATGAGGTGATTAGTGTTGTCAAAATGTCACTGCAACCCCCGCTGATGTTTGAGGGTAGGGACAATAATCTTGTAATTCAGTGTATGAAACTGAAGGAATGTGTCTGTTGCAGCCGCCTGCCTGTGAGTGGCACATAGACTGCGAGGCCTTGGATCTCTCAGGTCTATATGTGCCTTCCTCAGCCTCCTTCCAGAGCTCCAACGTGCTATGCGACAACGGCTTCTTGCTGAAATTGCAAAGCAGACCTTTCACACTTGGTCACAATGGAGGCTTGCTTGGCAGGTAGGCACTTGGGGAGATACAGAGGGAATCTTATTTTGTGGATTTAGACTTCATAAACATCATTATCATCTCCCCGACCTTGAGTTGCAGCTCTGTTCAGCGGCGACCCCAATTTTGTCGGGAGCCTTGAATGGTGGTGTGTGCGCTCTCTTGGGTACACGGGCAATCGAGTCAACAAAAAGGAATTTTTTAGTGAGTGGTGTGTGTGGCATGTCTGTATGCGTGTCGAGGGGGCACATCTACGTACGTGCGCTGAGTCAGTAATCTTTGTAGCCTGCTTCCTGGAACTGTCAGCATCTTTCCTCCAAACAAAGTTTTCTGACTGTGCTGCTGCCAGATTTAAACTGTGTAGAACATTAGTGTAACAGCCCACGCTCTTAGAATACAGATTTGTTCTTGAGTGCAAGCCAAATGGCCTCTATATTTTATGAGCCTTCCCTCTACTAACATACCGTCTTGAGACTAATTATCATGGTCGCACTCAAACACAAAGCTCGTTTATTATTGCATTGACATCACATTTGTTTTGGCTTGGCCTACATGGCAGGGACTTCACAGCTCTACAATGCCGGAATCCTGTTTTGAGCTTGACAGAGCATGCTTTGGATGGAGAATCTGTTCCTCGTTGCGTTGTACACGGTGTTAGGCAGAAAGGTTGTTTGTTCTTTACAGTCTTGTCACTCGTCTCTCTTGAAGTGGACTGTGTTTTTTTTCTCTGTACTCGCTGGGCTGCTACACACCAAGTTAGCAGCTCACTAGGGAGTCATGCTCGATTCTTGGGAAGCAGTTTTCCTCTCTTGGTCCTGCCCTAGAAATGCCTTGATACTTTTTTATTATCATAATACTTTTCCCCCAGCTTATTGTATCTGTATACTGATACAATATGCTGGGGGAAAAGCTATTTTTATTCATACTGCAAGACTATTAATAAAAGCCTGAGTAATGTTGGTCTGAAAAATGGAAATGGAAGTACATGAAATAGTGCTTGAATATTAAAGGAGCTGCTAGAAAATGGTGTCAAATAAAAAAAAAAAAAATCTCATTCTTGTATTTTAGTATTTATTAGCTGGTTATATTATGAACATTAGCTGTTTTACTTAATTTACTAAATGTAAAAGCATTTATTCAAGCTGCCAACTTGTTCCTGTCAAGGCTTGCGAGTGTGCCAGAGCCAATCCCAGCATGCACTGGGCAGACGACAGGAAACATCCTGGATAAGTTGCCAGTCTATCAGAGGGTGAAAACAGACAGAAAAGCACAAAGACTCACACAAAGGAACTAATTCTCTATTGACAGCTACAAGGCTTCAACTAAAAGCATCATACTTTAAGTGGAATCCCTTTAATGTCTGTAGAGTCAATGATTTTCACAAGTAAGGATTCAGATCTGATCATTTCACCATCATTTCCAAGAAACATGTTGGCTTTTAGTCCAAGTTCATTTAATTAGCTGATGACTACAGTTCTGTCAATTCTGAATCTAATCATGTGTCTAACCTGGCTCTGAATGGCCACCAATAACTCCAACTGATTCTGATCCAGAGCTTACAAAATGTTATTTAGTGGCATAAAAAAAGAAAGTAGTCACTGGCTCCCAACCAAGTGCAAATAACACTAAAAGCTACATAATGGTACAATAACACATTATACAGCAGCACATTATCCAAGAAAATAGAGACATTTACAGTAAAGTACTTAAAATTACATGTTCCATTGTTGCAACATGTGCTCTACTAATGTAATGGGAGATGCTTTGTTTTCTCACCATCACATTTTCAATGGCATTGTCACATGGACAGTCATTCTTCAGTCTTGTTGAAATCATGATAAGCAGATATTTATAATCAAGTGTTTTGAAAAGATGTCCCTTTATACAATAACAAAGCAAGAAAATAACCTCTTTTCTTCTTCATTCTGATTGAATACGTCATTACTAAGGGTGTTTTCACACTGTGTATCTGGATCTGTCCTGTACCTGGATACGCTCACACCTTTCCTGCAGATGTTGCATTCACAAGCACGTAACCAAGTACAAGTGGGTGTTACCTGGCCGAAACAGTAGGTGGTGGTGTGGAAGGAATTCTGTCGCTATCCAACAAATGCAGAAGTCAGAAGAGGACAAACCCTTACGTCATCAACTGAGCGACTGTCCTGTTCATT
Source organism: Sphaeramia orbicularis (assembly GCF_902148855.1). Taxonomy (NCBI): domain Eukaryota; kingdom Metazoa; phylum Chordata; class Actinopteri; order Kurtiformes; family Apogonidae; genus Sphaeramia; species Sphaeramia orbicularis. Next base: position 42,156,993 of record NC_043973.1, read on the forward strand.
TGTCTACAATGGCGGCAATACTTTATCTGTTAGCCTGTTTGAGGCAAAGTAAAGAAGAGTGACCTTCGTTGTCCCTGATATATCACCGAGTTTTTCGGTCAGTAAGGCGAGCTGTGCTGTGTGGATCCGAGGCTTTTTCAGGAGACAACAGGAGCGCCGTCAATGGTCTCATGGTGATTAGGTCATTTCTGTTGTCAGAGTGGTGAGTAGGTCACGTCCATTCTCGGGTACGGATCACTTTCACTCTGCAATGTATCGTACTTAAGTCCACGCAGTCCGTACCCAGGACTACCTTCTCAGCTGGACTTGGGTACGGTACTCGTGCATGGAACGTTTGCATTCACATTGATGAAATTAAGCAGACTTTGGGGTCCCACGTACTCGGATACACAGTGTGAAAATGCCCTAAGATGACCATGACAGACCTACAGTATCCTCTGGGAAAAATATTTACCTTTTCACATTTTCTTCCTTCATCAGGACCCTTTAGACAACCAAAACCCCTGCAAAAAAATTCTGTCAGCCATGATTTCCCTTTGCTGCCACCATCTCTCTGTCCCTAATGGAAATTCATTTGGAAGTAAGAAGTGATGTCTAGTTACGACAAGCAGAGCAAGCATGCATAGAACGAGAGAAACTATCGGATCAAGTGTTTACATGGCTAATACTTTCTTATTAAACGGCTTAACAAAGGTTTATAGTGCTCCTCTCATTCCTAGAGAAAATCGGATCAGGCAAGTCTCTTCTGATGGAGTTGGGTTGTTATTCTGTTTATTAGTGGATATAGTAGCGACTGTTGAGTACAACAGTCACTGCAACACCATGATTGGCACAGAGACATGAATATAAGTAGTAACACCTGTGCTTTTCCAGCTAATACCAGTCAGAGTGTCAGAAGGTTGGTTTTCTAACTACTCTGGCTGATTATAGTATGGTCTACCTGTCCCATTAGCCAGCTGCACTACAAACATTTGATGGAAAAATTGCAACAAGAATGGATTGTGTTTAATGCAATAAAGTTGCTCATCTCATGGAATTAAACTGTTCATGGCAGACCCATTTTATCCGTAGTTTTTCCCAACTCCAAGACTATTCTGACCCCTAATTCTGGAGCAGATTCCAAGTGTAAGGTCATTTTAGGAGTAGCAAAAAACAATTAATAACACATTTTGACTACAGGTCTATTTATTTGTGTTTTCAGTGTTTCAATGGTTTTTATTTTTCACCAAATAAAAGGCAATAATTTCATATTAATCCCAAATCAGACAAAAACACGCTGAACTCAAGCATTTCTCTAACACCACCATATCTGTGTTAACTCTCTCTGATTTACTAAATCCATCTTGCATCCTGTCTGCAGTGTATTTCTTTTTAAAGTAAAAAAGTAGAACACTAACATCCTTCCATAACAGCTACGCTGTCAAGGCTGCCTGCACTGCAGATGTTCCTGCATTTATTTTCTGTTTACAGGACTTGTGAAATGATTGGCCTGATTTTGGTAATCAAACAAAAAAATTTAAGCAAAATTTTAATTCAGTTGAATTAAACGGAAAATGTAAAAATTTTAATTGAAATGTTTTCTGGTTTTCTCTTCTCCTCTGCGACAGAAAACTGAATATCTTTGGCTTGTGGATCAAACACCACATTTGAAGATCTCATCATGTGCACTAGGAACAACTGATCAATATAGTTCATCATTTTATGTCTTGAGATTAAAGAGGTTCTATGTAGTATTGACATTCCCAACAATCAATAGCAAGGAGAAGTCGCAAATCAGAATGAACCCACAGCTACCAAAACTAATGAATTAATACTAATACATTTCCACAGACTGTACCACTCATTGAATTAAGTGTGAAGCTCATTATTTATACACATTAATGGTATAGTATCAAGTTTTCTCCTTCACGCCAAAAAAAAAAAAAAAAAAGCCACCGTGTCTTATAATCTTCACATGCTGCATCAGCTGATAGTTTACATTATAGCTCCGTTAGCTTAGCTCTGTTTACAGACAGAAAACAGCCACAGTAAAACCACACCTCAGATTTCTGTATGGTTTGGGTTAACAATAGCTGCACCAAAGATCTGTTTGGAGTCGACCCAACAAGGTCAGAGCTGTCACAGTTTAAATAAACTGATTACATGGATTCTATTTTTATCACTTTGCCACTTTCATCAGTACTGAAGGTAGTTTCTTGGGGGTGTTCGTCATCAACTCAGTGTTAATTTCCATCACCCGCTAGTGGTCAAATATATTCAGTGACCTAAAATTCATGGGAAGGAATGCTTCTTGGGCCAAAAAGAGTTTGTTTGAGGTGCTCTTTGGAAAAAGGGATTCATAAAGTAGATACCAAACTGGAGAAAAATCCAAGGCACTCTCTTTAAACATTAAAATGCCTTTATTAACATGGCACGGTCATATCTAGACCTAAAAAACACTTCTACGCATTTTAGCTTCAAGCCGTCACCAGGAAGTCAAACGGTTTGACTTGGTTCAAGATGTACATTCAGTGACATGTTAGCCTGTGGCTGTGAAAAAATTCTGTTCAAAGCTTTACGACACAGTGACATCTTTGACATAATAAAAAGTCTTTGCTCTAAACACTATGGTACTTTTAGGTAAGTTTTGATGTTTTAAAGTAGTAATAGTACAAAATAATAACTGACAGTAAAAAAAAAAAAGTCTCTGCATCAGTTGCAACCCTAGAAAATAATAATTTTTGAAGATCTTACTACTGTGATTGTAGGAAAAGTCATTCTTACTTTATCCAAGTGTAAAAATGTGTTACCTATACACCAGATTTTTTTTTTTTTTCTTATGAATGATTTATCCTCTGAACTATGCTTCATACAGAATGGAGCAACCTCAACTTTCTTTTCGTGCTCCAGCCACATATTTCAAATAGATTTCTTACAGTAAAAGTTGCCAAACCATGAGCTGAAGTTACAGTTATATCTCTTACGCAATCACACTCACTCACACAGTGACAGGCCTGTATATGTCACGGAGAGTGCTGACAACATATCAAGAGCGGTGATACAATTTAACTATTATATTGACATCATTATACTTAAGCCAGATGAAAAGGTGCTCTTATATTCATAATGTGCGTCCCATATCACTTTGTTTAGATTGGTTTGTTCAGGTCTTTTTCTGTAGACCTCAGCTTTCCCGTGGCTCCCCTTTGTTAAACCTATGAATGACACTTTATTTAAAAACCTGCAGCAAGCATAAATTCCAATATTGTACAGTGGGTACAGGCTGTTCCTATGGCTGCTTGACATCTCTCCCTATCCACAGGTGAATAAATCAGATGTATCCAAACATTGTAATTACATGTTATCGCGTGCTTGATGACTGATGTGTTTGCAAACCTGTTGCCAGTGGTTTTGCATGAGTGTTTTACTGTTGCAGGCTGTGATGATGACTACACCGCTGACACTCAGCTGACTTCCACAAATTGGCTCATAAGTTTTATGGCTATTTATGTCAGAATGCATTCCAGCTTACCCTTTTTTTGGGTAGCTGAAATGCTTATTTTCTTCTGCCAAAATTCACTGGTCTCTTGAACCCCTAACGCTGTATTCAAAGCTTTACATGTAACAGCTCAACTTCCCACTTCTTGATGTTGCTTGACGCATTCTGTGTGTCAAGCTGATATAGTTTCAATTGTTGATTCACTCCTGTTTGTTGCCAACACCACACACTGAAATGCTATTCTAATTTTGTCACCCTGTCTTTTGCATGCGTTCCCAAAGATATGCTGTGACACACACGGCATGGCAATTGTCAGCAAAGACAAAAGTCTGCAACATGAAGAGATATTCATCTGATCACAAATACAAGCAGAATCACAGCCCTGATGTGCACCTCCCGTCCTCTACAAATGCACTTGCAGGTGGAGCAGCTGGAGAAGATGCAAATGTGTTGGGAGTGTGTGTGTGTTCTGGTGTGACACATCTGGGTGAAGCGACACGAGGGGATCCTGACAGATATGGGCTGTGTGCGACTCCTCTGTTCCTCTTCTGCTCTGTCACGCTTAGGCTCCTTCCACATGCTTGCCCTCCACCGTCTGTTTGATGCTCCCGCTAGCTGTTAGGTAACCTGATGCATGCGTGCGCGTCTCTGTTGATACCACGCTTAAACACGTTTAAAAGCGCCAGTGTCAGTGCACTGTGGCCTCGGCATTGTGCATTTGTATGACATGACATTGGGTCCCATGAAAGATGAGAGGGTGAGAGATGAAAAGGACATGGCCCAAGGGCGTGAGAAAAGAAGCGGCGTTGAGAGCTCCTTTATGTCTTGTGTGCTGTAGTCGGAAAGTTCAGTTGATAAATGAGAGTGCCGGCGACACCAGCGCGTCAGTGCGTACGTTTGTGACCGTGGAGATGATAAAGGATGCCGTGAACACCACCTATTTCCATTTTGTGTTAAATTCTGTTTCTGTTTCTTTTACCAGCGTGTATTTCAAGGTTACTTCATAAGTCACGCACCAGGTATTTGTATGTTGGAATTCTAGTGTTCTTTTTTTTCGACGGAGTATTTGTGTTGATGTGCGTGAATGAGTAGGAGTGTGTGTGTGGGCTCCCAGTGGGGATTGTATTTCGGTCAGTCAAGCCTGACAGATAACAACCCACCGAGCTCGTCACATCTATTATTGAGGGGACGGGAAATTGATCGGCTCTAACGGTGAATGTTACCCTGTCTTCTCCAGCACCTCAGTTCCTCTTTCCCCTTTCACGGCTGCCGCTCTCTCTATATGATTTGTCCTCCATACATTCCTTCTTTCTCTCAGACTCCCTGCCGCCCTTGTTTTCAATCATCTGGTTACTCCTTCTTCCTGTCCGCTTGGGATATGGATCTCCGTCACTGAGGTCGATGCGACATACATCTAAATGCATTTCCAATCATCTAGTACATTAACAATTCAATGAAGAAACTAGCAACTGCCACATTCAATATGACCTAATGCAGGAAGAAAGAATACAATGCTGTTAAATTCAGTATAGTCCAAATACTTTAAATAATTTATTTACATCTTCTGAAACAGACTAAAACAGTTTTCTTGCTCTAGCGCTACAACTCTGAAAGTATCTCATATATGCTGTTTCTTTTTGAGTGGGGAGAAAAATAGACTCTGACCAAAAATAATGTAAAATCAGGCCTTGATCTCACCTTAAACCAGTCCTTGTTTCCTGTTTTCCATCCCCACGTCTTGCCTAAAGCTGCCTAAAGCTTTGTTTATACTCACACTAGACTTGGTAGAGGGACTTTAAGAGGACTGGCCTTTGGGAGCTGTGGATATGAGAGAATGTGCTAGAGAAACAGTTGAGAGAAGACGAATCGATCTACATGTAAATATAAAATTACTGGCTGCAATTCTGGAAAATAGAAGCAAAGGGTCTCTATATAAATAAATCCAACTGATGCAAAGATGTTAGAAAATGATCCCAAAATTGCCAAAATATCCAGTGCAGACTTTTTTAATTGGGGCTTTCTTCTTGAACTTTTATACAAATGAACCAGATCAAATATGTGAGTCATAGCACCCCTACAGTTCACTATCTTTTTAATCTCTTCTTCCCTATTTGTAATAAATCCAGCCCCACTCACTCCATACACTTTGATTGGGAGAACTTTGTTTTTTAATTAGTAAAACTTTGCGATGTAGTCAACCATGCTGTCTCTGTTTCTCAATAGCCCACATAATTTGACTCCTAGTTTTCCTGGCAAGCTCCTCTCCTGTTGAAGTTGTTGTTTCACAGTGTGTCAACACACCCGACTCCTCTTCCCCTCAACCGACACAAGTGAGCCCTTTTCACCCTTCTTCCCTGCCTCCCTGCGCTCTCTCCTCATCTCCCCTCTCTCCTCATCAGCTAGAAATCATGACTCTGGCTCACCTTTGATCGCTCTCACTGGGAACTCTTCATTGCGCAGCGTCAAGTGTTTTATCTTTGTTATGTGACAATGCACCCTGGAAAGACCACGTGCTGCCAGCCAACATGGCCATTTGCGCCGAGTATGCTGCGCAGTAGAGAAGAAAGCCTAATTTGAGCTTAATTCATCATGGCAAGATTGCCCCGCATTTATTGATAATTGCTTTTTTCCGTTTAAAGAGATGGCGTTTAAACCATCAGTCGTGTAAACATGAGAGATGCAGCTGTTGCCGCAATTAACTTCTCACTTTCCCTAATGAAAGGATTAATCCGCCAGCAAATCTCTCGGCTTCCTTTCAAATGCCAAGCCTCCATTCAGCTCGCTGCCAGTGGAAGAAAGGCGGCCCGTGTCGAACAAAATGGGACTATCTATAACCAGAGCCAAAAGTCACATTCATCGGCTCTGCCTGGTGTCACATCATCAGGGTCTCTTTACTGCTGCGGAACAAGAGAGACCCTTAACCAACTGCTGTTTGATGATTTCCTGAACGCAGCCTCCGCTAAGCGTGTTTTCACAGCCAGGCCTCTCTACAGCGCCACCTCCCCCTGCCTCCAAGGTTTTTTTTTTTTTTTTTTCTTTCTTTCTTCCTTTCTTTCTTTCTCCCCCTCCCAGTCAAGAGCTGCAATTTCTGCGCTCAGTCCCTGAAAACACAGAGTCGCTTCTTGTCAGAATCCTTCAGAGGGGACGATCGGGAGTGCTTTACTTTCCACAGACAGTTGAAAGCGAGAAAGTGAATAGCTGTCTCCTGTTGGAATAAGATGTGTCTGGGCAGCTGGTGGTGAATGACAGCCTGTTGAGAGCAGAGCCCAGCTTAGGTTAAATCTTTGCAGACATCGATCTGGCGTATTGATCAGTTTTTTTTTCTTCTTCTTCTAGCAACACAGAGACAGGGGGACAGGTTTGGAGATGACCAGATAGATCAAATCCATGACAAATGCCAATCATCCTTCTTTTCTTGGTCGAAACATTGATCAGACAGGACGTGTTGTTTTGTTATCGTCACCATTTGGATAAGCTGAGGCTTTAGACATTTACATAGACGGTCAATTCTCATATGTGACATACATAGAAGTGACAGAAATACAAGCGCATCAGATAGGAGAGCTGAAGAAATAAGGAAGAAAAATAATCAACAGTCTAAAGAAAAGCTACTAAAGTAAAAGTTCTCCATTAAAATCTTTGCATAGTAAAAGTATGTGCATTGTGTTAGTGTTTTACCACAACAGTGTATGGTGTTTTTGGATGCATTTTACTGCTGCATTAATATGCATGTTGCATTTTATTGCTACAGATATATTAAAGTGGAGCTCATTTGAACATCTTTATATACTGTTGGGTTGTTTAATCTACAGCGTCGTACCATATTATGTACAGTGCAGTAAGATCATCAAGTGTTTATAGCATCGCTGTCCTACGAGAACCATGCATCTCTAAAAAACAGCAGTGTTTTCTGTTTTCTAACAATGCACTTTCTAGCTAATCACAGGAGTTTTTAATCTTAATACTGAGAATTGTCGCATCCCGTAAAAGAACACTTAACCCTTCAAGTCATCAGGAACACTCATAATAAATCCTTTTAGATAAATATGGTATTTAACTGAACAAAAAAAAGGAAGAATCATGCCGTATAGTATTTAGAGGTGTAAAGTTGCAGAAAACAGAAATATGTAAGAAAAGTACCTTGGATTTGTACTTAACTCAAAAAACAGTCAAATAGTTGTACAAAGTAAAAGGAAACTTCATGGGAAAGCTTAGTTTTCTAACTCTAACTAATTCTAATCAGTGAAAAATTATTGAAAAAAAAACTTGTAGATGATTGTTTGCTCATTGAATTTACAACAGAATCACAGCGGCTTTCTTGCCAGCTGAAACGAACTGAAAAACAAAACCAACAGATTAGATGCAGAAGCAAATCATATTTAAAAGTTTGAAGTGAGCCTCTTTTAAAGGGGCATCCAACCTTTATCCTTCTAATACTCTCTCTGCAGACCCATCTGTGCGGTTTAAGCCACCTCCACATCCTTGGTTATTAGTCTATTGATTATTTGCGAATGCTCTAACTAAAACAACCATTAGTGGGCAGACCGAGAACGCCTAGTGTTAAGTTGCTACGCTCTTGTTTAAATAACCATCTCCACAGTTGCACGCGCATAACAATTTAAATTCATTATTCTGTCTTGTTTGTTTTGCTATTTTGGGATCTGTAGCCTATTTTCCTCATTTCTATTCAATTTGCATACATCATTGAAACAGTCTGCATATTGCGTGTCGTTTACTGAGGTAAGTATTACAGGTTGCAACTGTGAGACCGATTTTGTACAAAGGCACCTTTTATCTGAGACAAACAGTTTTTTTTTATTTATGTATTTCTGTGCCTTGTGGATTTGTTCCTGTTGAGCCAAAATGATATATTTGAAGAGGGGGATTAAATATCAGTCAGCGTACAGATTCATAAACAGCACTTGTCTTGATCTTCGACTTCCAGACCCCTTTATCTTTGTCATTATTGCTGTCTCTGTATCGCTACCTATTTCTTTTACAATCCCTCTGTTATAATCTCAATTTAGAGCTCCTCCTCTGACCACAGCAGTCGCCAACTCATTTAAAGCCCAAGATTACAGAACTGCCCTTCTCCATATCTCAGCCTCCTCATCTCTCACTCTCTGGCTCTCTCGTCGCTAATCCAAGTATCTTATCTCTCAGCTTTGACTGTCTCCCAACTGTCCACCTAATTCCTTCCTCTTTCTCCCTCTTCGTCTCTTCCTCTTCCTCTCTCTCTCTATGTCTGCCTGCCCCCCCCCCCCCCCCCCCCCCCCGCCTTCCTTGACTTTGCCTTTGTGCTCTCAACACCGCCCCGTCTCTTCCCCTTTGCACATTTCGGGTTTCAGATTGAGTTTATTGGTCTGACAGGCAATCATCAGTGGACGATACAAAGCGTAATGGGTGCGAGCTCCCACACATACATCTATAGCTTTGCATAAAAGCATGCAGGGTGAACACACACACACACACACATAGAGTCTCTTTCACAGCTGAATGAACATTTGCTCCCTGCGTGCTCTGTTCTCGCTGTCTGTAAAGGAAAAGAGAAGCAGAAAAAGTGGCCGGCTCGGACCCCAGCAGATAGAAACTAATGACTGTCTGATTAATTCATTAGCCTGACACTTTATTGCCTGGCTGCTGTAGTCATAGCTGTTTATTTATTTATTTTTTTTATTACAGCCCATCCCCACATACACATTGCACTCTCTACATCCAGCCTCTGTTTTCTCTTGCTTTCTAATCCAATCTGTCTTCACACCCCAAGAAATAATAGCCCCAAAAAAAAAAAAAAAAAGAAAGCAAGAGGGTACTGTCCTGGAGTGCTCTTTGGCTTGGCTCTGCGGGGTCCAGTTTTTTCTTATCTTCATCAGCTCCTTTGTCAGTCTCAGCTGGCCTGCTGTGTTTTTTTCTAAAAGCTTATTTGGCTGAAGAGAAATGAAACTGGGACCTATTCAATCGCAGTTCCTCTGTGAATTCAAATTGATCTACTCGGTGATTGGTGATTAGCGAGCCACTTAAGTCCAGCTTTAGTCGAATCTGGAAAACAAAGTACTTTTCCCAAGCACTCCAGTTGGCCGAGGAGTTTGAAGAGCGAGATGAAAAGACCACCGGCTGTCTGACAGGCTTTCCATCGTGAGGTTAGCTAACTTGGCGCGCGGTGCCGAGTAGAGCAAATGGTTTTGAAGAGTCAGAAATGAACGGGTCGAGGAGGGAGAAAGAGAGAGATGGAGTGGAGGGGGGGGGGAGAAAAAAAAAAAAGGAGGGAGCTGTCCTAAATGAGAACAGTAACCTATGGGGAGTGATAAGAGCTGGCAGATGGGTAGAGCGATAAATAGACAGATGGGTAGTTAGATAGATGGAGGGGCTGATTCGCTGAGATGGAGAGGTTTGTGGTGAGATGATGGGCAGATGGGGTAAAGAGATACGGTGGAAGACAGGCGAAACTTTCTCCTTGTGCAAGTGCTTTAAGGCTCACTGTTGTCTTTCGAGTTTGTTTCGCCAGTCAGTCAGCACCCTCTCTTTCTCTCTCTCTCTCTCTCTCATTTGGCCTCCTACCTCCTGCCATCACTCACCCTTCCTCCTTCTCCTTCCTCTCGGTTCCCTCTCGCTGTCTTCGTCTCAGCCACCACTGCACTCACGGGATATTTTTAATAGAATTAGGCCGCTCTTGTTATCGGTGGAGCGGGTAGCCACGGAGTGAGGCGAGATTGAAACAGCGATTTCCAATTTGAGATTGTGTCACACACATCTCCCTGTGCCCAGATAGCATCAAAGAATCACCGCCACCATCTCTTCTCTCACTCACTTTGCCCCCCCCCCCCGCCCCCCTTCCTTTACTCTTTGCCTCTTTTCCTCCCTCTTCCAGTCATCCCTCGCTGGATATTTCAGCCTCGCACATGCAAGACTAACATCTAAATGCATACATGCTCCCTCTCTGTCGTTCTGGATTCGCTGGCTTCTCTTGACAGTTTATCTCCTTGTCTCTTTCACTCTCATCCGGGCCGCATACAGAACACATCTCTCTTCCTTCCCTAAGCCCTGTCCACACACATACTCAGGACCTCCAAATGCAGCTCTGCTTTCCCTTGTTCTCTCCTTTTTTATACTTTGTGTTCATGTCTTTCCCACTCCTCCCACTCGTGTTTATTCCTCATACCTCCACCTCTTCGTTCGCTTTTCGTTCGCTTGCGTCTTCCCTTCCCACTCTGCCTCTGCCAGCCTTCACCAATTTCCGCCTCCCCTTCTCTTTTCATCTCATGCTGTGTCACTCTCTTCATCCCCCATGAATATTTCTCCTCCCTTCATTCTTCATCCTTGGCTCACTCCCTTTCCTCATCCTCTCAGTCTTCTTTGCTGCCTCTAGGCGTTGGATCTCTTTGACTTGTCTTGTCAGGTCTTTGGATTTCTGTCTTACCTCTAGAGATATATAGTGTGTGTTCATACAGTACAGTCCTCATTGCTTGTGGCCGTGTGTGAGCCTGTGTTTGAGAAAAGAGATTGATGCTTCTGTGTGTATATGTTTGCCTGTGTGGGTGTTTGTCAGACTCTTTACAGGTTACCATGGCCAGAGGTTCTTTTTTCTTCAGCACAAGGCCACAACAAGGCCTCAACACACAGCCCTTCTCTAATATCCTCACCCATTAATCAAGCCAAGCGACCCTGATTCTTCCACTCCATTTCAAAAACTTTATTTCTCCTCGTGCCAAGAGTTCTCTCACCACAATAAATGCCACATCCACATCCACAGTTTCTGTTACACATGTATCTTTATGGATATGAATGCAGATTTTTGTCCAGTAGTTCCATAGACTTGACCCCTTCGCTGAGAAAATGCACATCTCCTGCTTCATCCTCCACCTCCTCCTTTTCTCGTGATCGTAAATTAAATGCACTTGGAGATGTTTATGGACTCTGTTGTTCTGAAGTTCCCTATTTCGAGAAGCGTGAAAAATTTTAATGGAACAGAAGGACAGGTCTTAGGTCTGCGTTGTTAAAGGACTACGCAGATAAAAGTATGGATAAATGAAGCGTCACATAGGCGCAAAGTCAACTCGGGCTTTTTGAATTATTCAGGTTTTCAACATATGGGTTAAGAGTTCAGTACTGCAGAGTTGAAAGCACTAAACTAACTTCTGTAATATAGGCATGGTTATGGCGTATACACCCACAAGCATGTGGTGATGAACATGTGCGCATACAGGCACAGAAGCAGAGTGGTCTCTTTTATCTCAAACAATGAACTCTCCCCTAAACAGCTTTAGGCTACACATATAGATCTACCTTATAGTCTGGAAAGTTGACTGAAACTTATCAGTGGTTAATCAGAGGTGAAAGAGCATGTAACTTTCAGCTGCATAACGCCTACATGTGCATTTCAACGTGCGAATGCCTCCCATGGACCACAATATTGCATAGAAATTGTATATGTTCTACTTCTTACGGATTCATTTCACTGTTCGACTCGTGCAGAGGGAGCAAGCACTGCTGCAAGATGAAAACTATTTTTCGCTTAATTGCATTTGAACATACACTGGCTAAAGTAACTTTTTACCCTAAAGATTACCTGAGGCGTTTAATCATGTACAGGGAGAGTTGTGAAAAAGGCAGGACGGAACTCGTGCCAGAGTTAAACAGATGCTTTGCTTCATTTGAAAGTTGTTCTACCTTTATATTAATGGCCATTTGTGTGTGTATGTGTACAATAAAGATCACTTCAAGGTAGATCAATGTGTTTGTGACCATATGCTTAAGATAATACATTTAATCTTCATTGTGTGATGTAGTTAATAGCTTTGTTAAGTGGACTTTGAATTAGGAGGGTGTTGTCTAAAAACTATTCTCTCTAAATTAACTCATAAAGACCCGGTGCTACTTTTGTGTTACTTCCCAAATAAATTTTTCTCTCTGTTTAACCTTTCTTAAGTGATTTATCCCCATTTATCATCATATTATCCTCTCTATTTAGCATTTTTTTTCTGTAAAAATCAGGTATTTTCCTATGCTCCTCAAACCTAAATGACAAAATCCCATTCTGCAGGACAGCTTCAGTCATCGTTCTCCTGTAAGAGTACTAAACTCTGGAACTCACTGCCGTCAGAAATAAAATCCATCTCAGAATTTAAGGTGTTCATCATCAGAACCAAAACCTGGTTAAAGACAGAACACAACTGTTCTCATCTGTATTGTGTATATTGTGTGGAAGAGTGAGTGAGTGAGTGAATGAATGTCTCATATATAGATGTAACATTGGAATATCAAATTGTATGGCATGACCGTTTTAAATGATGTATATTTTATATATATTATATTTTTATGTATATGATCATTTTAAATGATGTATATTTTATACTTGTACTGCAATGTTGTGGAAGAGCCCAATCGGGGTCTGGAGTTGAGAATTAGCACTAGCTATTAACTCTATATGCATCACATCAGCTGCAAACTTGTAACTATGTTTGACTGCATTGTCCCTGTCAAATAAAATAAATAAATAAATGTTTATTTTACTGATCATGTACTTTAATCATCATGCCGAGATTACATTTGAACGTTATGATGCCAAAAAGAGAGAAAACTTGAGAAATAGTGACTTCTCCAGTAAAGTACATCACTAACTGAACATAAATCAAGTGTCTCCATCCACTGTCATTGATCCAACTCCATAGGTTTTACTGGTGAATCAATGTTGTAGAAGATGACAGTGTTTCCACGGTAACTACGGAGCCTCTGAAAATCCAATTGGGTCATATCTGATGACCATGAAAACATGACAAACTGTATTTTACACTAATAATTCACATGTATTAATAGGATTAGTGGCTCTAAAGTTATTAAACCTTTTAGATCAGAAGATTGTTTTGGTCACCGTTGTATATTTGGGTCTTTATGGGTCAATGATGAATTTGCACATTAGTATTGCAGAAATACTTGACTATGTTCATTATTTTGAGAATGATGTGAGTGACTGATGCACATTCCTTTTTGTTAAAGCAACGGTAATAGTAGCAGCAGAACTGGAGAAAGGAAAACATCTTATTTTAGCTTTGCACTGCTCATATATTATTTCAAGATAGTCCCACAAAACTGCAATTTTTTTAGTCAAACCATTTAAATAATCTAAATGATCTGCCTCGCCTGGATTGTACATCTGGGGCAGTTTGCTAACAGGGGAAGCCACATAAGAAAAAAACACCACACTGAACTTATTTTATACACAAAGTCATGCAGAGGATATTATATCTTTTATGAGTGCGAAACTCTGACTCTGCTTATGATGTAAACAGTGCCAAAATCAGGAAAAGACAATTTCTGGACTTGCAGGAAAATAATGAGATATGCTGTTGTATACAATTTTAAACGAGTAACACTATGTTGACTTTCTGCAACACAATAATGCATTAACTGACCAACACATACACTGTTGTTGAAAAAGGAGCTGTTTGCCTACACCTTAGGCTTCCACAAGAAAGAAATTTCAGTTGATGATTAATTCATACGGTAATTTATGTATCTGACAGGTGAATTATGGGAGGGTAGGCTGCATACATTTAGGCATTAATGCACTGACTGTTTTCATAATTGAGAAGTTTGTACAGAAATATTGTGATATAGAGATTTGTTGTATAAAATAATCATTTTTCATGGTGTACTGTATTACTGTAATGATAAGACAGAAGACAATTGTCCTGCCTAATGTAGACAATAACAACCATTCTATTCTGTTGTATTCTAATTATAATGAATGCTTTATTTATCTTATTTTTCTAATTATATGCCACTAGAATAGTTTAAGCCAAAAGACAGCAGTTTATTTATACACAGAAGAGGAGTCATTCATTGGCATTGAACTCAGGATTAAAAATAGAGTTTCCATTTGTCTTTTTGGATTTTTGTCCTAATATTACACAGGGCAGATTTGATGTAATATAAATGGGTGCTTCTATGAAACTGGTATCTAAAAACAGGACAGAGGGGCTAAAAATTCAAACAAGACAAATGTTATGAAGCAAGTTTGGAAGCACTTTGGGTCTAATTTAAAAATAAATATTCACTGAGATAAAAGGAAAACATTTTTTTCAGATAAAACACATTTTTATATTGTTATATTATTTCTATACAAAAATCCGCATGTAACGGTGAAAAGGACACAAAAAATACTCGCTACTATTTCTTTTTTCAATATCTTTTTATTCTCTCACTGGTACATTTTGAGAATTGAACTAATTATGCAAGGCAGAGTGTTTCACAAAAATGACTACTTTTGCAAAATCATTCGCGATTTATATGTGTTTAAAGGGGCAGGTTCTGCATGTAATGCAAGTGGACGCGATGGCTTACATGTGAAACCTGGAATGAGACTGAGATTCGTGAAAAACCCACATCTGAATTAGAAAAACCATTAGGGTCATCACATTTAACACAGTGTCTATATTTCTAACAGAATACAAGAACATTTCAAGTGTTGTTTTCAAGATATAACGCACTGACACCTAGGTAGTTTTTCATGTCCCAATTTGGGTCTTATTTTTGGCCCCAATATTTCATTAAAAATTCATTAATTTTGGGATGGCTCAGAGCAAGTGTATAATTTGTTTGCATTTATCTAAGGTCATCATTACGTACATCCTGGGGGAAATATGTCTAAATTTCTCTTTTATTATTGGGTCTAAAAAAGCTGGCAAAATGTCAGATACCCAAATGAACCCAGTTTCATAGAAGCACCCACATATACAAAGCGTATTACTGAGAGAAATATAACAAACATATTACAAACTACTGATTATAACAGGTGAAGATAGTGACACACTTTGAGATGAAAGGAGCTCAACAAGACCTCATTAATAGACTGCCAGTCTAATGTCAAATAGTTGAAATTTAGAAGGAAAAAGTGAGGAAAAAGACATTTGTTAGTTTCCAGCAGCTGTTTTTATATAGGTGAACAGAAATGATGATCACAATTATGCAAAACGATTGTGGTTAGCTAAAATAATTCTCCTAAAGTGATTATGTAATAATTGTGACATGTCTGTCTGCGATATATATAACTGTTAGTCCACTATAAAACCTAATTAAAACAATCTAGATACATTGTGTTATTTAATGAGTTTTGCAGATGCTGTTTGGCATTTCCCTTTGCTTTTAGACGTCGTTAAATATTTTTTAACATACTGCCTCATAATACCACTGTTAATTACTGTGTAGCTAAGCTTTTCACTTCAGTCTATTAGGTAACAAAGACCACATTAACACAGACTGAATAGGACACTTGATCATTTACACACACATGCACAGAAATATACTGAAGAGAGCTGTTTAGCCATGAACGATGAGTTTGTGATGGAAGTGATTTGATTACCCTGGTCGTTTGTCCTCCGATATCTTAGCCTCCACCTTCATGTCTCTCTTCGCTCCCCCCCCTCCCACCATGGACAATCCATTTCCCTCTGAAAGTGACACTTTAAAAGGTTGATAGCTCTTTGGCCAAGTCTCAGAGCCTCAGATCGATGGCTGGCGGAGAGCGGCGTCGAGGTATTGCGTGCGTCCTGGGTCTCCAGACACAGGAGTTGAACTCAACACACTAGGTGAAGATGCTTTTCGATTTGTTGCCACCATATGATCCTCAGGTCTCTGAAGGCAGGAAATGGACAGCTGGTGACATTTTTTAGCTTTTATCGCTTGTGGTCTGAAAGCAGCTGAGACAGTGCTGTTGGGAGTGGAAATCACACCACAAATAAAAGGATACACATGCAGTACACGCTGTAAGAAAAATGGAAAAACACGGATTCACAAACATTACAGGTTCACCTTTAGGGCAGGTAGCGAGGATACAATTATAGAAATGAAATGTAATATTCATAATTATGTTGTTGTTAGTGCAGTATCACGTGAAGATAATTATTGTTTTTCTTGGTGTAACATGAGCTGTTTATACCGGCAGAAGGAATGAATCAGTTTCCATAGAGTCCACCATGTTTCTGCAGTAGCTCAGAAATTGACTTCCTCTTCTTCTTTTTTCCATTTTACAGTAGATGGAACTCGTGATGGTGCATTACCTGCCATATTTGAGTGTGGATCAGAGTTATTATTCCCTTAACTAAAAAGCCAACTCTGGGCAAACCAAACACTGGCTGTAATGAGGCCTTTTGTGTTTACTTTTTTCATTGACTACTGTGGGATAGGTGGATGGTGTATTCAATTCAATTTCACCTGCTAGGTACCTCTAAATTTTACATACCAAACCTTCAACAGCTCCATGTGTACACTGTATTTGATTGCAATGAAGAACTTTGATTTTAAAAGAGAATGTCTAAAAAATAGGGGTTCTGTATGTTGTTTTCTTTGTTTGCCAAAAAAGTTCCATTCCCCTTCTCTCCCCTGCTGTTTGTTAGTGCTCTAACATTCTTCCCTGAAACATTATTTTGCAATCAGTCTGCTCATTCTGGCTCCTATAATTACTCTACCTCTTCTGTTCAGCTCACTGCTCCTGAACAAAGTTGCAGTGAAAATGGAACCCATTTTTATTTTGACAATGTCTGCTGAGGTGTGCAGCTGATTGCGACGAGCTCAAAGACATGCAGGGAAGTCTGGCTGTGCTCACTCTGAAACCTGCATGTCTCTCCCAGCCCCTGTGGATACAAGTGATCTATCCACACCACCTGGCTCCTGCTCGCTTCCTGTTGAGCTCCCCGGAGGAGGACCCACGGCCCGCCTCTGCTGCTTTTCTCGCTAAAGCAGACCAAGGCTTGGCCCTGTGTGCAGCCAGCCTGGCCTTGAGGGAGCTGGGAGCTGTGGAGCTGTGGAGCATGGATGGAAAACCAACCAGGGGTAAAGCCCACCTTGAGGTGCAATGAGCGGCATGGGAGAGAGGAACTAAAGGCACCCTGGAGGTTGGGGAAAGGGAGTAAAGCCAGAGCAGTGAGCCAAGCCTGTTTCCACACCGGCTCTGTACACCGCGGGGTCTGTCATAGGATCAAACCGTGGAATCAGGGACATGGAGCAGGGAGAGTACAAAAAAACCCACACACATTTCTCCATTAGAGACACATTGTCCTCAACTTTGTTCTCACACGCACATAAAGAGTATCACCAGCAGAGTAAAAATGGCAGAGCTGAGATCAGTCTGTGTTAAAGTGTGAACATTATAAATATTCATAAGGCAGTGTGCAAGAGAGTGGAAGCGCAGCAGTGAAGGATCTCCGAGCAGAAAGCAAAGACTTTCTTTTTCATATCCTCAGTGTTGCGAAATGTTTTAGAGCAGTTGCAAGTGTCATCCGTGTAAGTATAGGTTAAATCTATGACCACCTTCCACTTCTTGCTCTCGGACTCTTAAAAAAAATGAAACTGGTGGCCTTTTGTGCTCAGTTTCTTATAGAACCACATGGTGAAATGCAGGCTACACAGTCCGCTCACATAAACTCATGCGGTGTTCTGCTTTTTGTCGGTGACCTCCCGCAGGCGCTGGATTGCAACCCAGCATGCCGGGCCTCGGGGCTTCTCCTCTCTTCTCCTTCCTCTGAGTGTACTCTCCTCATATCTCGCCATCTCTCCGAGTCTTTATCGCAAAAACACAGCACACCACATTTTAATCATGCCCCCGAATAGAAGACACTTTTCCAATTAATGGAACTGCCGTCATGATGCACTGTGACTCTGTGAAGCCGCAATGCGCAACGAAGCCCAATAAGCCAGCGCCGCCACTTGATGTATGACCGCCTCACAAGTTTTGAATGTGAACGAGATGGTTTTTGAAATAGAGAAATCCGTAGTGGTTGAAAGGCTATTGGTAAGGCAGCAAGAAGAGGAAAGTGAATGACTAATGCTCCAGTGAAGCTGCTGAGTGGCCAACAGTGGATGTCTGTGGTTGTAGTGGGCAGCTCTTAGGTATGAATGTATGGAATTGTATGAATGTGAAGTAGGGTATTGCGAAAAAAAAAAGCGAGCATACTCAGCAAAACGCTGCCTTGGATAAATAATAAAGGGTCAGAAGCTGTTGTCATCACTCTGACTGGTGTCATTTTAAATTACAGTCTATGGATAGGTCATTTGGTCAGCCCTGTTATCCTCCCCAGACAGACGTTGACTTATTTCTAGCAACTGAATGACTTTAAAGAGGGTTTTGATTTCCTGTGACCGGCATCGTAAACACTGAAAGGAACTTTAGTAATAAATGCAGAGTTTCACTTGCCTCTGTATTGGTACTTTATTTCAGGGATATATTTCACAGTGTGTATTTATAACTCTGGGTTCATTCCAGCTTAGACAGGGGCCTATCACTTTTCCCAGAGACACAGCCCACAAACACTTGCTGTTGTGTGTGTGTGTTTATGTGTGTATATGTTATATTTTGGTGAGAAGACGTAGCATACGCTCTAAGTCATTTGTACTGAAGTGCAAATGTCTGTGTGCACTCTTATAAAGAGGGGCATTCAATATAATCCTTGTGTGTTTGCGTACACCCACGGGAGCATAACATTCAAATAACTGCAGCTCTCGACACAACTTGTGCGCTCCACAGCTCGCCTTCTTGTGGCTTCACATATTAACATGCCCTCCCACTCCATCAATCAGCCTGACACCAATCAGCATGAATCCACTGTGCATAACATGTTTATGAAATGAAATAATTTTCTGTTGCCTCCCTACACTGAGAAATATGTTGAGGATTTTATACCTGGCTCTGCACGAAGACACACACTTTCGAAACAGAATTAAGAGGGAAATCGTTTCTGTGCTGCACTGACAGGAAAGGTTGAACGGGCGTATTAACCAGAGGTAATTGAATGTAGATGTAACAGTGCACAGTTTAGCGCAGGGATTAACCCTTGCTCCTCTGCTCGCTCAACCAGGCTGTGGTAAAGAAGTTTGGTTATGGAATGGCTGCACGCACTCGGAGGAAGTTGCTGTGCCGGTCTGGAAATATTTAGAGTCTGGGGCCTGCGAGACCGCCATAGTTCAGCTCAGTTCATTGCTATTTATCATGAGTGACGGGTTGGGAGTGAAAAAGCTCAACACCTTTCTGCGTGAGCAATGGAGCTGTCTTTTTACCCACAGTTAGGAAGCCAACTGGGTGCTTACTAGAGCTCTTTTCTGAAAAGACAGAAACAAGTGCCCGCAATTCATTCTTTTTTATTGTAGATATCTTTTATGCATATTTCACTCTTCTTGGCAGATTTGTCGGAATGAGACAGCAGTGAAGATATGTGAAAATACTGCAGATGTTGAATATAATCTGAACTTGCTGTGATGATACAGCACTCTGACATTTTGTGCGGCAGACATGACTTGAAACAAAGTTGACAACAATTCTTATTGTAACATTGAATCCGACATGGAAAAGCAGACATAACCTTATCATGCTAAGGTCAGGATCTTTTCAGTATTGTGCAAGCATTCAACATTACATTCTTTTTTTTTTTGTCTCTAAAACTTTATGAACGCTTATGGCAGTATGTGGTCACTCGGAGGCTTGCATGAGGAAAATATGTGTTTCATGTGGTCCCGATGGAAATGCTAAAGATGGCTGCATTTGGGTAGTAATTGGTTTTAAAGCCTAATAAAGAGAGAGGTCAAGAACGCATGAGCAGAGGTTAACTAGCAGGAGGAGAACGCACATAGTGGGTCAAGGTCAAAGCAGAGGTATAAAAACTCACTTGTATTTGTGAAAGGATATGCAAATATATTACAAGGACGAAAATAGAAAAGAATGTAGGGGGAAGGAAGAGGAGAGGAGGCGGGGTTCTGAATGGAAACACAAGTGAAAAGTACTCTAATTGCTCCAAAGGGGATTTGTTTTACACATGAGTAGGTTCGGTGATACATAAAGAAAAATCAACATGATGAGAAAAGAGGAGGAGAGAAGAGTAGCAGGAGCCAGAAAACAGGAAGAGGGCGGGGTGGGAATGGGCAGATAAAGAGAGACAAAGTAAGAAAGACAGAGAGTAAGAGGACAACTGTGTCTCCATTTCCACGGAACCACAAACCGAGCTAGTTTCCACCAATTACATTCATGTCAGTGTGCGTCCTGGATTCAAAATGCAACAACTGCCTCGAGGGGCCTTCACTCTCCTGGTACACAGTCAGCATCTCTCCCTTCCTGCCTGCCCGCCACTCCAGCTTTCTCTGCCCAACACACACACACACACACACACACACACACACACATACATGCACAGACGCCGTTTACGCACAGATCACGCTCACACGCGTAATAATCTCATCACTCCCTCTAGCTTTGTCTCTCTTTGTCACCCACACACTTAATCACACACACACACACCTACAAACCAGTCGAAGGCACATTTCCATCCAGCAGCCAGTCGTGCACACACAAACACACACAAATCTCCCCTGTCACTCCCCCTCCACTGTCTTCCAATTCCACTCTCTACTCCTCAGGCTCTCCATCCATCCGTCCACCCCCCTGCTTGTCTCATTCCATCCGTGCACACACTCCTGCGAGTGTGCGTTCTCTGTACAAGCGTGTGCCCTCCTCTTCTCTCAGTTGATAGTAATAAGGCCCGTGATTGCCAGAGATGGAGATGAAGGATGGCGCCTATTGATGATCGTGCCTGTGACAGCCTGGCAGCAAGCTAGACGTGGGGCTTCATTATTACTGGTAACAATAACAGCAACATTCAAACCTTAATTGAATGAAAAAGGCCGCTGGCAGCCAGCCCTGCGATGTAGAGGTGGGTGGGGTGGAAAAAAATAAAAAATAAAGGACAGGGGTGGGAGTGATGGCAAAGTAGAGAAGAAGAAAGATGATGACAGATAAGCTGAAGAAAGAAGAAGGGGGGTGGGGTACAAGTGAGGCAATGCAACCAGCAGGGGAAGTAGAGGAAATGCACAGGGTGACAGAGGTGGAAAAGGGGAAAAAATAGAGAACATGAAGTGAAGTGGAAAGTGTGACAGGCAGGGGCCCACAGAGTGCCCCGCAAGGAGCGTGCAGACAGAGGCATGGGAGAAAAGCGTGGACAATTAGGACATTTTTTATTGAGTAGAGAGATGAATAAATAATTGACAAGTCTCTGTTTGAGTCAGGAGGAAGGGGGGGGGGGGATGAAGGTTATGAAGGAGACGAGACTCCCAAAGAGGAAAGCAAAGCATGAGGATAGAAATAGAGCCGGGAAATCCATCAAATGAATTTGATTAATTGAGTTTTTGTTTTTGAACGGTGTGTAAAATGCACAAATCACCAAAATGAGATTAGTAATTCCCCTGGAGCCTTCCTCGTTATACAGAAAAATCATAATGCAACCTGTTATTACATATTCACTGTGACTCTGTCTCTCCAGTCGCTGCCTCCCAGTGGTGCTTTATTTTATTTACAATTATTTTTCTAGTGTTTTTTTGTGTGAAGAAATAGTGTACACTGATATCCTTGCATGTGTTCTTTTTGGTAAATGTTGTAGTTTGTTGGTACTGCACATATTCAGATACAGTTTTAATGATTAAAACTACTTCTGAATCATTCTTGGTTTTCATGTAGACAAAAAAGATTCAATTAAAATTGTAAGGCTCAGAAGTTAAAGTAATTTATGTTGAAGAAATGTAAGGTTTAATAGTGAAATAAATTACAAGGAATTAGTTAATTCTTGTATTTGTTAAAAATATATTGACAGTGTTTACCCAATTAACTATTTATAGTTATGTTTGCAAAATTATTATTTACACATTTAAATATTCTCATTTGTTGTATACAAGCAGCTAAAATAATCTGTTGAATGCTGTTCTAAATCACTTACATGTACCAATCTAGGTACTGTTAGCTCCTGATTGGTTTGTTCGATCATGTGAGATGATGTTTTAGGAGGTGTTGTGACAGTAGTTACAGTATGTGAAAAGTAAAGCACTGTTTAAGAAATCCGTCTCCATCCTGCTGTCTCATTTTATAAAGAATGAACCATTAACCAACAACAAACCCTCACGTTGCAAAATCATTAATCATCTGTAATAGTGAAAAAAAATTCGTAGTTGATGTAACTTGAGGCTATTTTGCCCAACCTTATGTCCACACTAAAACAATGGAGGTCAATGGGATTTTGTTTGTGTAAAAAAAAGTCATTAAAAAATACTTTGCAAATACCAGTTGTAGCGATGTGACACCAAAGTATTTGCTATCCTCATAAATAAAGCAGTATCCAGTGTTGCTGTATTGGCAGAAAAATGGTTACTGAAAGCCTTTGGGTGTGGAACTTTTGAAATATTTTAAACACCCAATCCTCTGTAAAACAAGTATTTTTTATGTTCCCTCCCTGTTTCCCTACTCAGAGTTGTCTGAGCAGAGTTTGACACTGTCAGGATGTTTTAGCATTCATCTGCTGTAGGAAAAAGTTTCTCTGTGCTCACCTAAACTCTGAGTTTAATGCACCTATTTATGCAACTACAAATATTTTAGAGCCACTTGTGACTGAGTGTGCAACTTTTACAAGTTCACAGATTCAGGGTTTTCATTGAGGGAAGTGGAGCAGATGTTTTAATAATTTTTAATCAGGTCAGGTAAACTTTTAGAAAAAAAAAAAAAAACATGTCGGGGTGTTTTCGAATTTCATGGAGACTCTTTCTTGAGGATGTGTGGAAGTGGGAGTATTGTGTTGAGAATATTGCAGCACTGTCACAAACAGAGACAGAAAAGTTGCAGTCAAATCTCATATCTTTTTCAATGCTTTGAGCTCTAAACTATGGCGCCCCTTTGGTGATATGTGAGGAACAAAATATTAATGCGTGGCCATGAGATAAGTTACGCGTGGCCACGAGTTACTAATGCGTGGTTATGAGATGAGCAACGCGTGGCCATGAGTTACTAATGCCCCGTACTAAAACCCCAAGCCTTACCGCAAGTATTTAAGCCAGTATTTAAGTACTGCAAGTCCTCCTCTCTGTCTGTTTTTAAATCCCTTAAAACCCATCTTTTCTCCTTGGCTTTTGAAACCACGTGAGATGTTTGAATGTATTATTTTTATTCCATTGTTTTCATTTGGTAGTGGTTTATTGTTTTTATTTTTTGTTGTTTTTGATTGTATGAATTTTTCTGGGTTTTTTTAATCTATTCTTTTATTTGGGTTTTATTTATTCTTCTGTACAGCACTGTTTTCTTTTTTGTGCAGTTCTGTCTTTTAATCTATTCTGCATTTTATTCTTTTATTTGGGTTTAATTGTTCTTCTGTACAGCACTTTGGTCCACTGCGGTTGTTTTAAAGTACTTTACAAATAAATTTGGGTTGGATTGGATATTTGAAGTATATCATTGTAGTTCATACCAAGGTGAAAATAAAATGAAATGAAATTGAAGTGTTCCATGTTGGTAAGAACATCAAATCGGTGTGCTACGCTATATAGCAATCTCGTAAGTGAACTGTCTTGTGGTCACACATTAGTAACTCCTGGCCACGAGTTACTAATACGTGACCACGAGTTACGTATCTTGTAGCCATGCATTTTTTTTTTTTTTTTCACACGTCACCAAAGGGGCTCCATACAAAACACCTAAAACTCTATCAGCTTCTTTTGTATTCACATGGTTGCACAACTTTCATCAACACATCTTAAAAGCTTGGTACAGAAAACCATAGACTAACTGAAAGGCTAGAAAACTGCTCTGGGTAAATGGGAAAAGTGTTACGTCTCATTTGGACAAAATAGAGCAGAGAAATCTAACAACACCAATTTTACTGGCATTTGGTGGTAGCATATTATTCAGTGATTTTTTTTCTTTTCTTTGGCTGTGTATATTGTGAAAAATACGAGAAATTCCTGCTGATGACTAGTACAGCTCTTTTTGTAAAGAATGGATCAAAATGAAGGATGATTATGATTGGTGGTTTGTGAGTGGCATGTAGGCTCTGCATGAACAGTAAACTCTGGGTCCAAGAGCTGTTATATCAGAATAAATCATGTTCTATTAGACAGATTGTAGATTAGTAATGAAAAGAACTGTGCAGGTTTTCACCTGTGCAACAAGTTTGAGAATTACAACAATTCCCTTACTTGACAATGCAGTGTGATTATTACGCACTTGTACTTTATATTGTGCAACTCTAAAGTGCTAGATTTTTTCAGTGACAACTAAGGTACCAATAATTACACTAATCTTCTAAGTATAAATTATAGTCCCAGTTGGTAATTTTCCTCATGCTTTATTAGTCTCAAGACTTTCAGAGATTTGGTTTTACTCCCTCACTTGGTGTTAAATGTAATATTCATATGAGTTTGTTCTCTAGTCAGAGAGTGGAGCCTAAGTTCCAACCTTTGGGACCTTATTTTGGAGAAAAATTGCATTTCAGTTCGTGGTGAGAGGCAAGTTATTTTTGAATTCCATTTCAATTTTGTATTATTTGCAAAAGTGATTTTAGTAGTTCAAAAGATAATTTTTTACAGGTAAAAAAAGTCTAAGTTTGCAGTCAAACTGTTGAATCAACAGACTGTGAAAATATGTAAATAGTAAGACTACACATCCGCAAGTCGCAAAGGTGACATCATAAGTGTCACTCCAGGATCTGTTCAGAATCTGAAGATGTCTCTGCTGCTTCAACATGACCAGACTTCGAATGAGTTTCACTTCTTTCAAAACTTCTTCTCTTCTCTCTTAAAGATTCAAGGTAGAATATGCCAAGGCTGAGTTGGTCTTGGTGATTTGTATCATATACAATGAGAGATGCAGTCATTGAACTGTTTAACACGAAGCTAGATGTTTATTTATGACTGTTACAAACCACAACTTTCTTGGTTCATGAATCATTCCCTCCATTGCCCACCATTCATATTTTTCTAAAGGTAGACTTTAGAAGAAGGGACACCAATCCTGGTCTTCAAGGTATCCTGCATGTTTTAGATGTTTCCCCCTTCCAGCAAACCTGGTGGTCATTATCAGGCTTCTGTGGAGCTTGATGATAGGCTTATTATTTGAAGGTGTGTTGGAAGAGGGAAATATCTAAAACATCTTAAAACATCCAGGATACCGGCTCTTGAGGACCAGGATTGGTGACCCCTGCTTTAGGACATTGGTTCTCTGTAGACTGGTCCCACTGGGTATAGTGAGTTTAGGACCTGAATATAATCATGGTCTTTTTAGCTTCTGTATGGAACACCGGTGTCAAACATAGGCCCGGGGGCCAAATCTGGCCCACCAAAGGGTCCAATCTGGCCCATGGGATGAATTTGTGCAATACAAACATTACACTGAAGAAATTAACAATCAGTGGTGTCAAAATCATTTAAAGTCAGGTTCCACATCCAGATGTATACAGACCAATTAGTTCTCAAGTGGATCAGAGCAGTAAAATATTATCATAATATCCTATCAATAATGACAACTTCCAATTTTCTTTTTGTTTTGGTGTAAAAAAGTAAAATTACATGAAAATGTTTACATTAACAAACAATACTTTTACAAAAAATCTGAATAACCTGAACAAATATGAACAACCTTAAATGTCTTAAGAGAAGTAAATGCAATTTTACCAACATTCTGTTATTAAATGTTATGTGTATTTGTAGGTCCACCGTGATCTGTAAGTTATAATGTACACGTGTAAATGATAAACTGAGGCAGAATACTTTTTAAATTGCATTTATTTTTCTGAAGACATTTCAAGTTGTTCCTATTATTCATATTTTTAAGGAAACTTTGTAGATGTGAACATTATCATAATTTCATTCAGCTTTTTTTTACTGTTATTATTTTACTAGTCCGGCCCACTTGAGATCATATTGGGCTGAATGCGGCCCCTGAACTAAAATGAGTTTGACAGCCCTGGTATGGAAGAGGCAAACAGAGCTGCTGTGATGGCACCAGTTGGTTTTTAGTTATTACATTATTAGCTTTCTGGAGCCAAAAGTGACAATATTTGGGCAAAAGGGTGGAGCTTTGCAGAGTGTTTGAAATGATGGAGAAGCTAATGTTAAATGCTAGCCTAACACTGCGGTAAAGCTTCATTTGCGCAACAAAATCATTTGATGATCTGTGCAGTGTGACTTATTATCCAGAGCTACGGTTGAGCTGTCTGTCAGAGAAAATACATTTTATTGAATAAACAGAAGCTCTGAAAGACCGACTTGGCAGGTGAGCGAGCTGTCATACACACCTGTCAATCAATGGCGAACATAGCAGATATAAAAGCCTTCTATTACAACTAAAACCTTATTCATGTGTAACTTTACCCCTGCTCTGAGCCCAACTGTGTGTGACAGGAGTACTTCAGTAACATCCACATGACAATCACAAGACATCTATGCAAAACATTATGAGGGTTTAAACAGGTTAGGGTTTTTCTACTGTTTTACCGCCTGCCTAAAAAGTCAGTTCAGGTGTATGTTATATTTAGCAGATTTTGGGGTATTTTTCTTTACATCTTACAGTCTTTATCCCCACCGTTAATCTGCCATAATTCACTGACAAAAAGAACAATTTTATAGCCTTTATTGTTGTTTTAATATGTTATTTCAGATTCAAACTGACGCAAATTAACCGATCAAAGGTACGGTTTTATGAGGATTGGTTCTGAATAGAGTGATATAACGGTTTAATTTCCCTGTTGGAAATGGAACGAGGTTTGGCAGATTTCCCCTGAGCGATGGGGAGGCCGCTCACCTCTCATTAGAGGCTTTAACCTTTATTCTTTTTAATGTAAATTTCATTACTTCTGTATTGGCTTTACTTTCAAGCTGCAGTTGTTGCCTACTGTTTGAGTGTTACCCACTGCTAAGCTGACATTTAGGATTTGTTTAGCTTTAGTCTCCTTAGTATCTGTTGTGTGCAGACTAAATAATGTTAGAGTAACTTTTAATGATATGTACCTTCCCACAACACTGTCTGCCTACTTGTTAAACAATTTTCCTACATTGTCTTTTGTGCAGTCTCATCTTTAGTGCAGAGTGTGAGTAGAGAGAAACCTTAGTGAATAAATTAATAATTGATTTTGTTTCAAGCAACTTAGACAACACCGTTTATAACACAGTGGATTTTAAATGCCACAACAATAAAACAGACAAACTGCTTTCCTGTGCGCATGTGTGTCAATAACTGCACATTCATTATGTGTTGGTACATGTATAGATTTCTCTGTGTCAGTGTGTTCATAGCTCTTTTTATCACTGTGAGTTTGTGAGTCAGCATGAGATAGCAGTCAATCTGTGCCATGCCCTTTTGACAGTCTTGATTTAGCAGCACAGTAGCTTCACAACCAAAGCTGCTAATCAAATTGTCACGGCACGCCGCAAACATGCTAACAACGCGTCGAGACAGGTCTGGGATCAGGCTAACGACATCATCACTCATGTTAATAACACCGCATGCTTTTCTGATGCCCTTCCTTGTCTGTGCTGGCATTAAAAAGACAGAAAATACATAACTGAGGGAAAATCAATTTTTGCATCTGAACCTTGATTCGACTTCAACGTAGGAGAAGGAATACATTAATCAGGGTCAAATCAAGACGTGTCAGACCAAAAAAAAAAAACCAAAAAAAAAAAAAACAGCGAAGCAGAAGGAATGAGAAGGAAAGAAATGGAAATGAGGCTGGGAAAAAAAAAATGGAGAAAAGGGCTCTGATGAGGCAAGCTTGGAGAGCAGGAGAGTCCAGGCCAGAGGTAGGTGGTTGAATATTGATAAGGAAGGGATAATGTCTGGAACGGAAGAACAGGTGAAAAAAAAAAAAAAAAAACAGCAGCAAAAAGCAGGCAGGAGCGTTGGGCTGCACCTGAGGTGGCTTAATGCCAGAGGGAAACTCTCTGGTGGCGACAGCAGCAGCTGCCCTGAATTTTTTATATCTGGCTTCACGGTGAGATGGCTAAGAGACATCATGATATGTCTCACCCATGTTCCTCTGAGAGCAGCCTTTCATTAGCCATCCTCTGACCCAAGGTGGAAGCAGCAGCGAGACGAAGTCAGAAGGAAATAAAAGTCAAAATTGTTTTGAGAAAAAGAAAAGAAAGTTAATACTGAGGAAGTTGCAAGCGTATTTATGGTTTTCTGAAAAATAAAAGCATTCTGTCTATGCTGTTGGGAGCTGTTATGATGGATCTTGGGTAATGGAGTTTTGATGGATGAATGGTGTCTGGCCAGTGTGGAGGTCTGGGTGGAGGGTGGGTACTATTCCACCGCTACTATTGATATCTGACCACCACAAGCACAACACCTCCTGCTTGCTTTTATCCCCACAACGTTTAATTCTGTATCTAAATAGTTTAGGTGTATAATATTGAATATCTCATAACCTTTTATGCCTGCTCTAATATGACTGAAAACCCTCAGAGACAAAACCACAAAGGAGCCTCTGAAATCCACTTTTGCCTGTGATCTCAGACATCCAGAAATTTCCTTTTGGCTCCCCTACTTTAAAGACTGCAATTAAGCGAGGTAAAATGATAATGTTTTCGTCTATAGCGTCCCATTGGTAAACATTGCCGTTAGGATCAATTAACCAGCGGCTAATGAGCAAAGTGGGGGTCTGCCTCAATATTGCACTATTGTTCATTGGCGATTTTTAATTAATGGGTTTTGAAGTAAAAATCGCAAAAGTTTTTAATTGTTTTTCTTTTTCGAGTGAGGGGAGGAAGAGGGGGGCGAGATCAGAGTGTTAATTATAAAGTAGGGGCTTTAAAGTGAGGAGGATTTAGACTTTTAATTAAAGAGGAATTTGATGCGACCAACAGACTGAGTTCAATTGCCACACAATCCTCTGTTATTCTCCCCTGCCCCTCTTCTATCTGCTTGCTTTCCCTCCTGTTTTGCAGCCTTCCATCTTCTGCCACTCATTTTGCTCTCTCCCCACCCCTTTTTGGTGTTGATGTCTCCCTCCTTGCAGGGTGTTGCTATCAGAAGGCGG
Source organism: Sphaeramia orbicularis (assembly GCF_902148855.1). Taxonomy (NCBI): domain Eukaryota; kingdom Metazoa; phylum Chordata; class Actinopteri; order Kurtiformes; family Apogonidae; genus Sphaeramia; species Sphaeramia orbicularis. Next base: position 42,186,297 of record NC_043973.1, read on the forward strand.
ATTAGGGACTTTGAGAGCTCTGCTCTCAAATAGTGAAGATGAGGCCTGGATGGGGAGGAGGAAGAGAAAAAGTGGTGGGGAGGGTGAAAGGAGATGGCTCAGTCTCTCTGCCGGATTTCCAAGATTGAATTAGCGAGCTTTAGACAAATCAGGGCCCTTTTGGACATGTTCATAATGTTGCTTTCTCCATTTCCGCCTCTTTTCCTCTCTCTCTCTGTCTCCCTTCTCACAGCTCTGGCTCCTCCGCCGTCGTCCCTCTGTCTCCCCCCACCTCCCCTCCTCCTTGTCTGCTCTCCCTTAATAGCGCATAAGATTGTTTTCGTAGCAGTGATAAATTAGGCTGAAGTGATTAGCGTGGTGTGAAACGTGATTACATACTGTAGCTTTGCTGATTTGTTGAACAGATGCCCTCTACCAGCTAGACTTTGGTAGGTTACAGTGTTAAACTCAGTCTCCCTCACAGCTGGATATCCCAGCAGACGTATACAGGTTAATTGCCTTGATTGTGGATATAGCTCCACCATACCGCCGGGAATGCAACTTGCGGTCCATTTGTTATTGCGGTAGCTGTTAGCAGTCGAGCACGCTCACGCCTACACACACAAACAGTCAAGCATAGAAAAGCCTGTTTGCAAACCAATCCTTATATAAATAAGGGAGGACTGAAAAACAGGACCAGCTGGAAAGCGGCAATGACTCTGTGTTGAGTCATGATGCCGTCAGTTTTTTGACTTTAAGATTGATGACAAAGTTGTTAAAATGGAATATAAGAACACATTATTTGCCAATCATCAGGATTAATGGGAAAGTGGGGGTACATTTATCAGCGGCGGTAGGATGTGTCTTTATTTTTTGAGGAGGCACATCAGCAGGGGTGGAATAACATGAAAGAATACTAACTACAGAAATGGCTGACCTCCTGTTGTCTCACCCCTTCCACCCGTGTTACTGTGATTACGCCAATCACTGTCATTAGCATTCCCTGCGATTAATGTGATTTCTCATGCTTTGTTGCATGCATGCTAATGACGATCACCCAGCCCCTATCAGCTCCAGCAGCACAAACTATCTGCAGAGCTCTCTCAAAACCCTCATCCGGCGCTGAATTAACCCGACTCCTTGAGCTGTACTGTATTAATACGCGCCGTGCAGCCAGCAAATCCACTCCCGATTAAGACGACAACCTGACCCGGCATTCATCTACACCATAATCAGCCGTTATCAGTTTTCCCTCAGTGTGATTCTCATCTCTCATCCATCTTTCTCCCTCCTTAACTCATCTTATTTCCGACAAAATTCTGCAGAAAAGGACACAGGAAAGAAGTAGGGGAGCTGGGATCACCAAATGTTAGTCTTCTTCTCATCCCTTTGTTTGCAACTTTGTTTTCCATCACATCTCTCCTTATCAGTTCATCACCTTTTTTCTTGCACCTCTGCATTAATGCCTCTTATTGTACTTATCTGACTCTCAATGCTTCCACTCTTATATGTTCCTTGCTTTTCACAAAGTTGTCACTGACACTAAGAATGTTTTTTTTTTTTTTGTTACAGAGCAGATGGAATGCACAATGAGCTAAAAGATATACATTTCTTACATTCTTCCTAGCAGCTAGAGTGTTGGCATCAAGTGTTTGTGTAAAGGTCTCTGGGGACGGTTTATAACACAAACAGGTTTTGAAATATTTATCTGAAGAGTTAGAATATGCACTACCATTGTGGAACGACCGGAATATGCTAATAAGTATATTATTGTATATATTTGCTCAGAAAACAGCACAAATAATGTTTTTGTCGTTAACACACGGTGCATATATGTCCCCGGCACCTTCTTCTAAAGTGTTTTTCTTTCATGCTTTCCTCTATTTTGTCTACTTGGACTTTTTTCTCAGCCCTAATGCTTTGTTTTTTTCGATCCTGAAGGCTTACTCAAGGCGGGATAGCATTCATCATGATTATGCTGCCCTGATAATGAGAAATAGTGGAATTAATATTCATTTGTCACTCTCCATCCACTGGGACCCGAAAATGTAAATGTGTGTACTCTTGTGTGCCACGCCAGCTTAAAAGTCTGCGTTTGAGCCCAATGAAAGTGTGATTCAAAGTGAAAGTACGCTCCTACTTTGAAACTATTCACCCATGTAGGTTGGTGGATACACCCTTTATTCTTTATTCTTGTGGTTATTAGTAAGAACTTTAAGTCCAAATACAACAGCACTGTAGAGACAATCCAACATGAGGAGTATTTAGTGCACGGGGATGTTATTTTCCCTGTGTAGCATTTGTGGCCAAGGCGTTGCACTAATTAAGTGGAGTCACAAATGACTTTCACAGGAGTGATTTGGAGAAAAAGCAACAGATTTAGATTTTTTTTTTTTTTTTTAAAGCACACCTAATTACACTGGTGGTTGGTCATGCGTTGCGTTCCTTGCCATGTTTTTCCTGAGCCTGTTCTGTACGTTTAAGTAAAACGGCCCACTGGGATTTTTGGTTTTGAAAATAACATCAGGTGCACATTGGACTCAGCGCTCTCCCCCCCTCACACACAGCAACACACACAGCTCTGACACGGAGCCTTGTACTTGGTGGAAAATTAGAATGCAAAATTGTACATTATGTATTTCTAATCACAACATGATTTTCCAATTTGCCGCACCGAGCGAAGGAAGTGAAGGTGTGGGAGATGGTTTTCCAGTCCCGGTCCTTGCAACCTTTGGTGATTATTAATTCCTTTTTGACGTGCTGCATCCTGGTAACCCTGCACACTGGAGTTGCTATTGATGGTTGTGATAAGTGCTTTCTGTGTGCTGAAGAGTAGAGTAGGAGCCCGAGTGCGATCGAGAGCAGGTGTCAAAACTCATCAGAATGCAAACGCTGAAAAGGTTAAAAATGAAAAGCTGCTTTCAAAAGCACAGGCACAACTGAGTGCAAATTTGCTGCCCTGAAAAGAAGAAGGTTTGGGTTTTATATGATGCACCAGACAAGTCTTTCATAAATCTGACCTCAAGTACAAGTGTTTTTTATACTTATCTCTCCTTGATGTTTTCTATCCATTCTATGTATGTTTGCTTTCCTTGAAACTTTGGGCACCATAGAGAACGGCGAGCAGGTAAGGACGCAGCTCAGGGTTAACAGGCTGGGTTGAATGTAAAAGTCCCGAGAGCCTTTTGAAGAAAGCGTGAGGAGGAAAAAAGAATTCTAAGGGAGAGCTGGAAATGGACGAAGAGGGCAAGGGAGGGCGAAGCTGGAATGACCTCTGCAGTTTGTGGATGACATGAGCCAGAATGAGAAGAGTGACGAGGAGAGGAGAGACAAACTGAGCAAGAAGGAGGATTAAGAAAGCAGCTGGTGAGGATGATCCAGAGGAGAGTGAAAGGGGGAGTGGAAGAGGGGGGGGACCAGGAGAAAGAAGGAGGTAGAAAGAAGTAGAAGGGGAGGTGCAAGAGATTGATGAGGGAGAGTGAGAAACTAATTCTCACTTCACTCTCGACTGGAAGATTAAGGAAGATTAGAGAGATAGAGTGAGGGAGGGAGGGAGATGGGGTGATAACTTCTACCACATGCCACAGACAGATCTTTGAATGCCTAATACCCAGAGAGAGAGAGAGAGAGACGTAGAGAGGAGAGAGAGAGAGGGGGAGATTATGAAAGAGAATGCGCTGTAAAAAAAAAAAAAAATGCACAGGAACGACACAAAGAGCTGAAGTGACAAGAGGACGGATAGATAAGGACAGGAGCATATCAGGCTCAGAAAAGGCCTAATAGTAGTGATCCGTGAGAGAGTCAATGTCCTTTATATTAGAGGCCATTTCTACCAGTGCGCAGTAATCCATGCCATGGGAGCAACGATACAAAATCCAGGTCATCTATATACCTTTCCAGCTCTCCCTTTCACCAAGACTTCCCATTGGGATTCATTCTCTTGTACTGTGCAAGTCTGTGTGACGGTATCTTTTACATTCTGTTCTTTCACTTGCAAAAAAGGAAACCTATTTTCCATTTCTTGCCACTGACATCTATTTATTCACTCTCTTGACTGTTGGTGAAAAATTTCAACAGACACAGCTATAGGCTGCTGTACATTTTTTAAAGGAGAGAGGATGATGGAAGGAATGTGCATGTAGACACCCGCGCACATTATGCAGACATATATATATATATATATATATATATATATATATATATATATATATATATATATATATATATATATGTATATATGCAGGCCGTGCGCACACACACACCCTAACACACTCATAGAAACAGTTCACGGTGCATTTGACAAATGTATGTGTCCATAAGCTCGCGCGCACCTCCTTCCACAGAAGTTTCTGTAGGAAACGAGAAGGGAAAGAGAGGGAGAGTGCTGCAGTGGCAGACTCAATCCGTCATGCAGGATTACAGTGTAAGCTTCTCCACGGCCATAGATGTGGTTTTTATGGGAGAAACACAGGGCTTTTCTAAATGCAGTGGCCCCTGCTATCCCAGCTTCATATTAGAGACAAAGGCAGAGGGCGGAGGAGGGTGGAGGGGATTCTCTCCCTGCGGTCTTCAATGTCTGACTGCCGCTGTCTTCTTCACACATGCAGAAAAAAAAGTGTTTCCAGGGGATGGGTTTGAGGGCGACCTGAGATCCCACCTCTGTGCCCTCTCACACTGAAGGTGGGATGATTATGGCACCTGCACTGAGGGAGAGGTGACCTTGGAAGGCGACAAGAGAATTTCTGTTTTGTGTGTGCCGATGTGTTTTTGTTGCTGGCACTGATGTGAGCTGATACTTTGTTTTGTAGCATATGTGTGTACCCCTGACGTTAAATAGAATTCACAGTACCAGTGTCTGAGAGGAGCCCAAACATCCCAAACATTACACAGCATGAATGCGCCCTGCAGAAAAAAAAAATCACCCTTAAAATTTTACACTGCCAATCTTTGATCTCCTACATCGTGCTGAAAAACACCACTGAGACAGGCAATCACGGCTTGGAAATCTTCTCTTGACATACACACACAGCCTGCTTGTCTTTCTTTGAACTACTGCAGAGGAAGGTCCCAATAAAAACATCCATGGAGCAAAAATTGTAGGATGGTTTAAAAAGGCGGGAGTGAACTGGTTGTGTAGCAGAGGCTGTTGCTTCAGCTGATGAGGGCTGAAAATGAAACAACTGCTGCACTGCTGCTGTACTGGAGGTTGCATAATGTCTTCCTGCACAAAGCAGTTTTAATTTCCACATCCTTTATCCGATCCTCACCCAAGGTGGCCCTGCTGTATAACCTGCCAGAGATAGCGACTTATACATGCTCCAATCTGCTCTCTTTCCCTGAGCCACTGGAAAGTAAACAAAACGGCAAACTGACCCAAATAGAAAGAGACAAAAAGCGAAATGAATTTCACACCGGGACAACATCATTAGACTTACAAAAATACACTGTCAATTACAGTGCAGAAGCAGAAGACCTGAGGAGCATGAAAGACAGGAAAATGGGAGTAGGGGTGTGAGTGTGGGTGGGGGTTGTGGGGGTATGGTAATAAGGCCGAGACTCCAACGATGGGGATTAAAAGCTGTGACAGTAGTGGCTTCCAGGCCTACACAACGTTGAACCAGCGCAGCAGAGGAAGAGATGCAGCGGGCTACGATAAGGCACCAGGACAGAACAACATCCCAGGGATATTTGGTTCCGACAAATAACACAGATAATGCACTGGTGTTGAATAGTTGCAAGCAGAGTCAGAATTCTGTGTTTTACTTGTGAATTGACAGGACAATGATTCATGTAAGAGTGGCTTAAAGGCCTCTGAGTGGTTCTTACATGGGAACCTGACTGACGTGACCATAAATCAGACCGATTGGAGCCAATTGCTGCTTTTTTTTCTTTAATTCTATTAAATCCAGAAATCAGAAAATCTCTTGGCTTGGGTTTTGGTGATGATATCAAACATAGTAAATGCTGTTGGAGAAATTTTACCTTATCCATTTTGTAGTTCTGAGGCCATGCTGTGCTGCTGTCTACACACTTTGCTTTGTCCACTGTCCTCCATCTGGATTTGCAGACAACATGTCTATAGTCCAAACTAGGGCTGCACGATAGGGCTGCTCGATTATAGGAAAAAAAATAATCACGATTATTTTAGCAATAATTGAAATCACGATTATTAAAAACGATTATTTGTTAACCTTAAAGTTGTTTATTTTTTTCTTGCAAAACAATGTAAAATATACTCTTTAAACATAAATAAAGCTTTTAACCACTAAAGCAAAGTATGTTCACTTTTGTACGAAACAAAAAAATCTTTGAATGCAAATAAGTGTACTGTAAATTCAAGTACGTTTCCTTTTGTAAATAAATAGTGCACTGTAATTAAACTGCTATAGACTTGCCATAGAACTGTAGCAATTAAAAAAAATAAATAACCCACGTAAAGTGCAAATTATAAATTCAAGTATGTTCAATGTAGTATGAAACATAATAAATTCAGTGGCGTGCCGTAAGGTTTCAGTTCAGGCCTTCTGTATACATCAGCCATCTAGAATATGTACGTTAGGGTTATACAGGTTAGGGTGAGGTTAATATTGGAGTTGCAGCGTAAAGAGATTCGGAAACTGAAGATTGCATTGCGGACGAAGTTGTTTTTATGTGTTTTAGTTTTTCATAAGATTATGATAACAGTGGCGGTGGTTCAACTTTAAATGGTTAAAAAGGTTTGTTGTGTTACTGGTCGGTGCGGACACAACTACGAAACACTTTTTGCACGTGATGTGTTTTTGCTCTTCATCTTCTTCATCAAACCCAAAGTGATTCCATACAATTGAATTTGACTTGCCTTTTTTGTTTACCAAGTACTTCTGCTGTGATTCTCCTGCCATTTTTCCAGACCGCTAGGTACAACTTTCCTCTTGGGGTGGACCTGCCGGCTAGCTGGCAGCAGTAGCTTAGAGGGGGGCGGGGCAGAGCAGCTCATGGTAGCTTGCGTGCGCGTGAATTAAAACAACTCAAAATTAATAATCGTTTTTTCTCGATTATATAATTTTTGTAATCGTTGTGTCTAATAATCGAAATCGTAACTGAATTTCGATTAATTGCACAGCCCTACTCCACGATATTGTTAAAAACTGACATTGTGATTTTTTTTTAACCCTGTGATATATATTGCAATATGAAAAAATACTCAGGAGGATAAAATAGCGGTGTGGTGCCGATGTAAATGGTCAAACAAATTAGTTGTTACCTCTCATTGTGGCAACAGGTGCATTAAGGCACTATTGACACAGAACACGTGTTTCAGTATCACCTTCCTTGTAGTCGAAATAATTCCAGACAATGGACATTGATTTTATTTTTGGCACCGTCTTCGTTTTCGGTGATTTTCTCTTGTTCATTGCTCATTTTTCAGTGTTCTTACCAGCGACTCCCTCCATGTGCAGGGTTGTGGTCTGCTTTGGTAAACTGATAAAGAACGATTGTGATTGGTGGATCGCTGCGCATAGTGTGTGTCAGGTACCCTTGAAATTAGATGAGAACATTTTGAGTTCATTTGCTGTTGGATGCTCAACCGATATATTGTGCAGCTCTAGTCCAAACATCACATATTTTGCCTAATCTTTCCGCTTCTGTTTCCTTTAGGAATGTGCATACGTGCATCACTCGTTATGTTGCCCTTAAGGTTTGGCGATCTGTAGAATTATATACCGTACTTTCCGGACTATAAGCTGCACCTGACTATAAGCCACACCCACCCTGTCTTCAATGTCTCACCATCAATTCATTGATGTCAAGCTTACGTGCAGCAGCTGTATTTCCTTCTTCGACAGGTGGATCGATCGTTAGCCCGGAAAGCATAAATTAGCCGCATCCTTTTTGAGCTGCAGGTTCACAGCATGTGGAAAAAAGTAGTGGCTTATAGACCGGAAAGTACGGTAACTTTAGATGATGGGAAATGCATTCAAAAGTAGATTGTTCAATCTCCTGTATTATGCAATTTGTTCTCAGAAGCTCATTCCAGTGTCCTATGTTTTTTTTATTATTTATTTAACCTTTTTTTTTTTTTTTTACCCAGGCAAGCAATTAAGAACAGATTCTTATTTACAAATGTTTACATGCAGCGAGTTCTTCTGAGTGCTGCTTGGTCTTCAGCGTCTCTCTACACCTGCTCGCAGAAAAATTCCTAATCAAATGAAGCCGTCATAAAAGACAGCCTTGTACGATGCATGCAACCATGTTACAAACAGCTCTACCCACCGACCGAAGTCAGATATCCCCGACCAATTACCTAACTAATTAACTTCATTAAGATCCGCGGTGAAGGCAAGGAGGCATGTGTGGTCTGAGATAAGCATAATAACCATGCATACACACATGGCTGCATTATAGTAAGTCCATATCGTTATCTTTCAACATGTTTTCACTGTCACAGTGACAGAGAAAAGCTTGTAAACGTCTGCAGAGGAGGCCAGGATCTGTCTGTTCTGGAGTGTTTTATGCTGTAATCAGGTGCCTTTCATAAGCCTCTGGTTGGCTTCGAGAAGTAGGAATGGAGTTTTGTTCATTAAAAAGCAAATGCTTGACCGAGGGTCTACCAACAGATAAATCGAACTCAGCTTTCAGGGGGTTAATCCTAATGAAAAATACAACTCAGACTGTTTTGGTCAGAGTCAAGCATTCAATAGATCTATGTATATTACAGTTAAAATCCTATGTAAATCAGACAAAAAACAAGACTGAGCCAAACATAAAAACCATGTAAAACACTATATTAATATTATTGCATCACATTGTTTTAAAATGTTGAAAGTGAAGTTGATTTTGGTGAGTGAGAGAAGTGTGGATGAGTGGTGGAAAGACATGGATGGGATTGAGGAGGAAGATGAAAAAAACAGGAGACACGCTAAAATTAATGACAGAGAAAGTGAAGAGCTGGAAAAGTTCAGATATGAAGCCAGAACTGTTAAACTCTATTTCTGTTTTCAGACCCGGTGAGAGAGAACTGCACAAAAACTCTCTGTAGCTGGCCTAGAGGCAAAGAAATCATGTCAGCGATAATGCATTCTAAATGGGTATAAATGTGAATATCCCTGCAGTTTTACTGTCGCCCAAAATAAAAGGAGTGAAGATGCCGGTGCAATATATTTGCTTTTTGCCATCGAGCAATTAATACCAACCTGTCGAGTCAAAAGGCCTGGTACTGGCAAAGAGCAGAGCAAACATAATCGACCACTACTCTGGCAATTTGTGCAATTAATAATGATAAATAATCCAGACAAATGTGAGGAATCAGCCCAGTCCTTTCTACTTTTCTACTGCGTCTGTGTGAAGTTTCAATTAAACATCAATGAAGAACTACGCAATTAAGATATTTTTGCTTTTTTACTGTGTTTTTATGAAATCATGATAGGTATATAGAGAGCCCCTTCTAGATGTGCCCCATAGGACCTTATTTGAGACAAAAAATTGTATTAGGCTACATTCAGACTAGGGGTGTTAGAAAATATCAGTTCTGCAATATATCGTGATATTTCATTTCACAATACCATATCGATATTAAAAGGTACTGTATCGATATTTTTAGGTATTTATTCAAATGCAGATATAGCAGAGGTTCATTTTAGTTTTTCTTTTTTGTTTATATTTTATTGATTATTATTTAACACTGTTTTATTAAATAATTGTTATTTGAAGCATCTTAAAAGCACTGTATACTGTCTGAGAGGCAGATGTTAGTTCCCTTGTTGGGACAAAAATAATACTATGTTAGTTCTGAACTAATAGGATATGAACATTTGAGCAGGATCTTAAATTGTAATGTTTGTAAAACATAATTTGACTTTTAACACAGGGAAATTTTGTGATATAGTATTAGATCCTGTTGTGATCAAATAAAAATGTGTTTAGTATTTGTGCATATTTCGGGTGTAATTCAGTTCTTCAAGGAAACAATCATTTAAAATGAAGAAACAAACAAAAAATTGCCTTTTTAACAGTATCATGATATATCGTGATCTATTGTATCGTATCCTAGTATCGTTATTTGTATCATATCGCCGGATTCTTGCCAAGACACACTTCTAGTTCAGACTGTAGACGAATCAGATTTTTTTGCCCATATGTGACCTGTATCCAATCAGTTAAAGACAGTTTGAACAGCACAAATCCAATTTTTTCAAATCTGACCCAGGCAACTTTCATATATGGTCCTAAACGTATCCGATATTTGCAGTGCAACTCCAGTCTGAACGGCCAGGTCGCGTTTATCCGACCTTTACGTCATTGAAATGTAACAAACGTCACAATTCTGCGTCCCAGGAGGAGGAGCGGAGGGAAAAACATATTTACTTCCGTAAACACAGTGCATGCCTGCGTGGTCATGTATTACGTCAGGACCTCTTTTGCACATGGGGGTCACTTCAGGGTTGCATTCAGCTCATACTCAAAACTGATAGAAGTCGCATTTAATGTGTAATGTGAATGAGCACACAAAAAAATTGGATTTCACCCAGAAATCCAAATTGTGCATTAAAACCTGCTGTCTGAATGTAGCCTGGTGAGAGAGATATATTTTTTGATACCCTTCGAAGAATAGTGTTATTTACACATATGATATGTGTCAATTTAAGACATTATTTTACAAGTCAAGAAAGTTGCAGTCTGTGAAAAAAAGACTGTTGAATTATCAGATGGTGAAAGTACACAAATGGAAAGACTACACATCTGAAAGTGGCAGAGGTGACCCCATCATAACAGTCTCTGTCCACGTTCTGTTCAGAATCTGAAGATGTCTCTGCAGCTTCAAAATGACCAGATGTGGAATTTTTTAATACTTCTCCATGTTGTTCTTGAAGACAGAGGTCAAATGTGACAAGAAAGCAACCCTTTTGGTGATGTGTATCATGAGCGATGAGATATATAGTTCATTTAGCGGTTTAACACAAACTACATGTTTATTTATAGCTTTGCCACAAACTGCAACTTCCTTGGCTCATAAATTTAGCTTTGAAATTGACAAATAGCATGTATGTAAATGGTGACATGGTTATAACAGAATCAAAACATTTTCACTCCCCATTTTTTCCGCCTGAAATTAGACCCATGGGGCACAGTGGAAAGGGTGGGACAGATGTGTGGTAAAAATGTTAGCTTAGTCTATTTTAGCTTCTGTATATATGAAACGAACTGAGCCACTGTGGTGTCACCCATTGGTTTTTTTTTTTGTTTTGTTTTTGTTTTATTAGATTTCTGGCATCAAAAGAGACCATAATTGGCAAAATGGTGCCACTGTGGGGAGCAGCTCTCTATAATGGATCAGTTTTATATAATTAATAAGCCACATGAAATTGTGATTTAAGGGCATTCTACAAAAGGGGATTGTGGAATTCCACTTCACATGATGCCTGACAATGCCCCTTAGCTGTTTAAAAATCGCTGTACATTCCAACATCTTGGTGCTAATTGTTTTATTGTAAATTGACGAATGGAAATCAAGCATTTTAGGATATCAGTGTTGTCAGTGAAAACTGAACATGCTAGGAATCAAGTGCCGCTGTGCCCCAGTACATCTGCACAAATCCAGTATCACCAATTAAAACAGAGCATGACATCAAATATACATTATCAACCTTAAAGGTGCAGTGTGTAGGATTTAGAAGGATCTGTTCGCAGAAATGGAAGATGATATTCATAATGATGTCGGATAATCAACTGAAATGGAGAACTGTTATGTTTCTGTTACCTTAGAATGAGCCCTTTGCATCTGCACAGGGAGTAGGTCAGTGTTTTTCAACCTTGGGGTTGCGACCCCATGTGGAGTCACCTGGAATTCAAATGGGGTCACCTGAAATTTCTAGTAATAAAAAAATGTACTAATAAAAAATATTTTTTAATGATTCAGTATATGTGTCATTATAATTAAAACAACATACACTTTTTCTAATAAAAATCAAGTTCACATAAAATGCAGGATATAATATCTGAGAGAGCATATCTTTATTGACTCAATCATGTGACTGCCTGTGTTATTACCTGGACACATTCACAGTCAGAGAACCAGACCGAACAGAGAATGGAAAGATTTCTTCACCCGCCTGGCCCCGCTAACACATCTCCAAGAACAAAATGTCTCCATTTTGAATCTCTGGGGTCACCAGAAATTTGTGATGTTAAAATGGGGTCACAAGCCAAAAAAGGTTGGGAACCACTGGAGTAGGTGAACGTATGATAGGCATACACAACAACAGAAACAAATTATAGCCAATTTATAATTTCATATAATGAACACAAAGCCTATACTGGCAGTTTGTCTGATTATGTGGTGCCGGCTCGATTCGTCCTTTTTGCATTTCTATTACATTAAAGAACCTGGAATCTGGTACCTGGTACTATTTTTTTTAAGTACTTGCTCAGCTGAGGTTCCAAAATGGGTGAAGAGATACTAAAATGTGATGAGTAAACACTGCAGACCACTGATTGGTCAGAGAGTTGTCTCAGTGTCATCAATGCGTGACCATTTTTTAAAAACCTGATTAGGAAGTTTACAGTAAATATAGCCAGGGGCGTCGCTACCAATTGTAGGCCCCATGAAAGGTAAACATTGTGGACCCCTCATAAAATTCAGTATCTTCTCGATCTGTTTGAACACGGTGGGGGTGCGCTCCATAACTTACTTATGCTGGCGTTAAATGAAACTGAAACCTAACATGCTTTCAATGTCCGACTCCCAACTTCTATGCCTTGCTTGTACAGTGGCTCGTACAAAAAAATTTAACAACTTCTAACCTGTGTCCACTGGACCCACCTCTATGGGCCCCCCCACAAATACTGGGCCCCATGAATTTGTCATGTTTACCCCCCCCTTTATGGTGCCCCAGAATATAGCAGTAGGCTAATCCATGATGACGGCCCGCAAAACTACACCATGGTCAGTTGAGGAGGTTCAGACATTGGTGGATGATGAGAAGATTCAGCGTGAGCTTGACGGGCAACACGCAACGAGCGAGTTTATTAGCAACTCTGAGCAGACCTCATGGAAGTGACGCACAGAATCGTTATGTCATTCAGGTACTCTAAAGTCAGTAGTATCATGTAATGGAAAAGGTCTCCAGCAATAGTACCTGGTACCCGAGTAGAGTCGAGTTGAGCCGGTACATAGTGGAAATGCGGCATTAGATTAATTCCTCAGCTGCTGCCGCAAAGTCTCTAAGCACAATTCTAGTGACAAAATATTACACACATCCATGTAACTCACTCCATCAGGGAACATTAGTTTAAAAAAAAAAATCAAACACCTGTGGAGAATACATTTAGAAAAAGTTTTCAGTGCACAGCAGAGGCTTATTGATTCCATCACACAGCCATTAAAAGTAAGCCTGCTCGGTCTTGCCTCTTTCCACTTGCTTCCTGCCTATTCAAGAGATAAACATGAAAAGGATCCATTAATGAAAATTGAAGTGAGAATTGAGCAGATTTAGGTGAATTATTAAGTGTCATCATTCAGTCTCCTTCTCAGCCAATAGCCTTGGTGCTGTTTTACAACGTGCCATCTTCTCCCTGGCAATTCATTAAATATTATCACGTCAACCTTGGGTGTGTTGTGTTTATTCATTTCTGAAAATGATCTGCACCTTCACGTCCTCTCCACCAGCCTCTTGTCCAGCCTCAATTCTTTTCTGAGGGGACGCCCTTGACGACTAAACAGCAGAGTGCAGGGGAAGGATAAATTAGATTCTGACAAAACATCTCCTAGTGCTTTGCAGTAATGTGCCTCTCATTCACATAAAAGGCTAATTTTATTGACCTGATCTACGATGCTTTGAGATGATGGGTGAGGGTACTCAGAGCTCAACAGCACATTCCTTTAGTATGTGATTTTTCTTCTACAAACTTTCTACAGCAACTTGAAGATTTCCTGTCGTCTTTTCTCAAATATACTCGACATCTTAATACGCACTCATACCGTTCACACATAACCACACACGGCTTTGTAGAGACAGAGTCCATCTGCAATTCCCGAGGACGTTTGCTGAAATGTCAGCCAGTGTATTGAAAGGATCAGATAGTTTCTTGATGTTGCACACGCACTCGTGCGGAAGAGGCACAGAGACAGGTTTGATAGGCATCAGGTGTAATTTTGGTAACTGCTTTGGCAGCTGATGACTCACCATTCAGAAAACGCACACTGAGCACCTACTTCGACAGAGATTGGCTCCAAACAGATGAGCCGCCTTAAAAAAACAAAACAAAAACAAAAACAAAAGAAAAACAACTTGACCTTTGTGTATGAAGATCATTGAAGCTTATCAGCTCCTTCATATCCTCTCCTGTGGTAAAAACAGACAGAAGGACTAAAGGTGATGAGGTGTCTGATGCTTATGATTCACTTACACAATACCAATTTCCTGTAGCCATGTGATGGATTCACAACCACTTTAGTTACATGAGATGTTTTCTAACATGGATGTCAGTTATGGGTAGGGTTTTTCCCCCCATGGTAACTTATTGTCTGGAATTTTTACCCATTGCTAATTATTACCTACTGTACATCCCTTAAATAAATGTATAGTTTTTATAGATAAAATAGTATTAGTATTAATATTAGCATTATATTTGTATATATCAGTTTAGTTTACATCAGTGGTTTATATTTGTATCTTATTTATAACATTAGTATGAGAGTGAATGTGAGAACGAATAAATGATGGATCAGTAATGTGAAGTGCTGTGGGTGCATTGAAAAGTGATATAGAAATCTAATTTATTATTATTATTATTATTATTATTATTGTGGGAGACATGGTGGTGCAGTGGATAGCACTTGTGCCTCACAGCAAGAAGGTACTAGATTTGATTCCAACACCAGTCGGGGGGGGGGGGCTTTCTGTGTGGAGTCTGCATGCTGTCCCTCCCCGTGTCTGCGTGGGTTCTCTCCAGGTACTGCAGCTTCCTCCCACCATCCAAAGACTAGCACTGATAGGTTAATCTAAATTACCCATAGGTATGAATGTGAGAGTGATTGTTTGTCTCTATATGTACCCTGCCTTTGGCCATAAATAGCTGGGATAGGCTGCAGCGACCCCCATGACCCTAGTGAGGACAAGGCGGGTTCAGATAATGAATGAATGAATATATTATAATTATAATTATAGAGCGGGTCGTCCAATGACCGAAGGGTTGGCGGTTCGAATCCTGGCTTCGACTGTCCACATGTTGAAGTGTCCTTGGGCAAGACACTGAACTCTAAATTACTCCCAGTAGGGTCTGGCAGTGCCTTCCATGGCAGCAGTCGCCTACTGGTTATAAGTGTGTGTGTGAATGGGTGAGTATGAGGCTTTGGAAAGCGCTTTGGGCACCATGAAGGTGTAGAAAAAGCACTATATAAGTTACAAAGATAAATTACGATAAATGATTCATTGCCTATTATTATTATTATTATTATTATTATTATTATTATTATTATTATTATTATTCACATTATCAACTATTATCATAATGATTTAATGAGTCATTTTTAAGAAAAATAATAAAAATTGGCTGATTCCAGCTTTTAATTTTTAATACGTTCTAATTTCATTTAGCCTCTATGACAGTAAACTGAATATTTTGGGATTATGGACATTTAAGGAATTCATCTTAAGAAAATGGTGATTAGTTATCATTATTTTGGGTCATGCAAGAGAATATTTGAAATATAGTAGTACAAGTTGCAGTTATTTGAATTGCAATCATAATAGGAATAGGAATATCACCCGGTGTAATTATGTAATTGTAAATGGTTGCAATTTAAAAGTGCAAATACAGAGAATTTGTGGTGATCTAATTGCAGAAAATGGAAAAACTAAACACAACTTCTGCTGTCTGTTGATAATTTGGAAAAACATGCAGAATCAAAGTCGCTCTGTTTTTTTGTTTGTTTGTTTGTTTTGCAAGATTAAGTTTTTATGTTTGAGCTGAAATTACTGTTCACAATAATCACAGTATGACTCTTTCCCCAAGTTGTGCAGCCCTGACTAACAAAACACATTATCAACAGGTTAATTAACAACAATAAAATGTCAGTAACTAATCAGAATTACATTTTTGTAGTGCAGAAATTCCTTTCTTTATAAAAAATTTTGAAAAACAAGCAAAGCAAATGTTGGAGCACAACCATCAAGAGACAGAGCTTTGTCTGCATCCAAACAGACTCTATTTATTTGGAAATACGCAAGTAGAGTTTGAGTCTTGTGTCGGAATTGATGCTTGTTCCTCTAAGAAACATGAATCTACACAGGTAAAATACAACTGTTTCACATGAAGATGGAATTAGTTTTCACACACATTCCTCTATTTATAGACATCAATAATCACCTTTGACAAGAATAAATCACATTGTTACAATGATTTCATGAGAAGAGGAAAAACATTTTATTCCTACTTTATGAGCGTCAGTATATGGAGTTACTATACATAGGTGTGACAGCAATCAGTGGTGAGTACTGTTATGAGTAGTAATATACGGAGTAATCAATGCTGACAGGATGTGTTACACACCATATTCTGCTAGTGTTCGTTATGTTTGCAAACATTATGTCTGACTTGGAAAAAAAAAAAATTACACATATATTTTATAGTAATTGGTGGAGTGTTGATTTGACGTTCAGTTCCACATTTGTTGTTTAATTATTTTGGACTTGATATTGAATTTAACAGTTATTCAGTGTCTTATAAATTGAAAGATACTTCATTTTAAGCTGTGGAAGGAGGAAGGGAGGGGGGGTTACAAGATTTTTCCTGCTCCAAACTATCATCTGCCTTCAAATATCCATTAACAGCCTGGAATGAATGTTTTTTTTTTTTTTTTTTTTTTAGGACTTTTTACCTCTGTTTCTTAGTTTAGAACATTCATCATCACCTTAACCCAGGGCTGTCAAACTCATTTTCTTTCAGGGGCCACGTTCAGCTCAATTTGATCACAAGTGGATAATAACATAGTAGCATATAAATAA
This sequence comes from Sphaeramia orbicularis, assembly GCF_902148855.1. Classification (NCBI taxonomy): domain Eukaryota; kingdom Metazoa; phylum Chordata; class Actinopteri; order Kurtiformes; family Apogonidae; genus Sphaeramia; species Sphaeramia orbicularis. The sequence continues at coordinate 42,203,261 of NC_043973.1, forward strand.
TGACAACTCCATTTTTTCAACTTTGTTTTAGTGCAAAAATAACATTAAATTATGAAAATATTTACATTTACAACCTATCCAAACAAAAAAAAGATGTGAATAACCTGAAAAACTGAAATTGCTTAAGAAAAGTAGCTGCAATTTTAACAATATTATGCCTCAACTTATCATTTATACATGTACATTACAGATCGGATCTACAAAGGCACAAAACATTTAATAACAGGCGGAATATTGTTAAAATTAGACATAATTTTCTTTAGACATTTCAGGTTGTTTGCATTTGTTCAAGTTATTCACATTTTATTGTTAAAAGTTTGTTGATGTAAATATTTTCAGAATTTAATGTTATTTTTTTCCACTAAAACAAAAAAAAAGAACAATTTGGAGTTGTCATAATTCATAGGCATAATGTAATATTATGTTTTTCTCATTAAACCAAGAAGAAATTTCATTATTTACAGTCGAGGAAAAAATTATTAGACACACCTTTTTTGCTTCAATTTCTTGTTCATTTTAATGCCTGGTACAACTAAAGGTACATTCATTTGGACAAATATAATTATAACAACAAAAATAGCTCATAAGAGTTTAATTTCAGAGCTGATATCTATCCATTTTTCACGGTTTTCTTGATAATAACTAAAATCATTTAAGTTCTTGCATCAATATCTATGGCGTTGTACTGACAAAAATAGTGCTTTTATGCATTCCAGGTTTTCTTTTCTGTCTGTTTTAGTCACATGATACACACAGGAGTTAGTACTTGATTGCATAACCATTGTTTTGATGACTTTTGATAGTCTAATAATTTTTTCCGCGAGTCCGTGACTGTATTTATAGCTCATTATGCTATTATTTGACATCACAATTGGTTTGTATGCAGCCCCTAAACTAAAACTAGTTCAACACCCTTCACTGTTAATATCTTCCATGTAATTTTTACACTTTGCAAATTCATCCTGCAGGCTGGGTTGGAACCTATGGTGACCCAGTTTTTGCCCGCGGGCCATAGTTTTGACGAGCCTACCTTAACCTATTACGTTTAAGATTAAGACTTATTTCTTCAGACAGGCCTTCTCAATGCCATAATTTCACTTTTATCTGCTGCCATTCTATGTACCTATGTGTTTTATATATGTATGTGGTATATGTGGATGTGTATATGTATTCATGTGTACATGTATGTGTGTGTGTGTGTGTATATATATATAAATATAAATAATACATGTATATGTGTATGTATGTATGTGTATACTGTATGTACATATTGTTGGTTAGACAAAGGGCTGAGAGCTAATAAGCTATGCTTCTTCTCACTCCTTTTCGAATATGACTTTTTTTTCTTTTTCTTTTTGTGTGTATCATTATTTTATGCTTCCTTGAATTTTCATTTCTATATTATGTTGCACAAAGAAGTCAATTAGTAGCGATCAGGAAGCTTGTATCATTTCCATATTCGAAATTTTAAAAAAGTGTGTAATTTTAATTGTGTTTTATTTATTTTTATCTGCTTTTTATGGTAACCATGAGTGTCCTGAAAGGCGCCTATAAATAAAACGTATTATTATTATTATTATTATTATTATTATTATTATTATTATTTTCATTACATTTCAAAAGTACCCTTCCAAACACTGTCTATAATAACTTTTTGCTCTATTTAGGGCAGCAGAGACAAGTTCGGAGCTGAGTTTGACTTATCCTCACTGCTAATATAACTGTGATAGCTGATAACAGCCAGTAGCTTGTTTACTGTTTTGTTTTGGTCTCTGACAACTCCTCAGAGAAATATCTGGTTTGTTATCTGCTAAATGCGTCATTATCCTCACCAGCTAGTCGCTAACTGCATCTGTCTTCTGTTTGGTACTTAGCAAGCGGTGACCAAAAAGGACATGGCGACTGAGGTCAGACTGAACCAGGACAGTTCATTCAGCCCAGAGCTGCAGTTCATGTAACTCCACAGGGTGTAAAACCAAAAAGGGCTGCACATGTTGGCAAAAAATGGCCCTGTGTGACTCCTTTCACATTTTACATGGTAGACCATTTCATGCATTGTTAGAATATATGTACAGGGTTTTGTGAATGTCTTTTTAAGTTCTCTTTTTGGGCCATTGTTTGCGCCGCAGCCTCAATTAGCTGAGGATCGGAGACGACGGTGAAGTGACGATGAGTTAGAGCCGGGACATGCATTACAACTACTCGGCCAATTACAGCAGGATTTTCTGCCACAGTTAATTAGGCAAAGTTAGATCACCCCTGTTCCACTCTTGACTCAATCCCAGGATGAAATCATACAAAGTGTGATTGTTTGCCCCACGAGTCTCATCATTGTTCTCATTAAGACGTTTTAAATATGTTTGATTTTTACCAGTGGAATCTGAACTCTTAACATTACTTAGCAGGAAGGATGTTTTTTTTTAATGAGCATACAGTAAAACCATGCAGGGTGTTGCCAGAATAATTTAACAATCCAGTTGCTCATGTTTTATTGCAGAATCTCTGCTCAGTTAGATTTCACCTCTCTGATCAGGTTCTGAACGCCTCAGGTTTCTTTGCCTTTTCTCCTCAAAATCCGACATAAATGATTGATGAAATCTTTTTTGCGCAGCTATGATTGGGTGTTTGTATGGGATCATTTGAGGGATTTCAGCAGTTGTTTATTACACATATTTGTGGCACACTGGCTCTTTTTTAGTCAAGAGAAAACTTTTTTTTTTTTAATTAGTCAGTTTAACAGTTTTTAGTCAATAACCTCTTTAATTACTGCTTATTAGTAGCAAGTTAGGTGCTACATGAATTACTTTTAACTACAAGTGAAATAATTATGTGAGAGACCTTAGTTTAGAATTAAAAGTATGATTTTTTTTGCCTTTAATTCAGATTCAAGTCAACAATTCAGCTGCTCTATGACTGTCAAAGTATTTCAGTGTTCTTAGTTTTCTCTAATATTTCACGTTTTTTTCATCAATTAATGCATGCATTCAAATAAATCGGAACTTGCATTTATTTACAAAATGCCTTCAAACATTTGTTTATAATAGAGCTGTGCAAAAAATTAAAATCCCAGGTCAGTCCATACAATTATACAGTATAACTGCAAAAGAAAGGAAATTAAGTGATTCAGTGTGTGCTCATCCAGTTTAGGTTTAGTGACATTGAAATATAAGCTTTTCTCGGTTCCTTTTCACTCTTTTGGAACATACTAGTGGTCGATTGTAGGTGGAAATTTATAGTTCAGTACAATTTTACAGCAGAAAAAAGCAGATTATCTAATTAATATAATTTCCAACCCATCCTCCACAAAATATTCAACAATGAAAGCATATTTTGGTTGTCTAAAATTAAACACCACTCAAAAAACTTAAATAATAATCAGAAATATCTAACCAAATTAATCTGAATTATATAAAACCCAAAATAATTAATTCATAAATGTGGAATGTATAGGAACAGTTTTTAACTTTTGAGCTATTACTTTTCCAAAAGTCAACATTTCCAGATTAGAAGCGGATCAGCAGCAACTTCTGCCAATATCGATAGTTAATAAAATATGTTATTGACACCAGTTAATCAGTCTGTGTCAAAAACATACGTAGTCTGTATATTTTCCATAATAACCAAGCAAAGCAAAACACAATCCCAAGCAAAGACTGAAATCCCACCTACAAACTGCAAAAAAAGCCACAATAAAATGAGTCAATATGAAATTTTCATCAAAGCAGCAGCTCTACTTTACAACATAAACATCTACATCTTTTCAATACCATTATCTGCCTGAACCACCTCAGTACATAAACATTTTAAACACCAAACAGGAGCCCATCTGCAGTGCAGAGACGTGAATATTCAGTGAGTCTCACAATTCAGCTGTGATATCAACTATGCAATGGAGGGTTGAATTAAAACATTCCACACTTCTATTTAGGACGATTAAAAAGACAAAATGTAGAATTACTTGGACATTATGAACACTTGGAATTTTGTGCCTTATTACATTCAAATACAAATAGACTATATTAATTAAGTGCTATTAGGGAACTGGATAAAGACCCATAAAGACCCAGTGTTACTTCTGTGGCAGGTCCTAAATGATTTTTTCTATATATTTAACATTTATTATGAGATTTATCATCCTTTGTTATTAAATAATCATTGGTATTTTGCATTTTTCCAGTGTAAATCAGGTATTTTCCAGTATTTAACCCTTTCATGCATGAATTGTGAGAACCTGAGTCAAGATTTATTTTTTGAGTGTTTTTATTCCTCCTTAGCCATGAAAAAAACAATGTGATTGAGGTTTTTTTTTCTATGGAGTTACAAAAATATCCATGCATTTAATTTTTGAAGTAAAGAAACACGTGTTTAAAACTAAATATCAGAAAGTGATATGAAACCAATGAAATACAAAACATTTTTAATGCTGCTAATCTGATGTCTTCTCACATTTTTACATATTCTAATGCTAGTAATTACTCACTTCATGGAGATAATATGCAAAAAAAAATCCTTTTTGTCTAACAAATAACAATTGATTTACACTCAAGCATGTCACTGCAGATCAGGTTTATCAAGAACAGCACAGTTACAATAATGTTATGAATGTCAGTGTATGGGATGATGCATAAGTGTCCACTGTTTTGGCTGACATGGAACTAAAACAAAACCCATTAATATACAAGAGAACAGATGGAGAATGACTGTCCACTGTAGTAACCTATGCATGTAAGGATTAATGTAAGTAAGTAAAGCTTTATTTTATTTATTTATTTATTTATTTATTTATTTATTTATATATCACTTTTTAAAACAACATGTGACAAAGTGCTTCACATAAAGGGGAGACAGATCAAATCAAATCAATCAATGTACTGATCTTGTAGATGTTCTTAAAAGCTCAGATTAAAGTGGAGGAATATTATATCAAAAACAGAGAAAACTGAAGAAAAAGTGACCTTTTGAGTTATATATATCATTGACTGATGTCCATCCACTGTCACTGATCCAACTCTATGGGTTTTACGGGTGAATTGATGTTGTAGAAGATGACAGTGTTTCCACATTCACTGCAGAGCCTCTGAGCGTCCAAATGGGTCATATCTGATGACCATGAAAAGATGACAAACCGTATTTTACACCAATTATTTACATGGCTTGATAGGATTAGTGGGTCTAAAGTTAATACATTTCTTTTGGATCAGTAGAACAGTAGATGGTCGACAGTGGATGTTTGGGTCTTTATGGGTTAATAGAGCCACTTTATAAAGCTCATACTGAGCAAATTAAAACTGTATTTTACATAAAACAGCTTCTTTACTTACTATCAATACTCAATAATTAGGAGATTATGGTGGGAGGACTGTTAGTAGAATGTGTACCTATCTTCTCATTGGCTAATGTGAGTCAATCAAATTTCCCCAAGTCATGTGATTTAAAATCTAGTTTAGGCTCTGCTGGAGTGAGTGCAATATAACTGATGGGTCAAAAAATATTTTAAGCATCTGCACATTGCCCTGTTACAGCTATTTCTTCTGTTCAAGTTTTTTTTTTTTTTTTTAATATACAGTACTGTGCAAAAGTTTAGGTGGCCTTTAGATTTGTTTTTTTTTTTGCAGCGTTGAAATGAACATGCATATTTATTTCTCAGTCTCTTTTCTTCAGATAAAAGAAAATACAGGAAATATCTGCACAGCCTTAAAACACACACAAAAACCAAAACTGTGTACTACTGCTGTACATACTTTACAGTAGCAAAAAAAAAAGTATCAGTGGAAAAAAACAGCTTCTAAAAACCAAGGTGGTCGTATTTAGCGTAATCCTTTTGTTCAGACAATATGACATTTTTGGCATTTACTTTCTAATTTTTTTATTCCAAGTTTCATTCAACACATTTCAGATGTTTCTAACCTTTTTGCTGCTTCTTCTTATGGGGTCAGAGGTCACACTAAATACTGACTTTAACCTTTAGAACCCATTTAGTTCAGTTTTTTGTGTGCCTTTTAAGGCTGTGCACATATTTCCTGTAATTCTTTTGTTGTATCTGAAGAAAAGAGACTGAAAAATAAATATGCATGTTCGTTTCAACGCTGCAAAAATAACAAATCTAAAGGCCGCCTAAAACTTTTGCACAGTACTATATATCTCATTAACTTTTAATAAGCTTATTATTCAACACATGCAGTTTCTAATAGTAAATCTGTTAAGAGTCTCAATAATTGATTCATAGCATCTAATACAAAACCAGTGTTGATATGAATATTAATAGCTACTGGTTAATGGTGAATATGTGTACCTTAATATAAAGTGGGCGTTATTGCATAGCGTAGGTGCTTGTCAAGGTATAGACGTCTATTCTTACTAATAATGGGTGCACTTTGCTATTTATGCATTATTTATAGTTCTAAAAGCCCTCAATGATGAGTAACATTTAGCAGTAAATCACGGGCCTTTAGTGGGTCAGCGCTGTCACTGTGGGTATATCCACATGCTCTTTGCCAGCACTTTACCTTATGACCAGGGAGATCAGACTGAGAACTACTTGAGCTTTTGCCAAGGCTGTAAAATATGGGCCACAAATGTTGTCCCTGTCTTGACCTACTGGCACGTCTCCTGGCATTGTGATTGTCTGGACTGTCTCCCGTCAAGATTTATTTGATCTTTATGGCACCTCTCACAGTTTATATACTGTAGCCTAAGATAAAGCAGGAGAAGCGGCAGGAGAGGAGCTTGCTTTGGCTGGACATCATAGAGCTTTACCTTCATGTACAGTGACATCTGAAAATGAACTCTCCCATCTCTGATATTTACTGTTTTTAGTGGACATTGTTCTTGCAGTATGCTCCACAAGCCTCCGACTCTTGCTATTAAATGTAACCCTAGTGATGTAGCAAATGCACAACCCTCTGACGCTGTTCTTTTACAGCCTCTTTAGTCTTAATCTCACCAAGAGGCAAACAGTCGCCCATAAGTGGACTGAATTTCACAGCTATTACACCACGCAAAAGTGTAAATTTATTCCACTCTTTTTTGCTTCTGCTGTAAAACACTATTACATTGTTTGCCAACTGTTGTTGTCTGCATACACTCCTGAATCCTGTCTTCTCTGGAGAATTATCCATAGGCTGTCCCAGGGGAGGTGAGCACCTGCTTGTCAGTATATCAGTGAGCTGAGATCGAGACAAGGCCGAGGACACAGGTGACAGGGTTGGTATTCATACATTAACAGACGAAAGCCCCTTTTGCGTTTTACTGCTTCGCACGCTGACAGGTCTGCTTTTATCTGCCAGGGTTCAAGGCGAGGCTGGAGCAGATTTTGCACTTAAAAACCATGTGGTCTTTCCCCTTCTTCTACCGTCCTGTCCTTTCCTGTCCTCTCCTTACACTTACAGTATACACCCACAGCCACTCCACTAAACCCACCTGCTTCTTTTCCATCACTGTCTATTCCAGGGCTTGCCTTTGTTACCCCATGCATTATTCTTTTGGGTGGCTGCATTTTTTCATCCCCCCTGGTGTGAAAGAGCGCTTGCTTTTTTCTCTTTGACTTCAGTGCATCCAGAGAGGCTGTCCCTAGAGCCTTTCTTTATTTTTTCTATCAGAACTGATAGTAGTGGTAAGAAGAGGATTTCTGAGTGTCTTCATGAACGTGCTTTCCGAGGGGGAGGTGGACGGATGTGGCTTTGTGGCTTTTGTGTGTATGTAAATAAATAACTAGTTTTCTTGAGAATGTTTTGTCAACAGGGCCTGAAGTTGCACAGTATGTGTGTGTCTTTTTTCGTTGTTGTGGAGAGGAAGTATGTGGGCATGCTGCTGTTGTGGCGGCACGCTTTTCCCGCATTCTCCTGTTCGACAGGAGGGTTACCAGAGAGAAAAAGAAGATAGACGGCAAGCTAGGTGGTGAATTGTAATTAAAATTTTCAGTCTCGTTAAGTTGGTGACAGCTTTCACAGTACTGCAACGTCTCGCAATCGATGGAAAAGATCTGCCTCCAATACTAACGAACCAAAAGATCATTTAAGTGTTAGGTGGGATGGGAGCAGAAACGTAAAATTAATTAAGATATTTATTGCCCTAATTAATCAGCTCAGTGAGAAACTTGCCATGGTTTTACTGAACTTATAAAGAAATACAGCAGAGTTCGAACGACACAGTCTTAAAAATCTTAGAATAAACTTCAACTATGTATTTTACAGAAGTCTAATTAGGAAGCGAGAGCTCCCTGGAGCAACTAACTGCAAGACCCTATCATCTTTATTTACTCTACATGAATTCACGGTAGCATATGTAAAAGCTATGGGTGAAATCCTCAGCCTGACCCTCGCTGGTTCCACAAGAATGAAAACAACCATTTGGCCGCATTACATTATATAAAACTCTAATGAGGAAATATGAGCTCTCTTGTGCTTCACACCGGAGTACCCAATTATCTTCACTTACTGTTTTACAGGACGATGCACCCTGGGTAATGGCATAACAATAGCTCTCCCTTAAGGTTCCCAGAACAATGTGAAAGGCTGTGACACAGATCAATACGTTATAGAAATACCTTAACAACTTAAATCTCATTTCTGAATGAAATTGCGACCCTGGATATTGTGCAAGAAAATAAACAAAGAAAAACTGAGGTGCATTTACTGCTTCTCTGGTCCTTCGGAATAAAATCTCACTGTGACAGATCCTCTCACACGAAATGTTTATAAATTTGTGCTCAGCTGGCATGTTGATATTCTGCCCTGCATCCCACCACCTGCCCCAGGCTTGTTAACAAGGTGCCCGTGGCAATGATTGCCTGGCCATCAAACTCCCAGCTGATAAGTTCCTCTGGGAGAGAGAGGAGCTTTGTCATTGAATTCACCCCAATCGGCTCCTCATGCTGTACATTTGAGATAACGCTCTGCCTAACTGAGCTTCACATCCCACATTATCACCTCGGCGACGTTTATATATGTCTTTTTCTGTAAAAACAGTCTGGCATTTTCCAGCTAGTTTCATCTAGCGACTAGTGATTCCCTATTCTGTGTATTTTATCAGTTGATGACTAGATTTATATGTACAATTATAGTGCTGTAGCCTGTCATCAAGATGGTAGCCAGCGAGACACCTGTCATTTCCAATGCTGCAAGGCCGAGAAGAGAGATCGGCTGATTGATTGAAGCCAGAGTGCACAGAGGGTGAGGGACACAGTGACAGCACCGTGATTGACACAGATGAGACGGAGGAAAAGAGGATAGGAGCGAGCAGCCGAGAGGACAGGATACGAAAACAATAGCGAGTTAAAGAGTGCAGATAGAAGGAGATTTAGTAAGACAGATAGGCCAAAGAAAGAGACAGGTGGTGAGTGGGAGAGGTGGGAAAAGAGAAAGCGGAGGATGGATAGGCCTGGATGATTTTTTTTTTTTTTTTTTTTCCCCTGTCTCTTCATCTAAAGGGTGCGTTTAGAGAAAAAGAGAGGAAGAGAGTCATAAGAAGTTGAGGATATTGAGGAGAAGATGAGAGAGAAGAAGGGAAAAAGGGTGAAAAGTATTCCAGGAGGAGCATCCTAACTTCAGTCATGCCCCAGTGAATGTGCTGACAGGGTCTGTCTGTGCCACAGTGGAGCAAGTGTCATACACCCAGACGAACCACACCGCACTGCACAGGACAAGATGAAACTGGCACTACTTAACCTGAAACACAAGTTTCACAAAGTATTTGAATAGTTCTGGGTGATGGAACGAACAGGAATACCGGTTTTAATGCCCTGAAGCTGAATGAGTATATCTCGAAGTGCAGGATGAGACCTTCATATCATTTTGTAGGAAATGAAAAACTCTGAAATACCATTAAGAACACCTGTCTGCAAAACAACTTTATTTTTTGTCATTTTTGGGGCAGACATTGGTATCTTGCGAGACATATAATATGAAAACACTTGTGATCTTATGATGGCTTTAAAACTAGGGAAACAAGGGAACGAGGGAAAAAAATGTTCATGGAAAAAGAACATAGCTTTGACATAGTTTAACCTTCGTCTTGTGTTAGGGTCGACACTGACCAGTTTTAGGTTTAAAATGAAACACATAAAATTTGTGTTTTGCATCAAGGTTTTTTTTCGTTTTTTGTTTTTTTTAACTTGTCTTGTTCAGCATCATAATAGCAGAATGGTAGTCTGGCTGCCTTTTGGTGCTGAGCAAATTTGCTTTGCCAAGTGAAACTTCATAAAGTATATGAGGCTCCCCTTGATATTCCAATGTCTTTATTATGAGTTTTGTTGAACCACATGAACCACACGGGGTGGGGTGGGGGCAAGGAAGAAGAAGGTGTCGAAGACCCTCACAAGGAAATATCAACAATACAAACAATAACAACCATGGTGATAATTATAATGGTAACAATAACTAGGACAACAACTGAGTAAACTGGGCATCAAGGCTTTTTGACATGGTCAGAACCTCTGTTTCAAGAAAATAGTACAAAAAATTGTTTTTGTCACTAAATTATGAAATGCTCTGGTTGAAATTATAACCTTTGTGTTGTTAGGGTCGGTTTCAACCCATATATAAAAATAAGATTATAAAGCAATAATTAGAGCCAAAACTGAAATCATAAGTGCACTGTCAGCCAACACACTGATGGTCAGCCCCCCCCACCCCCCCACCCCCACCCATCACCACCAAAAGTTAATCATTTGTTCCTTGAGCCAGTATCAACATTTCCTGAAAATTTCATGTGAATCCATCCTTAACTTTTTGACTTATCTTGCTGACCGCCTGAACGACTGACCCCGATGAAAACATAACCTCCACCATTACACTTGGCGGACAAGTAACGACGGGCATGCCCACACATGTGAGGTCAATTCATTTTAGAGTTGGTGACTTGCAGAGGGCACATCGAGGGTTATACTGACGAAAAAAAGGCCCAGAGGCTCATTCCAAAAACATTAAAACCAATATTTTCGTGGATAAGGAGGCCTAACAATGTAACCAAGTGATAAGAGACAAACCGGATGATAGGTGATTGTTTTTAGTGAATTTTACAGCTGATTTAAGACATGGGTCAAAACGGACTTGTTAACGGAAAGCTAGCGTAAGAAGAAGGTTAAACTGCATGGCCCTGTTTTACACAGATGGACTTAAAGGCAGACATGTATTGATCTAGATGGAACATATGTTGAAAAATATAACTTAAAACTGTTTTTTCCAAATGTTCTTTTTCTATTTCCTTTCAGAAGCCTCCTCATATGTACCTTCCTTCTGAAACTCTCTCCAATTCAAAGAAAAAACATAAAGATCTGGTGCTATTTCAAACCACTATAGAATAATAAATGCACTTTTCCAAGAGTCTGTGATGAGTCATGGAGTACAGCAGTCCTGCCATTTCTGACAGAATCTCTTACACTTTGGAGCAAAACCTTCAATCAAGGGTTATATTCATCTCTTCTTCTCGCTCTTCCCTTCAGACCAGATGAATTTCAATTTGATGAATAATTACTGCACTGTTGCCAAAAAAACCCCTATCAAGCTCCACAGCTTTAGCTTATGTTTTTTGTTTTTTTTTTATATGTCCATGCATTTCAGTTCATACCTATTAGATTTTAAAATGTGATATCCCAGGACCATGTTGAAATATTCATTCATTCATTTTTCGAACCATTTAATCCTCTGGAGGGTTGTGGGGATACTGGAGTCTATCCCAGCTATGAACAGGCTCTAACACTCTAGATATGTCACCAATTCATCACATGGCATTTGGAAATATCTCTAAAATGGAGATGAACTGATAACATTTTTTCTTCTTTTTGGCCAAGTCTGTGTGATGACCTCTTGCAACACATTTCTGGACAAAACTCAATATTTCAGATTAGCATGTAAAAGGACATGTTTAACTGAACTTTTGGCTCTTGTAGGCATTGTTGTTTGTACTATGAGAGTCATTTGCAGTCTGGAAAATGCTTCCTGACTCTTAAAGATTTGTATGTGAGGTTCGTATTTGCAGTATGCTGGACACTGGTTGTTTTTTAAAGGAGTGATATTTTGCTTTTTTAAAATGGAATTATGCATTTTCAAACATTTCCCTGTGGTCTGCATGAACTGTAAATGCTATACTTGGGTCTGAAATCTTCATTAATTCAACTCCACAGGTCCATCTTCAACCCTATTTCTTAGTAATGGCACGAGGAAGGTCATTTTGAGCGCTGGCCCTTTAAACGCACATGACCCCACCCCCTCCAGGTTGTTGGCTGTGATGCTCTGTCCCATTCACCCAACAACTGAACATTTTAGGTAATCGGCTCAAAGTTTGGACATGTTTTCAATTTTTACTACAACTGCTGATAAACAATTATGGTGTACTGGGAGAAATGGTCGTCAGAAGTCTTGACCTTATATGTGCAAATGTTGTGACGCAACTAGTTATAAAATGTAACAAATTAAGCAGGAATTAAAACAGGTTGTAGAAATCCACTCTATTTTTGCCAAAATGGATATAAAGATAGCTTTGCAGCACCTGGAGGGTTCAAATTCAAACTTTATGAACTATTAGGGTACAAATACACAAATAAATGTACCAAAGACTAATAAAAGTGGGTTTAGCAAAATTTGACCCCTTTAATGTAATGGTAGCTAGTGTTGTATTGTTGCAGATGAAAAGAAGGGAGACAGTGAATAACTCTAATATTAGTATAAGTATAATAAGTAAACGTATATATAATAGTATAAGTATTTTCATGGAAAAACTTACCCGAGTTCTGTGTACATAAGGGACTGTATTGCAGCTTTTGTTATGGATGTAGGCAATGGTAAATGTAAATAACAACCAGCTCCATGCAAAAACAGACCCAAACACAAACTTCATATAAGGACACAAACATATGTGAATTGAACATTTTAATATATTACATGGTTTTGTGGGGGAAGCAAACCCAACCATATAGAAGCCTTTATAGTACGTAATGAAAATAAAATGCATATATATTCTATGCACTTCTCAAACATGCAACAAACCCAAACAAAAAAATCCTCTCTTATTGTATAAGTTAACACATAAACGTGACCTGACATGCACGTGTTTGTATTTAAATAATAATTTTAAAAAAATGTTTTTATGTTAATGCTAGCTGTGAAAGGTTGACATTATTGATTCTTCAGATGTGTAGGTTGATGTTACTGGCATACTGTTAACTACCGTTGCATGATCATTTCTTATCATCAAACAAGCACTTTGATTGATATCTGACATTTTGATAGGCGTAGGATTTCTATTTGAGGCTCGAGTGCATGAGAGACGTGTTTGGAGCATGAGTCAGACTCGTGAGAGCTGAAGAACCTTTTAGATCGCTCAAGGCGTTGTGTACAACAAAGTGCATCTGCATCTACAGCTTGAAGCTCTATTGACATTCTAACAGACTGATCAAAGCTTAATATCAATCCAGCTAATTAATCAAGTATCAGAGTGATAAGAAGCTGGGTTTTATATTGTAACTCACCCCCTTTTTTGCACCATAGTCAGAAATCCTTGACAGTCATTTTCATTAATAAATGCTCAGAGCGCTTTCTAATAGTGTTATCCTATCTTCTTCCATGTAGAAGTGTAAGATGATAACTTTGTCCCTGTCTATCTAATAGATGTAAGAAAAAACACTTGGGTCATTATGAGGGTATAAATGGATGTGTGTTCTGGGCTTAAAAGGCCCTCTGTGCTTGTGAAAATATGATTGCTGCTGTGGTAAAAAGCCTGTCCTGCCCGCTCATCTGTGGGTTCTTCTACCTGTCTATGCCGCTCCACTTTTAATTAACGTAGTGCAATGATTAAAGTTTTAACTTAATTATCTTTATCTTTTCTCTCAGGGTGTTCAAACCTCCACGGGAAACTGCATGAGACGCTTCGCAAGAGGAGGGGGGAAAAACCAGCAGAGAGAGGCGTGCTGAGATAGAGGGAAGATATTAGTCAGCGTGAAAAAAAAAAAAGAAAAAGAGTGACTGACACCTGCCCTCCAGCTCAGTGTGAAGGGCACAGAATGAGAGAGTGAGAGGAGGAGAAGGGAAGAGGGAAAACAGAAGAGAGAATGAAGACAACCGGAAAACAAGGCCTGCCTCACAGCAAACCTCGTTCAAATTAGGACATCTCACCACAAGACAAGATGATTACAAGAAATCTGCTCCTATTGGTTTTCTTGTGCCTGTGGGAGGGGCTCGCAGGAGGTGCTTTGGCAAGTAAGATTCCACGAAGGAGAGGAGTAGGAGGTTCGCACATGGTGAAGCTAGGGGAAAGCAGACCTGCAGACCAATGGGACGCAAGTGTGGATGCTAACGTGGTGACTCTGAGAAACCTGGTCAGTCACGAGCAAGCGAGTGACACTGGGTCTTTGTCCTACTCCAAAATAATCCAGAATCACGCTGCTTCATCTGTAGCCAACAAGGAACGGCAACTTTTCAAACCTAAACGTGAGGTCGATTCTGTCAACAAAAAAGAAGTTGCTCGCCACATGTTAGCTAGTAACAGAGAGATAAACCAGGATATGAAGAGACTTAGGAACAACACCAAGAATGTTGAGACAGCAACTAAATTGGGGAGACCAGAGAAAACATATACAATCCACCACAAGTCAGATCTACATTCCAATAAGACCAGGTTTAAATCTGGTCCTCGGTCCAGGACCAGACCTGATTTAGGCGTCCACACTACAGGTGTACCAGGAAAAGGATTCAGCACAGACTCAAATCGGAAACTCAACCTCACTGGCAGCTATGGGGTTCTGAAGCTGCTGTCGAAAGAGAACCTAGTTAGGATTGTCAATTCCCAAATGCAGAGTATTCCCAGCCTGAGCTTTCAGAGCAAGGGCAGCCGGAGCAGGAAGAGAGACTTGATTGACGTTAATCATGGACAGTTAGAGGCTCTCAAAGTGCAAAGACAAGATATGACTGTCACTCAGTCTCATGCTGGATTTGATAATCAGACTGCATTTCCCTATGTAAGCCCAGTCCCCACTCCAGATCTTAATCAAGGTCTGAGCACGGACGTACATATTAATCCGCTAAGTGAAGTCAACCCAGCTTTAAGTAAAGGGCAGGACAACTTGAGGATGCAGGGTTCAGATAGTAGCGATGGCAGGAGCAAACACCTTGTCAGTTTTTTGTCAACACCTCGGAGCGAAGTCAATCTTAGCCCGGAGAAAGAAGTAATGACGAGCCAGACCGAACCTCCGTTTACATCAACAAAACATTTCTCACAGTATGTTCCCTCAGAAACAAATGATTCTCCATTGTCTGTGCTGACAATGCAACCCCTGGGAGTAAGACCAGGGAACAGAGCAGGAGATTCCCGTAGAGACCTATTAACAGAGTCAGTTCACTCTACTCAGACAGAGCTCAGCACAGCCCAGTACCCTGCAGATGAAGACAACAAACTTGTCAACAGTAGTCATGTCCTGAGGCTCCACCCAGCTCCCGAATGGAGCCGTGATGCCAAAGACACCAAGATGCTGGCTGTAGATCCGCAGCCAGAAAATGGGATGGGCCTCGTGTTTGAAGAAGCAGAATCGGAGGTGGATGAGGAGGAGGTGGTGCAGGAACCTGCAGAGGGAAGGGGCTCGCGTTCTCGTAGCAGGAGAAGCTGGATCTGGAACCAGTTCTTTGTGATTGAAGAATATGCCGGTCCTGAACCTGTGCTCATCGGACGGGTAAGGCAAAAGAAAACTTCATTTATCATTTACAAAGGCTGTGAACTATTTTATGAACGTTGTATGAATATTTAAGACAGAGTTACAAGTCTCTTACATGGCTTATTTAACCTCAGGTCCGCCTCTCAGGTCTATATCTTATGCAAAAAGTAGTTAGCATAATTTAACCCCACAGTCACACTTTTTTGCGCATTGTTATAGACCTAAAATCAGATTGATTTACATTGCTCCAGTGCCATGTGGTGCCTCCCAGGTAGTCGTAAAATCTTCAATGAATCAATGACGTGCTGAGGTGCAACAAAAGCCCCACATCCCATCTACCCAAGGGGCTAGTCATGATCACCGCCAATCTGTAGCAGCCAATGGGAATTGACATAACCCGGAGAATTAATAGCTTTACGTTTTCCTTCCAACATTGATCCTCACCTCAAGGCAGAAAGCAAGAGCAGTCCAAGTGCTCTCTCATTTCCCTGTAGGTCAAACCTGTCAGCTCTCCTCCCTCATGGTCAGGGGGTCCTGCTAATGCTGTTTCATTCACACTGATTTACACTCTGTTTGACAGGATTTATCACTACATTTTCCCTTACCACCACACTCAGAGGGCTGTCGTCCTATTGCGCTGATGTGCAATTTATTAGGATCATTTGCTGGACATGTTTCACCCCCAGTGCCAATGAACTCCTTCCTCTTTTAAAACAATGAGCAGATGAGCGTGGAGGAGGTCACGTTGACTGGACAGAAGGTGTCTCGGAGCTGTACACTGTAATGGCTGTGCTCTCGGTCCTCAGCATGCGCCAACTGTCTTGGTACCCAGCTGCGGTAGATGAGCTAATTTATAAGCCTGTGTGGCCAGTTTGCTGAGCAAATGAATAGTAATGATCCCCGTGTGATGGCTACAGGCTGTTGGAAGCCACAGAGTTAGAGGTTGGTGTGTGTGAGTGCTTCAGGTGGGGTGGATGGTTAAGATCTTCATGTCAGCAGGAGGTGTCTCACACTAATAGACCAAAAAAATGCCTAAACTGCTTTGCGTTTTTTTAGATTTAATATCCAGGTGCACACAGATGGACAAAACCATGCAGACCTCCCTGAGTGTGCTGATGATTAGCCAACATTTAATTTTGTTGTTTTTGTCTGTGCACTATGACTAATGATGATCTGAGCTGAATATTATAAAGCACCGTTAGTGGCCATGGAGAAGATGCAAGAGCTAACGGTCCAGCTTACAGATGGCACTGCGTGTAAAGCCATTAGTGCCAATCTGCTGTGTCAAGCAGGTATTTATGCCAGCACATTGTATGGCACTCAAGGAGGGAACAACGCCAGGCCACACACACATGCCCATATGATAGTGCTGACACTTGGAGTACACCCAGAGCGCTATTGTGAGTGTGTTTATGTGTGTGTGTGCTAAGCTTGAGATGCGTATGATTAGTACCCCACTGTATTAGACAGTTACGGCACACACATGAATAATGCTCTTATGGATCTTAATACGCTTATGAATTTTTAATCCCCTGCTCTGCTTCACTGTAGGCCTCAGCTATAGGTAAAGAGATCAATGCGGACACGCTGGCTTGTTTTTTTTTTTTTGTTTGTTTTTTCTTTTTCTTTTCTAGCAGAGACCTGATTGTGCTTTAATGGAGTGAGAGGGAGCTGTGATGGAGTGTGTGAAGAAATTGACTGTACAGGCCAGAACAGCTCCACCTGCCAGGTCCAACACTGTCCAAAAACACGCTCAATCAGCTGCAAAACACACTTGCCTGTGACTCTGAACACGTGTTTCATCTTCAGCCGGCTATATTATGTGTGAACACAGACGCACGCTCAACCGTGCAAATGCAAACCTGAAGGTGTGACTTTGCATTTTACTGCGTGTTCTTTTTAAAAATCCTCCCCCTAAAACTGATTCATGCTGGTTTTCTGTATGATCTCAGTCTGTTTGCTCTGTATAAATCTCTACCAAAGCTGGTAACAAGAGCCAAGACTCTAATCTGTGATGCCAATGGGAGACAAAGGATCTGCTGCTAAACTGATGAATTCAGGGCCAACTTTGTGGACACTGCACCCAGTCTAATTTAATTTTCCATGGATATTTTTAAGCACGTTCTCTGATATCAAGCTGTTAAAAACACTCCTTTATTGGTATGATTCTAAAAGAAACAGTCTCACCAGCCACCCATTCATTGTTTACTGTGGCCCTAAAAATATCTGTTACACGTCAGAGATTTTGTTTACTGTTTCGTCTTGTTTTCGGAGAGTTGTTCAGGATCACAGGCGTTGCCAGAAAGGGCAAGATGCTCTCTGAGTAGTGAATTGTCTGACTCAGTTTTCTGCTCTCCATCAGCCCTCTCTCTCTCATACACAAACACATGCAATCGCACATACACACTCTCTCACACACGGACACACACACACACACACACACACACGCACCAAAACTCGCAAAGATGCTGTGTTACTATATTTTCTCACGCTGGAGTGTCTCTGCCCCATGATAATTGTGAATTTAATTGATGCTGTCACATGGTCTGTAATGGGGTTTCAAGTGATTGCAGAGGCAGTGTGAAAGAAACACAGATTTTTCTTGAGGAGAAAAGGCGCCTCAGCAGAGCTAGGATTAAGAAAAAAACACCTCTTTCTGATTAGCTTTTCTTCCCTCCCTCACTCTCTTCTTGAAATACAAACTCCCTAACATCTCATGTGGAGAAAAACGTGACATATATAATAACTTCTTCCTCTCTGTGAGGAATTTCCAGTGTTTCATATGTCACATTTTCACCTTAGTAACAACTGAAGTGTATGAGCTACCTAGCTAGACTGCAAATATGCATATGTAATTCAAGTGTGCAACAGGAAAGGGACCTAGGCTATCATCATCATTAGCATAACATTATCATCAGCATGAGCATACATAATTCATAGTTAGCGAAATATGTCTATATTACACAATTAACATGATTGTCTTTGCCACACATGACATTTGTGTTGCATCACAGTGTGAATATAAAACCCATCATCAGTATGAAACTATAATTAAACACTTTCATCTTCTGACACTAAACAATACAGAACAATCCCCTGAGTGGGGTATACTTAACTTTTTTTATAATGTAGAATCATTCATTAACATTTACTGCTGAAAATTACTCTTCAAAATGCAGTTAAAGGATCCCTCCAGCCTGAGGGCACGGGAAGATAGATAAATAACAGTGCCATTGACTGGTGCTTTATTGATAACTCCTGTGCCTCAGTGTGGCACCTGTGGGTGGAATGTGTATAGGAACGATATTGTGAAATCGCTTGCAGGAAATTGGCAATGTGATGCAATGAGAACGAACACATCAGAGGAAGTAAAGAGCTGGTATGGGCACGCACTGTACATGTTGATCATTTGTTTTTATGTGAAACCTGTAAGGCACAGAGTAGCTCCAGCTGACAAATATTTAATGGTGTAAAACAGTCAATTCCTGAAATGCAGTGAAGTAAAACGACATATTTAGTTTGTATTGTTGCTGTAATTGACAGTCAAGGAAAAATGAACAACAGAACAACATATACAGTAATATACCATAAAAATATCACTGGTTACAGATTAACCCATAACTGCTAATACCATGCTCTTATAATTTAACACTTAAAGACCCAAACATCCACTGTCGACCAAAAACATTTACTGAAACTGTTGATCCACTAATCCTATCAATACATGTAAGTAATTGGTGAAAAATGCAGTTTGTCATCTTTTCATGGTCATCAGATGTGACCCATTTGGATGTTCCGAGGCTCCGTAGTTACCATGGAAACACCATCATCTTCTACAACATTGATTCACCAGTAAAACCCATGGAGTTGGATTAATGACAGTGGATGGACACACTTGGTTTCTGTTCAGTAAATGCTATATTTTACTGAAAAAGTCACCGTTTTTCCCAGTTTTTTCTGTTGTGATATAATAACGTTTGACTTTACTCTGAGCTTTTATGAATATTTTCATGATCAGTCAATTAAACATAAGAAAATAGATGATTTTCACTGGAAAAAATACAAAATTCAGAGGATAATATTATAATAAATGGTGATAAATCATGTAAGAAAGGTTAAGTAGAGGGAAATATTTATTTGGGAACTGCAACAAAAGTCACACTGGGTCCTCATGGGTTAAACAGTATATAAAATTGTGCAGTTTTCACCACCTCATCACAGATAATAGGCCTCATACAATAACACGCTCTTATAATTCAACCCTTAAAGACCCAAACATCCACCATCTACCGAAAATCACCTACTGATATAAACTGTTTAATCCCTATTCATCCACTAATTCATGTAAATAATTGGTGTAAAATACAGTTTGTCATCTTTTCATGATCATCAGATATGACCCATTTGGATGTTCAGAGGCTCCGTAGTTACCATAGAAACACCGTCATCTTCTACAACATTGATTCACCAGTAAAAAACATGGAGTTGGATCAATGACAGTGGATGGAAACACTGGGTTTATGTTCAGTTAATGATAGATTTTGCTTAAAAAAAAAATCTCTTTTTCTTCAGTTTTCTTGTTTTTTTTGATATAATAATCCTCAACTTTACTCTGAACTTTTATGAACATCTGCATGAATAGTAAAATAAATGTAGGAAAATACCTAATTTTCACTGAAAAAAAAGATAATATTACAATAAATGGTGATAAATCCCTTAAGGACGCTTAAATATAGAGAAAAATTTATTTGGGAACTGACACAAATGTCACAGTGGGTCCTTAGGGGTTAAGTTTGCAGAAAATAAAGAAATCACTTCGACATGCATCGACTAAGGTTGTCACAATAATGACATTTTAGTAGATGGATTGTCACACGAGTAATTATGAACAATTTAATTGGTGTTTTCTGTTCATTTTATGCCACTAGTGTAGTATGAGCCCAACACTTTATTCATACACAAATGGCACATAATGAAGGCGAAACAATTGTTAGCTTATTGCCTCTCTGTTTGTCCCCTAGGCTTTGTAAACAAACATTGCATATACATAAAAAGTTTATTTCTGAAATAAATTACTGATAATGACAGGTACCAATAAAAGGTAAACTCCTTGAGATGAAGGGGGGCACAGAGGCACCATTAAAAGAGCAGCAGTCAAATCTCAAAACAGTGTGGAAATAGTGATGAAATATGACATTTCTGTCAGTTTCATCCAGCTCTTTTTACACAGCTGAATGCAGATGATTATCGCAATTATGCAAAAATAATTGCAGCAGCTCAAATTATTTGGATAAGGTGATTATGTAATAAATGTTGCAACCCTAGCATCAAATGTTGTTAACCATTCACATGTTCAGTGTCTCAGGTGTGTTGAGTAATGAGTCCTACTTGATCATAAATTGGAGCCACGTGGCTGATTGTTTGTTACTAGCATAAATCTAATGCCCACTAAACACCACATAAAGACAGGTGTTGTGCTACATGCAAATAGTTTGGCACTTATCCAAGACAAAGGAGATGCCACCAGAAAAAGGCTGTCAGCGGTGGTGAAATCAACATAGCGGTAAATAAGCAAACCAAAGAAATGTGACTTTTCAGAGCATTGGCATTCAGCAGTGGGCTGTCAGGACCAGCAAGGGCTTCTCTGGTGACCTAAACATAATCAGAAACACTGACCTACATTTACAACCTAAACTGTAATATTTGTTCCATGAAATCATATCAATTTAGTTCCAATAGACTATTCTTTTCATTTCTTAGTGTTGCTCTTGGCTGTACAGCTTCCAATACGTGTATGTGGATGTAAGATATTTTGTCCAATCAGATTTCAGTCTCTATGTGTTACCAGGGTTAATCTAATCTGCCCAGGGGATGGGGTGGCCAACCTGTGGCTCTAGGGCTCTTTTTAAGTGGCTCCATGTGACTTTGTCAAAAAGATAGGGAAATTAATGATGCTTACTTTTTTACACATTTTGCTATTCCGGTCACAACCATAAATTCAGTCTGATGTAATGCAGATGCAAACATGTAGACAACACTCCAAAAAAAAAAAAAAAGAAAAAAATAACAGTAAAAAATAGAAGTAGCAGTCGTATTGGTAAAAGTAGACTACTTTACTTTACTTTACTGTGCAATAAACCGTATCCCTATCCAATTTGAGGCATGATCAGCATGTGCACAACTGTAAATAGTATATATAGCTTTTTTGATTTGTCTTTATTTTTGATTTTGCACTTCTTTGGGGTCTTGTGTGCTTTGCTGCTGTAAACCTGGAATTTCTCCTTGTGGGACTAATTAAGGCTTATCTTATCTTATCTTATCTTATCTTATCTTATCTTATCTTATCTTATCTTATCTTATCTTATCTTATCTTACCTCTTTATTTTATGATACTGAAAATATTCATCTGTATTCTTCATTGCAAAGAAAGCCTTCACATACCAATCCACAATAATAACAAATGTCGCCATTTTGTCTAGTGTAGTTCTGTAATTTCTTTGTATTTCTGTAAATGCACCAAAACTTAGATTTATTCTCAACTTATTCTGTACAAAGTAATCCTAAACAGCTTCTTAAACAGTCCCCACTTTGAGGTAAAACATATAAGGATATCTTCTGGCTCCAGACAGCTTTGTTTTTCTTTTTTTGTCCTAAAATGGCTCTTTAGAATGCAAAGGTTGCAGACCCATGGCCTAGGGCCTTCAAAATCAGTGGTGCTTGCCCATGACTGTTTCTTCAACCAATTACATTTCAATTTCACCTTAGGGGGTCAGCTAGCTAGCCTCCAATGTCATCAGCATTTATCTTTCTTCTGATTGGATGGTAAGAGCAACACTATTATTTGATATAATTTTAGCAATATTCTTTTGATTCATGCCAATAAATCTTATTTAATTGAACTGAATTGAACTATTAATACATTTGAGGTAGAAGTTTTTATGCCCACAGTGGCTGATGGAGGAGGGGAAAATGATTTGATCTTGGACATACTTAAAAATCAATTTTTACGGTAGACTTTTCCACAAAAGCTGGACATCATGAGGAGAGGTCGGCCAACCCCAAGGCTAGTTAGCTGGTCGAGTGGACGTTCTCTGCCCTCAAGAGAATAAAACTGTATGTCAGGAATAAGACTGGACAGAGGAGACTCTCAGCCTTGGCCTCCGTGACCATAAAAAAAGGACTTATTAATGGAACTGAAACACACAGATCACCTCTATGACGGAGTCATTGAAGTTTTCTTGTGCAAAGAAAAGAGATTAGATTTTGTATGTAAATTATGACTATATCTGGTGTGTAGGTTATGTTTTTGTCATGTTATGAGATAAATATTGAATCTGAACTGCTCCAGATGATGTACATGGTACAGTTATGGTTGTAGTGTACAGGTTTGGAGTCGTCTTAGTCAATAAAGACCCAATGCTACTTCTGTGTCAGTTCCCGAATGAATTTTTCTGTATATTTAACCTTTCTTAAGAGATTTATCACCATTTATTATGATATTATCCTTTGTGTTTTGTGGTTTGAAGTGAAAAATCTGATATTTACTTTTCTGATCATGTAGATGTTCATAAAAGCTCAGACTGAAGTTGAGGGTTATTATATCAAAAACAGAGAAAACAGCAGAAAAAGGGACTTTTTCAGTTAAATCTATCATTAACTGAACATAAACAACGTGTCTCCATCCACTGTCATTGATCCAACTGGTGAATCAATGTTGTGGAAGATGATGGTGTTTTCACGGTAACTACAGAGCCTCTGAATGTCCAAATGGGTCATATCTGATGACCATGAAAAGATGACAAACTGTATTTTACACCAATTATTTACATGTATTGATAGGATTAATGGATCAGAAATTATTAAACATTTTAGATCAGTAGATGGTTATGGTCATCTGTGGCTGTTGGGGTCTTTATGGGTTAACTAGGTTTCTTGCTTTAGTAATAATGGTATTCAATCTCAATATCCCAAGTGTCTCTCTTTCTCTGTAATGCCACACTTTATTTTGCATTTTTCTGTTGTATTGATGGTTTCTCTATAATTGTGACGTCATGGATTAAATCGAGTAAGTCTTCACTGAAGGCCCACTTACAAAATACATAGCCCGCCACCGCCAGAGGCATTACAGGAAAATCAAAAACCCAGCAATGGCAAAACATGATGGTGCAGCACAAGGACACAAAGTAACACTAATTAAATGGTTAGAAATGAAAATGGAAGCAGAACAGATGCACTGACCAAGCTGGGCATGCTGTGGTTACAATTGGTGGCAAAGAAGCTGAGGTGGAGGTCTCAAGTAGAGATAAGAATACAAGATATAAATGGAGAACTGGAACTGGCAGATGTCCAAATACAGAAAAAAATTATTAGACCATTCAAGATTGTCTTGTTAAATTCAAGCAAAAAAAATCTGCCAGTGGAACAAGTGAAAATTATCTTGGTAAGATTTCTTGAAATAACATTTTCCAGATCTGTTGTCTAAAAATATGTTCTTATAGTTCACTGAAAAGTTACTCTTTAGGTGATTACGTCTTATTTGAAGTGTGATGAGATATTTTGACAAGAAATGAAAAAAATACACTTGGTAAGATTTTGATTTTTGCAGTTCAGGCCAGTTGTGGACTTGGTTATGTTACTTGCTTAAAGATGCAGGAGCTGAAAATAAGGAATGCTAGAATATGAAGATACACACCTTCTATTTGCAGCTCTAAGGATTAAGGCAGCATCTGAAATTACATACTAACATTGTGGTTAGTAGTCTAAAAGAGTATACAAGTTTATTTAATGTGTCCAAAACCAATAGTATTGGAATTGCATATTATTTCTAAGTAAATATTACAGTATGTGAGCTTTGGGGTTGTATAAATATAACAGACACTGACTGGTAGCAAACAGCCCAGTCAGTAGCATTACTCATATTTGGACGGTCCATAGTATGACACATACAGCTGCGGAAAAAATTATTAGACCATCAAAAGCAATGGTTATGCAATCAAGTACTAACTCCTGTGTGTATCATGTGACTAAAACAGACAGAAAAGAAAACATGGAATGCCTAAAAGCACTGTTTTTGGCAGTACAATGCCATAGATGCTGATGTAAGAACTGAAGTGAATATGGTTATTATCAAGAAAACCATGGAAAATGGATTAATATCAGCTCTGAAATGAAAATGTTTTGAGCTATTTTTGTTGTTATCATTATATTTGTCCAAACAAATGTACCTTTAGTTGTACCAAGCATTAAAATGAACAAGAAATTAAAGAAAACAAGGGGTGGTCTAATAATTTTTCCCTCGACTGTGGATGACAGCAATGAAAGTCAACATGGATCAGGTCCTGAAGCCTATAACACATGTGTATGATATCATCTAAGGCTTATTCTTGTCTCAGTTAGGATCAATGGACCAGTATTTCTTAAGCCCACAATCAATATAGTATAATACAGATTTGATGGGATATTTATACATTTCTTTACCTTCCTCAAATATAAGAGAAAACTATTATGAAGCACAGAAATCAAAGGGTCAAAAACAAGAAGAAATTATCAATTTGAAAGAAATTTGTTCATATTTCTCTTCCATTGAGAGGCGCCATTATTTAAGATATAATAATCCAGTCAGGCGTTCAACAAACCATCATTTTAATTAATAACTGCTTATTTTTCAAGTCTTGTACCTGTGAGTCATTTCAGTTGGTGAAATGTAAAGTATAGAAAGTCAAAGCCCAAGGTGATATCATTTCTTTAGAATCCTTCCCAAGTTCGCTCACCTCTCAAGGCCAAATCTCGTCAATGCTGTTGTGTTTTTTTATTCAGTCAGTGATTTAGGCCTCAGAACTATTCAGCTTCATTTCATATATTCTATGATTATGTCAATAGTATTATGTCTTTGCTGTAAACCTCACAACTTTTGCTACTCTTACAACTATCATCCACATTACTTTGGTGTTTCATAATCCTTGAAGTGATGACTTTTATAAACATTGCTGACCCTGTTTTAGTTTGGAAACAATAGGACTGTGCTTTAATGTGGACTTGACTAAAAACGACTAGTGGAAACAATGACGCAGACATCCACATTTGCTACTGAGAGGGGTTTATTAGCAACTTCTGACTGATTCATCTTCAAGCTGTTACAATAGCTTGGATAATGCATTACAGGTGTTTCTGCCCTTCTACCCTTTCTACCTTTAATATTAATTATATTTACAGGAAGCAACAATGTCCACATTCAGTGTGAAGTCTTAAACTTTGCTTAAATGTAATGTTTTTTAGCATCTTTAGAAAGAAAATCCATGACAGCTTTTCAGAATATAGTAATTTAAGTGGTCTGAGAGGACATGAGACTTCTACAATTACTCTGTACTGTACTGTTTCCTTTTATCTGTTTTTCTTTTGTTTTGTTTTATCTTTGTTTTTTGTCTGTTGGGGCCTCTTGCTAGGTCATCATTGTAAATGAGAAGCTGTTCTCAATTGATTTTACCTGGTAAAATAAAGTACTAATGAATAATAAATAGTACTCCTTGCCCTTGTTTTTGGGCTTTACAGAATCTATCCTGTGATGCCCCAGTTTTGGCCAATCAGGCGTTTTCAGATAGGTAAGAGGTTGAATACATGACTGACCGTTGTAATGTTAGATGACTCCACTGCTCTGGTCCATGTCTCGATGTGGAACCTTAGAGAAGTGGCTTTGCTATTCTTGCTTTTCTATAACAGTGTGAAATGATGTCAGGTCATCTATCTTCACATTTAGTCATTTGATATGAACGTAAAGGAGAGAATTGCAGAAGGATGGTATATATTTTCAGATTCTGGCGTTATTTTCCCCCTAATTTTGGCTCTTGCAGCTTTAAGGGTTCATCGCAAAATAGCATTTTAAAGTGAGAATGCAGTAGTCTGGATGCAGCCTGAGAAGGAGATTACAAATAAGCAGACATTCAGAACTAGAATGGAACCCAATGAGTTTAGGTTAAAAAATACTTAAAGCAGTGTATGATGTTTGTCATCTGTTTTTCATCAAATCTGTAAAACCCGAGTGGTAGCCTACACTACCAGGCAAAAGTTTGGACTCACCTTCTCATTTAAATGACATGAGATGGACCACAGATGGCCAACAAGTGCTCAGCATCATTTGGAACTCCTTCCAGACTTTTGGAAAACATTTCAGCTGACTACCTCATGAAACTCATTGAGAGAATGCCAAGAATGCGCAAAGCAGTAATAAAAGCAAAATGTGGCTATTTTGAAGAATCTAAAATATAAAACATGTTTTGAGTTTTGTCACATCTTTTTTAACTACATAATTCCATATGTGTTCATTCATAGTTTTGATGTCTTCAGTGAGAATCTACAATGTAAATAGTCATAAAAATAAAGAAAAACCAGGTGAGTCCAAACTTTTGCCTGGTAGTGTAAGTTTCACAAATTCGTTAGTCTTTCTGTTATTACGCACCTGAATCATTTTCCTCACAGTGAACAACTTTGAAGTTGACTCTATCACAAGCTGTTTGTTTTTTTTTTTGTTTGTTTATTTATTTCGAATTTGCATTAAAACCAAAAAACAAAAGGATTATTTACAAGAAAGTCCAACATTCAAAAAGGAGCGGGATGAAGTTTAATTTATAATCTCCCGTCCCCTTACCCTATCCTTCAACCTATCCTAAATTCCTATGTCAGATCCCAAAAGTATCCTACGCATATCCGACTAAATTCTGGCTATGCACAAAAACACAAAATTGCTATACATATCAACTGGGGTGCCGATAAGGGGGGGGGGGTGAACATGACAAATTCATGGGACCCAGTATTTGTGGGGGGGCCCATAGAGCAGTGGAGGGGGTCCAGTGGATATAGAAGTTGTGAAAATTTGGTGTAAGACAAGCTTTAGAAGTCAGGATGTGAACGTTGAAAGCATGTTTAGTTTCGTTTTTGTTTTCATGCTATCGTAAGTGATGTTGTTTATGGACCGCTGGTTTGATTTAAACCAGAAATTTTTTTAAGTGTAACTGTTCTCTCTGTGCCATGCAGGTTTTGTCTTCTTTCCCCACCAATAAAAACAGGTACATGTTGGTTAATTCTGGTGCCTCTGATGAAGATCTGGAGTTGGTCCCCGAGTACCTTCAATGGCCTCCTAATGTGTGATATTAGCTAACACTAATTGCTGATGCTAGGTAATGTGTGTATATTACACTGAGGTAAAATGCAGAGACTGAATTTCCCTATGGGGACAATAAAGTGAGTTAACCATTAACCTTTAACCTTTCACACCAGAGTCACAGAGTAGAACTGATGAGTCTGAGGAAATCGTAACAGTGGTCAATAAGTACAGCTGCAAATCATGTATTTAACCCCCTACATGCTTGAAAACACCCATTAGACAAAGTCTGCATCAATGGCTAGATTTTGTACAGTTAAAATGGGTGCAATTCTCATTTCTCACACCACTTGAATTACAATATGCTGAAAAGTAAGAATGTGTTTTTTTTTACCCAGTGATGGGGGGAAAAAAACTACAGTGTAATTTTATGTTTGCCACTTTTACAAAAGTAAATCACTGGACATTAATTTTTCTTGCTGTGATAAATGTAAATACACCCACACACAGGAAAACACACACACTTCCCAGACTGTAAATACATATTTGCCAAAAATGCAAAACTCCTCTTGTGTTAGCAGTGAGAGTGCTTGTAAGTCTTCTTTCAGAGTCATAAATAACACTGCTTAGATGAAAGGCTCCTTTATGAAGCAGATAACTGAAGGAATGTGAGAGGGAAAGAAAGGCTTGGAGTTATACAAATGGAAAAGAAGTGTGTGTGATGATGCCAATAGGAGGGCATATATACACAGCTCCTGACAAAGAATTCATCAATAATGATGTATAAAAAAGAAATGTTTACTAGCGAGTAGCTCTGTGTTCTCGGCTTCCATTCTTACTCTCCCTGTAGAAATCATTTAGCCTCCAGGTCCGAGCACAGCAGGGGTGAGACAGCAATTAGAGAGTGACTACAGCGATGGAGGGAGGGAGGACGGAGGGAGATAACGAGACAGAAGAGGGTGAGATTACCATGCAGGATGAAGGAAGTAAGGAAGGGAGGAAGGAGGACGTGAGAGTAAATGGGGTAAAAACAGAAAAGAGAACAGAGGTTTAAAGGAAAAAAAGGATGTACGGTACAATAAGGGCAGCGTTAATGGCATGTGCGAACACAGTGTTGGGGTGAGAGGGAGGAAAAAAAAGGAGGAAAGTGAGGAAAGGTTAATGGCTTACAACTGGTGGAGGGGAGGAACGTGTGAGGCAGTTAAGGAAAAGAGAAGAAGGGAAGAAGTGAGAGATCACACACGTTTCTGAAGCTGACCTCACTGCCCGTCAAGGCCCGAAGCAAGATCGAGAGAGGGAGACTGGAAAAGAGAAAGAGAGTGTTATGAAAAGAGGCAGACGGGAATCCAGGGCATGAGCACGGGGATAGACAGGGGTTTACACTGAGGAAAATAAAGAAAAGGATCGTAAAGAACAGCGGAGAGAGTGGGAGAATGGAGAAAGCAGTTAAATACCATTTTATTGGAAGCCCCTGTGGAGGCCACATTCAGATGAGTAGGAGAAGGATCACATAGAGAATATAATAGATGGGATGAGTAAGGGAGCAAGGCTACGAGGGGAAGGAGAAGAAGAAAAGTAGAGAGACTGTGGAGTCTATTAAAGATGGAATTCAAAGGAAACACAAGCTGCCTTTCTCTCTCTTACTTCCAATCTCCCCTCTCTCTTTATAGCCTGTGTTTCATCTCGGGATAATGTCGAACAAATCAGCAAAGCGAGCATCTGAATTTAAAGCATTGTTCTCCCGGATGTGAGAATGGCAGTATTTTATCTCTGAGAGAATATGAACCTCTTAGAATACATTTTCAGCATTTTTGTCGTAATATAAGAATGCATTTGAAGATAACCCTGCAAATGTGGGTTAGCATATGTGCAACCTTTACAGCCTAAGGTAACGCAATAACATAAAAAACACCACAAATTGGAGGCCGGTGGTGGGTTTATCGCTACAGTTAAACCCTTTGAGGTTAGCTGTGTCAAAAGGTTGAAGACTAAAGTGTGGGGAGCAGCAGTAGTGGGTATGTGAAGTAAGGAGGCGGCGCAGGAGTTGAATTCATGATTATGCATAGCCCAGTGTGAGCGCTGCGACTGTGACCTTGAGCTAATATTTATGCATTGGCCTGGACCATGCGCTCTACTTCTTCCCCTGTGGCACCCGAAGGAGCCGTGAGTCAGGGAGCAGAGGGCATGGGCAGAGTGGAGGCTAAAGGAGAGGACAAGTCACATAGAGGGGGTGGGGGTGGGGGTGGAGGGGGACAGGGAAGGGCTGGAAGGTGACACAACACACCCTCTGGCCAGTCAGTCAGGATGTCATTGCAGCTAATCATAGGACCTGGTCAGCTAGCATCACTGTCGCTAAAGATATCTGAGTATATTAACGTTTCAATGCGACATCATCATGCATCTTCTTTATCCTGCGTTAAAATTAAGTATTTTGTTTGAGCTTTACTTTTCTTGGACTACACTCCGGCACCTAAGGCAGAAAAGTTGGAAACGTAATCTATCAGACCATTTACGTTTTATTTATAACAGGGCTTCACTCTGGTAAATTACATAAAACGTGAAACATTTCTGTACAGTTTTGTTGAAACCTTTTGGAACAAAAAAATCCATTCACTGATCGATGCCGTGTCTACACTAATATAGAGATTTTCCTTCTTCATTTTTTTCTCCTTCATTCTACAAAATGATTTTCTACAGTACAGTACAAACTGGTATAACCGCTTGAACAAATTGTTGCTTCTAGTGATCTTCAACTGTGGACAATGTGGATAACATTAAACACAGCAGATGTGGAGGCTTTAATCCAATGTTTTTCAACCCCACGTGGGGTCACCTGGAATTCAAATGGGGTTGCCTGAAATTTCTTGTGATTGATAAAAAAAAAAAAAAAAGTACTAAAAAAAATGTTTTAATGATTCAATATATATTTCATTACAATTAAAACACCACATACTTTTCCTCATAAAAATCAAGTTCAAATAAAATGCAGGACATAATATCTGAGAGGGCATATGTTGATTGACCCAATCATGTGACCATGTGCGTTACTATGCTTCAACACAGTCACAGTCAGAAAACCGGACCGAACAGAAAATGGAAAGATTTCTTTGCCCGTCTGGCCCCGCAAAGACATCTCCAAGTGAAACTGAGAAGCACACACCAAAAAGATGCATTGTATACATTATATAGCCTAAATGTCATCTAAAATTAACATTTATTTGCAACATTGTGTAGCAAACTATTACATGATCAAAAACTAGAAGCACTCGGAGAGCGCAGACCTCCGCCAAGGCTGATCAGTGGCCCCCCCCGTGGGCCCCCCCACCCCCGATCACCACCAAAATTTAATCATTTCTTCCTTATCCCATTTCCAACAAACCCTGAAAATTTCATCCAAATCTGTCCATAACTTTTTGAGTTATGTTGCACACTAACGGACAGACAAACAAACAAACAAACCAACAAACAAACAGACAGACAAACAAACAAACCCTGGCAAAAACATAACCTCCTTGGCGGAGGTAACAAATTAATTTTAGCAAAAAGAAAAAGAAATTTGTGATGTTAAAATGGGGTCATGAGCCAAAAAAGGTTGGGAACCTCTGGTTTAATTGGAAGTTCAGTAGTGTTGATCAGTTGTGTTATTAACTTCAGTTATCTCAGGTGTTGATTTGACTTGTCTAAGTGTTAAAGATGACACCTCAGCAACCGTAAATGCGTCTGTCTCCCAAAGGTGTCAGTGCTGACCTCGATCTACTGTAGTTCATGCACTGACTATTTTTGATATGTCACGTGAATGTTCAGCACATAACACCGTTGTAATCTCATTGTTTTCTAATCTCATTTTTCACAATACATTATCCATCAATACACAAATCCCAGAGCTTTTAAAAATCTTCACTCTAGAAAGCATTTTTATATTCTTACATTCTTAATATGCCATTTGCATGTGGATGAGAGGCCTACATGTTGAGAAAAATATTGTTCTGAGACCCAGCAATGCATTTTTGTCCTCTGTAGGGGACAAGAGTTTCACAGCTTTACTTAGAAAAAAAAAATCCTGTCCACCTCTTAGGACATTCCATATAAAAATAAAAATTGTATCTGGAAAACTGTTGCATCATGCTTTTTCCAACCAAGAAAATTATTTAATGTAAAAAAGCCAAAACATTTACTTTCCTTGGTCTCGGGAGGATATCTGTTTTGTAAAATATTTGTACTAGTGGATATGGACATAAGACTCTCACAGTGATATTACATAAGACAATGTGAAACTGAACTTAACTAATCTGCACAGAACACAGATGTGTAACCTAGACTGAGTAATGATAAAAATACAGGGTGGGGAAGCAAAATTTACAATGAACATTTAGTTGTTTTTTCTCAGCAGGCACTACGTCAGTTGTTTTGAAACCAAACATATATTGATGTCATAATCATACCTAACACTATTATCCATACCTTTTCAGAAACTTTTGCCCATATGAGTAATCAGGAAAGCAAACGTCAAAGAGTGTGTGATTTGCTGAATGCGCTCGTCACACCAAAGGAGATTTCAAAAATAGTTGGAGTGTCCATAAAGACTGTTTATAATGGAAAGAAGAGAATGACTATGAGCAAAACTATTACGAGAAAGTCTGGAAGATACTATTAAAGAAGAATGGGAGAAGTTGTCACCCGAATATTTGAGGAACACTTGCGCAAGTTTCAGGAATCATGTGAAGGCAGTTATTGAGAAAGAAGGAGGACACATAGAATAAAAACATTTTCTATTATGTAAGTTTTCTTGTGGCAAATAAATTCTCATGACTTTCAATAAACTAATTGGTCATACACTGTCTTTCAATCCCTGCCTCAAAATATTGTAAATTTTGCTTCCCCACCCTGTATATAATCAGTATAAAATTGAGGATGAATACAGGGGGTCATATTTTGCTAAACCCACTTTTATTAGTCTTTGGTACATTTATTTGCGTATTTGGGGATGCTAATAGTTCAAAAAATTAGAATTTGAACCCTCCAGGTGCTGCAAAGTTATCTTTATATTCATTTTGGCAAAAATCGAGTGGATTTCTACAACCTGTTTTAATTCCTGCTTAATTTGTTATTGTTATGTCATGAAATTTGCACATATAAGGGCAAGACTTCTGACGAACATTTCTCTGAGTACGACATAATTGTTTGTCAGCAGCAGCAGTTGAAGGAAAAACTGAAAATATGTCCAAACTTCGAGTCCATTACCTAAAATGTTCAGTTGTTGGTTGAATGGGACAGAGCAGCACAGTCAACAACCTGGAGGGGGCGGGGTGTGAAGTGGCTCATTTGCATTTAAAGGGCCAGTGCTCAAAACCACCTTTCTGGAGTCATTACTCAGAAATATTGTTGAAGATGGACCTGTGGAGTTGAATTAATGAAGAATTCAGACCCAAGCATAACATTTACAGTTTATTTAGACCACGGGAAAATGATTTAAAGTGTATAATTGCATTTAAAAAAGCAGAATATCACTCCTTTAAGTAAAACAAACATTTTGTAAGGGTTTTAGGCTGATGGTGTAAACAGAACTATATTGCAGTAGTTATCGCCCAACAGTAATTGCTTCTTTCTTTCTCCTTAAAAAAATGGACAAAATCTCATATTAACTGCCCTTGATGAATATAAATTCTGTAAGTTAACCTGATGTCAGACCAAAATGAGACTTTTGGACTGTTGCTTTATCTTTGTGTTCTCTTCTAATTCAGACAGACAGTCTCTGCAACAATGAGGTAAAATAAATATTTTCGTATTTGATAAGTCTTACCAGTGTGTGCCAATTTCACTAATAGAAGCATAAACTGATAACACTCAGCAGTTCAACAGTCAAACATGGTTTTTCATATCACTAAATGAAGTGGATATTCATATAGGAATAGATTTATTAAGACGTTCTGTGTGAATTAATACTTACAGAGACAGGTAGGGTGAAGTTCCAAAGGGCAAGGGAGAGAAAAAAAAAATCACAGAATGCATCAAACAATCCGCAGTGCCTGGAGCACATTGAACTATACTGAGGGGCTCGCTATTAATCACAAATAGAGCATTGTTTATTTACATTTAACAAAAAGCCACCTGCTGTGCTCTTGTTATTATTACCATCCTGTTGGTTTACTGAAACAACTTTGGCCTGCTTAGGGTCAGACTGAATGAGCTGTTTGAATAAATTGAACCGATGTGATTGTCTCTTTGGCTCGTTACCAGTTTCTTCCCCGCTGCTGTGGTTCAATCATAGTTACAATTATTCATATGAGGTGCACAACAAGGTTATTATAGAGTTAAATCATGAAACTAAAACTAAAACTATCACCAAAGTGAAATATAAGGTAAAATAAAACGACTTATGCACTTGTAAGGCAAATAATCACAGTTAATAATTAAAGGAATGAAATTTTGCTTTTTTAAAATGGAATTATGCATTTTAAAACATTTCCCTGTGGTCTACATAAACTGTAAATGCTCTGCTTGGGTCTGAATTCTTCATTAATTCAACTCCACAGGTCAATCTTCAACCCTTGAGTAATGACGAAGTTGAAGTTTGGACATATTTTCAGTTTTTACTACAACCGCTGCTGCTGACAAACAATTATGTCGCACTCAGAGAAATGTTCATCGGAAGTCTTGACCTTACATGTGCAAATATTGTGACGTAACTAGTTATAAAATATAACAAATTAAGCAGGAATTGAAATGGGTTGTAGAAATCCACTCAATTTTGCAAAAATAAATGAACCAAAAACTGGTAAAAGTGGGTTTAGCAAAATATGACCCTTTAAAACAAAAATCAGAGGCCAAATTGAAAAGCTAAATATTTGTGAAAAGCAGTCATACTTTAACAACAGTAACAACTCTGTCCAAAGCTCCACATGCTTCTGGCTTCAGCTTCTTTTTCGAAATCAGAGTTAAATACATGAAATACTCAGTGGAAAATAAACTATAAATAAAAATATATGTAAAGTAGAAATAAAGGAGGAGGTTCTAGTCCCACTGTGGGAGGTCTCAGGTCTGGTTCCAACAGGATCTGGCACAAACTAAGCCCTTGTGGCAACTTAAAAAGCAGGAGTAAAATGTTAGGTGGTTGTTATGCCAAAATATTTGCAACAACTTTATTATTTTAAGTTAGGAAATACTCTGAGAATAGAATTAAGCAAGAAGAAAGACAAGAAAAACCTCATTCCATTCCAATTCACACAGGTGGTAGTTGTCTCTGGCCTCCTCTAGGCCTGATTGAAAGTTTCCAGCATTCAGTGCCAAAGGCAAAATGCCAGATCTCATCCAAGCATGTTATTATGCTAACATCGTCTGACATGCAAATTCACTCTGGACCAACAGGTGGACTGGCTTTGGGCAAGACAACATGTTTGATATTGGTGACAAAGATACTGCCAGAAACATGGAAATAGACTTTTTCAATCTAATTTCTAAGCGTGTGAATGATTTTAGACTGATTTTTGTCGGTAGTTGACTTTTAAACAACTTAATGTAATAAAAACTATTTTCTAGTATTGTTTTGTAATGTTTTTCTTTGTGGAAAGTGCGTATACAGCAGCTGCTGAGATTAATGAGGGCCATCCATGGCAGCGAGGGGAGAGGTACGGCATGGCGAGGTCAGGTCAGAAAAAGAAAGGAGCATCAGGGTGAGATGAGCCCGAGGCCAGAGGAGAACAGAGTGCATGGATGATAGGTGACACCCAATGGGAGGAGACAATAGGGATGAAGGAGGAGGAGGAGGAGGATGGGAGTAGAATAACAGAAGAGCGGACAACAGGAAGGAGAGGAATGAAACCTTAAGCTTGCTGACACAGGTTAATTTCTTAATTCATCCTCAGGGGAAGAACTACAAGCACAACTGCAATTATTTCAATATTTATTTACTTATTTATCTGATTTTAAAAACAAGGACAACAAATTGCTGAGTCTCTCTTCTTTTCTCTGTCTTACATAAATATCAGTGTAGATTGATTGAGAATTGTTGAAATGGTAATTCAAGAACCCTGAAGAGGTCACCTTAGGAAGAGTGTTTATAACAGTTTTAATGGAATATATAATCAGGCAAGCAAAAAATCAGCAGTAAGGCAGCAAAGATAATATAACACATTGTAGTTGTAGTCAAAATGGCTGCAGGTCAACCACATTTTGTGTATTTTGACATATTTACATAAAAGGAGTGATATTTAGCTTTTTTTTAATGGAATTATGCATTTTAAAATATTTCCCTGCAGTCTACATAAACTGTAAATTCTCTGCTTGGGTCTGAATCCTTCATTAATTCAACTCCGCAGGTCCATCTTCAACCCTATTCCTGACTAATGACACCAGAAAGGTGGTTTTGAGCGCTGGTCCATTAAATCCAAACGAGCCACTACAGGTCCCATCCCCTCCAGGTTGCTGACTGTGCTTTCTGTCCCGTTCTGCCGCTTGTGTTCGTTAATACAACCAACAAATGAACATTTTAGGTAATCGGCTCAAAGTTTGGACATATTTTCAGTTTTTACTACAACCACTGCTGCTGATAAACAATTATGTCGTACTTAGAGAAATGTTTGTCAGAAGTCTTCAACTTATATGTGCAAATGTCGTGGCGTAACTAGTTGTAAAACGTAATAAATTAAGCAGGAATTGAAATGAGTTGTAGGTATCCACTTGATTTTACACAAATAAATGTACCAGAATGAATATAAAAATAGCTTTGCAGCACCTGGAGGGTTCAAATTCAAAGTTTATGAACTTTTAGGGTCCAAATACACAAATAAATGTACCAAAAGACTAATTTTAACTTTAAAAATGAAGTGATTTGATGTGAAATCTGCACAGTTTGCTGCATTTTGATACCTTGTTCCTTCCTTTAGTTTTATACACTGTTGCCCATAATATTGAAATAAATTATTCTTAAATATTCTGAAATGATAATGATTTATTCGTGAGAGATGAAGTGTAAATGGAACTCAGTATGTAGTCATTGCACCTGGTCAAAGATGGCCCATCCTCCAGCTCAGATAGTTGGATCAAATTAAATACACACTGTTTAAACAAATCAATCTTTGGACTGGTAAAGAGACTTGATAATTGAAGGGGTTTATTCATGTATCTTCGGTGTATTCTGAGAGCAGCGCTACTATCTGGACTATGCTGTGGAGCTTTCCAAGGTGCTGATCTGCTCCCCAGATGCTCTTGGCAGCAGGATCAGCACCTTGGAGAGCACCAACATATTCAGGCTCAGCAATGGGATGAACGCACACCAGCCGAACATACGGCAGTTGTTCAGAAAATTCATTTGTTAGTGCACTCAAAAATAATTTAAAATCAGCAGGAGGGGCAAGTAGAAACAGCAGCCACAACAGCATTTGCTGTGGGAAAAAATATACACTTAAATGATTGAAAGTTGTTTTTATAACTACAACACAAGCTAACTACAATACCCCCCACCCCAAAAAAAAGAAAAAAAAAAGAGAAAAAAATAAAAATAAAATAAAATATATATATATATATGGCATCCATCATATCACAAACATTGTCTTCTTTCATAAATATCAGCTGTTCCTTAGGGCTTGAAAAACCTCTGTGATTTCCCTGATTCAATAATGTTCACAGTGGTGGTGAAAAGCGTGTAGATACATAATTTATATTGCAGTATGTTAGGGAATGGGTGGGTGGGCAGAGCTTCCCAGCATGCTTTCAGACAGTGTGTTTACACTTTAATTGTGTGATATTGCTAATTGTGTTCAAAGTCATCTCAGATATTACATTGTACATTGTTATTGTCCTGTTTTGATTGTGTTTCCAGTGGTTTGTGAAAGAGCACATTTTGCATCACAACTGAGGTTATGAGCATGATTAGCGCTGTAGTACGTTCCCTTTGGTAGTGGTGCGAAGAAGCATTCTGCATGATGATAACAAGCCTGATGCCATTGGGCCTCAAACCGACCAGAGGCCTCATTAGACAAAGCAAATAAATAAGTAATATAATAATCTTATGTCTTGTTAGGCCTCTGGTCATTCGGATGGTCAGAGGGTGTAAGTCCATGTATTAAAGCACTGTTGACCGTGGTGCAAAGTAGATGGATACTTATTTTATCCCGAGGGAAATTAACACATAGAAAACACATACATAGCTGCATAATAATGAATAACTACATAACAACTAAGAATAACGCAAGTGCAAACACATGTACTTATATATGTATGTGGGCAAGTAACAAACAACATTAATGAAGCATCTGTTTTTTATGCATTATTATACTGTAAATCACATTAGAAGTCAGTTTTAGTATTCAGGGATATAATAGAATGTTCCATTAGTGTGAGCAAATAATTTTTGTTGGTGGTTACAAAGTATATGTTAAATGCATTGATTAATATATAAATACACTGAAAACACCTATAAACTTGTATGCACAACTGTCATCATTTGCATTATTCTACACGTATCATAAAGAAATTGTAATTGTTATTCAACCCATAAAGACGGAAACAGCTATTTGCAACCAAATTCATCTACTGATCTAAAATGTTTAATAACTTCTGAGCCACTAAACCTATTAATACATATAAATAACTGGTGTAAAATGCAGTTTATCGTCTTTTAATGGTCATCAGATATGACCCATTTGGATGTTCAGAGCCTCTGTAGTGAACATGGAAACACTGTCATCTTCTACAACAGTGATTCACCAGTAAAACCCATGGAGTTTGAGAAACAACTGTGGATGGATGTGCTTGTATTTACATTCAGTCATTGATATATGTGCTGAAAAAGTCACACTTCTCTCTGTTTTTGATATAACCCTCAACTTTAAACTGAACTTTTTATGAACATCTACATAATCAGTAAATTACATATAGGAAAATACATGATTTTCATTGAAAAAAATGCAAAATACAGAGGATAATATTATAATAAATGGTGATAAATTGCTTAAGAAAGGTTACATATGGAGAAAAAATTATTTGGGAAGTGCCACAAAAGTAGCTCTGGGTCTTTATGGGTTAAATGATGTGACAATCTGAACATAATACTAGATTTAGCAGTGCTATATGTGCTTATAGATGGTAAAATAAGCTAACTTTGTGTGTATAATTGTATACACAGGTTTGTGCCAGAAAAAAAAAATCATAAGCAACCCCTTTCAAGAAACCTTTGTATTGCTAACAAAAGAATGAAAAGGATAGCATTTTCAGCTTGAAATTTCCTTGTTGCACACACATGTATGCATACACACATTTGGGTCCTAATGGTAAAAGGCATTCCTCTTGGCAGTGGCACACAGTGGCATATATGTGGGCGATTTGCCCTTTAAATGTACAGCAGTGAGTTAAGCCTCCAGTGGCCTTTTCCAAGCCTGTCTCCCTCGGCTAAAAATATGATGGTGAAGTGTGTACCAAACCAGAGTGGAGCAGTGAAGCAATAAAACACAAACAATCACCCGAACAAGCCACCACACAGATGCAGGCTCTCTCTTATGCATCAGCTGATTATGATAATCAAAAGAGGGATTTGCATACTCTGAGGGTAAAAGCACAGTTTTGTCCTGAATAATATATCGCGGAGGAGGGGAAGAGTGGTGAGATGCATTGAACAGCTTATGGTGCTAAAGGAAAAGTCTAATAATGATGAATAATGAATGTTCTCTTCAGAAGTGTGTGAGTAGGAGGAAGTGTATGAGTGTGACAAAGGCATTTTGCATTGTGTGTGTGTGTGTGTGTGTGTGTTGATGTGTGTATGTGTCTGAAGGAGAGGCCACACACTGTGCCCTCCAGAGATGAGTCGGAATTAGATCAAAATGAGAACAGAGCAACATGTCCAAACCACAACTGGATTACAGAGGCAATCGACACTAACCAAACTTCAATGCCTAATCAATTCTGGATCAATGCTAAACAATTAACAGCTGCAGCTCTTGATGTATTTAAAGCGTGTCTCGCTTCAACACGAGCAGACGGAAAGCGAGAGGAGACTGTTTTCAATATTGTCTGACATTTAACTGTGAACGCAGAACAAAAGGGAATCCCTACCCGCCACCCCTCTCAGCACCCACAGACACTCTACACGTTCGCTGAGAGAATGGGTTTGATTGAAAGTTCAGACAGAATATAAAACTTGTCAGAGTACAAAGGTCTGTTCTTCTGAAGTCATGAGTGTTCCTCAGAGGCTGGTTCTCTTCTTTTTCTACCTCACTGGGGACCTAATGTGTTTGTCACACGTATCTGTGTTGATGGGATGAGACACAACACTTGGATTTACTCATGTTGATTTGTATATATGTCACGCCTGTGTTTTTGTTGCTTAGTACAAAGTGTCTTCCCTTATTGCCCTGCCCCCTCGAAGGTGAGGCAAGGGGCATTTTTTTTGGTCTGGTTTGTTTGTTTGTTAATTTAAGCAGCAAAACTATTGGTTGAATTCATATCAAATTGGGTTTATAGATTGCCAGTGACCCAGAATAGATCTCATTACATTTTGGGAAAGGTAGGTCAAAGTTCCAATTTTTAATTTTTTTAAATTTTTTTAAAGATAAGATAAGACTTTAACAGTTTCTAGCAGCAATATGCAACACACCAGTGCAAAAGAAAAGGCAGGTAAAAATAAACATTCTTAAAACTATAAAAATTTAAGTATAAAGTTCAAAGATATTTACATATTTACATATTGATTGC
Source organism: Sphaeramia orbicularis (assembly GCF_902148855.1). Taxonomy (NCBI): domain Eukaryota; kingdom Metazoa; phylum Chordata; class Actinopteri; order Kurtiformes; family Apogonidae; genus Sphaeramia; species Sphaeramia orbicularis. The sequence continues at coordinate 42,243,679 of NC_043973.1, forward strand.
ACACATACATCATGTGATATGTGAAAATCTTCCCATGTACTTATAATGGGCAAAATATGCGCGAGGGGTGGGGTTTGTTGTGCCTGGCACCACTTGTTTCACTTGATTTTTTGCAAATAGAAGGATTTCAAAAACAAATGGTGCCAGGCACAACAAACCCCACCCCTCGCAGGTATTGTAGCTTATTTTGGTATCGATCCAGCTGATGTCATCATGTTTATGCGTGTGCTGATGTCAGCATAGACAAATTTCGGCCATTATAAGTAAATGGGGAAAAAAAAAAGAATTTAAAAATTCATAAAAAATTTCAACTTTGACCTACCTTTCCCAAAATGTAATCACATCTATTCTGGGTCACTGGCAATCTGTAAAGCAAATTTGGTATGAATTCAACCAATAGTTTTACTGCTAAAGTGTTAACAAACAAACAAACCAAACCAAAAACAGTACCCCTTGCCTCCCCTTCAGGGGGTGGGGTAATAAAGGACATATTTTTTTCAGACTTCTTGGGCACCAGCTCTGTGTTTATAAATTGATGGATATGTTGGAACCCTGCAACAAAAACTGAAAAATACATGCTCAGTTGGTAGCAGTCTAAAATCCAAATGTTTTTTTTTTTTTTTTTTCTGAAAGTGAGTGTACTTTTATAATTAAAAAACACTGAATTCAAGTCAGTTCAACAACTTCTATTTTTCTATTTTTTTTATTTATTTTTCAATCACTCACCATCTATTATAGAAGGGCATCTGCAGGTTTAATGTAAGACTTTTTAAGACACTTACAAATACAAATAAAAGCATAGTTGTTGGTGTTGAGTGGGTAAAACCTAGCCTGGACTTTATTCATGCTGATGTGAATATAAAACAATCTACAGTGCTGCAGATATTTGCTGGTGGCACAAAAAAGCACTAAATGTGCTTCTCTTGGGTCAGATCATGCGAAAAAAAAAAAAAGAACATTTTACTGTATTACTTTTAGAAGAAGCCATTTATTACAGATGCCCATGCACCACTTTTCAGGACACTAACTGGATATGCTCTGATAAATTCTGACTAGTCTAGTGGTTGTTGGTTCCCTGCAGGTTTTGTGTTTCTAGTTTAGTCTCAGTGTGAAGAAGTTAATGCAACCTAAGAGTAACTTATTAAAACTGCAGTGCTGGATAGCACCACTGATTTAAAAAAAAAAAAAAAAAAAAAAAAAAAAAAGACTGTAATCTAAGCAATCTGTGAGGACGCAGAACTTCTGTATCTACTACTTCCCTCTGTTTACTGTGGAATATCTACTCTGAAACACACAGATTTTGTTGGGTGGGAGGATTATATCAGTGATTGACAGCTATAATTACCAATCATTGATCAGATCAGACACTCCCTGGGTGGGATTCTGCTGCTTAACTCAAGACACGGGGGCTGAAAATTCAAACCAGATGTAGACGAATGTCATGAAGCAAGTTTGGAAGCACTTTGGGTCTATTTTAAAAATAAATGATTACTGAGATAAAAGGGAAACTGTATTTCAAATGAAACACATTTTTAGATTATTTTACGTTATATTTAATACAAAAATCTGCATGTAACATGGTCAAAAGGACATGAAAATTACTTCCTACTATTTTTTTAATATCTCTTTATTCTCTCACAGGTACACATTGGGAATTGAACTAATCATGCAAGGCAGTGTGTTTCACAAAAATGACTGCTGTTGCAAAATCATTTGCAATTTATATGTGTTTAACTGGGCAGGTTCTGCATGTAACACAAGTGGACACGATGGGTTACACACAAAACCTGGAATGAGACTGAGATTCATGACAAACCTGCATGTCTGGATTAGAAAAACCACTAAGATCATCAAATTTAACACAGTGTCCTTATTTATAGTGGTATATAAGACCATTTCAAGACATGTTTTTCAGGTCAAACACACTGACACCTAGGTAGTTTTTCATGTCCCAATTTTGGTCCTATTTTTGGCCCTAATATTTGATTAAAAATTAGTTAATTTTGGGATGGCGCAGAGCAAGATTATAATTTTTTTTTGCATTTATCTGTGGTCACCATTAGATACATCCTGGGGGGAAATTTGTCTAAATTTACCTTTTATTATTAGGTCTAAAAAGCTGGAAAAGTGCCAGGTACCAAAATGAACCCAGTTTCATAGAAGCACCTATTTACATTAAGTCTTCTTAACAGGATTTAGAGGAGAAAGTTGCAAAAGAAAGGGTTGTATTATCAAGGTATGGATTTTTTTTGCTCCTGATTTCAGCTCCTGTGGCTTTAATTTGAACTTCATTATCAATTAAATTCTTAAGTCCATATAAACCTATAAAACTGTACTACAGACAGACATTTTTTAGACTGACAGAAACTCTGTATGGGTGATTATGATATTAAGATGTTTTATGATCTAGCTGTATTTCTTTTATGGTATTTGTGAGCTATTAGAAACTGTTTATAAAAAAATATCTAATATTATATTATATTATATTATATTATATTTAGTGGTGGGCAGCGATTAAAATTTTTAATCGCGATTAATCGCATGGCTTTCTGAGATTAATCGCGATTAATCGCATAGTTGTTGGGGGGGGGGGGCGCATCAACAGCATGTATTGCCTTTCAGTGATATTCCAGACTGGAAGTACTCCGGTGATAAAAATAATTGCACGTCAGTGCTTCCAAACACCTGTGTCCTTCTCAACCCCACCATCTGAAGACATTTAAAATGAAAATGTCCATGTAAAAAACCACTACTTTTACACATGTTTATGTCCCCACCAGTGTATTTACAGTTGAGAGTGATTGACAGGAGTCTTAAGCCCACTAATCAGTACTAATACTAATAAGCCCATTAATATGTGATGTTCAGTTGTTCAAAGCAAGCAAAAGGGGCCCTGAAGTGGTCAGAATAAGTTGCACTAACGTATGTTTTGTCCTTTCCGTGTTACTGTAGTTAGTTCGGACATAGAACTAACAGACATGTTTCTTTCACTCTGTTTGTATGGCCCCAAAAACGTTTGCCTGTGAGTATTTTATGTTCAGTTGTTGTAAGAATGAAAAGTATCAAATATCTCTGATGTGAGCCTTTGTTGCTGAATAAAAAGACGTTGTAAATCTTTAATTAACCTGTAAATGCTAATCGTTAGCATGTCTATGGATTTTCCCATTCAAGTTAGCATCGAGATAAAATGACTGCTAATACAACATTCACATCGTAAATGAGTAAAGGTTAGTTCAAAGGCTGACATATTAGACCTAAACACGACCAATGAATTTACATAAACTTAGCATGAGTCTGCATAAAGAATTAGCAACCCATCTGCGACTGCTAGCATAAACGAATTAGCTTAAACATCAGCATTACTTGTAAAGTTCGCCGGTTTTCTCCTCTCAGCTGCACATACACACAGCACTGGTGTGTGGACCGGCAAAATAAAAGCATGAGTTTCAAAATAAGAGTCCGTATGTATAAATCAACTAAGACTTGCTTGAAAGGCAGAACAATAATAAAACGGCGTTAACGTGAGATTTAAAAAAATTGTCGGCGTTATTTAATGAATGCATTAACGCGGTAATAACGCGTTAACTTGCCCACCCCTAATTATATTATATTATTATATATGTGTTATCCAACTACAGTTAGACCACTTATCAGTTTATGGGGCCAGTTACATGTCATTTTGTGATAACTGTCAGCAACTAATTGGGAAGGAAATGAATGCAGACACATTTTCAACACACAGTGGGGTGATGTTAGCACTCCCTGTTTTCTTAATATGTGAACTGCAAAATAGATCTTAAGCAAACAGAGACAGTGGGGACATGATCGTCTCCAATAAATACTCACTTGAAACCAGCAATTTTGTCTAATTCACTATCACTAAAAATAAAATAAAATCACACATGATACTGGCATTAGATATTAGTCATCAGCTCTCCAAATAAACAGCATCACTGATTGAAAAATCTGTATCGTTGACTACTTACCAGGTTTCTTAAGACGAACACACATCGTCTGTTCCATGTGTGTGTGTTTTATACTGTATGTGCATGTAGGTCCAGATGGACATCCGCTGCTCTCCAGATGGGAGACAGAGCGAAGACATCTGATGATGGCAGGGTTGATCACAGCTAGCCCAGAGAGTAGTTGACTTTAATTATTGGTCGCTGTGTAGATGTTGGCCTCAGCTTTGTGCTGTGCTCTATTAACCGACCCACACTTTCTGGCCCGCCTTCAACTGTTTCTTCTCTCTCCAGGTCAGGTGCTGCAGGCTCACAGGGACACACACACTCTTGCACATACAGAGACATTAACACATATTCTTAGTCACGCCTTGGCTCCCTGTTCACTCTGCGCAAAGTGCCAAGTGGAGGTTCAGCCAGGGCAGTAGGAGAATCAGTCATTACACCTTTTTTCTGTAAGCTTACTGTAGTGCGCGCACACACACACACACACGCACGCAAACACACACACACACACACTGGAAAAAAATCAAAATCTTACCAAGTGTATTTTTCTCATTTCTAGACAAAATACCTCATCACACTTAAAATAAGACATAATCACCTAAAGAGTAACTTTTCAGTGAGAACATAAGAACTTATTCTTAAACAATAGATCTTGAAAATGTTATTTCAAGAAATCTTCCCTAAATGATTTTCACTAATTTTCACACATCAAGTACTAACTCCTGTATGTATCATGTGACTAAAACAGACAGAAAAGAAAACATGGAATGCCCAAAAGCACTGTTTTTGTCAGCACAATGCCATAGCTATTGATCTAACAACTGAAGTGATTTTGGTTATTATCAAAAAAAAACATAGAAAATGGATAGATATCAGCTCTGAAATGAAAGCACTATGAGCTAAATTAAACTCTTATGAGCTTTTTTGTTGTTATCATTATATTTGTCCAAACAAATGTACCTTTAGTTGTACCAGGCATTAAAATGAACAAGAAATAGAAGAAAACAAGGGGTGGTCTAATCATTTTTTCCACGACTGCGTGCAAAAATCAAAATCTTACTAAGTGTATTTTTCTCATTTGTAGTCAAAATATCTCATCACATGTAAAATAAGACATAATCACCTAAAGAGTAACTTTTCAGTAAGACATAATAACTTATATTTAGATAATAGATCTTGAAAATCTTCTTTGAAGAAATCTTAACAAGATCATTTTCACTTTTTCCATTGGCAGATTTTTTTTTTTTTGCTTAATTCAAGATTGATTGATTGATTGATTGATTGATTGATATTTTTTTGCTTAATTCAAGCAAAAAAAATCTACTAATGGAACAAGTGAAAATTATCTTGTTAAGATTTCTTCAAATAAGATTTTCAAGATCTATTGTGTCATTGAGGCGTAAACAAAGGCTTAAATGGACTGGTTGTCAATCAGGCCTTCCTTTATTGCGCACAAGTGAGAAACTGACAGACGAAGCTTCGGCCTCGCTCAGAAGTTAGTTCTGACCTATCCAGGAAGTCAGTCTAACTTATAGTAGGCTGCGCAATGCTTAAATGTGATTGGTTAATATGATGTACACTGTAAGCCTGGATAAGTAGAGTTTACTCAAAAAATTTGAGGCAAGTGATTGCACTTAAATGATTTGAGTAATGATCGACTAATCAATTGGTTTAAGTAGGTTCAACTTTAATGCTGAAAGTATTGAACTTAAACTATTAAGTAGAAAACACTAAGAGACAAGTTATTTGTGCTTTAAATCTGTTGTAAAATCAACCCCACTATCCAATCATTCAACTCAGCATTTTAGGTTACACTGACTACTTTCGTCAATTGCAGCCAGATTAATTAGTCATTGATTGAACGTTTTTTTTTTAAATAATCAATCTCAAAATTCTATTCCTGATCAAAATAGTTGTGAAATTATTCAACTTGATATATTGTATTATAAATGGAAATTAGCTCATTGTCATTTGCCAGTACAGGTAGTATTTTTACTTTGATAAAACATTAAGGTTTCCATTGTACAATAACAGTCTTAGATGAACAGTAAAGCCATTGTTCTTCCTCTGGCTCTGACTCATGGTGCAGCTCTACAAAAATACAAAAACAAACACAAAAAGGCTAATAAACACTGCCATACACACATTAAATCCAAATTAACACTAACCCCACAACCCCGCTGAACCCCTGCACAGAACAAAAACACATTTTCAACAACATGCCCAATACCCACAATGCAATGCGAAGATAAAAAGGTGTGGTCATGACTAAAACTTGGTGATTTAATTCCATTCAACTTAAACTTTTTTGTACTTTCAACTATGTCTACAAATTAGTAGAATATACTTAACATTTTATAGTATCATCATAAAACTTAAATCTTTTAAGTGCATTGTAATTAAAGCATTTTAGTAAATACAAATTCCGGGCTTGCAGTGTATGACATTGTCACTAAGCAGAAGAAAGAAAATAAAATACAAACAGACAGAATGTAAGACCTTGGAGTCATGCTGGGAAGTTCTAAGGAGTTGGGTCATGCTGTACCTTGTGGTATCGTTAGAGATAAAGTCGATTGCAATATGCAGAATTGAGAAATTGAGTGAGAGTAAACATTCATATCTAGGCCTGTGGTTAGAAAGAGAATTAAAACTGAAGAGCCATCACAGAAGACTTATACAGTCTACTCTCGTTATACCGCCAACTTCCGTTCACGGCCAAATTGGCAGTATAGCGAAAATGGCGTTACAACGGGTTGCGTCCATAATGTGCATGTCTTTACTATATGATGTCTACGCTGCCTCCGTTAACCCGTTCTAATTGCGTGTCTAAATAAATCTTGATTCTGTTATGTTGTAAGGCAGGGATCGGCAATCTTTAACACTCAAAGAGCCATTTCGACCCGGTTTCCACGGAAAAGACAACACTGGGAGCTGCACCTCGGAGGTGTCACGGCGGCGCACCTCGGAGGTGCCGCGCTGCGACGCTGGCGGTATAACGGTCGGGAAATCAATGGTATAAGTGTTGTTTGTGCATGGAACTGGGCTGGCGGATGGCGATAAGCGGAAATGGCGGTATAACGGCGGGCGGTTTAACGAGAGTAGACTGTAGTCATTATTAAAATCAGTATTGACAATTGTCTAAAAATAAGTTCTTATATCTCACTGAAAAGTTACTCTTTAGGTGATTATGCCTTATTTTAAGTGTGATGAGATGTTTTGACTAGAAATGACAAAAATACACTTGGTAAGATTTATATTTTTTCCAGTGCGCGCACACACACACACACACACACACACACACACACACACACACACAGGGAGATACTCACTTGGAAAGCCTTGTTTAAATGGTCATATGAAGACACACATGCACATAAACACCCTCAGCACACTCTAGAAATTTCAGGTACTCCACTTGAGTGTTTTCATTTCATGGAGTTAAGTACTTGAACCCACGACATCTCATAGGCCAGTGTACTTTGTACTTCAGTTTTCATGTTACAGTCTTTCACACGTATCCTGTCCACTGAAAAATATTTAAAAAAAACAAAACAGTATTTCTAAATGTGCTGATTTTGAATGTTTATGATTAATTTAACTCCAGTGTTCCAGTGTTACTTTATCCGTTGAGAAATTCTCTTCATTCTGACGTTGAATAAACTCCTGAATTCGGTGTTCCAAATGTGAAAACAAGCCTCTTTTTCTGAGTTCATGAAAAGTTAACTTCTTCGCAGAGATGTGTCGAACATTTGATGATCTTAAACAACCCAACTGCTTATAGAAGTAGATCAAATGAGCTAAAATTTAAACATCAGCAGTAAATACAACATGCAGCAGTAATATGAATCCAAAGCATCATATGTAATATTCTCACAGGACAGTGAAGCTGCAAACATAAGATGATCTAATAGAATATAGTGGTTCAAATCTTCAACAGCGTCTTCAACATCTGTAGGATCATGTAGTTGCGTGATCTTACATAATTTCACCATCTTGCAAATACACTTTCTCACAGGGGAAATTAATTTGGAAAGCAGAGCGTGTATTGGTTCTGGCTCTATTGTAGCAACACATACAGTACATGAATCCTGAACATTTGCATTTACTGTAGTTTAGTTTTAAAGCGCTATTGTTCTCGTTTAGAAGCAACAAATTTTCAGACAATGTAAATTTTCCTGTTTTGTGTATTTTATCTTTAACCCCTAAAGACCTAAACATCCATCACTAACTAAAAGCATCTACTGTTTAACCCTTTATTGGGCAAGTGACTATTTTTGGTAATTTCCGCAAACATTAAATATGGGGCCAATCCCTTGCCTTAGTGAGGTCAAGAAGTATGTTGGATTTTATGAAGCTGTAAATAGTGAATATTAGGGATTTTTGTTAGTTTATGACCTTATAACAGTTGTTTTATTGCAGGTGTTTACTTTTTAGCAAGAGCCACTTGGATGTTTAATGGCAAGAGGAGGTAGATGACTATGTCTAATAACACACTAAGGATGAAATTTTGAGTTTCAGAGTATTTCAATGAGTGCCCTATAAAGGATTAACACCTGTTGATCCACTAATTCTATCAATCCATGTAAATAATTGGTGTAAAATACAGTTTGTCATCTTTTCACGGTCATCAGATATGACCTATTTGGACGTTCAGAGGCTCCGTAGTGAACGTGGAAACAGTGTCATCTTCTGCAACATTGATTCACCAGTAAAACCCATAGAGTTTGAGAAATGATAGTGGATGGAGACACATAGTTTATGTTCAGTTAATGATATATTTTATTGACAGTCACTTTTTTTTGCAGTTTTCTCTGTTTTTGATATAATAACCCTTAAATATAATCTCATCATGATGATTAAAGCACATAATCAGATAATTAAATATAGGAAAATACTTAATTTTCACTGAAAAAATGCAAAATATAGAAGATAATATTATGATATGGTGATCAAACACTTAAGAAAGGTCAAATACAGAGAAAAATTCATTTGGGAACTGACACAAAAGTAGCACTGGGGTTTTATGGGTTAACTTAGTGAGTTAGTTAATTTAGTTTTATTTTCAGCAACTTTAAACTGAGCTTTTATGAACACCTACATGATCAGTGGATTAAATACAGAAAAAGACCTGATTTATTCTGATAAAATCCAAAATACAGAGAATAATATTAAAATAAATGGCGATAAATCACTTAAGAATGATTAGATATAGATAAAATTTCATTTGGGAACTGACACAAAAGTAGCACTGGGCCTTTATGGGTTAACTCATTGACTTAGTTTAGTTTTATTTCGAGCACATAGAATCATCAGGTAACAAAGAACCATACAACATGGTCAAACTAAATTTTTTGGTGCTCGAAGAGGACTCATTACCTCCGCCAAGGAGGTTATGTTTTTGCCAGGGTTTGTTTGTTTGTCTGTTTGTTTGTTTGTTTGTTTGTCTGTCCGTTAGTGTGCAACATAACTCAAAAAGTTATGGACAGATTTGGATGAAATTTTCAGGGTTTGTTGGAAATGGGATAAGGAAGAAATGATTAAATTTTGGTGGTGATCGGAGGTGGGGGGGCCCACGCGGGGGGGCCACTGATCGTTAGTGTGCAACATAACTCAAAAAGTTATGGACAGATTTGGATGAAATTTTCAGGGTTTGTTGGAAATGGGATGAGGAAGAAATGATTAAATTTTGGTGGTGATCGGGGGTGGGGGGGCCCATGGGGGGGGGGGGCACTGATCGTTAATGTGCAACATAACTCAAAAAGTTATGGACAGATTTGGATGAAATTTTCAGGGTTTGTTGGAAATGGGATAAGGAAGAAATGATAAAATTTTGGTGGTGATCGGGGGTGGGGTGGGCCCATGGGGGGGGCCACTGATCAGTCTTGGCGGAGGTCTGCGCTCTCCGAGTGCCTCTAGTTTCTAACTGAAATTAGAAATACTACATATAACTCCTTTAACTGAAAAGCTGCCACCTTAGTGGAGGGTGGGTGGGTGGGTGGGGGTATTCAGTTGGTCACTTTCTGCAACTTCACCGCTACTTGCCACTGACCATTCCACACTCAGCCAACTTAAGTTTTAAGTAAATGCAGAACTTTTCACAGTGTTGCAAGTACTTTGACTTAAGTAAAGGGTCTTCTTCTGCAGTTGAGACTGTTATCTCAGTGGTAGGTAAGCTGGCTATGAGGCAAGGTTTCATTTCAAAGAAGCTCTCTGAACCTGTACGGGCCCTGTCCCAAATTAATTTTGCTGCCATATTCCCTGATCAGGCTCTTTCTTCAGACAAGTCTCTGAATTTGTGGGCCTGCTCCAAATCGATTGGCTGACCCTCTTACCTCTGCCCTTTTTGACACTTCCAGGCTGATTTGAAAGAGCTGGCTCAGTCCCAGCTCCCCACGGTACCTCCATCTAACCTTGTTGAGAAATTTGGTTGGCCGTTTCAGCATGTGGTTGTCTTAAATGCCTCTGTTTCTTTTGAAGTTGCCACACATAGAAGATGAATAGTTTCCCCTCCTCCACAGGCTTGCAGTGAAGATTGGGGGATATTCTCAAACCTGCCTGCATGCCCTTGCAAACTCCCCCTGATGTTTTTGGAGAATTGAACCATGCTGCCAATCGTGACGCTCAGCGGTGGCCTGCTGTGGCTTCGTGCACCTTTTGGCATTTTGCTTGAGCTGCTAGCCAAATTGCTACAGTTTGTAATTTTTCCTGCTACTGTAACCTCACCCCCATTTCTGACTCACACAAACACAAGCGACCACACACACATGCATTTTGTGGGGGGAAAAAAACATCCACATTCATTAGGCTAATGCACAGCTGTAAAAAAAAAAACAGATTTTCCTGGTGTTTTTATGATTTATTGTGCAGAAGGAATGTGAAATTGTGTATATGGAGTATTAGTTATTTAAGTGATTTAGAGGTTGGCACAGAGTACTTTTCCTCCTCGCTTCATGATTTATGGTTATTGCAAAAATGTGAAATTGAGTATATGAGTATAAGCATATTACCTTATGATAATATAAGTAATTGAAGAGATTTAGGAGTCTGGGGAGGCTGGGTGTTGCTTGCACAACGGGAGCCCGTGAAAATAGAAATGGCAGCTTATCAGACTGAAAATCACTTTTCAAGCAGAGGTGACACATCAGTAAATTTGGGTTTTGTGGCCAGTGCCTTCATATTGTTTGGTTCTTGATATATTAGATGGTATATCAGGGGGATATGAAATGTAGGAGTTATGAGATGTCATATTATTCAAGTTAAGCGGATGTGAAATATGGTGATAGCCAGTTGTGTTATAATATTGTTTGGATATTTTGCAGACTGACAGGTGGCTGAAAGATATTCTAAAGCTGTGCCACCTCTACCTCTACAGCCATAAAATATCCATAACCATTTTATCTGGATAAGTGCATTTTCCTTATTATACTTTTCTATTAATCTTGGAGGAACAGATAAGGGTGAGAGGTCTGCCTTAAATGGATTTGGTTTCCTTAGGCTGGGCACTCTTGCTCCAGAATGACTCTAAGCAGTGCTTTCAATCAGCGCTGCCACCACTCACTGTGGTAATGATGGCCGGGGCTTCATTAAGACGCTCGTTAAGTCCCCTCGTTAAGCTGCAGGGCCGTTAAGACTTTGATTGTTAATGGCTCTTCGTTAATGAGAGTGAGGAACCGGGCTCCCCTGGTGGTCCTGACCAGCCGGGTGTTTTGGCCAATTGGCCCCAGTTGTCCACAGCATAAGATGGAGGTTGAGAGCAAGTCTAAACTAAGGTTCAGAATGAAATGTAAGCACTTTCAAGGGGTTCTAAGCACTGATGTTTCAAAGTCTCAACAACAGGAGGAAGTGGTGGACTAGAACACGCTTAAAACCCAAACCACCAACGAATCAATGCTATTGTTAGAGCCATTTTTTGTGCTTCAGTTAAAAATTCATATTTATATTTATATTTGATTTCTTATTAATAATTTATGCATATTATATGAATGTTGAGTAATAATAGCATCGGGCTTGACATCATTGTGTGATGCAATCCTATTGGCTGCTAAGATTATTAAAAATGTAAAGAAAGAGAAGCGGAACCGGAAGCCTGGAGCCCAGGAGCATCACAGTCTTTTGACCATCATGTAATTCAATTTAGGAATTTATCTTTTGTTTGTATAAATTTAAGTTTTAAGTAAAGACAAGAAACAGAAAAGTTGGATTCCACTGATATGTGTCGCATACAGAAGAACTCTGAGGTTCACGGCTAGTGCGTTAAGCAGCACTGGCAGCTATGAATCCACAGAATGCATCACTCACTGAATAAAATAAAAAGCTCATTGTTTACACACATCTGTATTACGGTATCATCAAGTTTTCTTCTTCAAACTCAAATTCATAGATGCTTATTTTGACAGTCGTGTCTTATAATCGTCATTTGCTGCATCAGCTGATAGTTTACATTATAGCTCTGTTAGCTTAGCCACAATAAAACCACAAATTACCCCTATTTTCTGTTCAATAGCTGCACTAAAGATCTGTTTTCCTCACTATGGGAGACCAGCAGAATTACTCACTCCTCCCTCTAGTGGTCATATAAAACCCCTAGCCTGTTGCTGTAAATATATTCATGTCACAACTCTACAATCCAGTATATTGGCATCTGTGGTAGAACTTCATAGCTCTTCATTCTAAATACTGACGATAATAGAGTGTAGGGTAATGAGAGTGCTAATTGTTTTGTTTGTTTTTTTAATATTGGAAAGTAAAAATGCTGCTTATAGCCTGTAGACCTGCACAGCTGCTCTGGTTACGGACCAAAGCAAGTGATTTGACCCCAGATTAAGGTCCTGCTCAGTCTGAACTGCGCTCAGTAAGTATAAAACAAGGGACAAGAAAAAGCGGAACAATTCTATTTGTACTGATTACTCTGCAGCTTGGCTCCCTGAATATGATACATAGGAGGAAAAGTTTGAGTGTCTTGCTCCGCCGTGCCGTGCCACAGTGTGTGAATATTTATTTGAGCTATGAAGACGGATCTGATCACAAGCTGTCAGTGGAGATTGATTCTGAAATTGATGTAAGGGCTATTAGTCAATACATCTCAGACACATATACTGTGTTTGAGCTGATATAACCAGGTCTCAGTCCAGCCATAAATATCCATTCCAACTGCTCTGCAAGCCTTAGTGTGAACCTAGAGTCAAGAGGATAGGAAACGCTGAAAAATTAACTTGTCTCTGTTCAGAAAATGGAATGTGTGAGCTCACACTGAAGGTCAAGTGTATAACTTCAGAGCATAGTATTCCATATAATGTGTTTTTATTAGTGTATAATCACCTTGACTGTGTGTTCACTGAACACAAAAAAAATAAAAAAAAACAAAAATAAAAATTTGTATATATAGTGTAATTTAATGCAAAAGTTTATTTATCTATAGTATTGTTCAACTTTAACGTCTGTCATTAAGATTCAGATGGACTGATATGAGTTAGGAGATTTTTTTTTTTCTTCCATGAAGGAATAAGACCTTTTTGCAAATATACATGTCAAGTTTTTGTGTGTGAGTATATGCAAATTTTTGTAAGAAATTTAAAATATCTAACATTTTCATGGCCTGCTTTGAAAGTCACTTGTGCCAACTTTTGAAAAAATTGCAGCATAAACATGGAAACTGTGGTGTAGTAAATTAGCAGTATCTCCTTAATTCATTATATGGTGCTTGGCTACAGAAACACCCTCTCAAGAAGAAAGGAAAGTATTGGTGTAGTTTCATAAGTGTATTCTGATCACTCACACTGTGCTCCTCTGTGGTTTCTGTAGTTCTTTTTGATTCTGCAGTTTGAACTGTCAATAAAGTAAAGTGATCTTGTGAAGGTGAAGTGTTGCTTAACTTTTGACTTTATGCCAATTTTAGCTTTCAGCTTTCAGACTTTATGAACTTATGATTGCTTTCTTAGCTATAAACAACCTTGTCAACATCGGCACTTATCGTTTACCCCCTGGGAAGCTGGCGTATCCATGCTATTTCCTCCCTTGAAAAATGGCGATCTTCAAAGTAAATGAACATTTCGATTCACAGTATCCATTCTCATTTCATTTAGCAAATGTGCTTAGCTGTTGCCACGCAACAATGCTTTTCCTGAGTTAAACCCACACCCCCTCCCCAGCTGGCTCTACACTCTTCTCTCAGTCTTAAGTCACAATGTCACACTTTCTTGCAAGCGGGGGCTAATTTAGCACTCCTTTTTGGACACAGTTGGCATTCGATCCACGTAGGTGCAGGGTAATGAGATTGAATCTTGATGTGCTGAGCACATCCTGCTGGCGTGCCTCTCTTGCTGGGGACAGAGGACAGTGTGGAGCCCTCCCTGATATTACCTCTCCCTGCATGAGAGGACGCCGGTCGCTCTGCTGCTCTGCCATCCTGCCAAGCACTGATCCAATAAGGCTCAACACAAGGCTGGGATCGATACGGCATGTCCCACTGCCATGCACCCCACTCCTCGCCCTCATGCACACCTATTAGTTAGGGAATAATTGATTGGCCTACTGTTCATTATTCTTTTGATTTGGTGCTTTCATTAAATAACTGGGGCCTATATGTGTGCAGACTAGTAAGCTCTTACTATCCACAGCTGCTAAGAAGTGAATAGAGGCTTTAGAGTGAGCAGGAGAGCATGTGTTCTGGATATCATTGAGATTAGGGAGATCCTAGTTCATAACTGCTATGCTTCAGGAATAGAGAGATGAGCTACATCCACACAATAGGAGGAAAGTATGTGAGAGAGGAAAGTATTGTGTCTACTTCTTTTGTCTGCCTCTGTTTAAATTCATTATGTCCTGGAGGCATGCAGAGGATAATCTGCTTGTTTTGTCTTCATCGCCTGTCTCGAAAAAACAAACTTAATTTTTAACTGGTGTTTACTCTTGTCTTTCTTTCCCACCCTTTATGTTCCTGTCTATCCTCGCCTCCCACAATCTCCTGTCTAATTCCATCCATTTCCTCTTCCCTGCTTCCATTTTTGCCTGCCTTTTTTTCCCTCCACACCCATATCCCTGTCTCATGTAGCTCCACACCGACATGGACAGGAATGATGGACGCACAAAGTATGTGCTGCGAGGCGAGGGGGCTGGCTCTGTCTTTGTGATAGACGAGAAGACGGGGAACATCCACGTCACCAAGCCACTGGACCGTGAGGAGAAGGACGAGTACCGTCTCATTGCCACGGCCACCGACAGACAGACGGACCGAGCCCTGGAGCCCTCGTCACAGTTCATAATTCGGGTGCAGGACATCAACGACAATCCACCTGTCTTTGAACAAGGCCCTTATATCGCCACCGTGCCTGAAATGGAAAACATAGGTAAGAGAAGCAGCATGGTTTGGATTAGGATTCGTTTACTGCCAAGGGGGATAGAGGATGTACTATTTAGTTTAGAACTTTTGATTTACAGTTTTCAATTATTGTGTCCTTGTAACACCAAAAACTGTATTCCGCACACAAACTAATTTTAACTACTAGCACTTGGAGTTGCTGTAGATACATTCCAATATTGGCTTTGGACTGAAGATCGACATAATATTGTAGCACAAACAGATCTACGGAGATATCCAATGGCATGAATGTACTGCAACACAACTACTACTACTACTGGCTAACTCAACGTGTCACAGGAAAACAAGTCTGTTTTTTACTTGCTTCATAATTGCTGCCATTTAAATGACAAACATGCCACATTAGCTGTTAACAACTAACATTAAAGGGTAAAATATGTAACATTTTTGACATGTATAGTAATTATCCTCCTCAGTCACCCTTGCTGTCCTTGTGGAAGGGTATGGTGGTGTATTTACCTGCAGAGACGCTGCCTTCTGGCTCTATTTTCCTATATTCCTCGTCTTGCTGTCTTTGGGATGTTTATGGCTGTGGACCTTTGGGCGGTGAATTTATACCTGCACTGAACAGGGTGTGCAGGTGGAATTCTATAAAAAATGTAGGTTACTCTGTTTACATCTTCTCTCTCTGCTTCAGTCTTAATAATAATATGCTGCAGGTCTGGATGACAAACAAAACACAGAACAGGAAACATATGCAGGCTTAGAGAAACCTGTCAAGCACAGATATAAGGAAGAGCACTGGTTTTGGCCAGGTTTATTTGGGTTTAACCCTTTATATGGCACTCAGAAATACTCTGAAATTCCAAGTTTCAACCTTAGTGTGTTATTGGAGGACATAGCAAGACTTTATTATTTTTGGAAAATGTTTCACATTTTTTCATTGTTATGTAGAAAATCATGGTCAATGAAGTTACCATATTTGGTTCCTTTCTCATGAGTGAAAAAAATCCAATAAGTAAATATAAAAAAAATACAAGAAAAACACAGGGAAGGTGAAAGCAACATGTATTTTAGAACATTAGAACAACATAAGTGTTGATCCAGACCCCTGTCCACATCCACATGATCCCTTTGAACATCATTCCTTACATTAGTACCATTACTTCATGGTACCTAACAAAGCAGGTACACTCACTGTTCATACAGAGGTGGACCTTGCCGACCCTGTAGACCACATTGGACCCACTGTCCTCACTGTAACTGTTGCTGTCATTCTATTGCAATGTATGCAGAAATTACCAAAAAATAGTCACTTGCCTGATAAAGGGTTAAGAACACAACCGCTGTGAAATGCTTAGAAAAGAAAGTTTCATTTCATTACTCTCTCTACCTCATTTGTTGAAGGGAGATGGAGTTGGAGCTGTTAATTCTGAGATGTAACTTAACAGGAGTCCAAAATTAAAGCTTGCGTGCCTTGAACTGAAGGTTTATTTGGGTTAACCCTTTATCAGGCACTCATAAAAATACTTTGAAATTCCAAATTTAAACTCAGTGTGTTATTGGAGGACATAGGAAGACTTTATTACTTTTGGAAAATGTTTCAAAATTTGTCATTGTTTTGTAGAAAATCAAGGTCAGTGAAATTACCATATTTGGTTCCTTACCTGGAAGAAAAAAAAAATCCAATAAGTAAATGTAAAAAAAAAAAAAAAAGAAAAAAAAAATACAAGAAAAACACATGTAAGGTGAAAGGAACATGTATTTTAGAACATTAGACCTACATAAGTGCTGATCCAGACCCCTGTCCACATCCACATGATCCCTTTGAACATCATTCCTTACATTAGTACCATTACTTCATGGTACCTAACAAAGCAGGTACACTCACTGTTCATGCAGAGGTGGACCTTACAGACCCTGGAGACCACATTGGACCCACTGTCCTCACTGTAACTGTTGCTGTAATTCTATTGTAACCAAGTAATACCAAAAATAGTCACTTGCCTGATAAAGGGTTAAGAACACAACCGCTGTGAAATGATTAGAAAAGAAAGTTTCATTTCATTACTCTTTCTACCTCATTTGTTGAAGGGAGATGGAGTTGGAGCTGTTAATTCTGTGGTGCAACTTAACAGGAGTCCAAAATTAAAGCTTGCATGCCCTCAGCTGGGCAGTATTTGGGTTTAACCCTTTATATGGTACTCATAAAAATACTTTGAAATTCCAAATTTTAACCTTAGTGTGTTATTGGAGGACATAGCAAGATTTAATTACTTTTGGAAAATGCGTCAAAATTTTTCATTGTTATGTAGTAAATCAAGGTCAGTGAAGTTACCATATTTGTTTCCTTACCTGTAAGTGAAAAAAAAATCCAATCAGTAAATGTAAAAAAATACAAGATAAACACATGTAAGGTGAAAGGAACATGTATTTTAGAACATTAGAACATGACTTTTAGAACACTAAACCGACATAAGTGCTGATCCAGACACCTGTCCACATCCACATGATCCCTTTGAACATCATTCCTAACATTAGTACCATTACTTCATGGTACCTAACAAAGCAGGTACACTCACTGTTCATGCAGAGGTGGACCTTACAGACCCTGGAGACCACATTGGACCTGAGATTATTGACTCACTGTCCACACTGTAACTGTTGCTGCCATTCTGTTGCAACCAAATAATACCAAAAATAGTCACTTGCCCGATAAAGGGTTAAGAACACAACCGTTGTGAAATGATTTTAAGAGAAAGTTTCATTTCACTACTCTCTCTACATCATTTGTTGGAGGGAGATGGAGTTGGAGCTGTTAATTCTGAGATGTAACTTAACAGGAGTCCAAAATTAAAGCTTGCATGCCCTGAGCTGATGTTGTCTGTTTATGAGGCAAAAGGGGGATAGATATTTTGTTTAATTTCCAACTTTACATCACAGAGTTTAAAAACCCTTGTCCTTCCTTGTGCAATCAAAAAAACTGCATTCTGTACAAATACTGGTTTTAAGCACAGGACTGCTGCTTGCTGTCTTTTGGCTGGCATCTGACTTGCTCCATAACCAACAGTAAGTCAATTTAGTGTGTCTGTCTCATGCTCATACCAAGAATAAATTGCTAAAACAATGCCATCTGCCATCCACACACTAGTGAACAGTAAAATCCTTCATCACAAAATGACAATTGAGTCCAATCTTCGGTCCACAACTGAGCAGACATGAGAAAATCAGTGTTGTAGTTTAACCAAGTAACCTTTGTATAAAGCTGAACATGAGGCAACATAATGAAAATTCTACATTCATGAGACATCCTGGCCGAGGCAGACGCAAATCAAATCTGGCCTGTAATCACTGTCCTGCGATCATTTTTATTGGTAAAAAATAATCTCAATAGTAAGGATAAGAAGTACATTCTGTATATAAACCGTGTCTATGCCTCATAGGTTTCCTGTTTAATCAGACTAAAGTACCACTAGCCAGTCAGTACTGTCAAGCTCCAGAATGATGGATGTCCCTGTTGATCACAGCTAGAGAGTATGTTTTATTATTTCTGTCTCACAGGGGTGAGTTGTCTGCAGGCATTTCACTCAACACTGTCGAATTGGACTGTCTGTATGACAAACCCTTTGCAAGAAAAATGTGAAAAACTGAATAAAGTATAAAATATTAATTAATGGCGTTTGAATGAAAGAAGTGAAATTGTAAAACCACACATAACTACCGAGATTAACTGAAACATAATATGAGAATCTTTTGAAGTGAGACATGAACTAATCGTTGAAATACAATGCATATTAATGTAGCCGTAGATGCTGGGGTGTTTGACATCTGCAGCAATAAAGGAACCATCATACAACACAGGATTGCCACTGCTGCCTGGGTGGGTTTTGCATTCCATTATCATTTTGTACGCGGCCTTTTTAGGTGCAATGAATTTGAAATGGGTTTTGTATCATGGAAAAAATCTGCAGCACTTTACGAGGTTCAGTAGGTTATAATGCATGCATTCTTTTTCTTCCAACCTGATGGCAGACTGGGGGAGGATTTATTTTCAACTGAAGATGAGAACCGAATACTTCATCTAATATCAAAACATCATTGAAGAGTTTTCTGTTGGTGATGAAAAGGAATTCAGAATCCTGACTGACTCTCCTCCAAAGGGATCGATTGAATTGCTTACATTTACATTGCATTTTTTCAGTGTGCTTTTTTTTTGTCCTGCAACAAAATTATTTTGATCCTTATTTGTTTTGAAGGTACATTATTGACATACATATGACAAGATGCTCGCTGGCAAATTCACAACTCCAGCAAGACAAAATAGAGGATTATGCAATGCATGTACAGACAGTACATTATTAATCTGCAATGAAAAACACTGCATAGTAGATTCTCATCTTCTCATCAGTGGTAAGGTTTTTGCTTTGTAGTATACACAGAATTTGAGGGTTTTTCTGATTAATTGAAGAGGCACATGCTCAGAGGGTCTATAGTTGAGTCTTGACAGTTTCTTTTTATTGAGCCGGCCAATAATTGTATTCAAAACAAGCAACATCTTATGCCTTGAGCGGTTTCTAAATTATAGCACTTAATGGGCTGAAAAATAATTAAGTAAAAACAGAGATTAACCTGCTCTAGGTCTAATAAATGAACAACTCAGTGATGCATGTCCATATGATATGTTAATAAGAGGCCTTTTTGATCCGAGCTGTGTTTCTTCTTAGAGTTTTCAGTTTTTCAAAGTCAAATGAGCTCCTAGAACCTCTTTGCAAACACTTTGCTGTGTTAGAAATTCTGGCTGGCAGGTGCAGGGAGGGGGGAAAATGGAATATTCCCATCTGCACTGTTCCAACAGAGCTTTGTGTCCGTGTAGCACAAGTCAGAATACAAGGATCTGGGGAGTCCTGGGTGCCCTTTTCGGACACCTACATTGAGTTTCTAAAGGGCCTTCAGTACGGTTACAAGCTAAAAGTGGCACACAGTGAAGGACGTTTGTTCTGCTATAATTCTTTTATATGTAGGTCACATGCTTTACCTCCCTTCAGTTTCCTATATCAGTCCATTTTGGTGTTAACCCTGTAACGCCAAACATATTATACTGTATTTGGTACATGAGTTCTGAAGCTCTCTACATGATCAGTGTGATAGTTTTTTCTTGAAAACCTGATGTATACAATTAGATACACGTAATACACCGATAATCCACCAGGGGGGAGGAATTCGTTCACCAGAGGCCTTTCCAGTGACACTACAAGATTGTTACCTCTGCCAAGGAGGGGCGGAGGTTATGTTTTCATCAGGGTTTGTCTGTCTGTCTGTCTGTTTGTCTATTAGCAAGATAAGCTTAAAAGTTATGGACAGATTTGAATAAAATTTTCAGGAAATATTGATACTGCCACATGGAATAAATGATAAAATTTTGGTGGTGATGGGGGGTGCTTTTCTAGTTATTAACGAGGATGGAGGAAGAACTTTGGCAATTTTGAAAAGCAATTGCCAATTTGTTAGACATTTTTGTGTTATATTATGTTTTTGTTTGTTCAAAAATAATAATATTTGAGCATTGAGACCCGATGTATCAAATATGATACAAAATTGAAACTCATACATGGAAATTTATATTCAGAAAAAAAATGTTTGGGTTGTTCAGAAGGACCAAGAAAGGCTCCAGTTTCAAAGAACTGGAATTTTCTGTCAATGATTTAGTGTTTCAGGCTTTACAGGGTTAAATATGCTTTGTTTGCGGAAGTAAGTACATATATAGAGCTAAGCCAGCATTTCTAAACCACACAAATGGTAAATTACTGTTAAAATATAATATAAGTTTAACATTTTACAATGTCCAATAGATGAGTTTTCTTCATTTCTTTTCAGCGGCGAGCAGGTCAGGCAGTTCTGTTCAATTTTATTCCTCTTTTTAGCATGAAATTGCATCTGTTTCCGGCTGCTCGAGCCAGACAGAGGAAATATCACGGCTGGACTTTGCCAATATGCGTACACAGACCTCTCCAAAATGTAAAATCAAAATACAATTTAAATGCAATGCAGGCTCAGTATGTAATGGCTTAGATTAATGGTTGATCTTTAATAACACTGTCACAGTATCTGCCTGTAGGATGTATGGAACCCTTCTGTTCTCTGATTAAATACCTGTGGAGGTTATTCAGCAGTGGGAATGATACAGTGCTATACATATGCTCAATCTACAGTCTCTAATTTAGAAGTTGTGCAGGTTGTAATTATGAACTGGTCAAATAGTGTGGATTATTATAACATCAGGAGCTCATATTATAGTCACACAAATGCATTAAATACATTTCTCACCACAGCGTTAGCAGCTGTGGCACATCATTGCTGGTTTAAATGTAGCGCACAGATGTGAATATCAGAATACAATATTGTCCTTTTCACATACAAAAGAGAGTAATAGGAGAAATAGATTTCATTGTGTAACACCAGAAGAAGACATAATGTTCCTATTAGTGTTGCTGCTTATTCATATTCCAGTTGTGTATAGAGTGATGCTGCTTTGGGACGCTGCTGCTTCCAGACAAGTTTCCTCTCGGCTCATTAGGAAACTGTTTGCTGCCTTTAAAACAGGATGAGAAACTAGTGTGATTGGCCATAAGTGAAACCTTCCGTGACTCCACCTGTGAATAATATATTCCTCCGATTAATTATGTATTCACCCAACTTCTCATACTCTTTGTGCTGTTCTACACTAGGTTTGTGTTGGTACTAACTAAATCACAAGAATTGCTCGGTCACATCCACCTGCACTGCCGCCCCAAGTTAGTGCATCTGCCAAAGCAAATTCATATCTTAGTCTATGAAGCAATACACTGTGAAATGCTCTTACTGTCGCAGAATTGTAGATTTTTCAGAATGAGCAAATTCAGCCAAGACTCCTTGTAGGAAAGAAAAAGTGGGTTTCCGGGACAAACACCTTGAAAACACTTGGAAGAACATCAAACTGTAAATCTGAAGGTACATGATGAAGTTTCTGTTTGAACATTGTCTTGTTATTTTCTCATATTGATGTACAGCATATCAGATGTTTACTTCCCAAAACAACTGTGGAACTGTTTTCAGCCACAGCGAAGTGAAGCTGTGTGTTGTATATTGTACACTACATACAAAACACAGAAATTATCATTAGAGTTTGATGTAACAGCTCTCAGATGAACAAAAAATCCAACGTAACCATTTTATCAACTTTAACATTATCTTACTCTTTGGAAAAAAAAAAATCATTTTCATTTCATTGTCATTTAAACAGCTGTGACATGTCACAGCCGCAGTGACCTGATAATATTTCTATGACCACAGAAAGATCATGCACAATGTGAGAAGAGTGTTCAGAATTGAAATGAAATGAAAGGTAAGGGCAGGGGTAGCTGGGGGTTTTACACTCATATTGCACTGAGATGTTGGAGTGACAATAATTGTTGGAGATTGTAATTCAGAGCACGACTTCAGAGTGCCTGTAGGAAACAGTTTGTATGTACAAAAAGTACTCTAATCTCCATTTAAACTCAGCTCTGCCCCTTGAAAATGGGTTCTACTTTGAGGTGCACTCTTGCCTTTTAAAAGCACAGAGCAATGCATTCAGGAAAACTTTCAAATTTACCCCAAGAAGTGGATATTATTTTAAATATTTCACTTCTAAACTGGTTACTTTAGAAAGTTCAGCAAATTGGCCTGAGGTCCATGCCATCTGCCTCCTAATTTTTTTTTTCCAAACATCAAGGTCCCTCTTGCACTGAATTGTTTAATTCAGATTAGAATAATGACCCTGCCAGCAGTCTGCCGGGGTGAGCCCCAAGGAGAGGGGTGATGGAGATGAGCACTATTTAGTAATTCTATCAGCTGCCTTATGAGTTCCTGCTGCTTATAGCAGCTCAGTCCTCAGATTGAGTTGTTCAGTCAATCATGGGTTCAATATTTACTTGACGATTCAATATTTACTTGACGATTCAATATTTGCCAAGGTGCTTTGAAGCACGCACAACTGAAGCGATAGTGCAGCTATGAGGATCCTGCGAATGGTTTGTTACATGATAGATTTAAGGCTGAGGGTAGGGGAGAGGGAGGTGTTGGTGTCTAATCTACAGCAATGAGACACTGATGCTAGGTGTGCTGGAACTGAGCCAGTTCCCCTCTTGTGTCTGCAAAGTGTTTTGTGTTGGTTTCACCCGACTGCGTATAAACATCTTGCCAGATGTGTATCTGCATTCTGGGAGAATGACTCACATTTAAAGTTTAACCTTGAGCATAAATATTGAAACCTAATATAAACTAGGGAGCAATTCCTATTGCTTTTCCCAGGAGGAGAAATGTCTTATAGTAAGAACATGCGTTCCAGATGGGTGCATGGCACTGTGAATATTTGATCCTTGTGGATTGTGTCTGTCTGTAGTTGACTGGCAGCCTGCATACCAATACATTTCTCCGCTTTGCACTTGTTGCATCAACCTCAGAGCCAAGCTGTTTGATCCCAGAGTCTGATTAGTTTTCAGTGCTGTCAAAAGAAACATTTCTCTCTACTTATCTATGCATATGCTCCTGCACTTATCTACAACACCAATAGTGAAAAAATCCTAAAACATAAAGAGATTTCAAGCACAGATGCTTTGTAGTCTGCATCAGTCTGAGAGCATAACTGCTTCAGTTAGTGAATGCTTTGAAATAAAGACAGAAATTAAAGATAGTGCTGTAGAGAAAATGCCTTCAATTGAGGAAAAAAAAATCATATAATAATAATAATAATAATAATAATTATAATTATAATAATAATAATAATAATATAATAATAATAATAATAATAATAATAATAATAATAATAATAATAATATTGTGGTTCCAAGTCTCCACTCTGCCTAATGCTTGGTCTCTGTTACTCACTTTGTCTATGTGGTACACTAACCGCTGTACATTGGTTCGGGGGCAGTACATTCTGTAGAGTGGAGCTCAGTGTGGTTCAGCCTGTATCTGCGCTATACAAGTGCTGACACATGTCAATCTCTGTGCGAGTTTGGAACGTCACTGCAAATTAAACTTCTCTGTGAAGAAAGTGGTTTCCCAAAATTTAGTTTTTAATTTGTCTGTCTCCGCACTATCCTCAATCATTTGTAATATTTTGCAGCTGTGAGTATCTCTGCTTTTGTACTGATTTGTGTGATAATAGTCCCCCTGAAGAGCACTTTGGAAAGATTTATTTGAAATCTTGTATTTAAAGTAGACAATGATAGCACATTAGACCACTTCATCAGAGAACACTATCATACGTTACAGGTGGTTTTATCACCAAATTCTAGAGTTTAACAATTGTTTCATTCTGTCTAAGCTTTGTTTTATTATTGTTTTTGTGATGTAGTTATGTTCCCAAACATTAAGACCAGATCTTTAAAGGAGATTTTTAAAAAAATCCTAAATATGGATTTTCCACCAAAATCTATAAAGGGTGATGTAGATCTGGGTCATCAACTTAACCCAAAATAACTTTTAATAACTTTCAATCCACTAATCCTGTCTATACACAAATATGAAATCCAGGTAAAATGCATTTTCTCATCTTTTCATGGTCATCAGATATGACCCATTTGGACATTCAGAGGTTCTGTAGTGAACGTGGAAACACTGTCATCTTCTGCAACATTAATTCACCAGTAAAAACTATGTAGTTTGATAAATGATAGTAGTTGTAGATGTTAGTTAACACTATACTTTGCTGAAAAGGCCTCTTTGTTCTGATATAATAACTTTTATATTATCTTTTGTAAAAATCTACATGGTCTGTAAATTAAATATAGCAAAATAAAAGATTGTCATGGGAAAAAAATGCAGAGGATAAATAATGATAAATAACTTAGGGATGGAGAAATCCTCACAAAAATATACTAAGAGGCATTAAAAATGCAACAGGTACTAATGTACAAAATTTAACATTTAAAACTGAATATCACAAAAACAACTAAATGTAGTGACGAAGGCAATAGTTCCTCATTTCATGCAGTAGTATGGCGAATTCTAGTTAATGTGTTCATGTGGTGAAAACATTAGTTTGATACATTACCCACTTGCAGATTAATCCACTTAATTAATAATCTTTTTTTTTTTTTTTTTTTTTTTTTTTTTTTTACAATTTCCTGCTATTCCACTGCCTATGAAAAGTCTGGCTTCAAATGCAAAGGTTTCTCCAAAGTCCCAATGCCACAACTAACACAAGCAGGGATCAAACGATGGGCATGTTGATCACTGAAGAGTCGCTGCACAGTTTGAGGTGCATCCTGCAAGAAGCACTCTTGGCTGAGTGGGATCGAATTCCACAGAGACAGACTGACACTCTGGTGACTTCAATGCCACCAAGAATACAGGCACTATTGGGAGAAAATGGTGGACACACACCTTATCACACTGGTTCTCAACCTTTTTTGGCTTGTGACCTCATTTTAACATCACAAATTTCTGGCAACCCTAGACATTCAAAACGGTGCCATTTTTTTTTTTGCTAAAATTCATTTGTTGTTGATCATGTAATAGTTTGCTCTACTATGTTTCAAATAAACATTTATTTTAGATGACATTTAGTTTATATAATGTATGTTATTATGGACGGAGGCAGTAAAGCCAGGTGTAGATTACTGCACAAAGTGAGAATTTTATTTTCCTTGGTCAGGATATGTACAGTCAGTCCAGCTTGGATTTACAAGGCTGACAATTAATACTGACCAAACAATAACTCAAACTATGAATTATGAAAGAGCTGCAGCATCTGAAACCGACCACAATGAACATTTGAAAGATAAACAGAACCACAGTGCTTCAGTTTCAGCTTCACAGTTTGTCATGTCTTATGTGTTGTGACTGTCTCTCTCAACTCACCATATATTTTTTATTAGTACGTTTTTATTTTCATTATTATTTCATTATCAATTACTACAAATTTCAGGCGACCCCATTTGAATTCCAGGCTGAATTCCCAAGGTTGAAAAACACAGCCTTATCGAGAATGTACAAACTGTAGGATCCAGAAGGAATGTATTCCTTCTAACGTACAGTTATTGATGCCTGAAAAGTGTTACTAACCTTGTCCATATAATGTATTATGACATTTTGCAATTGATTTAATGCTAATTCTAATAAAGTTTAAGAAAACTTTACATTGTTCTAGGTCTTTAAGGATTAAATAATTGGATTAAACCGTGAAAAAGAGTAGCCTATATATACACATAAGAGCATACAGAGGTTTTCATATAGGAATTACAGTTTCCCACTTGGGATTAATAGTAAAGGTAAAGTCTTTCTCACTCCTCTGGGTTTTTTTTAACTCTCAAAATAGCCTTGGTGCAATATTTTTTTACATCTGCCATCTGTCACTTACTTCTCTGATTCTTAATGATCCCATTCACCACTACCTATAACACACACTCCCTCCACCTATCTTTTCCATAGTGATACTGTCATGGCTTTGATCAGAAATAAAGCAGCAGCTGGTCCCTCATATTCCCCTGTTCCCACATAACTGTATGACTCCAGTCCCAGAGGAGGGGGAGTTATTCCCCCTCCACTATGGTTAAATATGGATTTGTAGGAATAGACCATATATAAAACATGTTTACTGTATTTCATATGTTTTCATTTTTTTGGCGACAATTTTCAAATTCTTCCCTCACAAATTGCCAATCCACGAGCCGTAGAAAGGAGATTTGAGAGCAAGCGGTGGGAGAAGGAGGTAGTTGAAGAGACAGACGGTCCGATTGAGAGAAGGGGCAAAAGGGAATTGGAGACGGAGATGAAGAGAAATGAAGTGAGACAGAGGGAGTCTGAGGTGGGCGGATGAAGGGGGGTGGGGGGGTGAGCTGCGGGATAGAAGAGGCAGAGGGTGTCTGGGTGAATGTGTGTGGGGGGGGTTTGAGAATGAAGTATTTGTCACACTGCCGTCTGAAAGAGATTGAAAAGGAACAGGAAAGAAGAGTGGTGGTTGTCTTGATATAAAGCTCCGGTGACCTTAAAATGCAGTTGTATTGTGTCCTCTTAGCTTCAGCTCTGCTCTGTTCACACCGCTTTTATTCCCTTTGTACCCTCTCTGATGTGTTACCTTTCTCTCATTTCTTTCCCTTTTTATTCTTTACTCTATTCTTCCTGTCCTTGCTCTACACTCCTCCTCTCATTGCCTTATTCTGTGTCTTCTTTCTCTCTACAGGCACGTCTATAATCCAGGTGACAGCGACAGATGCTGATGACCCAACTTATGGGAACAGCGCCAAGCTAGTGTACACACTGGTGCAGGGCCAGCACTATTTCTCTGTTGATCCCCAGACAGGTGAGTGTGTTCATGTTTATGTCTGTGTGTGTGTCCATCGTAATGCTGTTAATTACTCGCACGCGGGTGGGGAAATGTAAAAGATACGCAGATGTCGAAAAAGCAAATACACTTATGCTGCAGAAAGGCAAATACACTCAAGATGTTGAAGAGCAAACATGCACACTGTAAGAAACAAACAAATGAAATCACTCATGAATGATGGAAGATACACATAGAACAATGCAAAATGTATGTGCGTGTGTGGGTGTGCAGTTGGACACACACTACACTACACTACACTACACTACACTACACCCAGGTGTGCACAAACATTCAAACACAGCTTGTGCTCATATCCCAGAATGTATAGGACTGCAGGCACAGAAGACAAAACACGCCTCTGTGTCTTCCCCCTCCCCTCCCACACTCTCACGATCAAACTAACACTTTGCCCCTTCGTGCATCCCCCGTTCTCTTGTCACACTTAGTCATCCATCTTCTCCTCTTCCCCTTTTCCCTCATGTACCCTCTTAACTA
Source organism: Sphaeramia orbicularis (assembly GCF_902148855.1). Lineage (NCBI taxonomy): Eukaryota > Metazoa > Chordata > Actinopteri > Kurtiformes > Apogonidae > Sphaeramia > Sphaeramia orbicularis. The sequence goes on from NC_043973.1 coordinate 42,271,808, forward strand.
CCCAACTCTCCAACACACACAGTCGTGTCTCTCTATCTTTGTGCATACACTCCCTGGCTCTTTACTCGAACTTTAACCTAACTAGATGGCTGGAGAGTCAGGTGGAGAGTCGGCTTGTAACCGAAGGGTTGCCAGTTCGATTCCCTGGACTGGCGAAGAGTTGTTGGCTGTTGTGCCCTTGAGCAAGGCACTTAACCCCCCCCCCATTTGCTCCCCGGGCACCTGACATGGTGAGCCCACTGCTCCTAGCATGCAGTGTGTGATTCATGATCTAGTGATGGGCTAAAGGCAGAAGACAAATTTCAGTGTGTGGTGCATGTTTACATGTATGACAAACTACTACTGACAAAATAAAGATTCTGTACTATTCAATTAAAGTCTTACCCCTAGAATGTTCTGAGGGTGAACCACAGTGTCCCCACAATGCCAAAATGCCCTCCCAAATATAGACAGCTATGCTGCGTTCCAGGCAACCCGTAACTCGTGTTTCTCCAACCTTCAGCTGGTGAAAAGGCACTGGAACGTAAGTCAAACCTGTGACTTCTCACCCATGAACTCGTACTAGATCGATGTACACCCAATTCCGAGTTCTGACGTCGCATAGCAATGGCAGCCCCCGTGGATACTGTGTTTATGCAAATTGTTTATTAAAACAAGGTATTGCTCTGACATTATTTATCTGAAAATGTTCTGCGTAATCAGCAGCTACTCTAGCATTAGCTAGTTTTCAGTCCATTGAGTGCAAGAAGAAATTAATACCAAATATGTATCCAAACATACAAATAACATAACATAAAAGGTATAACAGCTTCTCTTGCCTTATGCATCATTTTTACTCCTCTGTTTCCCTCAAATAAGCAAAGAGCAAACACCTTTGGCGATAGAAATGAGTGTAAATGAGCATAACGTAAGGTCCGCCATGCTGGTTTGTTTATATCTAGCTACTACAATTCCTTGCACTCAAACAGTTTGGCATGACCTGCCTGGAATGTTGCAAAGTTGTGAGTCGTGGTTTGAAGTCGTGACTCATGGGCTCAAAAAACGGCCTGGATCACAGCATAAATACTGCAAACACAACAATACAAAGAGAACATTGCATTGACTCACACTCAGTTCATGGAGACTTAAGCCACAACATGCTTCACCAAAGGGCAAGGGCCTCAGCTCCAAAATGAAGCCACAGTTTCAGAGCTCAGGTTGGCACCAGAAAATACTAAAAATACTAAGTCAGGTTTTTTTTTTCCAGCAGTCATTTTGATGTCATCTGTTTTATTCTGAACTTCTAACAGGTGATGTGGCTGAAGTACCTGAAAGGAGTGATATTTTAGCTTTTTGAAAATGGAATTATGCATTTTAAAACATTTCCCTGTGGTCTACATAAACTGTAAATGCTAAGCTTGGGTCTGAATTCTTCATTAATTCAACTCCACAGGTCCATCTTCAACCGTATTTCTGAGTAATGACACCAAGACAGGCCCTTTAAATGCACGAGCCACTTCAGGCCCCGCCCCCTCCAGGTTGTTGACTGTACTGCTCTGTCCCATTCAACCAACAATTGAACAATTTAGGTAATCAGTTCAAAGTTTGGACATATATTCAGTTTTTACTACAACTGCTGCCGCTGACAAACAATTATGGCGTATTCTGAGAAATGTTATGTCGTGATGTAACTAGTTGTAGACATAACAAATCAAGAAGGAATTAAAACAGGTTGTAGAAATCCACTTGATTTTTGCCGAAATGAATATAAAAATAGTTTTGCAGCACCTTGAGGGTTCAAATTCAAATTTTATGAACTATTAGGGTCCTCAAATACACAAATAAATGAACCAAAGACTAATAAAAGTGGGTTTAGCTAAATATGACCTCTTTAAAGTTGTAATACCGCAATCAGCAGCCAGGACCGGTTTCAATTGGATTCCACAGACTTACACTGAACTTCTCTCTAAAAATTCAATTCAATTTTCAGTCAAGTTTTTTAAATTTATTTTTTTCCCCCCAAGAGTCATTCTGGTCTCATCCATTTTATCTGAACCCTCTAAAGACAGATCTGTTCCATCATTATTCTGGTCCATCTTTATTTTTTTTCACTGTTAATCAGATTGCAGGTCAAATAGAAGCGTAGATGTCTGCCTTGCTGGGTTTGGATTGACAGGTTGATATGACGGCTCCATCGCCTCCTGCATCTGAGTTTTGGAGTTTCATATCATTTCATAAAACATGTTTATTCCTGAGAGACAGCTTGACTGTAGTTGTTTTTAATAAGTTTGGTAGAATTGCTTTATTATACAGGGTTTTATGAAGTTTGCTCTTCTACCAGGTCAGTAAGGTCACTTCTGACCCCCTGTACCTGTAGTTCTGCACTTTTGTCCAAATATTTGTCCAAATATGGTCACTTTTGGGAGGTATCAGCCTAATCACAACCTACTGGCTTCAAAATGGGAGTTTAGAGACTAATGGGTGCCATCACAATTACTCTGTTCACTAATTATATGCAGTCTTTGTATCTGACCTTAAACCAACTGAAATTTAATGATTTATATTGAATTCCATAAACAGGCCAGATCCTCACAATTCACAGTGGAAAGAGATTTATTTCTCTATAAAGTATGAATACATAGCCATGCACACATGTACACATTCACTGTCATACACAGCCCCCCCCTCCCTGGTTCATTTCAGTACGAGTTTGGCAGAAATGTATTCATGCTGCCAGGGCCTGTGTGCATCGTGCAAAACACAGCAGCAGAAGCCTAATGTTATTATTTCTGGATGAAGCAAAAACAAAAAAGACGTGTGTTCAAAGAGAGATGTCAGTAAAGGTTTGTGAACTATTACGCAGGACAGATTACAGGGGGCTCAAAGGACCTGTCTGACGTGCATGTTCTCAATATGCCTCAGTGTCACGCACGTCACCCAAGGGCAAATCGTTGAAGGCTGAACTGAAGGCTGGTAGCTTTAGTCTTTGTTTTAATTTATTATGATTACTTTTTTTAGGATTGCACCTCGGAGGGAAATCATGACTCAGTTGACTCAGACATTGAGTTCTAGCTGTCTGATGCTGTTAGATTGACAGGGCACATATAAACACTTAACTCACAATGAGGCTGTTAAAGCCCAGCTGTCAATTTTTTTTTTTTAACTCAGTATGTGGGAGTACGTGTCTGTGTATGACTGTTTGTTGTGCCTACGTGGGTCAAAGGTAGCCGATACTTCAGTTTTGCTTGTTGAATGTCAATGTTGGGTAATTGATTGCTTTGACGGGTGAGGATCTCTGCAACTAGCGAAGACTGCTGCAGTGGTTTTTGAAATGCTAATTGGGGGGGGGAATATAAGCCTAATTCCACACGGTGCACATCAGCTATGACACTTTAAAGGGTTAGTATTCTAAACATGCATTCCCCCCTCTCTTTTCTTCTCTCTTCCCTCCGTCTCTTGTTTCTAATCACTGCATTTCTCTTTCACTTCATCACCAAAGGTCTTATTCGAAACATACATTCAGACTCGAGAACATTTGCTCATTTCTTCGTCTTATTTTGCTCACGAATTCTGCTCAGAAACCTGGGCTTGTTCGTTAGTATTCAAAACAGCCTGGATTCAATGCAATTCACCTTGAGCTGCCAACTCATCCAGGCTTGTGTTTTGGCTGATGTTGGGTGAGAGAAGGCAACATTTGATGTGCAACTCCAATCATATGTAGCAGAATGAGGTCATTTACACAGAGGAGTAGGACGACGTTGGAAATGTGTAAGTGATGCGTTTTGGTGGTGTTGTTAAAGAGTGTGAGACACAGAGCGACATTTTCCACTCTGTCAGCGTGTCTGACTTTCTGAGTGTGGTGATTTATCATTTCCATATGAGCTTCTTACTATATCTATGTGTATACAGTAGTTGTGTGTTACTTTGTGGCTTTAACAGGACACTGAGTAATATATTATTGCCATCAAATGACAACTCCATGTCTCCAAAATGTCAGAAAAGCTGTCAAATTGTCAGGAAAAGGAGTTACATCTCCAGCACGATGACAGCATGTGGTGACTTTGTCCAGTAGGTTTTGAAAAGGAAGAGCGGGTCATAAAAGAACTTCATCTGTCAATTAGACTGAAAGCATGTAAATTATACAAACTGAAGTGTCAGGGTTTTCACTCACCTTTTGATAATGTTCACAGAGCTGCTGTCATCAGTGACAGCACCGGCGGGAAAAGTACTTCAATCCTTTACTTAAATAAAAGCTGCACCAATATACCATAAAACCTCTGTGACAGGTCAATGTTCTGGTTCTAAAAGGCCATTGTGTGACTATGAATATGATCAGCAAGTGTACATAAAGTATTAAATCTAGAATCTAGTCATTTAACAAATTGGGCCCTTTGGCAGCATTAATGAATGATGTGTATTTGATTGTATTCACTGATGTTATAACGTCTAATTAAAGTTTTTAAAAATGCAACGTTTTTAATATTTTAATAATCATACCTGCCATATACCGTATTTTAATTATAACTGCAGCTCGACTGAAAAGTAATTAAATTTGTCAGTTTAATGTAGTGTTGTAACACAATCATTTCCAACAATGACTATAAATAGCTGGGTACTCATTTAATGAAATGCATAAGGACAAACACAGATTTCTTAGTGAGGATGATGGACAGATAATGCGCTATTGGGTTAAAAATGTTAATTTATAGATATTTTTTTACGTTTTCCTTCAGAAATGTTTCACTCAAAAGGACTTCTAATTAAAAAATATGGCCAGAATTTGTGTTTATTATTATTTTTTTTTATACTGAACTACACCTGTCAGGGCACTCAGGTGTAAAAACTACATAACAGAGACTATTTTTACATGATGTCCAACATACAGTTGCGGAAAAAATTATTAGACCATCAAAAGTCATCAAAAACAATGGTTATGCAATCAAGTACTAACTCCTGTGTGTATCATGTGACTAAAACAGACAGAAAAGAAAACATGGAATGCCTAAACGCACTGTTTTTGGCAGCACAATGCCATTTTTTTGGTTTGATTTTGGTTATTATCAAGAAAACATAGAAAATAGCTAGATATCAGCTGTTAAATGAAACTCTTATGAGCTATTTTTGCTGTTATTATTGTATTTGCCCAAATAAATGTACCTTTAGTTGTACCAGGCATTAAAATGAACAAGAAATTGAAGAAAACAAGGGTGGTCTAATAATAGAATTTATGATAAAACAAAAAGTGTTTACAATATTCTTTTCTGCAACTGTATATGGTTTTCATATCTATATGTTAGGTATTAACAATTTTAGGGCTTCTAAATTTGGCTGTGCTTGTAGTTCTTTAAATCACATCAAAGCTGTCCCAATGGACTGTTTGACCTCTTAAAAGAGCTCAAGTATCTGGACAAAACTCAAGTAAATTACAACGTATTAACATTAATAACTCCAGGCCTAATGGCATAATGGGAAGCAGAGACCTATGACCTTTTATTATTGACTCACCAACATTAATAACTGCGGTCTTGATGAAGTCTTTAGAAAAGGGGCATGTTTTACCCAGCTCATTACAGCCACGTACATCTGCAGTTATAAATCTTAATAAAGTATCTAGATGTATTCATTTGAACTCAGATTCTGAAAAGTACAAAGAACCTCCTCAGGAAGAGAGAAAAAAAAAGGTCTGCAGTTTTATTACAAATACATGGCTGTCCGATGCACTGCTGATGAGTTAACGAGAAAGTTTGGTGAGCAGCGGCTTCTAAAAATGTCTTATATCTTTACAAGATACTCTTTTGTTTAATGTGTGAGAAGAGCTGGATGAGATCCCAGTGTGCAGGCAGCTTTTTGTTCCACACCAGAGCCCAAGCCAGAAAGTGTATTTTAGAAGCCAGAGGGTTCAGTAGCTGGTAATCACTGAGTCATAAATATTGATCAAAAAACCCTTTTAGTCCCACACAGATATATTATGGTCATTTGGTACCATTTCACCACGGGGGGAAACGCTGACTTTTTCCTGCTTTATATTCAACTCGACCACCCTGATGCCACTTTTTGTGTGTGTTCACCAGGTATTCTGCGGACAGCTGTGCCCGACATGGACAGAGAGACCCAGGACCAGTACCTAGTGGTGCTTCAGGCTAAGGATATGGGGGGTCACTTGGGAGGATTATCGGGGACAACAACTGTCACTGTGAGGCTCACTGATGTCAACGACAGCCCTCCACGCTTCACCCAGAGTGAGTAACTCAGCAGCTTATGACATCCACATGCCGAGAATGAATGACTGCCAGGCAACATAATAGAAGAAAATTACACTATGTTGGACAGACTGTGCTTCCTATGTGTACATATACTATATCGTAATTGATTCTATGCAACACCTCCCACATTATCCCAAACAACGCATACAAATAGTACATGTATTCACCATGCAGCACTCCAACTTGGTTCTGAAAATGCATTATTAGTGTTCATTTCACCAGCATGGAGAGCCAGATTGTTGAGGCTTCACCTCATTATACTCAACACTGCAGCAAGTAAGATGTCAGTCACAGTTAAGTAACTGAAATTACGTTAATTTTGTTGTGCTCATAATAACTCTGCAGTACCTTATTATAGGGCACACACTATGGGAAAAAAAAACAGCAGGCTGCATAAACAGTGTTTGTTTTGGGCAGAAGACTTTTTGGACCTTTTTGACCTCCAAGTCCTGTCAGGAATTTCACTGCGGCACTCAGGTAGAAGAGCCTCCTGCACAGAGCCTCGTCAAAAATGCAGTCATGGGTTTTATTAATAATAATAATAATAATAATAATAATAACAATAATAATAATAATAACAATCATCATAATCACAATCATAATAATAATAATAATAATAATAATACTTTTTATTTGTATAGTGCAGGGGTGTCAAACTCAGTTCAGGGGCCGCATTCAACCCAATTTGATCTCCAGTGGGCCAGACAAGCAAAATAATAACAGTGAAAAAAGTAAAATTATATTATGATTAGGTTTAGATCTACAAAGTTTCCTTAAAAATCTGAATAACATCAACAGCTTGAATTGTCTTCAGAAAAACAAGTGCAATTTTAACAATATTCTGTCTCGGTTTATCAGTTTATCATTTACACGTACATTAAAATCGCACAAAACATTTAGTAACAGGCAGAATATTGGTCAAATTGCATTTACTTTTCTTAAGACATTTTCGTTTGTTCATTTTTGTTCAGGTTATTCACGTTTTTTGTAAAAGTATAGTTTGGTAACATAAACATTTTCATGTAATTTTACTTTTTTACACCAAAAAAACAAAGAAAGAATTTGGGGTTGTCATTATTTATAGGTTATAATGATAATATTTTACTGGTTCTGACCCACTTGAAATCTAATTAGACTGTATGTGTCTGTATGTGGAACCTGAATTAAAATAATTTTGACACCATTGATTGTTAATACCTTTAGTGTAATTTTTGCATTTCACAAATCCATCCCGTGGGCCGGATTGGACCCTTTGGCGGGCCGGATTTAGCCCCCGGGCCGCATGTTTGACACCTGTGGTATAGTGCTTTTCATGGAACTCAAGGACACTTTACATACAGCAGATGAAAAAGCAGAAACTAAGCACATTAAAAAGAGTTAAAGCTGGTACAGAAGGCAGGTATATAAATATGAAACAGTCAAACATTAAAAGTAATCTTAAATAAGTGAGTTTTTTAAAGGGATTTGAAGGTGCTGAGGTCGGAGCAGTGTTGGATGGTAGGTGGGAGAGAGTTCCAGAGAGTTGGGGCAGCAATAGAAAAAGCTCTGTCCCCCCCAGGTTTGGTGCTTGGTTTTTGATGGAGGAGCTAGGAGGTGAGCAGAGGAGGATTAGAGGGGGTGAGAGGGGGCATGGGGCTGAAGTAGGTCAATGAATGTGTGTGTGTGTGTGGGGGGGATTGGTGTTGGAGGGCTTTGTGGGTGAGGAGGAGGATCTTGAATGTTATTCTATGTTTGACAGGGAGCCAGTGGAGATGTTGGAGGACGGGGGTGATGTGTTCACGTGATCAGGTGTGGGTGAGGAGACAGGCGGCAGAGTTTTGAATGAGCTGGAGTTTATTAAGGAGTTTTGAGGGTAAACCATAGGGAAGGCTATTGCAAAAGTCAAGTCTGGAGCAAGGTTCTAATAGTTTTAGATTTTTCATTATAGTTTAGTTTTATTTAGTTTTGACTTTTTTTCTCTAATTCAGTTACTTTTAATTTATTTTTAGAGCAGGTTTGCTAGTTTTTGTTAGTTTTTGTTATTTTCTAAATGCTTTGCTTTAGTTTAGTTTTAGTTTTTTCATATACTCAGTGCCAATGAAAACGCAACACTTGAATGTGTTTTATTGTTCCTGAGCTGCATCAATATGTTTAAGCTTCACCTGTATAAGATAATCCCAGACAATTTCTTAACAACCTGAGACGGGTTGAGCTATTGTCACGCTTGAATGAACTTGTCTGCATTCATAAGACTTGTTTTTCTCATTGCTCAGCAATGAACTGCTCAACTTAAGCAACTGTGGTCAGTTAAGGAGTGGTCATGTTCTATATATAAAGGCAAGCTGAAAAGCATGAAAATCATTTGCAATAACTCAGCGATGCCTAGACTGACACGTGACCAAAGATGCCATGCTATGGGGCTCCTGGAGGCCGGAATCTCTGCTCGGCAGGTTGCGCGCCGTTTTGGATGCAATGTGTCCACCATAGTCAGGATGCAACAGAGGCATGAAGAAACTGGCTCAACTGCAGACAGACCTCGCCCTGGACGAGCACGTGTGACCACGCCACAGCAGGATCGCTACATTGAGCTGCAGCACCTCCGGGACCGCTTTGTGACTTTTGGTTTTGGGGGTCCTTGAGTTTCTTTCTTTATCCTTATTTTTTGTCAACAAATTTGGATGTGATTTTTTATTTTTACTGTATAGAAATGGCCTATGATTAATTCCAAAGAGCTTATGGAATAAGAATCCTCATCGATTTAAAAAAAATATAAGAATCTTCAAGTGTTGCATTTTCATTGGCACTGAGTATATCTTTTCTCTTCTTCTCCATCGTATTCAAATAAATCCCAGACAGGACTTCGCTGTTTTCTCCCAACTTTAGTCTCTATGTTTCCAGGTAGAGTGGGGACCAGAAGACGACTCTAAACCACAAGTGACCACAACTGACAGACCGTTAAATATCATATGGTGCAAGCAGCTAAAATTGGTTGAGGGAAATAAATTGATTTCATATCAGTCTGACGTTGACAAAGACAAAAACTAAGGGAATTTTATCCATAATTTTTATATGTTTTAGTCAGTTTTGTAAGTACACAATACAGTTTCAGTTAGTTATCGTTTTTTTCTTTTAATTATAGTTTTTATTTATTTCAGTTAACGAAAATGTTTTTACAATTCCAGTTTTCGTCATTTCATTAGTTTTCATTAACGATAATAACCTCGGTCTGGAGGTGATAAAATCGTGAATGTGTGTTTCATCTGCAGGAAGGGAGAGAGATGAATCAAATCTTTCCAGTGATGGATTTTCAACTGCAAGTGTACTGTCAATAGAAAAGAAATTACTACAAAATACCGCTGTGATTTAGACCAAACATAGATATTCTTTTAATATAATTTGACTGTGTTTGTGACTGTGAAGTTATTTAGGGATAAATGTAAAGTGCCTACCCAGTGTGCAGCTTTGTGACTTTTATTGTTGACAAATTGAATTAGTCTACAGTTAGAACACTTACACAAAATTAGTCCCTCTCGTAATCAAGTTAGACTATTAGATCTCACTGCCTTAGCTGGATACTATGAATGCGAATGTGCTGGTTAGTATCCTTCCCATAAGGCACTTCTCTTGCTTTTCTGTTTACTTTCCCTGCTGTTGTTGCACAGAATATACTGAATGTGTCTGATGCTGTCTGAACAGGAGATATGAATCAATTCCTGTTTACTCACCTCCAGAATCACAAGTTGTGTCCCTTATTACCTTCAAAAGGCCAAGCCTGTTAGTGGCCCTGCCAATGATCAGGGGAACCAGGCCGCCTTGATAGCTAGTGTTCTTGTCATCCTCTACTTAATGTCATCTTTTCTGCCATTCCTCATCTAAGTAGGCTCCGTCGCTTCCAACATAATTGCTGACCTTATTCCAATTAAAGTGAAGAGAACTGAAGTTGAGATATAGCCTTTGTGCAATTACACTCCATTTGGGTTTTTTAGATGGGCTGATAGGAGAGATAGCTTATTTTTTCATCAAAGCGTTACTGAGATTGAGATAACAAGAACTATATCATTTTTTTTATGGAGAAGTAAAAATTGCTCCTATAATTGTATTAAAGCAATTTGGCGTAGTAAAATTATCTCATTACATTTGCAATAATATTAAATCAAGAATTAGCATCTGAGAAGCAGGGTGCAGGTGGATACAAGAACGAAGTTATCTAGAGCTGGATTGGCACTGGAGCAAAACACTGACATTAATGCCAAAATTGAACTAATGATGTCCTGGGGTGGGAATTTTGCTGGTTGTGTTGAGACCCCATCAAAGCTGGTGTTTTGGAACGGGCTGCGGGACCTGCAGGGCTTCTTGTAGGAAAACGGACTCATTCTGATCTGTCTGGGTGATGAGGAGCCTCGCGGTGTCGACTGTAGCTTTGAAAACTCTTTTAGTCAACCAGACCTTGTGGCTGTTTCTTCTCACAGCCCTTCAGAAGACTCCCTGGTATACATTTCTCATTTTTGCCACGTGTGAACCCCCAGATGTTGTTAGAACACCTGGCATTTTGTGTATGTGTGTGTGTGTTTTAGCAGTCGGTGTGTTTTCATTTTCGTTTCGTGCACGTCTGAGTGGATCCTTATCCTTTTACTTTTTCCTGTGGGTGTCTGTCTGTGTCTCATCACACACTCGTACTCCCTTGTGCTTGTGCGAACACCATCAAAGCCGTCCACCCCGCCGCTCTACTCAATTACACACCGAGGCTTTTAAAAAGACACCCCCAAATCCGGCCCCCGCGTCTTCCAAGGTCAACGCTGCTTATTCCTTGTGGCATTTACCAGAGGGAGAGGATTACATTGGAGCGTACGAACCAGGTATCAGCTGTACATTATAGCCTTAACAAGGAGGGGGGAAAAAAAAACTGGACCGGCTTTGTGGACTTTTCTTTTCACACTGCCCTAGAATTTTTGGCTTTATCCAAAATTTAATTCCAGGAACTAAGTGTGTACATTGTGGAACACTGTCGGGGGATTTCTTATGCCCAAAGGAGCCAGTATAGAAGAGAAAAAACTAGGCTGCTATACAGATTGTAGTTGTTTTTTGGTTAAATGATAAGTGGGAAATGTGGGATATTTTCAGATGCCTCACTGGCAAACACATTGCTCTAACCACACTTTCCTTTGGGTCTCATTATCAAATGGCATACACCGTGCTCCAAATGTATTTGGACAGCAACATGTTTTTTGATGTTTTATCTCTGCGTTCCTCTCAGTTTGGGCTTGAAATGATGTGATGTGAGAATAGATTTAATTTTATCTTCCGCCATATCAAATAAACTTGCGAATCCTAAAAGCTCTTCTTGAACAACGTAATCTGACAAGTACGCGGACAACAAGGTATTCATATTTAGAGATTCGGAAAAATTCTTAAACAGCAAAGATTATTTGAAGTCCTGTCCCTGGAAATATCATTGTAACTTTGTAAGTTATGCTGCATTTGCATGAAAACCCACACACTTTTTAGCTTCCCGCCGCTCCACAACAAGGCTGACGGATGTAAAAACTGTGCTAAAGGGGAGTTTCTATTATCGTCTCATACCACATCAACTCATTGCTTGATTAAGCCCTTAATTATGGTTGTGCGTTGAGGAATGCACGGTTGGCTAATTGTCTCAGAGCACACAAGGATGTTTACTCATTTCAAATGATCAACTTCCTGTTACAAACTCCAGGATAGGCAAAGAAGAAGAGTTCAGAAGTTGGCAACTGTACTCTGTTTGTAATCCATAGGGAAATTAAGGAAACGGGACTTCCAAGGGATTATATAGCTTTGTAGTATGGCCATAGTGGTGGTGTTGGGCTTGTATGAAATCTCATACGCGTGTTTTCGTGTATCGTTTATTCCGACATGTTGTTCCATGTTTACTGTAGCTGAATAATTTATGTGCATGTCTACCCCACAGCTGAATTCTCTGTGGGATAAATTGAAATAGAGGCTGTAGCATCGGCAGGAAGCGTACCTAAAAATAAGATGACCACTTAATTTACCTGTTTTTTTTACCCTAACCACCCAGAAAAGTAGGTTATTTCAGAGTTTTGTCTGGGATGCTAAAATGCATGCAGAACACATCACCTGGTAAAAAGTGACATAGAGCTCTTTCTATTTTCTTTAACTCTCGTTGCGCTACAGATGATTATCTCCCACAGAAAATTGCAAGTCAACAACAGTATCCACCTTTTACCTCATATTCCCATTACTTCTTCCTTTCTTCCTGCAGTAGCAAAATTAAGTACACACATTGCCTTGTAGTTTCAGCAATTTTCACTCTGACACCTGAGGTAATGATAAACAGAGGAAAACAAGGAAGAAAAAAGGTGCAAACACATACCTTTCATATCTGAACGTGTAAAAATAAACATGACCCAGTTCTTCTTGTTGCATGAGAAGATTCCTAATGTTGTCCTCTAGTAACAATGTTTCCTCAGGTTTAGGGCAATTATGTAATTGACTATTGAATTATTGATGTCAAATATGTATGTGAGGAGTACATCAGGAGTGTTTTACTCATCTTCAAATACCGTCCCTAATAAAATGCAGCTTTTGAAATACTTGCAGCAGTGTCCTTGGGTTGTTCACAAATTTTTCAAGTACTGTCCAACATCTTCATAGCCAATGTTTATCACACAAAAATTCAGATTTCACATCTTTGCCTTTAGGGGCTTTACAATTAATACAGGATAGAGCACCTCTCCTCTTGACCCTCGGTTTGAGTAAGGAAAACAACAAAAAAGCTGAAAATTTGAACTATGAAATAAAAAATCATATAAAACTATGCCAAATATTAACTATTAAGTGTATAACTGCTTTGAAAGTATGATTTGTAGCGCCGTAGACTTGAAGAATAATCTTTTTTTTTATCCAGCACTTAGCAGCAGAGCAAGAATAATTAAAAAACATACTGCTTTCAGTGTTTTTCACATCTTGCATAAGAATAATGAATCGAAATCCCCTGAATTAAAAACCTTTCAGTAAGGATTCAGAACCACATTGAACCATGTCTGAAATATCAGAATGTGAAATGTCACTCCTCATATCCTTCTTCGTGGTGAAATGTCAACATTTGATGTGTGATCTCGCCCTATAAGGTAGCTCTCTACACCAACTCTACCCCTTCTGTGTTGCTTAAATGAATCCGCAGACTGTCAAAGGGCAAGATGCTAATTCATTACCGTGTGACGGCTAAAGCGGCGCTTGTTATAGTTCTCGCAGACACTCCCAGATGCGACGAGAGACTCATAACTTGTGCAGTGGAAAACTTTCAGCACTCGGCCCGGTGAGAAGTGTTTGAAAAGCTACAACTCCACACTGTGACAAGTCCGCAGACGGAGGCGCAGGTGCCAGTTTTATGTGGTTTCCAAACAACCTTGGCTTGCCAACGGTGCCACATAAAAACATTGAGGGAGCCATCACTCTCCCAGCGGTTTGATGGATGGAAAGATAGATGGGCTGACAGATGACTACATAGGTAGCGCCGATAAGATCAGTGTCATTTTATGCGCCAGGGAGATGAGACGGAGAGAGAGGGAGTAGTCGAGAAAGAGGGCTTCATCATAAATATTACTAATTCATTTCCCTGGAGAGTGAAGCTGCAAAAGAGAGAGTGCTGTGTGAATGGGAGACGAGAGGAAAGTGTGTGTGCGAGTGGATATATGTCTTCCTGTGTGTGTGTGTGTGTGTGTGTGTCTCTGTTTAGTGCCGGCATGAAAAGTGTATTTTTTTGCTGAAAGAGAAAAGAGGGAAAGATGGAGCAGCTAAGAAAGGTGTGATAAAGTTGTCAGAGGAGTGAGACAAAAGGAAAAGGCATAGAGGGAGTGGGTGAGAAGAGGCTCAGGGAACACAAGGAAACCGCTGAGAGACGTAGGAGACAAGGAGACAAACGAAGAAGAAAGGGAGCGGGGGAGGGAATGAAACAGAGGGAGTCGGTAGGGATAATCAGGGTATTATGTCCTTTAGTGGAAATGAGACTGCAAAGGCATTGAAAGGCAACAAGGAGGAGAGACAACAAAGAGGAATGAGTGGGAGTTAAAGGAGTACACACAGCATGACATAATGGTTTACCCTTTATTATTATTACCACGGCACGAGCCTCTTCTGCTTTGGCGTAGTCTACCTTTACATTTCCTGCCGCCCACATTTGGGTCTCATATACACTCACGCACACACAGACAAACACATGCTGTCATCCTGGACTACAGTCCGAGGTGAAGAGACACAGAGGTGATAGACTTTGTCATCTCCTGTCAGGCCCTGAAACACACAACCGTCCTCCATATTACACACACAAACACACACATACTCCTAACTCCCACTCTCTCAGTGTGTGCTCTTTACACACCCGGTACCCTTGTGTCCCTGATCACACTCTCTCCCATCTGTTCCTGTTTTAAAAACACCCTCAGTGCACAATCATTTTTAGTCAGTGTGGCAGAAAGTGTCTGTACTGAGAAATCCCACTTGTCAAACCATCCACTTTCACAGTCCTACCACTAACTACTGTAGCAGTTGTTAATGATCATTTCTGTTCACAACCATGCAATAATTTCCACTCCTAGGGTTAATATGATCCATGGAAATTTCTCTAATACAATTCTTAAATTATGAATAACGCAGTGTTCGATTTTAATGTGTAAAATTATTTTAATATAACGGAAGGGGGACGCTCTACGTTGCTTGTCTAAAGTTTATTTTTGTAGAAACCTATGGCATCTTGAAGACAACATGAAGGCTGCATGAGTGATACTGAAACACTTACATAAACAAAACAGTCGCCAGTGTTGGCAGCGGTCTGCATCATTTTCAGTTATAGCCTATTTAGCAGTCCAATCACATTCAATGAAATCTAATGCATATCGAAAATAGCGTGCGTCCTCCTCAATAGGGCATCGATAATGAATTTAGTTAAATGGCATGACTAATGTGCATTGGTGGACAAGTAATGGGCTCATCAGAGTTAAGGGACGTGCATGTAGGCCAATCCAGTCCAACACAGCCGCCCACGTCCATGTCGTCCTGTCCAATGATCGCCACCCACGCGTTTACGTCTCCCATTGTTTGGGCTGGCACAATA
The DNA here is from genome assembly GCF_902148855.1 of Sphaeramia orbicularis. Taxonomy (NCBI): domain Eukaryota; kingdom Metazoa; phylum Chordata; class Actinopteri; order Kurtiformes; family Apogonidae; genus Sphaeramia; species Sphaeramia orbicularis. The sequence continues at coordinate 42,287,138 of NC_043973.1, forward strand.
AAGATGTGAAGCCGGCACTCTTTAGAATGCATGAAAGCGAGTCCTGGGGCCAAGTTCGCCAAGCGTGAAGGAGGGAGGAGGGAGACGACAGGATGGAGAGGGTGTGTGTGTGTGGGGGGGGGGGGTGGCGAGGGGGTAGGGTGCTGAAACTGAAAGAAAGAGGAGTAAAAAGCTAATGGGTTTATGGTGACAGTGATAATCAGGCTAGCTGAAAATCACTTCATCTCATACTGAGCAGAGGGGATGCTGGGAAATGTAATGAAGCAGGTTTTTAGTGCTGTGTTCAGAGGCCATGATGCAGATGTCTGTAGTTTGCATGTATTTGTTTGTTTGTTTTTATTTATTTATTTTTTGAACAACTTTATTTATCATTTTTCCATAACAACATTGACATCATTAAGGCATTTCTTACAAAATTTGTGAACTTGCCCCCCCATATCCAGGTGGCATCCCCACAAATACATCCACATAAGCAAACACGTATCAAATGGGCAAACAGAATACCAAAAGAAAAAATATGAAGTATACACAAGTATAAAAAAAAAGAAAACCAGACAGACCAAAAAAAAAAAAAAGGCTCAAAAGACTCAAACCAATCCATGCTGATCATTATTTATTGATTTATTTTACACATACTGTACATGCATGTGTGTTGACATGAGAGGAGGCGAGTTTGGGTTTGTCTGTCGGGATTTATTTATTTTATTAAATCTGTGTTATGCTTCAAGTGATCTGTGGGGGATACACAGCATATATGCAAACAAACATACAGTGCATATGCAAAATAAATAAATAAAAACCCGTATATGCAGCCAGCTCAGGGGCGTGAGATTGCGCTGAGGCATGAAAAGCCTTTTCTGAAATGGCTCCCCATCTCACAACGCACAATTAGGCCTGCCATTGCGGTGCCTTCGCCTTGGAGTCAATGGTGGCACAGTAAAGAGCTGCTGCTGGGTTGGATTCCTTTAGGCTTGTAGCCTGCGTGGGTATGAATACAACCCACTAACTGCATTGTGTATGTATTTCATTTGTCCAGCGGGTGCAAAAGCGCCGAAGAAACGGGTGCAAAAGAGTAGAAGTGGGAGGGTCAGTCAGGCTTGTTGCTTGGCGTTCTCTCCCCTATTCCTCTATCCCTCTTTTCATCTGCACATGGAGCTTTTACAAACAGATGAGGTTTGTCACCAGCCATCAAATTGCCTGCTCCTGTGATGAATCTGCAGGCAGCGCTTCCTCCCTGATGAGCTTTTCTTCCACAGTCCCGAGCAGCCAAAAGAGCCTGTGAGGAGAGATTCATCGCACAGTAATCGTCCTGTACAACACAAGGTTTCCAATAGACCTACATCTAGGCAATCCAGTCTTAGGGAATCTCAAGTGGGTCTTAAATTCTCCACAGTCTTTATCACAACTTCCCCCTGTCATTGCGGTGGAAAAACACGGAAATGTAAAACTTCATTAAATGCTCCAAACGGGGGACCATTTCCTCTCCTGTTTCTTTTCCTTTTTCCATGTGTATAAGCTGTGGCTTCTGTAGAAATTAGATGAATCCATCACACTTTCTCTGGCAATGCCTGGGCCCTTTGCTCGTAAGGAAAGGCAGGCAGACAGGGTGCAAAGAGACTGTCTTGACAATTTTATATTTTTTCGCGTTACTTTTTCATCTGACCTGGCAGTGTGCCCCCTCACGCAGAATAATAGGAGCTAAAGCCATTCTCTTTTTTGCCGAGCCATCAGTGAGCCATGGAGAGCTAGGGAGGAGGAAGTGATTTCCATGTTAATGGGAACCTTCCTGCCAGCGCTTAAACCTTTCTCTTCTTTCCTTCCCTTCATCACTTCTTCTTTGTCTTCTATCTGTTTTGTGTTTACCTACCCTTACCTGCCGTCATCCTCAAGCACTCAATCCTTCTGCTGTTGTCTTGCAACGTTACCTTTCACCTCTCAGCCTCTGTTTACTTCTCCGTTCTTGCTTTCATCTCTCTCGCTCTCTTTCTCTCTGTCTAGCTTGATGAATGGAGTCGCTGGACTGTGAGCGGCACATCTTCAACGGGGTGTGGTGGGCCATTGCTAGCTGTCTCACATCAGTGTGTGGGGGTTTTTTTTTGTTTGCTTTTCTTTTAGCTGGCCTCCGTCTTTCAATGGTATACACAAGTGCAAATCCAGCTTCAAATTTAAGCCCGTCAGAATGGATCTTTGGAAAAGTACGCGGACAGGGAACACTTTCTGAGAGCCTCCGAAAATCCTTTATCCCCTGCCAGTGAGAAACTACACTGATGTCCACTCTACTGAACATGTACAATCCCCACCTAACCCTCGGAGGATCCCTGAGCAGCCAAGTGAACATACTCCTGAGGTCTTTGCCGTCCCCTCTTGCCCCTTCCACACTCTTGACCCTGCTCTCCCTGGGAAACTCAAAACACAGCTGGAAATGGGCCAGCTTGTCATCTCTCCTAGGATATGCTAAGTAGCTCCATCCACCACACAGTCTCTGTCAGAAAAACGGCAGTGGGTAAACTACTCTGCTCCAGGGGTGCAAAATGAATCGCCTCAGCCCAATGCTCTCATCCCTTATACATTAGGGCTGGCAAGGCCAACCTGAGAGCTGCTCCAAAAGTTTACAGTGTTTTTATAAATCATACATATACCTCAATGTATTGGGCAAACAGATGATCATTCTGCGAGTCTACAGACTGGTGAAAAGTAAACTTCAGGGGATGCAAGCACTGATAGCAACAAGACGCTGTAGGGACGTGTGATTCGGGGGCTTTTAGTTATTGGAAAAGGTTACATGAGAAGGACTGGCTAGATGTAGATGAAAAAAACTTCAATTTTGGTTTGAAAATAAATAATAGGAAGAAGGGCAAATTGTAAGGAAAAAAAAAAAAAAAAAGGATTGGTAGGCGCTTGAAGAAAACTGAAGGTCCATCCTGACATTAACCTCATAGTCGCTCGAAGCAGTAAACAATCTGTGATCACAGCTCCAAACTATTCATTTTTTACCAACTTGAACCAACACGCAAACATCCAAAATAAAAATGACTGTATTTTTTTTCTTCAAACGGTGTTTTTCTCTGCTTACATTGTCAAAGCTTTATACCTGCAATGTCATAGTTTTTCCAGAACTGTATGAAGACTCCCTTGTGGTTTGCTGTGTTGTAACTGCGACACTTGCAATTATGGTTCAGTTCTTACCAGGATGCTTTTCTACAGTGCATGAATGCACAGTACACTACTTTGCATGAGGAGAGGTGAGGGCTAGTTTGCAAAAAAAACTATTCTAAATAGAGCTTGAAATAGGTTTATCTGTAATAAAGACAAATGTATTCTCTTATTTTGTAATTCATATTGAGAGTGTTATCAACATCTGTTGCCATCAGCGGTAATTTTACTTGTGTATAATTTCTGCAATCAAAACAGCTCTGACTTCACTGAGCCAGTTATCCTTAATGTTTCAGAGTGTTCAGTTTCTATTTATATTATGATCTTAACATTATAATGTGGATCCTGTGACATGCCTCTGCTTTATACTCTGCAGCATTGTGCAGGGGATGTGTTTCTTTGGTTAATTGTTCGATCAGTCAAGTAGAGTCGAGCATCTGGCCCCTAAATGAAACAAAATGGGGGGGATAGTACGTGTAGATGTGGAGCTTATGTTCAGAGGTCTGGTGGCCACTCATCTTATTCTGGACTCCAGTAAGGATGTTGCATTGTCTTCTATCATTGTATGTTTAGTTGTTTTAGTGGCGGCACTGCTTGGCTCAATTTTGTTTGCTTAATTCTTTCATTTTTCTGCTTCTACCACAGATAAGTAGGTTATGTTCTTCCTTTATTTATTTATTTGATGCAATCTGCAATAATTTTCCATAACATTGTGTTCATTATAGACTTAGATAATATGAAGTTACACCCGTCTCATCTGTTCTGTGCAACTTGAGGTGATGTCTGTCAGAAATCGACCAGACGTGTATTTTTAGTGACGCGGAGCTCCAAGTAATTTCTGGGCTGTTTCTGGAACACATCTGGTGGCTATGCCCACACAAATACATGGTGTCACAGGCTCTTTGTGTAAGATTTGCGTGTGATTAAATGAGGTTAGAGTTGTAATCTGTGCTGTGCTGGGAGCCAGACATCCCTGGGTATTACCTGACTGCATTTTTAAGAGTATCTAGTGTTGCACACTGTGGATTCTGTGGAGGTTCTGAGGAGAATTACTGTTGATTTCAAGAGCAAGTTTAAGGATTTTACCCTTCGTAGAATCAATGTAAAGACTGTAATTATCAATGTAGGCAACCAAGAGGACTGGAAAAAACTAATGTCAATAAATGAACATCTGCCAGCACAAAAACAGACAATAAGTCAGACTTTGTGAAGCACATCAGCACTCATGAATCTTCCATTATGCACTTTTAAGATGCCTAACCCCAGTTGTCCACATTACTCTGGTGTGTTTGGATCTCTGAAATGGAGAATTGGAGACACTGCTAATCCTGTTTTAGTCTGTAAACTGAAGGACTGCATTGCAGTCATGATCAGGGTTACCAGGTCCAAGACAAAAATCCAGCCCAGTGACCTCTCAAAAACTGCCAAAAAGTATGAAAAGTAGCCCAGTTCTTTTACGATCTCCATTCAAATCAGACATTTATTTCTAAAATCAATTAATTATATATTGTCACAATGCACAGGCTGATCTCATGAAATCGCGTTGTATGTCAATGGCCAAAATGTCATTTCTTATGGCATTTAGCATGCTATACGTACGCATTTTCATCCTTTCACGTGTTATTCAATGCCATTTGATTGCATGTCAATATATGCCAAGATCTCCGGTTTACATATCCGTAACTGCTAACCCTAACTATGGGTGTAAAAAAATATCTGTTCACGATATCTGTTCACGATATTTCATTTCACAATACTGTGTCGATATTAAAAAGTACTGTATCAATATTTTTCTATTTATTCAAATGCAGATATTGTGGAGGTTCATTTTATTTATTTATTTATTTAATCTTTTTTTTATTATTATTATTATTTAACACTCTTTTATTAAATAATGTTAGTTCCTTTGTTGGGATTGAACAAAAATAATGTTCTGATGTTAGTTCTGAACTAATAGAATATGAACGTTTGAACAGGATCTTAAACTGTAATATCTCTAAAACATAATTTCAGTTTGAACATAGGAACATTTTGTGATATTGCATTAGATCCTCTTGTGATCAAATAAAAATGTGTTTAGTACTTGTCCATATTCCTGGTGTAATTCCATTGTTCCAGGAAATAATCTTTTAAAAAAGCAACAAAACCAAAAAAAAAGGCCTTTCTAACAGTATCATGATATATCGTGATGTATCGTATCATCATCCTAGTACTGTGATTTGTATTGTATCACCAGATTATTGCCAATACACAGCCCTAACCCTAACCGCTAATCGCTTGGTATGTTATGCGGCATGAACATACACGCGGAAAGCTTATAAGGCGTATAGATAACACACCAATTAAAAGTGGCGTGTTATCTGTACGCAATTCATGATATCACGTTGCAGTGCATTAAATAACATGTAAACCAGAAATGTCTTATCCTTACATATTTCTTGTTTCTGTTGTTTCTTCTTCAACTGTGCAGAGAAGGGCTACAGCGGTTGTCATTTTTTACCTGGATAAACACCCAAACGTGTCAAAATGTTTTCAGATTTGCGGCTGCAACACATTTCCGCAACACAAAAAAAAAAAAAAAACACAACTTGCCGCACCTGCAACAGCATTTTTAAAATAGCCCAAACCACAGACGTGGCAACACTGGTCATGATGGAGGCTTGAGTTCAGTACCTGTTTGGGGTTTTATCATTTTGCACATCACGCCCTGACTTGTCACAGCCTTACAACCTGTGACATCAGTCGCAACCAGAGGCAACATCAGTATCAAATTACTGGTGTTTTCCTGCATTACATCATGCTACAAATGACCAGACCGCATTGACAGAACAGCTTGTCTAGTGGCATTATTGGCCTTCTCTATCATGTGATATATTTATTAGCCATGTTTTTCTGAAACTTTAAAATCTGGAGGGAGATTGTTTTCATCTTACATTGCCATTTTAAAACAAAACCTCATTAGTGTGGTGTGAGATGGTGTAATCTCAAGCCTTTTCTGGGCTGGTTGTGATCGGCTAACAGTGACGCAGCCGCCCCCAGTGGAATCTAAGGGTTATAATAGAGTTCACATATTATTAAATGGTGTCAGACGTAGAAGTGTTTGTTTCCATTTGGGGAGCTGGAGACATTCTCTGCAGTATAGCGAACAAGAATTATTTGTTCTCGAGTTCCGGGAAAAAAAGCATAAAAACATGTATTAGTATTCTATATGGGTTCATTATAGTAAATTAAAAGTCGGGCCGATAAAGGGTGGGTCTCCTCTCTTCTCTGGTCTCATTAAAATTCTTTTGGTCTCCTCTTTAGGATTTCAGCCCTCTTGTCTCAAATTGAGGGTTGTTTTTTTTTTTTTTTGTCTCAGGAGAAAGCATTTCTCATCTCGGCAAATCTCTGTCCAGTCTGCTGTCTTTCCTCGAGGCTAGGACAACACCTTGTGTTAATTAAACCTGACCTCTGGATTCGCCTGCTCCGCATCGGCTCATTCCAGGAGAAAATTGAGTGTTTGATTCCTAAAACAGTTTGACTAATTTCATCTTGCTCTAGCGTTTGGTTGTAGTTGCAAAGACTAATAATGATTGCAGCGATAACCTAAACAATTAGGTAATAGGCAATAATTTCCAATAATTGTTACTCCGTAATTAAGTTCTACATCTTCAGAGCCAATAAGAGATGGGGAAAACCAAATGAAAAGAGAAGCTAATTAAAATGGAGGTGCTTAATACCAGCATGCTTTTTATCCTTTTATTTTCCCAATCCCTCTGTTTCCCTTGCTCTGTATTAATATTTCATCTAAAGTTCAGTGCTTTCTGCTTCAATAGACAGTAAAATCACTGCTGGAAACATTGCTCTCAGTCACATTTCTCTCTGTCTTTTTCCCCCCGTCTCACTCTCAGTCCCTTGTCGTATTTTTCCCATTTTCTCGTCTTCCCCTGAGCTCTCGCCGTTCATTTCTCTATGTCTGTTCTCGCAGGTGGAGGCGCGAGTCAAAAGCGAGTCTGACTGGTTTGAGCCAGTCGCAAACTGCACTTTTCTTTCTTTTAGTCGCATCATTCAGTCATTCAGTCAGCCTACAAGCCAACCAACCAGTCAGCGCTTTGTCATTTCATCATATTGTCAGTGCGAATGGGAGTCAGTCAGTCTAAAGCTTTTTTTGATATCCTGGGAGGCTTTAGGTAGCGCATTCTCTCCTGTAACGTTGGAGCTGAATTAAATTCTAGATTAATGAATGCAACTTCTAAGAATATTTCAGAGCAAGCTGGTGGAGGGCTTTATTACTGAAGTTAATAGTATATTTCAGCCTCTCTGCTCTGACTTTGATTTAGGATTTATGCGGCACAGTGGAGCTGATAGTGTTGAGCACCTGTGTGCACCCACGACAGTATGCAAGTACAGGCATTCACATACTAATGGACTAATGGACACACACACACACACACACACACAATCATGGGCACACCCTGCTTTTTCCTCCTACTCCCTCCATATAGCATTAGGACAGAGCTCGGTAATGGCTAATGGCCTACTTCTCTGCTCAAGTTAAACAGCAACATACAGTGTTTAGACTGCTTGCCCTGGAGCTTGCAAAAGCAAAGATGTGCACTGTTTCATTATTAACCCCATTAGCAGTGAGCAGTGATGGGAGGACTCCTTTTAAAATATTTTTCCACCACGTTTTATAAAATACATACACTCGAATGAAATGTATAACTAATAGATGAAATGTATTTTTATTTGGATTTTTAAGTATTTATTTAATAATTGATTATGTTGATATTTTTTACAGCAGGTATATTGTTTTAAAGTATACAGTACTGTGTAAAGTTGTTCAGTCACTCTTTCTTAAGCTCTTTCTTAGTAAAAAGCAAAAATACAAGAAAATATGTGCACAACACACACAAAATTCACAACTCAATGGCTCTGACAGGCTGAAGTCAGCATTTAGAGTGACCTTCATTCTCATGACAAAAACACAAAAGGTTTGACATTCGTTAAATGGAACATGGTTTAACAGTTTGATACATATGAAGTGAAAAGGGAGGTCACACTTAATACTTGACACTTTTGTAGAAATATCTAAACTGTTTTTTCATATATATTCTATTCTACCAAAGGTTCCAATCCGGCCCGTGGAATGAATTTGCAAAGTGTAAAAATTCCACAGATTCATTTTAGTTCAGGTTCCACATGCAGACCAATATGATCTGAAGTAAAATAACCTACAAAAAATAATGACTCCATATTTTCTTCTCGGTTTAATGTGAAAAAAAATTACACTTTGCCTATAAATAACGACAACTTCAAATTTTTGGCTTTGTTTTAGTACAAAAAATAACATTAAATTATGAAAATATTTACATTTACAAACTATCCTGTAACAATAAAATGTGAATAACCCGAACAAATATGAACAACCTGAAATGTCGAAAGAAAATTAAGCACAATTTTAACAATTTTCTGCCTGTTACTAAGGGTTTAGTGTCTTTGTAGATCCGATCCATAAAGCACATGTAGAAATAATAAGTTGAGGCAGAGTATTGTTATAATTGCACTTACTTTTTCTTAAGGGTTTTCAGTTTTTTCAGGTTATTCATATCTTTTTTGTTTGGATAGTTTATGAGTTAGTATTTTCATAATTTAATGAGGGGTTTTTTTGCACTAAAATGAAGAAAAATTTATGGAGTTGTCATTATTTACAGTTTATCATGCTATTATTTCATTGGTCCGGTTCACTTGAGATCAAATCGGGCTGAATGTGGCCCCTGAAAGAAAATGAGTTTGAGACCCCTGCTCTATACGGTTGTTGTAGCTTGATGATACAACAAACCTAGTGGTGATTGAAGAATTCTGCACTCAACTGCACATTGGAAGTAAATGGCAAGTGCACTTTCATGTAATTGTGCCTGTTACTAAGGGTTTAGTGTCTTTGTAGATCCGATCCATAATGCACATGTAGAAATAATAAGTTGAGGCAGAGTATTGTTACAATTGCACTTACTTTTTCTTAAGGGTTTTCAGTTTTTTCAGGTTATTCATATCTTTTTTGTTTGGATAGTTTATAAAAGTTAGTATTTTCATAATTTAATGAGGGTTTTTTTGCACTAAAATGAAGAAAAATTTATGGAGTTGTCATTATTTATAGTTTATTATGCTATTATTTTATTGGTCCGGTTCACTTGAGATCAAATCGGGCTGAATGTGGCCCCTGAAAGAAAATGAGTTTGAAACCCCTGCTTTATACGGTTGTTGTAGCTTGATGATACAACAAACCTAGTGGTGATTGAAGAATTCTGCACTCGACTGCACATTAGAAGTAAATGGCAAGTGCACTTTCATGTAATTGTTGGTGATTTTCAGATTGGTAGAGTGATCAACCTTTTTGACAGGAAAGTGATTTGACAAAGAGAGGGATGTTCTGTTGTTCTATATTTAAAATCGGACATGGTTCAGAAGGTAGAGCGGGTCATTTAATAACAGAAGGGTTGGTTGTTTGAATCCCGCTCTCCGTTTGGAGTGAATTGGCAGCCACACTTCCGTCAGCCTGCCCCAGGACAACTGTGGTTACAAATGTAGTTTACCTCCACCAGAGTGTGAATGTGAGAGCGAATCAATAATTTAAAGTGGTTTGGGTGCCTTGAAAAGCCCTATAGAAATCTAATCCATTATTATTAAGATGGCCTTACATATAATATTTACATGGAGCAAGAAAACATCCTAGCATTTGTTACCTACAAAAATAAAAATAAAAATATAGATAATAGTAAAACTCCAAAATAAACCTAGTCTTCTATAAAGTAGGGCATTAGTGACTCCAGATTTTTTCAGATCGACGTATTTGTTAATAAACTCTAAGTTGAGTCAACTTGTCGGGTGATGATGTCATCACATTGACAGCAGAGGAACAACACAGACACACAGCTGTTCAACAATGAGCAACTTGTGCTAACTTCTTCCTTCAGTCATGGTCTTGCACTAGTGATGTGCAGGTGTTTTTTTTTTTTTTTTTAACCCGCTTTGTGGAATTTTTTTACCCCCCCCCCCCCCCCCCCCCCGCACATAAAGTGACATTATTTGGACCCGCACCAACCCGACCCAGGTCCGCTGATCTGCACATCACTACCGCTCACTGCACACTGTGCTCCATGTTTTCATGTATAAAGATGAGAGTATCGACATGCGCTAAACGACGGTTCACGCGTTGTCGGGTGATGGAAGGGAGAGAGAGAATAACACACGACTCGTTGGCTCCTCCAAAGTATCGACTTGTGCCACAGACGTCAACACATCAACAAACTGACTTTTCAGTTAATGCCCTACTATAAAGTATATGTACTTTGTTTGAACACTCAAGTGAGTAATATGTTGAAATACTTTGGATGTGTTTAGTATTGACATTCATTGTTATTGCTTGGAGCAGTGTCAGTATAAGTCAAATCCTCACACTAGTGTTTGTAGTGGACCAGAAGCACCCCCTCTTTGACCTGATTCTTTCTTGACCTTTAATTTTCCACAGTAGCCAGTTAGATTGAAATGAGTAAACAGAGATGAAAATAAAGCGAGTGTAATATCTTGTTTCTGAAGTGTGTTTTGTTGCCTCTAACTCATTTTCTAAAAACTTGAAAAGCTCTCAGAAGGCAGATCTCCACCAAGGTCAAGTCCACTCTTCTTCTTGTTCAACAGTAATATTAAACCACAAACAAACCACGCATTATAAACTATGGTTTCCTTCTTTTTATCAGTTGTTGCCAAAGGTCAGTTCAGTCGTTCAGCCGTCATCTGACCCTGAGACTCAACCATTTCAACATCGATGAAAACATAATGGCCTTCCTGTAGCTCATTAGCTCACAGAAAGCCAAAATGTGTCAGCTCTCCAACGTCTGTGCATTCGGCTGCTTTGTAACATTCTTTTTAATGGTATAAAGAAGAAAAGAAACATGAAAGGGACATGAAAGTGTATGTTTGGCTACGTGACAGACAGTGGAGCTGCTGTAAATGTGCTCCGCCTGGTGCAACACCTCAAACTGTCACTTGTCTCACAAAACTTTTTTCTTTTTTTTTTTTTGCTTTTGCTTTAGATCTTATCAGGTGGTATCGTCATTTACTAGTATGTGGATCTGATTTTATTAATCATCATAGAGGTCGTTTGATTCTTCTGAAACTAAGTGTTTTCACAACATAGGAATATGTTCAGGGAATTGAGCTGCTTTTTCCATTGGACTCCATTCAAACACTCAAGTACTGAGATTTGTTGTGTTCGTGTCAGATGATCTGCCTTTCCACTCACACACTGAAGCATTGGCATGTTTTCACCTATAAGGACGTTTTCAGACTGGGTATCCAAGTCCGTATCCGAGTGTGTTGGACCCCAAAGTCCACTTTTTTTTTTTTTTTCCCCATTCTTTGTTTATTTGGAGAAGCAGATCATACAAAACTTCCCTTCTGGGGACAATTCAATGTCCATACCTCAAATGTGAATGAAGAGTGAGTTGCTAATCCAAGTTTTTTAGTAGAATATAGAACAAATATAACAAGTCGATGGGAGGAGAGGACTTGCTCCACTTCTTCAACAACAATCAATCAATCAAAATTTATTTATATTGCACTATTAAATTATATATATCAACAAGATAAGACACATTAAGGTGTGTACGTTTGCATTAACCTAAACAGAAATGTATATTATGTAAATGTTTTCACATAATCAATATATTCAACTCACATCAATTACAGGTAGTACATAGTTTGTCCATTTTGACCAAATAGTGAAAAAAAAAATCCCTTTGACCCTTAAAGCAAAATGTCAGCTTCTCCAGAATGTAAATGTCCTGTATGATATTGATCCATTCTTCACATATATTATATTTGTACTATATACTTTCATTTATCAGTGACCAAAACAATGAGCAGATAAATTTACCCCCAAAGTCCACTTAATTTTATCAGTATGAATGCAAACGTTATATGCCCGAGTACCGTACCCGAGTCCAGCTTAGAAGGTAGTCCTGGGTCCAAGACTGAGTGGATTCCAGTTAGGGAGGCAAATTATTGATTAATCCATTAATCATTTGTTGTTTGACCTTGATCAATTAACGATTAATTGGTAAGCAGCAATTTTCCTGAGAACCTGAATTTCTCTTTCGATAGGATCTATAAGAATGAAAGCTCAATATTGTTTATATCCTTAATGAAAAAAGCATGTCATATTACTTAATGATTGATTTATTGTACCGTTGGATATAGTGCAGGCAAAGACATTAATGGAGTAGAACTAAATAAATTCTGCAGAGAAATTCAATAAAATAAATGGATCTGAAGAGGGGCAGTTTAGAAGAAATGGACATTTCTGACTTTGCATCACTGACATGATGATGGAGCGAGATTTCAGAGGAGATGCACCCATCCCCCCCGCTATTTTTCCCTGGCCACCGGGGTGACCGTGGGACATACCTGTGGTCTGGATCAGGAGCCTGGAGGATGTTTTCAACTTCTGTCTCACTGACCAAATAGTCCAGATGACTGTGGACTACACCAACCTCTAGGGAAAATGCTCCGATCCGATACCGACCCCATTTTTGTGCGTGTATTTAGGTGGGGATGCACTACTCCCACAAACAGACGGGCCAGTCTGTGCTTCGCTCCACCATGTCCCTAAAGCCATTCTAACTCATCAATGCCATGACCCGGTTCAATGACCGTCTATCCCAGCTGCAGCATTACAGCGCAGCCTTTGGACAGGACATGGAAAAGGGCAATTAACTGACAATTAATAATTTAATCGAGCAAGTTCTTATCAACAATTAATTGATAGTCGATTAACTGTTTACATCCCAAATTCCAGTACAGAACGTTGCAGTGTGAACGCAATCTGTACTCGAGACCGGAATGACCTAATCACCATACCATCCTCAGATCTGCATGGCACAGGCTCGCCTTATCGACCGAACCACTCAGTGATATATCAGGGACAACGAAGGTCGCTCTTCTTCTCTTTCCCTCAAACAGGCTAACAGATAGACAAGTATTGTCTTGCTGCCATTGTAGACAAATGAACAGAACCGACACTCAGTTAATGACGTAAGGGTTTGTCACTTCTGTGTTTGTTGGATAGCTATAGAATTCCTTCCACACCGCCACCTACAGTTTTGGCCCTGTAACATCCTCGTTCTCAGGCATGGGCTGTAGTATGTGCTTGTGAACGCAACATCTGCGGGAAAAGTGTGATCGTATCCAGGTACAGCACAGTTCCGAACACCCAGTCTGAAAACGCCCTAAATGTACCTTCCATCGAAGCTACATCTGTGAAAAACATACACATAGTTCAAGTCTTCAGGTTTATTCTTACTGTGCGTTCTACAGGTCCATCTGAACACAGAAGAAAGGCCTTTAAATCTGCTGGAATCATTTGCAAAATGATTTAAATCTTACGGAGTTGGACTCATTGAACATATTTAAAGGGATTTAAAATGAGATGTAGGCATAAACGTCTGTCTGTAGGTGTTTTGCATATTCTAACAACTTCTTCCTTTTTAGAATCTATGTTTGTCTTGTATTTCATCGGTATGATGTTTGTGTGTATGCATGTTTGATTACAGTCCTTTCTAAAACCTTGTTAAATCAACTGCTTCCTATCCTGGCTAGGATACACTTATAAAATAGATTTTCAATTTCAAGGCGACTGTTATTGGTTAAATAAAAGTTTTTTGAAAAAAGATAAGAAATGTGGAATAGACTCTAGTCTCCCTTTGAAAACCTCAAGGATGTGACATCTTAGTTGTAATTCACCGTTTAGTTCATTTGTCTGAATGGTTAGATGAATAACCATTCAGAGTTCTAAATTAAACTGTCATAGTTTACAAGGTTTGTGCTTGGTTCATGCATCACCCTTCTACCAAGTTTCGAAAAAAATCCTGCAGACAGATCATAAACTGTATGAAATTAGCAGATGGAGGAAACATAACATCACCTGTTGGGTTATGGCCCACCATTTTGAAGCTTGTGGTTTGCAGTTTAGCCATCAAAATGCTGGCTTTTTGGTGCCAGAGGTGAGCATATTTGAACAAAAGTAACAGAAATATATGGGTATTGGTGGGGTCAGAGGTGAGATGATGCTAAATGCTGGTTTACTGTCTCAATGAAAGCGTAAACTTCATTAAGTGTTGCATTAAAAAAGTCATTTTACAGTTGAGCTGTCAGCCAGGAATTTTTTTTTCCTTTTTTTTCTTTTTTAATAAACAGAATCTCTGGAAGTCTAACTCAAGAGGCTAGGGAGTTGTTATACAGACCTGTAAAACTCTGACACAGCAAACACCAAAGCTTCTATTTGACCTGAGGTCTTATTAATGAAACCAGAACCAGAACACATTTTAGAGGTTCCAAGTAAAATGGATGAGACCAGCATGACTCCTGGATAAACAACTATTAACTTTGTATTTTTAAAACGAAGATCTGTGTAAGTCAGTGTCCCCCAGTGACCATCAGTCGTATTACAACAAGAAGCTTAAGAATTGGCTTAAATTTTGAAGCCAATTCAAGTTTCTTGTCCCCTGGCACAGATAGACCAGCAGATAAACACAAAATATTACATAACACTGGGGCACTGCTAGCAATTGTGGGCCCCATGAAAGTTAAACGTCATGGGTCCTTCTTAAAATTCAATCTGTCGGAACCCGGGGTGGAGGGGTTGGGGCAGCAGTTATATATGCGGGGGTGCGGTCCATAACTAATGTAACTAACGCGGGCATGATGAAGCGAAAGTGAAACTTAACATACTTTCTAAGTCCGACTCCCGGCTTCTGTGCTTCTGTTATACAGCAGATCTTACAAGAAATTTTCACAACTTCTAACCTGCATCCACTGGACCACCTTCACTCCTCTATTGCCCCCCAGAAATGGTGGGCCCCATGAATTTGTCACAACCCCCCCTCTTTTTTTTTTAGGAGTGCATCGATATTTTTAGGTATTTATTCAAATGCAGATATGGTGGAGGTTCATTTTTGTGTTTTGTTTTTCTTTATTGTTTATATCTTATTTATTATTATGTAACACTGTTTTATTAAATAATGGTTATTTGAAGCATCCTAAAAGCACCTCTTACTGTCTGAGAGAGGCAGATGTTACTTCCTTTGTTGGGATTGCACAAAAATAATATTATGATGTTAGTTCTGAACTAATAGAATATGAACATTTGATCAGGATCTTAAACTGTAATGTCTGTAAAACATAATTTAAGTTATAACACAAGAAAATTTTGTGATATAGCATTACATCCTGTTGTGATCAAATAAAAATGTGTTTAGTATTTGTGCATATTTCTGGTGTAATTCAATTCTTCCAGGAAATAATCATTTTAAAAAAAGAAACAAACCAAAAAAATTGCCTTTTTAACAGTATCATGATATATTGTGATATACCGTATCGTGATGCTTGTATTGTGATTTGTATCGTATCGCCAGATTCTTGCCAATAGACACCCCTAACCTTTTTATGGCACCCCAGACATAACACGTCAGCTCCATCCTTACTATCTTATGTGCTTCACAGTTTGCACAGTGGGATCGACAGGCTGCACTGAACATATCGCCTACGACGCTGCAGATGTGCTGTTGCACTGTTTCAACACATGGGCTTTTGAGAAACTAGAAATCCCTTCTGCATATCAGAGTAAATATACCCTTTAAGTAATCTGTTGATGTTAAGAAGGCATACAGTGATCTGACTACCACATATTAACCAAATACAGTGTCTTAGATTTTGCATTCTACATAGATGTATTCCCAACTCTGGTACTGAGACAGAAGGCATCACTTTCACTCCCTCTCCATCTCCATCTCCATCTCCCTGCGTGCCGTCTGCTTTAACCCTGCAGTGTCTTAGGGGAGAATAAATTTTACACCTAGACGGCAGATGTCTTCCTCTCTTTCCATCCCCGCCTCTGCTATGATTCCCTCTCTTTCCATCTCTAATAATCCTGATGAAGCTGAAGTCTCTTTCTCCCACCTTGATCACAGTCTCTCTCTGGACTTTTCCCTTAAGCCCTCTTGACTAGGAGGGCTTGTTTGATGGACTACCCCCCCCCTCCCCTTGCACCCCACACACACACACACATTAAACGGATGCAGATTTTATTCAGGCTATTTTCAAAACCAGTGCGTGCACTTTAGCCAGCTCGACATTTTTTTAATGACTCCCTTAACTCGATGCCTTCCACCGCTACCACCACTAGCACCAGCACTGCAAGGAACACTCTGCAAGTGCTTTAGATAAGATGTGGCGTCACATACCCTTATTTCTCTATCCCCCCCTTCCCGATCTGTCTTCCCCCAGTGGTTTCTGTAGCTCAGGCCTAGGCTCTAACCACACTTGTCTCCAGAAAGTGGATCCCTGCAGGTTTTCCACCCTCTGCATTTCACTCTTGTCACCCTCCATCCTCCATGTTTCACTTCACATTTATCTGTCCTTTTTTGCCTGCATCTCCCCTTCTTTCAGATCAACCCTCCTCTTCCATTTTCCCCTCATAGCAATTTGTCAATTTAAGCTCTTTCTGTGCACTTTTAAACCACAGTCTCTCTAATTAACTCTCACCACCTGTCATTTTCCTTCATTTCCATCTAATCCCCTTTGCCGGCATAGGGCTGTTCATCCAATCCCCCTGAAAACTGGCAGGGCCTTATCAGCTGTGATGTCAGTTACTGAACTACAGCTTGACAATAGGCTGATACGGGCTAGGTGAGAAGGAGAAAGAGTTTCCATCTATGAAGCAGAGCCCAGATACAGCACAGGAGGGCTTTCTGTTTCCTCTCCCTGGCACAATTATGACGAGCTCAGTGGGGAGCACCTGTATTAGTGCAATGGTAAGTGTTGAGCTGGTGCACCCATGCTGTTTCCTCACAGTCCGTTCTAATGGCTTTACCTGTACGAACAAAGGCAAAGGCCCAAACCCATCTGCTCTTTATTGTTATGATGTGTGATGTTATCAGGGACTTCTGTTGCTTTTTGAGGTTCTTTATGTGGAGAATGAGCTAGGATTCACTGCCTGTCACTCACCTTTTCACTGTCCTCTCTCCCCTGTTAGATTCCCACTCCTATTCCTATTCCCCTAGTCCATCACAGGTGGAAATGATGTATGACTTGTGTTGCCAGCTGCTCTACTGTGCGAGCAGAAAGCTGATAATGACTAGCTCTAGCCTACTTTACCGGCATCACACCCCCTTTGTCACTCTCCTCGTGAGCGCTCTCTGTGTGTGACAAGTGTGTGTATAAAAGACAGAAAGGCTGGAGCACTTTGCTCTATGTGTGTGTGTGTCTGTATGAGACAAAAAAACATAACAGGGATGGTTCTGTCAGCGGTTCTGTGGCTTGCTTCACTGTACAATAGCACAGATCAATAGAAGGCACAGTCTCTAACTTGTAAATAACTTCCCTAATTTGCTGTCTCATTAGCAATAGGCCTGTTTATGTTCGAGTTGTCTTCATCTCAGCCTTCTGGTGCTGTGTCAGTCCCAGATGGTAGGCATGGTAGACACGCCACATAAACTGCCATTTAGTGTTGATTCATTGGCACACATTGTCCCAACTTAGTGGGCAGACCCCCGCAGGGCCATGTGGTCCTTGGTGTATTCCATCAGCACCAGGATATTAAAAGAGAGATGCATTGTGATAGTCAATGCTTTGTCATGTAAAATAAGCTAAACACCACGGTTGGTGCCAAGTTTGTGGATATGTTAACGAAGCTGCAACAACAGCCTCTGTTGTTTTTACTCAAGTTTTTCACAACAGTTTAGTGAGGTCAGACACTGATGTTGGGTGATAAATGGCTCACAGCTTCTGTTCCGTTGCCACAAAATTAGAATCACGCTGTTGTCTGAAATATGCTACATTGTGGCAGTATAAATAAAAATAGGCCGTGCAACAGCTTCCTCAAAATAAAACCAAAATATTTTAATTGACCACTGGAGGCTGGTTGAGGAATCGGTAAGCTCCTCCTCCTCCTCCTCCAGGTTGCATATGTGGGTGGGGGCTGAATCTCTTCTGTGGAGCTTCACTTCGCAAAGTTTAACTGTATGTGACAGTAATATTTCACTTAGGGTTGTACCAATGTATTGGCTTCACATTGGTATCTGATATTTGCTGGGTAAATACGCTGACATTCAGTGGATGATGTTGGTTTTCGTAATAAGGCACCCTGTCCACTCCTTGCAGACGATAAATGAGTTATTGATGTAATTGAACTGTTTTCCTGAAATGTTTTCCTCTGGGTCTTCCAGTTTGCCCTGCCATGAAAACCATGTTTGCTAGATTAATTCCCCTGTCAGTGCCCTTGACCTAGGTACTGGTTTAGATCTGGAGTTGGTCCCTGGGCGCCTATAGTGGTAGCCCACTGGCCCCAGTGTTCTAGGATGGGTCAAATACATAGAATGAATTTACCTTCAGGGGACAGTGCAGTGACTTTAGCATGCAAGAAGTGAGTCACATAAAGACATAAAAACACAGTAAATGAATAAATACAAAAAACACACAGGGAATATGGGAAATTGTCACTGTAACTGTATCAGCATTAGGGTTGAACCGGAATTTCAGCATATTTTTACTTTCAATTTTGTTTACTAGGAAGGAGTAGAAGTGGTGTCCATTTTGTATTTTCAGTAGTGACATTAAGATTGGTCTGTGACACGTCCAAAGTCACTCCATCACTTCGGATTTAACTAAAGAAAGAGATAAAATCCTTCCATTGGGTAATTGTTGCTGTGATGAATATGTTTCAGCTCCAACAAGTTCTTTAAAGGTAAGGTAGGAGATCCTGGAAAAATGGTTCTAGCAAGCTACATTTTGAAAGTACACAATTCAAAAGTCCAAACCCCTTTCTTTAGACTTCCCCCAGAAGCCACGCCTCCAGAGTACTGGATTTTACTTGCGGGGGGGCAAATGGCGGTTGAGTTTGATAGTCATATCACCGTTCAATCATTTTGATGGGCCGGTTAAAAGGATTGGATGGTGTTTTTTCAGTCCTTTCCGTTCCTCAAGTGACTAAAATTTTTTATTTTTATATTTTTTTATATGTGTTAGAGCATCCTACTATAATGCACGTTCTGTGTCCGTACCGTGTCCCCGTATCCTAACAATGTTGCAGCACAGGAGGGCGTTTGTACGGGTTATCCTCAGCCTTCACAGGCCCGATCCCCACCAAACAAATAGAAACATTACCTGACTACTACTAGACACAATTGTATGTCCATATTCAAATGTTGTGAGGTATTCTGGCCGATTTTAGCCTCTCATGCTATCGTACAATGGCACCACAGGTACAATGCCGCTAGTTTAATTAATTGGTCGCAATTGGGGTGTGAAGGGGATTTTAAGCAGTATAATAAAAAATGCTCCAGGAAAACATCTTCTACCCCACCTTTAAGTGAATAAATCTTCATTTCTGAAACAACCATCAGTTTGTTGACAGCATAAAGATTGAACTGTGTTTCAATATAAAGAAGTCATTTGGTCTGATGAGTCCAGAATGACCCTGTTTCAGAGTGATGTATCATGATGAGAAGAGAGGCAGATGAAGTAATTACCCATCATGCCTAGTACTTACAGTAAAAGCCTGTACAAGCCTACACAGAAAAAATCCAGTGTCAATATTTCAGAGTCAGCATAGATAGAATATTTATAGCTCTATATAGAGTAAACCAACTCTAACAGTAGACTTAATATTCAGTGAAAAGTTCTGCACAGATGCAGTGTAAAATTCAACTCTACAGAGTGCCAGTCTGCTGCATTGCATTGTGGGTACTGGACATTTTACTCATTGTGTTCTATTTTTACTTGCAGGGGTTTGAGGGGGGGCTTGTGTTAATGTCTATTTAGGTTAATTTGTCTGTTTTCCAATGTATATCATTACAAACCTAAGAGCTACTTCAAGAAATTTCTGAAAATCATCTCACAACCCCCACCTTGGGAACCCCTGCAATTCTACATCGTTTTAGTATTAGCGTAGGGTGCAAACTGATGAAGAAATTAATACTGCAGAGAAAAATTTTTTTTTTAGCACATTATAGAGTCATTTTTAAACTAATAGCGTAGCATTTACAGTTTATGTAGACCACAGGGAAATGTTTTAAAATGCATCATTCCATTTTAAAAAGCAAAATATTACTCCTTTATGTAAGGTAGCAAAGTATTTGTACTTTGCTACTTGACATCTCTGTAAACAGTATTATAATTTTCAGTACAAAGACAAAACGACAAACTTACACAGTGGACTATTATGTGAGTACTGAATGATTTCACACACAGCCTGTAAGTGGAATTATTTTTTTTCTGTATTGCTAAAACACTAAACCCCATGCTCTTAACCAAATGCACCGTGGCTTAAACTCATTTATTGAATCGATCTGTTTTGGCAAAACTCTTGTGACGCATAATAGGACCAGAAGTTAAACACAATTACAGCACAGATGCACAAGCGTACACACAATGACTCAATATTGTACACACTTGTTGCTAATGATGAGATGAAACAAACATAAGCCAGTTCAGAGAGCACAGGTGTTTGGGTGTGAGCAGCGGCATCATGAATAAGTAAAATCCTGTCTATGTCAGAGTTTGGGGCAACATCAGTTTCATCTTTGTCCTTTGGCCTTATGAGGTTCCATACTTTACTGAATAGAGCTGCTGGAGCCACACACGTTTATTCTACATAGCCTGAACACTGTGTTTTCCTTTTTTACGTAGTGTCTTGAATGTTATGTAGTGTTTTTATTATGCATGACATTGTCTATAATCTGAACACATTTGATTTTTAGCCAATAAAACTATGATTCAATTTTGTAAAGGCGTTGGGTTTTCCATTTAGATTTGTGAGAAAAGGGCAGAAGGTTTCATGAAATGTTTCTTCTCTAACATGTTTAGTCCGAACCATTAAAAAACAGCAAAAAAGCGCTTCTGTATAGATTTTAGATGAGTGTTTCTAAGCCTAACATGTTTTGGCATCCAGACAGATCTAAGTGCACTTATATTTGTAAGCATGAAAGATTCCTGCCTGAGGATTTAAGGATTGTGAGTCAAAGAGCAGCAACAATAAGGAAGTATTATTTGCTGGGAATAATAGTGATGTAATAACAGAGCGATGAATAATGTATCCGTTCTTTAGTGACTTGACTGTGTGAGTTTGTTTTATGTCTGTGTGAAGACGATCCAAGGTGATGCTTGTATGAAAATCAGTACATTGGAGTGACCTTCAATCATTTGTTCCTGCTTTTTTTTTTTTTTTTTTACCTCCACCAAGTGCAGTGGCGGGGGTTATGTTTTCATCGGGGTTTGTTTGTCTGTCTGTTAGCAAGATAACTCAAAACGTTATGGATGGATTTTCATCAAATTTTCAGGAAATTTTGATATTGGCACAAGGAACAAATGATTAAATTTTAGTGGTGCTCAGGCGTGTGTGTGTGTGTGTGGGGGGGGGGGGGGGGGGGGGGTTGTTGGTTCATCTGTCTGTTAACAAGATAACTCAAAAAGTTCTGGAAGGATTTGGATGAAATTTTCAGGAAATGTTGATACTGGCACAAATTATTAAATTTTGGTGCTGATTGGGGATGGGGGGGGGGTGTTGGGGGTTGATGAAATTTTCAGGAAATGTTGATGCTGGCACAAGGAACAAATGATTAAATTTTGGTGGTGATCGGGGGGGACAGAGAGGGGGGGATTTTGATGAAATTGTCAGGAAATGTTGATGCTGGCACAAGGAACAAATGATTAAATTTTAGTGGTGATTGTGTGTGTGTGTGTGTGTGTGTGGGGGGGGGGGGGTTGTTGGTTCATCTGTCTGTTAACAAGATAACTCAAAAAGTTCTGGAAGGATTTGGATGAAATTTTCAGGAAATGTTGATACTGGCACAGATGATTAAATTTTGGTGCTGATCGGGGATGGGGGGGGGGTGGGGGCGTTGATGAAATTTTCAGGAAATATTGATACTGGCACAAGGAACAAATGATTAAATTTTGGTGGTGATCGGGGGGACAGAGAGGGGTGAATTTTGATGAAATTTTCAGGAAATGTTGATACTGGCACAAGGAACAAATGATTACATTTTAGTGGTGATCGGGTGTGTGTGTGTGTGTGTGTGTGTGTGTGTGTGTGGGGTTGTTGGTTCATCTGTCTGTTAACAAGATAACTCAAAAAGTTCTGGAAGGATTTGGATGAAATTTTCAGGAAATGTTGATACTGGCACAAGGAACAAATGATTAAATTTTGGTGGTTATCGGGGACAACGGAGGGGGGTGAATTTTGATGAAATTTTCAGGAAATGTTGATACTGGCACAAGGAACAAATTGTAAAATTTTGGTGGTGATGGGAGGGGGATTGGTTTGATGAAATTTTCAGGAAATGTTGATACTGGCAGAAGGAACATATGATTAAATTTTGGTGGTAATGGAGGGGGCGGGGGGTGATCTGCCTTGGCGGAGGTCTGCGCTCTCCGAGTGCTTTTCTAGTTTTCAAAATGCACCTGTTAAGTAACTTATAGTAAGTGCACTGAAAGCCCCCATTACATCTGTATATTAGATTTTCACGCAGCGCGGAAAGCTCCTGGAGAGCGTCAAGTACAAGTACCTTGAGTAAATTGCAGAAGTAGCAGGAGATGTGGAAGGCAGAACAGTTGTTCGCCAGGAGGTAAATGAAGTAAAGTAAAAAGAAAGAGTGAGTAAAGAGCAGCCTGGAGAGTAGCATATGGTAATGGGGCCAATTCACGCCCCTTTAGAGCCATACGGTCAGCCATGAGCTTAATGCTACTGTCACAGCTCCTGCTTGTAATGTGTGCAGACAAAATGCTGCAGTGCTAGCTAGCAGCTAACCACTTAAGCATATTTAGCTATGAAAAACAAATCCCATTTGAATGTCAGCGGTGAATCTGTGTCGTTTGTGTTGTTATGTAATCTCCATAGAGAATTGGATGGCGGAAATCTCATAGAGCCATTACAGTTGCAGCCGCAGAAGGAGAACACTAATAAACAAGTAATAAATGTGATTTGAGGACGGTTCATATTGGGAATTCTCCTCAGACAATAAAACAACATTTGATAAAAGCCCATCAGGTAAACATGATGATCACAGCTGGGGAAACAACATTATAACGGACAGCTTATTACAGAACATGAAACCGTAATCTGGAATTTAATTTAATCACATCAAACCAATCTTAGATGTTCATTTTCCTGCAGAGTGTAGCCACGATATCTTATAGAGCTTTTATTACAGAAAAACTGAGGTGATATTTCACTATTTAATATTTTCCATTTATGGAAATCACAGGGGATGATCTCTGATTTGTAAAAATAACACTTACGAAATGGAATAGAACCAAAGTGAGAACTGTTTATGAGAGCAACTGCATTGTTCATTTTGTCAAACAGTTAAAAGGAAAAACAATTATGTTTAATCTGTTGTGGGTGTGTGATCAGCTTTTTCTCTGTTCTCTCTGACTGTAAAATTAGACACTGCTATTACAGTCACATCCTGCCAACAGCTGAGACCACTAGTGTCAAGTCTGGTGCATTTTTGTCTGAAAATGTTGTACCTTTGGACAATCTACAATTAAGAACTTGCAAATGCTGGCTATTTGCTTGTCTGGTTGTGGTACTGTTAGACTAAAAACTAAACAAATAATCAATCAATCAATCAATCAGTCAATTTATTCTAAAATTATTACAACAGTTAAAATCAACAAGTCATTTACAAGATACATTTTGTAATAGGACATCCCAGAAGCTGTCCACATCTTATAAATGGGAGCCCTTAAACCTGCAGATAATAAAACTAAAGGGTAGACATAGGAATCCATTTCAGCAGATTAGCAGATTTAAATTGATTTACTTTACATTTATATGTACACATCACATATACAGTAAATTATTTAGAGTTTAACTCTCAGTCAGTCATATAAATATTTCCAACTTGTTTGTCGTACTCTCCTCTTCAGCAATAAATAAATTTAACTGATGACAGTGAATACATTTCTCTGTTCTGCTTTTTCTTTGCTACATTCATCCAGACTTTTTGTAGGTCTTTAAAGTGGTCCTATGTTGTACAAATATTCCAAACTCTCACCAGCATGGTAAGTCATGTACCAGAACACATTTAGGCCTCCCAAAACCACCAGTGAGTCAACACAATGTATCCAGAGACTGTTTCACTCGCTGAAAAAAAGTATGAAGCTCATTGTTTACACACATCTGTATTATGGATTCAAGTTTTCTTTTCTTTTTTTTTTCTTTACTTTTTATTGACATTCAATATCAGACATTCGCATCCAGTAAATCATATTTATTATACATCTGTTGTCTGCTCTAAATGCCAAAATAATATTTTTGTTTTATGTCCAGACACCGAAAAGAAAGGCACATAACCAAATAGAAGAGAGAGAGAAAAAAAGCAAAGTACAAGTAGGGAAAACAAAATCAGGCCTATAGGGTGTGACATAGTTGACCCAGTTTTCCCAGTATGAAGCAAATTTCTCCAGTTTCTTATTAACAAAAGCTGTTATCTTCTCCATTTTATAAATGTCCATTGTGATCTCTGTCCATCCATTTGAATTTGGGAATCAAGTTTTCTTAAAACTCAGTTGGTCAATACAACAGTGTGTCTCATTATCTTCACCTGCTGCAACAGTTGATAGTTTACATTAAAGCTCTGTTAGCTTAGCTCTGTTTTTAGACTGAAAACAACCACAGTAAAACTACAAATCACCTTTGTTTCCTGTTCGGTTTGTGTTGTCAATAGCTGAACTAAAGATCTGTTTGGAATCAAACAAACAAGGTCAGAACTGTCACTGTTTAGTCTGAACTGCGTATCAACAACCATCAACTTAGCAAAGATAATAACATCACTTCGTAACTTGATATCTTCATAAACCTCATAATCAAACTCATCCATGTAGAAGAAACACTGTCGTTTCAGCATCAAACTCCATTCTTTTCATTTACAGCTGTGTCAAGTGGAGAAAACAACAACAACAGTGCTTCTAGCCGTTCACAGACTCACCTTCACCAACTCTAAAATGTGTTTAAAATCCTTTCTGTTGAAATTACTTTTTAGTGCATTCAGTTTTCTGCTGAAAATAAATCAAACCATTTAACATTAAATCAAACTGGTACTTTGTACATGAAATGTCAAAGTCAGATCAGGAAGTTTGTGTATAAAGGCAATAGAAACATTAATCCACAGTAAAAAAGCTATTGACGAATGCTTGCCAAAACCCAGTAACCCCATGTATTAACACCGAGTGGGAAGAAATTCAAGTAAAATTAAGAATACAAGTGCAAGTATTGTGTGGGATTCCTATTTTTCTGTTTATCTTTTATGCTTTTTGACATTAAATGAGTCTTAAAATTGCATTCACAAGTCTTTAAAACATCTGAAATTTGACTTGTGACCTGCAGAAATCCTATGTATCTTTTGCGTTCCGTGTCTGAGGAGCTAATGCCTGTTGAAAAGACATGAGCAATGTAAGAGAGGACTGAGGTTTGCCAAATGAAACGCACCTTTGGACGTATGACCTACTTTTGAAATCTGAGCTACACAAAACACATGGAGTGAATCATTTTTGTTATAGTGAGACGGGGTCAAGGAAGACGTGACTAATGAATCGGAGGAGAAAATACTCACACAGGCAGTAACAGACATGTTTTCGATTCAGGTTTGAGGCTGAGATAAAAACCTCTGTGGATGGGAAAACTGCACTTGTTGTAATTATAAGAAGGAAATCCTGCCAATTTGACATCACCAGACTTTAAAAAAGACAACTATCAAACAGGTTGGGTGATAAGTTAGGTTGCCACTTTGATGTCTGAACTGTTATCCTGATCCACAAAGCGAAATAACCTCGTGTTTTCGTGCTGTGATGTTGTCAGATTTTTACAGGATTCATCTGACTGTGTGTTGGCTCAGATACTGTCTTGTTGAAGAGTCGGCTATCTTTGATTCTGTCGACCTGATGTGTTTGTGCTATGTTGTTCCTTCTCACATGTACAGGTCTATCTGATTCCCTTTAGCTTTAGCAGGAGCAGATAACAGCTCTGTTTGAATGAGTTTGCCTGTTCTGTGCGCACGAGCCAAATAGTGATATCTTACCTTTTTCCCCTCGCTCAATTTCTATCTTTCCTACCATACTTACTCATGTCAGTGCAGGTGCTTTATGTGTGTATTAGGCTGAAATAAAGTTGTGGGCGAATACGTGAATGTGTGTGAACATTTTTTATGCTCTAATGCGAGTCCACAGATGTAGCTCGTCGCAGCGTCGTCTGGTACTTGATATTTTTCATCACATAGGTGCATCAGGTGAATCATAAGAGAAATATAATGTGCGTCTCCGTAATATAAAGCGCAAAGCCAGTAAAAGGGCTCGTAATGTGCTGCTTTAATGGGCTCACAAAAGTAAAACCAGCATATTTGAACAGTATGCTGGCACACATGAAAGACGCTGTTGTCTAGATTAATACCTGGACGTGTTAGCAAGAGGCAGGAAATGGACAACACAGGGAATAAAAAGCAATGTTTATGAGGAGTTTGCTCACTTTATCAAGTTCAAATGTTTTCTAGAACACAAAGCAGCTTCTCTCGGCTGTAATCTTCCCTTTTTCCTCCTTTACGTCTTTTTCTTTTTTAATCTCGGCTACTTTTTACTTGTTTTATATAAGCAGGATTTCTGGACATATTTTACCTGGCTTTTTCTGATATCTCAATGCCGAGCGCTCAAACGCAGACTCTGCCTTCCTATTGCTTTTATCTTTCTCCTTCATCCGCTCAGTTCTCTTAAATTAAACGCTGTCTTATCTGAGTGAAACATGTGATATTGCAAATATTGGCTCAGCACAGGTGGGGAACTCGCATTCTGAAAACGTTTCAGAAAAGCAAATCCAATGTTTATTCGACAAATGAAGTGTAACCGCGTGCTAATGGAATAGAGTGTTTTTCTGTGATCTGACTTATGTACGCCTCTTGCAGGTACGTGGTCTTTCTCCGTTTCTGAGCTGGCGATCCCGGGCGCCGAAATTGGACGCATCTCGGCGACTGACGCGGACCTCGGTGAGAACGCCAGGCTCCTGTATACCATCCTGGAGGGGGAATCTGGGGACACGTTCAACATCACCGGAGTGAATCAAGAAGCGGTCATCACACTCAACAAGGTGAGTGAAGGGTGATGGAGAGACAAATGCCGACAGGGATTGAAAAGGAGAGTGTGGGTCATTTGGTTGCTATTAGTAACAGAGAAAGGCAGAGAGGAAAAAAAAAAGAAAAAAAAGAAAGGAAAGCACATGTACAGAGGCGTTGACTCTGAAGGGTAAAGGAAAGAAGAGCAGGGCCTGACAAGAGACAAAAGCAGAATAGGGACAGATGATGAGGGGGAGTAGAGGAGATGACACAGGTAATGTAGGCAGGTTTTTATAGAGCTTTGTTTAGTCCATGAGCTGAAACACAGCTAACAGCATGCTGCCTAAGCCCATTAACCTAGAAAAGCACAAAGCTCCCATACACTATATGCATAAAAGAGTGTTGATGATTAATCTCTGTGCAGCCTTTTCAGTGAGGATTTCATAACAGGTGAATCGTATTCATCTTACCTTTTCTTCTAATTTCACTCCCATCAGATGAGAGCGTTTTGATGCTTTTTTTTTCCTCCGACAAATGAATTTCCTGCTTAATTCACTCCCTGCGAATGAGCTTCCTTTTATCAATATTTCCATGTGTTTATAGCAAATCTAAATGAAAGATTTGTACAAAACGCAAAGTGGGACGACGCATCCAGTTGGGCTCGGTGTTTTGCAACGGAAATGTTTTGACCAGTGTTGACGTGTTTTGACTGTCGTCTCTCGGTGAAAGGTTTTGTGACGGAGGGCGTATGAGTGTACCGGAGGGGATCGGTGAGGCTCTGTCTTTATTATTATTATTATATATTTGAGTTCAACTGGGTAATGGTCGCCCTCAGTGTTAGACGGGATGATTTCAATTTCAAACGGTCAGTCCCTAAGAAGCCTGTCATCCTGAATAATCGCATTCTTATGAAGATGCGTATGAGGATGGAGGGGGTGATGAGGGCTGACGCGATCATTAGCGGTAAGGCTTGTTAAAGTACACACATGTCTGTCTCCAGAGATGGACGGGGCCTTACATGTAAAAGGAGACCTAATGGGGAGGTGGGCTGTGTGTGGGCAGACTGTCTGAGAAGTGATGTTTTCATTTCAAATCAGCTTCTCCCAAGAGGCTCGGGCACGTTAATAAAAATACACATGTGTCTCCTTTAAGCTGCCAGACGTCTCTGATCTCGGGGAAGTGAATAAGATTGACTCAGAGCGTGAGTTTGTTTGCTTGTTGTTGCGTAATCTGCTGTTATCATCTGTACATGTGATGCAAAATGCCTGGGCATATAGTAAAATGCGATAGGATCAAGATGGATTGTGGCGCTACACACACACATATATACATATACATATATATTTACATTGCACATACATATCTTCACTGACACATTCATACATTTTGGTTTCGTGGACATGCATTCAATGTGTGCATTAAATATGTAAGAGAAGAATGTGTGCGTCTGAGAGAAAAAACAGTGAAAAATGGAGGCTTGGCTGTGGAATATGACCAGGATCTTACACTCACACTACAACAATCCAAATCTTACCAAGTGTATTTTTCTCATTTCTAGTCAAAATATCTCATCACAGTTAAAATAAGACATAATCACCTAAAGAGTAACTTTTCAGTGAGATATAAGAACTTATTTTTAGACAATAGATCTTGAAAATCTTATTTCAAGAAATCTTACCAAGAGAATTTTCACTTGTTCCATTGGCAGATTTTTTGCTTGAATTGAACAAAAAATCTTAAATCGAGCAAAAAAAAAAAAAGTCTAGAAATAAGCCAAAATTTTTTGAATTAAGCAAACAAACTTTGAATTAAGTAAAAATATCTTGAATTAAGCAAAAAAAAACAAAAAAATCTTGAATTAAGCAAAAATATCTTAAATGAAGCAAAAAAAAAAAATCTGGAATTTAGCAAAAAAAATCTTGAATTAAGCAAACAAAATCTGCCAATGGAACAAGTGAAAATTATCTTGGTAAGATTTCTTGAAATAAGATTTTCCAGATCTATTGTCTAAAAATAAGTTCTTATATTTCACTGAAAAGTTACTCTTTAGGTGATTGTCTTATTTGAAGTGTGATGAGATATTTTGACTAGAAATGAGAAAAATACACTTGGTAAGATTTTGATTTTTGCAGTTCAGGCCAGTTGTGGACTTGGTTATGTTGCTTGCTTAAAGATGCAGGGGCTGGAATCAAGCAATGCTAGAATATGAAGATATACATCTTCCATTTGCAGCTCTAAGGATTAAGTTGCATCTGAAATTACATACTAACATTATGTTTAGTAGTCTAAAAGAGTATGCAAGTTTATTTACTGTGTCCAAAACCAATAGTATTGGAATTGCATATTCTGTCTTAGTAAATATTACAGTATGCAAGCTTTGGGATTGCATAAATATAACAGACATTGACTGGTAGCAAATAGCCCGGTCAGTAGCATTACTCATAGTTGGACGGTCCACATATAGTAGTATATAGCATATAGTATTACACATGTAGTTGTGGAAAAAATATTAGACGATCAAAAGTCATCAAAAACAATGGTTATGCAATCAAGTACTAACTCCTGTGTGTGTCATGTGACTAAAACAGACAGAAAAGAAAACATGGAATGCCTAAAAGCACTGTTTTTGTCAGTACAGTGACATAGATATTGATGTAAGAACTGAAGTGATTTTGGTTATTATCAAGAAAACATGGAAAATGGATAGATATCAGTTCTGAAATTCATTTCATTCATTTATTTGTTTTGACCAGAAGAAAAAATTTAAATTTTTTTGTGTACAAGGAACTAATGGCAGAGTAAATGCATTAATAAAATAAAGGAGACCAAGACAAAATAGCAGTTGGTATGTACACTAATAGTATCAAAATAAATTCAATATGTATTGCTCATAAAGGGGTGGGAAGAAGAAAACTTATTAAATCCCACCCCCAGCTCACATTTATACAACATAACACATTACTTTTGCTTCCTTAATGATATAGTAACATCTGTTTAGAGTCCTAATAATGTAAATAACCGATAGAAAACAGATTCGGAAAACTGATGTATATTACACTTAGCAACTATCAACTAACTATAAATTAACCCTTTCATGCACACTGGTTACTACACTGGACAGTTATTCAAAGCTCTTCTGTTGTATATTTATGGATTTTGTTGTTTTAGTTCCATATCAACCAACACAGTGGACGCTTATGCATCATCCCATCCACTGTAATTCATACCATTACTGTAACTTTGCTGTTCTTGATAAACCTGATCTGCAGTAACATGTTTGAGTGTTGAAGGGGTGGGATTAAATAAATTATACTTCCTCCCACTCCTTTTCGAATGTGCAAATGAAGTCATGTATATGTATAAGTTTTGTTTTTGTTTTTGTTTTCTTACATGACCTCTTACAACCTGTTTTATTTCTAAGGACTAAGTAAGATTACTTTGTCTAGTTGCATGTCCGAAATAAACTAAACTAAAAAATAAATAAATAAATTGCTTGTTATTGTTACCAAACTGCAATTAACTGATTTTTTTGTTTTGTTTTGTTTTTTGGGGTTATTTTTACAAAAAAGTTGGGGATTTTTGCATATTATCTCCATGAAGTGAGTAATGACTAGTATTAGAGTATGTTAAAATGTGAGAAAACAGCAGATTAGCAGCATTACAAATGTTTTAATTTCATAGTTTTCACACGATATGTCAGTAAATCCATGTTTCTTTGCTTCAAAATTGAACGCTTGGTGCCAAGCTGACATTTTTGGAACTCCATAAAAAATATGTTCATAAGAAAATTTTCAGTTGCATTGTTTTATTCATGCCTAAAGAGGAATAAAAACACTCAGGAAATAAATCTTGATTAAGGTTCTCATAATTCATGCATGAAAGGGTTAAACTCTTACAAGCTGTTTTTGTTGTTAATATTATATTTGGTCAAGCAAATGTACCCTTAGTTGTACCAGGCATTAAAATGAACAAGCAATTGAAGAAAACAAGGGGTGGTCTAATAATTTTTTTCCACGACTGTATATAATTAACGTCTATGCTTTACAGCACACCCGTCAGTAGAGGTGAGATTGGTTACCATGGTTACATGTCCCACAACTATTAAGAAAGCTTTCAGGAAGCAACAGGTATTAATGTCCTTAGCAGCAGATCCGGAAAGGCACATTTTAACTATTATTCACACAAAAGTTTATTGAATATATGGATTGGATTTTGTGTATGTACTGTAGTGCATAGTTTAGGGTTTTGTAAAGACAGAAGGTCTGACATCGATTTGTGGAAAAAGGAGAAGCCACTTTTCCGAGATGCAGTTTCGAGAAATGGAGTAGAGCAACGGATCCATGCATGTATGACTAAATCTTAACAGTGTTGTGTAATTACAACTGCCAGTTACATATTTAACCCACACTACCTTTCTGAAAAAAAGTTACGGTTTCAGCCAATCCGAAAACAGAGTCCACAAAAGACCTGAGAGATCTTGTTTTCTGTGAGGCCACTTGAGTTTCAATATGCTGAAAGGTAATTATGGAATTTTTTTTTCCTCCCCCGTGACACCAAAAAAGCTATCAAGCACTGCAGTTTAAATGTGTCAAAGTGCGTTGCTGTTGACGTGTAGCTTAAATAAGTCCAAAAAAATTTTGAATTGTAATTTTACTGGCCTGATTGAAAGCTTGATTTGTTTCTGCAGGTCTCTGTACACACCTAAAAGGAATGATTTGTAGAAAGTCAAGAAAATACACTCAGAGCTCAAAGTGACACCATCACAATGCTTGCTTTGTCCAACTAACAGCCCGATAATAAATTTGCACACTTAAAAAGTTGGAACCATGAAAAATGACAATTATTAAAATACTGTCACATTGTTGGATTTCATTAAATTAACCAAACATTTTCTATGTGCTAATTTAGTCCATTGCACAGCCTTACACAATGTCACAAACTCTTTGTCCTGTAAATGATTTCAGTTTGTTTTTCTCTACATACTAAAAGCTCTCGGAGAACTGTAGTGGAGTTAACCCATAAAGACCCAGTGCTACTTCTGTGGCAGTTCCCAAATGATTTTTTCTCTATATTTAACCTTTCTTAAATGATTTATCACCATTGATTGCGATATTATCTTCCTTATTTTGTGTTTTTTCAGTGTAAATTATGTATTTTCCTATATTTAACCCTGTAAAGCCCAAACTATTAAATCATTGACAGAAAATTCCAGTTCTTTGAAACTGGAGTCTTTATTGGTCCTTCTAAACAACCCAATTTTATTTATTTATTCATTTATTTCTTTATTTATTTGTTCAAATATGAATTTTCATGTATGAGTTTCAATTTTGTATCACATTTGAGACATTGGGTCTCAATGCTCAAATATTATTTTTGAACAAACAAAAACATAATATCACACAAACATGTCTAACAAATTGGTATTTCCTTTTCAAAGTTCTGCCTCCTTCCTCATTAATGGCAGTCTTATAGTGTCACTGGAAAGGCCTCTGGTGAATGAATTCCTCCCCCCTGGTGGATTATCCATCTATTTCATGTATCTAATTGTATACATCAGAATTTTCAAGAAAGAAAATATCCCACTGATCATGTAGAGGGTTTCGAACCTCATGTATCAAATATGATACATCTGGCGTTATAGGGTTAATTTGCTGATCATGTAGATGTTCATTAAACCTCAGAGTAAAGTTGAGGGTTATTAGATCAAAAACAGAGAAAACTTCAGAAAAAGTGACTTTTTCAGTAAAATCTCTCATTAACTGAACATAAAACAAGTGTGTCCATCCACTGTCATTGATCCAACTCCATGGGTTTTACTGGTGAATCAATGTTGTAGAAGATGACGATGTTTTCATGTTCACTGCAGAGCCTCTGAACGTCCAAATGGGTCATATCTGGTGACCATGAAAAGATGAAAAACTGCATTTTATACCAATTATTTCAACATATTAATAGGTTTAGTGACTCAGAAGTTATTAAACATTTTAGATCAGTAGATTATTTTGGTTGTCAGTGGCTCTTTGGGGATGGGGGGGTGGCGTACAGTGAAAGTGAAACTTAAGACACTTTACTAATTCCTGTATTGCCGCATTTCCACTACATTGAACCGGCTTGACTCGGCTCGGCCCATCTCCCATTGTTGTGCACCTCATTTCCTTTCCCCTTCCTTGGGAACTTGTATTTGAGGGGGCACGATGTTTGTTGCCTGCACCAGAACCAGAACCGGGCCCAGATGATGGCCTGGTGTTCACTCTGCTGCTAGATTTACAAGCACCGCTGCGTAGCATATCAAATACGTGACATTCCTGTAAATGAATCACATCCTGTGGACAAATGTTTGAGCATATTGGAGAGATTTCCCCCTTTTGAAGAAATGGAAGCCTTGACAGTGTTACAAGTGGCCAAGGTGTCGTCTTTTTGGAGCGTTTCTGCCTCAACACCACGTTGGCTACGTTCTGACCAAAAAAATGTAGCGTACGCATGACTTCATCACACATGCGCAACAAAGGCAGAATCGAAAAGCAGAATCGATAAGCAGCCAGGCAAACAATTCAAAGGAATCGAGCTACTGGGAACAGGTTCTCAAAAAGAACCGGTTCTCGATTCCCATCCCTATCCACAGGTGAGGAGCAGGATAACTGAGCGCTGCTCCACTTTTCTTGGATCTGATCAAATAAGGAGGATCGAATAACTATCCAATCTGCCAACACCAGTCCACTCTGAGCTACTGCAGACACATGGTGGACTGTGTGAAAGATGACTATCTCCATGTGTAGATAAAAGGCAGTCCTTACATTTGCATTATTATACACTGATAAAACATTATGAACCCTAAAACTTACGTAATGTACCTTTAAGCGCAGTAAACAGAAAGTGTAATAATAAACTTTGTCGCACTTGTTCCACTCTAGTAAGAGACTGGTTGGTGGAGTTGTCATATTTTGACATTTGATATATATTTTGTCATGTAAGTCTACAGTCAGATACAGCAAACATTATAACCAGTGACAGCAGAGTCTTCCTCCGACAGTCTAGTCCCGAACCTGCAGTACTCGTTTCTCATCACCCACTTCCATGCTGATCGAGACCTGAACATGACCCTGCAGCAGCGTCTTAGCCAAGCCTTCCATTTCTACTACACTCATTCTGACACATAGACTCTTTTTTTTCCTTTAGTTACACTGAATACATTTAGAATATCAAATGTATACTTATTTGTTTTATTAATAAAAACAGATAAAACAGTCCACAAAAACCTAATTTGCATAATACATTAAACCTATTAGTAAAAATTAACCCAATACATATGCATGGGAGCAAAATGTAATAATTCCTGAGTGTAAATATGAGGAAAAATGTGTGGGTGTTTGAATGAAAATTAATTTGAGAGTGAAAAGAGAAGGTCAGAACAGGACAAGGCCTCTGTGGCCCTTTATAAGCTAGTCTGTTTGATTATCATAATATCTCATCATTATATGTCAAATACGGGTCATTTTTCCTCACAACGGTACGCTCAAGGACTTTTAAAGGTTTAGAAACGTATTAGATCTGACAAGCTTTCATTATTTCTGAAGAAGTGATTTATCATTTAGTCTAAACACGGTCAGTAAAGATGCTTGGCAAAATATTCAGAGGCTAAATATGATCAAATTGTTCATATTTTAAATAAACAATCCAAAATAAATGATGTTCCATTTACAGTGAGATAAAAATGAGACAGAAGGAGTGCCCTGTTCATACTAACACAAGTATTTTTTGCAAACAGATATACACAACAATACACTGTATAGAGATATTTTCTGCCTACTTTTTTAATTCTGCCCACATGACCTTTGTTTTACAGCATATCTCTGTTCACATAACAACATAAAAATGACTCCAAACTGGTTCAAAGACTCAGACAAATCATAGTTAGAATTGTCCAACCTGTGGACACTGATAATACTGGATGTAGCAGACGCAGAGGCTTTAATCTGTCATGAAGGTGTAGTTGCCTTTTCTGTTGGTTGTGGTTGTTAGTGATGTCCTGATCTGGATTTTTTTTGCTTCCAATCCAATCCGATTTTTTTGGGAGTAGTTTTGCCGATACCGATCCAGTGCCAATCTGATATGGACTTTTTACAATGAAATTTTGATTTAAATTTAGAGTCATTATTTATAGCTTATTATGCTCTTATTTTACTTTAGATCACAACTGGGCTGAATGTGGAACCTGAACTAAAACAACTATGACACCTTTGACTCTTAATAACTTTAGTATAATTTTTGCACTTTCCAAATTCATACTGTGGGACAAATTAGAACCTTATATTTGACACTGCTGTAGTGTGTGTCTGGACAGGACCATCCAGGTATTATATGGGGGTGCGTTTGGTGCCATGCATTAGTGATGTGAAGCGGGAAACTCACAGGTTGGGTTGGAGCGGATCAAAAGATTGTCAGTTTATTTTTTGGGGGGCGGGTTGGGTCACATAATTCCACAAAAGCTCCGCAGGTTGAAAAAAAAAAACAGAATCGTGCATTGCAACCGGACCTCATAAAGAGTACAAGTGCAGAGTGAAAGTGAAACTTATAGACACTTTACTAGTTCCTCTAAGCCTCCCGCTGTTGGGCAGCTTTTCCCTATTTCGGAAACTTTAATTTGAGGGGGCAGGATGTTTGCCCCCCCCTTCCCGAACCGGGCCCAGATCATCCCAATCTCATGACTAAATCCGATCCAATCCAATCTAAAAATGCCAGATCGGCAGCCAATACTGATCTGTAAATCGGATCAGGACATCCCTAGTGGTTGTGGAAGTGTATTCTTTACAGGATGTGGATTTGTCCATAACGTCAGTCCAGTCTGTCTCCCAAAGGTATCGTGCTGACTTGGATCTACAGCAGGTTATACACTGATTCATACACCTGGATTTGATGTTTCAGGTGCAGCTTCATCACACAAAGCAATAACAGACATGAGCAAAGTGGGGTGTAATGGTATTGTTTTCCAATCCCTCCATTTTCCTTGTCCGCACAGATACCAGACTTTTTAAAAATTACACCTTGTAAAGTCTGGTATCTGTGTGGACTTTGAGACAACAACTTTGAGACCGAGTCACTCATCCCTGGAGTTTCCAATAAAAGAGCATGCTAACATTGAAATACGAGTTCTGTATCAACAGTGCCTTCCACCTGTCGCCACAACGAGAGGAAATGTAACTAGTGTTTGACCATTTACATTTACATCGACACCACACAGCTATTATATCTTCCTAAGTAGTTTTTCATTTCGCAGTATACAGAATGTATAAAAAAAGCTACACATTTTGAAAAATTACCCCCAGGTCCGCATTTGATAAATTTTGGAATTTTCTTTTATGGATGTCAGTAGGTAGGGGATTGGTGGATATTTGTCCAGATTTACAGACCCATGGGAGAGGACAATGGGCATCCATCTTGTTTTCCACAAAATTGCCAGGTTCCAGCATTAACACTTTGGCCACCATGTCAATTTTATTTCTTTGCCCATGGCAGCTGTTCCTGCCTTTCAAAGTTAATTCGACTTGTTTAGGCCTGAAAATGTCACCGAGGACAGGCCAAGTTAGGGTTAACCTAACCTTTGATGAGATTTAAATCCCACCGCTACTTCGCGGAACCCACTTTTAACTTGGATTGCGCAATTTGCCCCTGCTCACTCATGCATGAAAACCTGGGTCTGTAAATTTGGACAAATATCCACCAATCCACTACCTACCAACGGCCATAAAAGAAAATTCCAAAAATTATCAAATGCGGAACTGGGGGTAATTTTTCAAAATGTATAGTTTTTTTGTACACCCTGTATATCGCAGGGTTAAAAAAAAATTGCAATGCTGGTTTTTTCCAATATCGTGCAGCCCTAAATGGCAATATTTTTTATGTTTTTCACTGGATGGTGACAATCTGCACAAACCAATTTTGGCAAATCGCAGTTTGTGTGTGTGTGTGTGTGTGTGTGTGCGCTCCTGCAGTCAAGTAACCACTGCATACGACGCTTCATGTAAGTGCATGAATGTATGAATGTGTCAGCTCTCACCCCTGGGTTTGTAGGACTCATTAAAAACAATCCACACCTGGAGATGCCATGTAGAGCAGGATTTCCATGCCTGGTATGAGCCCCTTTGAAGAGCAGCTGAGAGGCAGGGAAAGAAGTGGATATGCAAAGAGATGCAAGAAGAAAGAAAGCGACGGCGAAGACCCAGGAATGAGCAGAGGAACGGGGCGGAAGAAGAGAGAAAGATGGGAGGAGTGTTTAAATGAGGTCCTGAGAGGTAGTGACAGCAAGAGAGTTGGAGTGTAACAAGGGAGTAAGAGTAAGAAGGAACCAGAGAGGAGACATGCAAAGAGGGAGGAAGGGAGATGCAGAGACAGCAAGAGCTGCAAAAACACTGACAGCCATAGATAGAGGGAGAGGAGGAAATTAGCAGAGGTAGACACTGAGAGGCAGAGGGAGGCAGAAATACCCATCCAGAAAGACAAGCTGGGTAAAAAAAGAAAAAATCAAAACAGAGACAGAACTAAAGTGCAGGAGAAAATTCCAGAGAGGTAGCACTGCAAAAAGAAGACAGAATGAAGAAGAGAAAACTGAGGAAGAGGAGGAAAAAAAAGCAGCCTGCTGTGTTTAAAAGGAGAATCGATCAGTTCAGCATGTATTGGGCAACTGGCACAACGGGCGGGAAAAAAATTACAAGTACACAAATGCAGTAAACACCTAAACACCTCCCACCCTCAATGTTTCTCCCACTGGATGTAGCTACAGATTTCTCCAAAGGCGCAGACAAAGCATACAATTAGTGTTTCAACATGGCTTCCTTCGCGTCGTTTTGTGATGCTTTAATCCCTCTACGTGGCACCAAGGAGAGGGAGAGAAATAGATTGCGGGATTGCAATGTGTGAAATATTTAATAAAACTGAACGCTCACAGGTTACATGTGGATTAATGCTGAATGATTCTAAGCAAGGTGGAGGCATATACTGAATATTGATGGTGTGAGGCCCCATTTCAGATGTATACATTTCAGCAGGAGGTGAAACAAAAATGTAAAAAAGAAGATCTATTTGAATTCAAACACAGTCCTGAGGAGGTTAACCCATAAAGACCCAAACAACCACTGTAGACCAAGAACATCTACTGATATAAAGTGTTTAATACCTTTCATCCACTAAATCCTATCAATACATGTAAATAATTGGTGTAAAATGCAGTTTGTCATCTTTTCGTGGTCATCAGATATGACCCATTTGGACATTCAGAGGTTCCATAGTTACCATGAAAACACTGTCATCTTCTACAACATTGATTCACCAGTAAAACCCATGGAGTTGGATCAACGACAGTGGATGGACACGCTTGTTTTATGTTCAGTTAATGAGAGATTTTACTGAAAAAGTCACTTTTTCTGAAGTTTTCTCTGTTTTTGATCTAATAACCCTTAACTTTAATCTGAGCTAAATTAAATATAGGAAAATACATGATTTACACTGTAAGAAGCATAAAATATGGAAGATAATATTAAAATCAATGGTGATAAATCACTTAAGAAAGGTTAAATATAGAGAAAAAATCATTTGGGAACTGCCACAAAAGTAGTGCTGGGTCTTTATGGGTTTACTCCACTTCAGTTCTCTGACAGCTTTCACTAAGCAGAGAAAAACAAACTCCTGTAAAATGCAGTTTTTCATCTTTTCATGGTCATCAGATATGATCCATTTGGATGTTCAGAGGCTCCGTAGTTACCATGGAAACACCATCATCTTCTACAACATTGATTCACCAGTAAAACCCATGGAGTTGGATCAATGACAGTGGATGGACACACTTGGTTCATGTTCAGTTAATGAGAGATTTTGCCGAAAAAGTCACTTTTTCTTCAGTTTTCTCTGTTTTTGATATAATAACCTTAAACTTTAATCTGAGCTTTTATGAACATCAACATGATCAGGACTTCAAATATAGGAAAATACTTTATTTTCACTTAAAAACACAAAATACATGGAGTTGGATCAATGACAGTGGATTGAGACACTGGGTTTATGTTCAGTTAAAGGGGTCATATTTTGCTAAACCCATTTTTATTCGTCTTTGATACATTTATCTGTGTATTTGGACCCTAATAGTTCAAAAAGTTAAAATTTGAACCCTCCAGGTGCTGCAAAGCTATCTTTATATTCATTCTGGCAAAAATTAAGTGGATTTCCACAACCTGTTTCAATTCCTGCTCAATTTGTTTTGTCTATAACTAGTTACATCACAATATTTGCACTTCTGATGAACATCTGTCCCAGTGCGCCATAATTGTTTGTCAGCAGCAGCGGTTGTAGTAA
The DNA here is from genome assembly GCF_902148855.1 of Sphaeramia orbicularis. NCBI lineage: Eukaryota > Metazoa > Chordata > Actinopteri > Kurtiformes > Apogonidae > Sphaeramia > Sphaeramia orbicularis. Next base: position 42,326,764 of record NC_043973.1, read on the forward strand.
AAACTGAAAATATGTCCCAACTTTGAGCCAGTTGCCTAAAATGTTCTGTTGGTTGTACTCAAGTGGCTGAACGGGACAGAAAGCACAGCCAACAACCTGGAGGGGGCGGGGTCATGTGCATTTAAAGGGCCAGCGCTCAAAATGACTTTTTTAGTGTCATTACTCAGAAATAGGGTTGAAGATGGACCTGTGGAGTTGAATTAATGAAGAATTCAGACCCAAGAATAGCATTTACAGTTTATGTAGACCACAGGGAAATGTTCTAAAATGCGTAATTCCATTTAAAAAAGCTAAATATCACTCCCCTAATGATAGATTTGCTAAAAAAAAATTCTTTTTCTTCAGTTTTCCCTGTTTTGATAAAATTACCTTTGACTTTACTCTAAGCTTTAATGAACATCTACATGGGCTGTGAATTAAATAAAGGAAAATACATGATTTACAGTGAAAAAAATGCAAAATAAAGATGATAATATTACAATAAATGGGGATAATTCTTAAAACATATCTTTTCTCCTTGGCTTTTGAAACCATGTGAGATGTTTGATTGTATTGTTTTGATTCTATTATTTTATTTGGTATTAGTTTATTGCTCTTATTTTTTTGTTGTTTTTAAATTGTACAGCTTTTTGTGTTTTTTTTTTTTTTTTCTTATATTTCATTCTTTTATTTAGGCTTTATTTATTTTTCTGTGCAGCACTGTTTGTTTTTGTTTGATTTTTTTTGTACAGTTCTATGTCTTTTAATCTATTCTAGTATTTTATTCTTTTATTTTGGTTTTATTTATTCTTCTGTACGGCACTTTGGTCCACCGTGATTGCTTTTAAAGTGCCTTACAAATAAAGTTGGATTGGATTGGATAACTCATTTAAGAAAAGTTAAATAGACAGAAAAATTCATTTGGGAACTACCACAAAAGTAGCAATGGGTCTTTAGGGATTAAAGAAAGTTCAGTCTTTCAGACAAATCATGCACATCTTCATGAAAACTAGAGCCCGACCGATATGGGATTTTTGGGGCCGATATCGATATTGGGGGCTAAAAAAAAGCCGGTATTCGATTTTTTGGCCGATATATGAAATAAGTAAATAACAAATTACTACCAGGCAATATTCAAAAACTATTCATTGAAAAGGAAGGGAGTTATGAATTAAGAGGACAACATAAATTTCAAAACTTTAAAAGTGAGAACAACAAGAAGAAGTTTTTGGGAGCGGCGGAGCGAAAGTGAAACTGACACGCCTGCCGATTAATTGGTCGGGCTCTAATGAAAACCATGTAATATAGACTACAACTTAAATGAAAAATGATCCGCTTCATTAGCAACAAAACATCAAATAAATAACAGCCATGCTTTTCTGTGTGTGTGTATTGCACAGTAGGTTGTGTTAGGGTTGTGTTAGTAATAACTCACATGGCCAGTGTCCATGTTTTGGCTTTCAAACTGCAAAGAATTATAACAATGAGATGATCTGCGAACCCCGGGAGAAGGAAGGATTTCCGAGCGGAACAAATTGTGTTGCCACAGAGTCGGCCTTGACCTTGCTGGTCATCTCACTGCTGTGGGCTGAATCTGTTTAACCGTTGATCTAAAGATACACACACACACAAACACACACACATGGATGCTGCTGCACGGAGCTGAGCGGAGACACACACCTACACAAATAAACCACTGAGAGATACATGGAGAAGCACACATCAATATAACACACTTGACCTTGCAGCTCCCTGTGTTTCAACTGCAGGGAATGAGGGAAAAGTGCTGCAAAGAGGCTCAATTGCTCATTTAAGGATGGAGAGCGATGCTGCAGAGTGCTTCTCATCTTTACCTTGATGTATGTGTCAGATGGGAGGTGGGTAGGAGACGGAGGGGGGAAGCGGGTGGCTGTGGCAGTGGTGGCGGCGGTGGCGGCGGTTGTGGGCGGGTTAACAGCAGATTAAGGAGAAATGCAGGAAAAAAAGAGGAAGCTGGAGGATGGAGTATAAGAGGGAGATAGCTGCAAATGAAATGAGAGAGAATTTGTGATGACAAAATGGAGCTAGAAGAAGGGGAGGAAGGCTTATAGATCAGCTAAGGGTGAGTGGGAGAGGGAGGAAATGAGGGGCAGATGAAGAACGTGGAGTCGAATGTAAACCCGGTAGAAAACACAGGTTAGTTAGGGACACGGGGAGAAACGCTGGGTCATTAAGAGTCTGCATGTCTGGGTGCCGTCTTGAATCCGCCTGCCGCTTATCACTGCTTCCTTACTGTCAATCCCACAGAGACCCCCAGCAACAAAAACATTTCTCTCCTTCCTCTGTCTACCCCCCCCCCCCAACCCCCCAACATCAGCCACTGTCGCTTTGCATTGCACTGCTCTGCTCTCTCGCTCTCTCTCTCTTTCTGATCTCCTCACACATGTCCAAATATGCCAGGGAAACACATAAAGCAAGAATGCATGCAAACACACACACACACACACACCCAGTCCCTCTCTCTCTCTCTCTCTCTCTCTCTCTCTCTCTCCTCTCTCTCTCTCTCTCTCCTCTCTCGTCTCTCTCTCTCGTTCTCTCTCTCTCTCTCTCTCGCCACTCGTCCTCGCTGTGTTTTGTGTCTGGAGGCCATGTCAGACAGCGTGCGTTGTTTGTCTGTGGCTCTGACTCAACCCGGCTCTGCTTAATTCAGATTCTCACAACCATATAATGACACGCAGAAATAATGCACACACAGGCATGACAGGATTAATAAAAATAAACACACACACATGAACATATGAACACATATTTTGCAGCTCCTCGACTATATATTCCTTTCTTATTTTGCTCCCTTAATGGTCATCCGAGCTCTTAAATTATTTACTTTTAACATATTGCTGTTAATGAACGTACATATTGCCTCTAATAGATTTTTGATACAGAGTGTGAACAAGGCCACACTATAAGCAGCAGGTAATTGAAGAATTAGCATATACTCTCAGCTCTCTTGACATTGCTCTGCAGCAGTGCCCCCTAATGGCTGGAAAGTAGCATTCAATGGCATGAGAGCCCTAACTGGTGGCTGGTTAAGGTTTCTTTGGAATCAATCAGCTGCTTAAAATCCAATCAGCCACTACAATGAGGAGTAATTAAAAGGAAGGGGGAAGACAAAGAAAAGCTTGTCTTCATGTTGAGCTGGTGGACACAGACACTTTACATGCATATATTAAGTATTTAAACACAAATTAGACAGGTGATGGGGCAATAAAAAGCCTAGTGTATTGTGATTGTAGGAGCGCTGCAGCAACAAAACAAAACAAAACAAAAACAAGAAAAAAAAGCAGGGATGAATCCTCAATTTCACAACACCTCATTACACTTTTGTAGTGTATTTAATAGCATGTATATAACGAAATAGGATCAGTAGACGCAACACTAGGCATGTCATAACATCATTAATACAAATCATTGCAGTATCCCGATTCAGGAGGTTCCCTTTTGAGGTATGTTTTCAGAGTGCTGTGAGCTGTGTAAGCCTGCTATTTGTGCGCCTTTCATTCCTCTTACCTGGGGGACAAGCTAGCTTGCGCATGTGTCAGTTTGCCGTTATTATTTCCATATGCTCTCACTTAAAACGCCTGGCTAATCCTCGGTCACACGCCAGCAGCGCGCCCAGGATTATCTGTGTTTGTTTTCTCACGCGGAGGAGAGATTGTGTTAATCTCCTCAGAGGGAAAAAGAGAGAGGGAGAGAGATGGGGAGAGAAAAAACAGAGAGAGAGAGTGAGAGAAAAGGACCAGTGTCTTGCTTATAAGTTGCAAAAGAAAAAAAAAAAGAAGACATGGGACATCTAAGAGTGGAATAAGACAGAGACAGAAGACAAGAGGCGAGTGACAGAGGGAAAGGGAAGGCGGCTGGGAAGAACAAAGTCAAAAGAGAGATTTAGAAGTCTTTGTTCTCTCAACTCTGCAGTTGTGCTTGTTGGCAGAAATGTCCAAAGCTGCGTTTGTCATCAGACAAATGTGATGTATGATCTTGATTTAGATTGCACAAAACCAAGCCAGAACTCAAGCTGCCACGGGTGCACACCAAAGAATGTAAGCGCTGTACATCCCATCATGAACACACACTTATGCATGTACATACTCTCAAGATCATACATCAATTACTTGTGCAGACGAGTGCAGCCCCTCCTCCGTGATTTGGAAATTCACCTTGTAATACTGTACATTTAAACGTAATGCAAGAACACACACACTTACGCTTTCACACACACCTTCTGAGCTGAACATGTACGCCTATTGGCCGGGCCTTTTTCGAGGAGAGATGTATTATGTATCGCCAGTCTAGCATGCAGATTAACTAATTAATTTCTGCTAACTGTGAAGCAAATTTAAAAGGGAAATTGTATAGAGAAATTAGAATTTCAAAAAGGACTGTGGGAGCACTGCATCACAGGACAAGAGAAGGTTACACTAGTACTTTTAAGTGTGTGTGTGGGGGTGTATTTAAGCTGAAGACAGCGTTAAAAACGGATACCAAAGCGTACATGCCCGTGCTGAGGCCACAAATGAAGATTACAATCATCTTCAGTTCATGTGTTGATTATTTGTATTTAATGAAGCCTTTTATTTGTGGCATATTAGAAAACGTCTATTACTGTTTTGTCTTGAAACTTGCCAATTTGACCTGTTAGAGTCACAGCTTCTTGGAGTGATGGAACAGATGGAGAGGGAAATGGAAGTTTCAGGCATGTTTATGTGTGTTAATGAGGTGCTAAATTCTGAAATTCTGTAAAACTGACACCACAATCAGTAAAAAAAAAAAAAAAAAATCATCCTTTCATCACACAGATGCCACGATTTATTGTAGATGACCGCCTTGGTATTGCAGAATTGTTGCATGGTGATGTATCATATCACAAGTTACTCTGCGATTCCCACTCGTACTTGAAATTCCCATTTAAAATGTATTAGAAGCCAAAACTAGCATTTTAAATCATTCTTTTTAATAATTTTTGTAAATTACCTACAATTACGGGATATTCAGAATTTTTGTTGGCTTCTTTTTGCATACCAATGAATACGTTCAGGATGAAAACATGCCTTTTTCAGCATGTAAATGTTGTATGTTTTAGTGTTTGAAAGCGAGGCGTACAGATAAGCCTTAAGTGCGTTTAAGGTTCACATGTTGCAAATGAGCCCACAGTGGATTTATGTGTGTCATGTCTGTTCACACCCTGTTAAAGATCGAAAAACACTAAAGCACAGGAAAAATAAAGAAAAACAGGAAAGAAGTCGCCGTGTGATAAGCGCTTCCTGAAAGGGCAAATGAGGAAGAGGGAGATGTGTTTGTGTTTGTGTTTGTGTGTGTGTGTGTGTGTGTGTGTGTGTGTGTGTGTGTGTGTGTGTGTGTGTGTGTGTGTGTGTTTGTCAATGCTGTTGCCCGTGTTGCACTCACAAACACTTGGGTGGAAAAAAAAAAATGGGTGGTGGGGTTTGGGGGGTGGGTGATGGAGTGCGTCGAGGTAGCGAAGGAGGGAGATCGGAGTGATGGAGTGCTGGGTGGAGGAGGGGCGGGGGTGATGAGTGTGTGCTCACAGTGTAAGTGACACCTCTCCTCCTCAGACAGATTGTCTCTCTCTCTCCCTGTAATGGGGACCCTGTTAGAGAGCGTTTTCTCTCCGTTTGCCCGCCCCATCCATACTCCTCACCCCCACCCACCTCCCGTACCCACACACAAACACACTCACGGCCTCTCTCCTCTCTCTCCCCAGACAATTCCTCTTGTTTATTTATTTCTCAGCAGAAATATACCCCCCACCCCACCCCCCAATTGCCAGCATTTCGATGTCTTTCAATTCACCCTTTTCTCGGCATAATTTTTAATCAATCTTCACCTCTTTCTGAAACTGCTGATTTTTCTGTAAAGCGTTTTACTCCGGTTTACAGCTCAGAGCCAGGGTGGAAAAAAAAGAAGGAGAAAAAGAAGAAAAGAGAGATCAGAAAGGAAGGCAAGTGCGCGAGCGAGAGGATATCAATATTCCCACTGCCGCTGGGATCCTCAGAATGATTTTTTTTTTTCTATTTGAATCTGACAGTGAATATTCTGCATAGCCAGGGAGCCTATTTATCCTCTGTCCAACATGGTTTTCCGTGCCAATCACACTGAGATGATTCATGTACACACTTACTTTAAGGACACACTCATACTGACAGAAGATCTGAGGACATGTAAGACTCAAAGGAACCACTTGTACTTGCACACAAGCCCGTGCACACACACACTTGTCCTAATATTTAAATTCTGAATCGGACACAAACGTGTTGCTCTCCCAAAATTTTATTGGCAAGCGGGTGTATGTCAAGGTGTGCTACAAACAGTGTATACATGTGACTACTTGTGTGTGTTTGTGTGTGTCTGCCCTTGCTCATCTTAGCAAACCTGATCAGAGGCTATCAGAGGCGAGCCGCTGGTGGGTGGCACTGAGCACGGTCCACAATCACACCAACAAATAGGTTTCATAACTTCACAGTAACAAACAATCTCTGGGTCCTGAGCCCCCCTATCCCAAATGAAATCTCTTCTACCTGTGTAGATGCAAGGATACAAAGGAATTTTTAACGCTCCTCATAACCAGGTAGTCTCCATGGTGATAGTAGAGTCTCCATGGTGATAGAAATGGCTTTCTACCCAGAGGAAGTGTTTTCATGAAAAATGGTAGCGTAGTTTTGTATTCAATATCATTGTTGCAAAATAATTTGATTATGGAAATTATCTGTTGATGTGACGGTTATGAAGCAAAGCAGAGAGTTGACACTACCTCGGAGCATGAACTATATACTGTAGATGATCAAACAACACATTTGTCCAAGATGTACACCCACAATGTTTCACAAGGGCTGAAAATACTCCTACTAACATGTTTGCAACATTAGAACAAAACACACCTACACAGCTTTAAGTGAGCTGCCAACAGTTCAGCACCAAAACAATGCAGAAGCAAGATTCAGTGTTAAATGTAAGTTCTCTAACTAGGGCATTTACATACTGTATATATACAGTACATGCAACTCCAATGAACATCAGCCTTCAACTTCTCTACCGCTACAGTACATTCTCCGGTCTTAACAATGTCAGAAACGTCAACTTGTTCGTTGCGATGTCAAAACAACACTCAAACATATAGCTGCTGCTTCAGTGTTGGAGCCCTCAACAATCCCTCTACCTCTGTGTGCATCAGAAATGACTTTGGCAGTGCTGTAACATCAACACCTCATGAATGTCTTATCCCGCTTCACATAAAACCCCCCCAAACTTCCAAGCATCCCTCCTGTAGCAACCTTCAAAGTTTCACACTAAAAATCTCCAGTGTCATGTCCTGTAAGGTAACCATGGTATTATTTAGCTGATTTTGGACGTGACCAGTCTCCAGCCACAGTGAGCTATTATTTATTGGAATAATTCATTATTCATCATCTCTCGCTGCTTTTGATATGTAATTTAGCAGTCATCTGTGGAAACGTTTGTGTGAGCACTGGTTCCAAAATTAAAGCATTAAAAAAAAAAAAAAAAAATCACTAGATCTGAAGAGAAGTGACATATTCATAATTTCTGGCTTTTAAAAAGGTGTCATGATTAATTATTTCACAGTGATATAATGAGGTGGTGGAAGAAGTGTAAAGACCCATTAGCGCTCTGGGAAAGTGCTCAAATACAAGTAGAAGTTATGCACTCACCACCTTTCTAACACAAGTGGTTTCAGGCACAACAAACCCCGCCCCTCGCACATACTGTAGCTTATTTTGGCATCGATCCAGCTGATGTTATCAAGTCTATGCGTGTGCTGATGTCAGCATATCAATTTCCTCTATATATGCACCAAGACCAAGTAAATTGAAACAAAATTGACATTTTGTATAGACATTTGAAATTTCACCCATTATAAGTAAATGGGAGAAAAAGATTGTTTTGAAAAAATTCATGAAAAATTTAAACTTTTACTTACTTTTCCCAAGATGGAAAGATGTCTATTCTGGGTCAGTGGCAGTGTAGAAACCCAATTTGGTATGAATTCTACCAATAGCTTTGCTGCTACACACATGTGAACTTTTGCCCACTCTAAGTAAATGGGGGGAAAAAAAAGATTTTAAAAATTCATAAAAAATTTAACCTGTTTAACCCTGACCATATTTTCAGGGGAAAAATGCCTAAAAAGACATACCCAAAGTAAATGAAGAACTAGAAGCACTCGGAGAGCGCAGACCTCCGCCAAGGCTGATCAGTGCCCCCCCCCCCGTGGGCCCCCCCCACCCCCGATCACCACCAAAATGTAATCATTTCTTCCTTATCCCATTTCCAACAAACCCTGAAAATTTCATCAAAATCTGTCCATAACTTTTTGAGTTATGTTGCACACTAACGGACAGACAAACAAACAAACCCTGGCAAAAACATAACCTCCTTGGCGGAGGTAATTACTTGACAATAATAAGGTTCATATGGATGTTCTTGGTGTCTATGGACATTTAGAGCCCTCACAGAATCTATTCCCATTGTTTAAAATATTGTATCTATTACTATGCCTGAGTAAACTGTAACAAACTAAAAGAGAAATTAGAATTTTTTATCCTCGCCTGTTTTTTTTTCGGCTGGATTGACGATGATATGCATAAACTAGAAGCACTCGGAGAGCGCAGACCTCCGCCAAGGCTGATCAGTGCACCCCCCCCCCCGATCAGCACCAAAATTTAATCATTTCTTCCTTATCCCATTTCCAACAAACCCTGAAAATTTCATCCAAATCTGTCCATAACTTTTTGAGTTATGTTGCACACTAACGGACAGACAAACAAACAGACAAACAAACAAACAAACCCTGGCAAAAACATAACCTCCTTGGCGGAGGTAATTAATTATTCGTGTCGGAGATTTTTAATAGCGTATATTTCACCCCACAAAAATTAAAAATCCTGTTTGAACATTAAAGTTTGCACTAAAATACGCTTTTGATGTACTTTTATTAACATTAGGGTCTAAACTTTGAGCAAAAGTTGAAAAAAAACATCCATTGTCCTGATTTATTATATTTTTAGATGAATATTAATGTAATTTTTTAGGCCCGCGGGTGGGCCGATAGGGCTAAAGGGGTTTTAAACTTTTACCTACTGTTCCCAAAATGTAATGTCATCTATTCTGGGTCACTGGCAATCTATAAACCCAATTTGGTATGAATTCAACCAATAGTTTTGCTGCTGCAGACATTTGAAATTTTGCCCATTATAAGTAAACGTGGAAAAAAAATTGAGTTAAAAAATTAATTAAAAATTTAAACTTTCACTTACTTTTCCCAAAATATAATCAGATTTATTCCGGGTCACTGGCAGTCTATAAACCCAATTGGTATGAACTCAACCTTTAGTTTTGTTGCTACAGACATTTGAAATTTCACCCATTATAAGTAATGGGAGAATTTTTTTTTTTTAATTCACAACAAATTTGAACTTTGACCTGCTGTTCCCAGAACGTAATCACAACTATTCTAGGTCACTGGCAATCTATAAACCCAATCTGGTATGAATATAACCAATCGTTTTGCTACCAAAAACAATACCCCTTGCTTCCCCTTCGGAGGGCGGGGTAATAGTAGGATAAACAGCAAAATGTTCTCAAATATGAAAAGTGAAAGTAAACTAGTCTTCGTCTGTTTTACTATTATATATGATGTTTTAAGTTCATTTTATTGCCCTATTCATTTGTATGTTAGAATTTTCTGCTGTATGTTTCCTTTTGAAGTCATTCAGTCTACAGCGATGCATCATATTTGTTGTCCACTGAGAACCACGTTTAGCTAAAACGTCCATTTTAAATTAACTCAGAAAACCCAGGCCTGCTTTAATTGTTTGGATTTTTTTAGCTAATCCAAGAGTTTATGAAGATGAGGAAGAAACAAAGTTTTTTCATCCCATAAATAAGCACTTAATCTTTTAGTTTATCACAACAGTTTTAACTGGACAGGAAAGGGATGAAACATGTATTATGAACAATAACACTGGTCGACAGTGATTTTGCTACTGATTTTACCTAAATCAGGTGCACTGATTCCAAATCTGAAATCAGAATTTTTCAGGCACATCCGGATTTTGAGTTATGCGCAAGTCAATATACAGGCATTAGCAACATATTACAGTTCAGTTTAGTTTTCTGTTTATTTGGAATAGGCAACAAAACAAAGTAATCCAACAAAGTTCTTAGAAATTAAACAGATTCCAAGAAAACATGAAATACCTATACATATACAAGAAAACAAAATATGACTTATTTGCATATTTGAAAAGGAATTAGGCTATAACTACAAGTTGATTCATATGTACACATATGTTAAATTTATTGTATTTTGTTACTTTTTCTGATTAATGACCATTGATGGGTGCATATGTAATTGGCCTCTTGATTTTATTGGGGGTTTTTTTAGGTCTATTTTTCTGTTTTACTTCAAAGTTTGACACAAATAAACAAAAAAACTAAATAAATTAATTTAAAAAATAACTTATTTAACCCATAAAGACCTGTGTTACTTTTGTAGCAGTTCCCAAATGATTTTTTCCTCTATATTAAACTTTTTTTTTAAGTGATTTGTCACCATTTTTTATAATATCATCCTCTCTATTTTGAGTTTTTAAGTGAAAATAAAGTGTTTTCCTATATTTGAAGTACTGATCATGTTGATGTTCATGAAAGCTCAGATCAAAGTTGAAGGTTATTATATCAAAAACAGCGAAAAAGAAGAAAAAGGGACTTTTTCAGTAAAATATTATCATTAACTGAACATAAACCAAGTGTCTCCATTTACTGTCATTGATCCAACTCCATGGGTTTTATTGGGGAATCAATGTTGTAAAAGATGACAGTGTTTCCACAGTAACTACGGAGCCTCTGAACGTCCAAATGAGTTATATTTGATGATCATGAAAAGATGACAAACTGCATTTTACACCAATTATTTACATGGATTGATAGGATTAATGGATCAACAGGTATTAAACCTTTTAGATCAGTAGATGGTTTTGGTCGATGGTGGATGTTTGGGTCCTTATGTGTTAAACCCGCCTCTTCTCCAAAATGACATTCTGTCTTTTAGCTTCCTATCAGTGTGACAGGTTAAGCTGCCTTATTTTTTTTGTAGGTTAAAAAGCACATTATTTTTTTCAAATATTCTCGAAAGGTCATTAAGAAGTCTATTTGTTCTCAGGTATTATTATAGCTTTATATGTATTGGTACTGAAATACACAGGTACAATATAATTACATTTATATTCCGTTAATGAGGGAAAATACAGGTTTATACAAATTTAATATTACATTTAAAATGGTTCTTAAAATTATTACATATGTTGTTTAAAAAAACTAATGTGTTTACAAAGGTTTTATTTAAAACAAGCAATACACCGCTTTGTTTGACGTTTCATGTCTGATCAACTGATACTGTCTCAGAGGAAGTTGTTGTACACATGTGCGTCGTTGGGGACTTTATTGTTATAGTTGTCGTTGAATAAACTACGGACGAGTGAGGACATGTAGTTAGTTCGTGGTCTTTTCAAAAACTCACACAATGCAGCCATCTCCCTCAAACGTACGGGCGGAGAGCGCAACATCTGCATCATGTATAAAAAATCAATTCCCTTAGATCCTTTGTAAATAGTTAACCTCACTTATCACATCACAGAAGTTCTAAATGATCAAAATTGAACTGGCTTTCAAAACCTGATAGAAAATTTATTTGTTGCAGACCAGAGAAATACAAAGCGGAATTTTTGGAGAATTCACTGGTGATCCCACAGTCGCATCAAAGCTCAGCTCTAGTATTAACAGCTTGGAATTCATTTATACAAGTGGCGCATTATTTTCTGTTCAGCCATAGAGCAATAAATTTGGATCAACCAGTTGAGGACATGATGAAAGCATGTGAGTGGACGTGTTGCAGAATGTCACTCCAAATTCATTCCACTCACACACTGATTTTTTTCACTCGGTTTGGATGATGTGAGTGGTGAACACGGTGAAGCATTTCTTCCAGATATTTCTGAAATGAAAACCAGGTACCAAGGGGCTTCAACAAAAACATGATGGTGATGACTGTTGTTTTCTACAGCGGGAAACTGTCACAACCCACAAGAACAAGAGACAGAGTCATTTTGGAACTGTTTAGAGCCAAGATGGTGAGCTCTGATACTTAGGTTTATTCTTTATTTGGACTGATGATCATATCTATGAGTAAATTTGACTGATTTAGCTCATATAATCTTCAGATTGGGAGCATAGGTACAAGACTGGAAAATCAGTGTTTTTTTTTTAATGTTCACATAACTCAAAATCCTGACATTTTGGAATCAACATGCATTATTTCCAGTGTTGTGCAAATTACTTCCAAACTGTAATACATTACAGATTACTTGTTACTGTTATTTAAAAGTAATTCCTTACATTAAAATATTATTTTTTCAGAATTGTAATGAGTATTGCTTTTGAGTTACATACAGACTCTCATCATAAATGCCCCCCCCCCCCCCCCCCCCCCCCCCCCCCAAATACAACAGATAGGAGAGCCTCAAAGTAGATATAGAAATGCAGCTTAGTAAGTAATGCTACAGTCTATGATGTTCTAATCCCAGCAGGAACGGTCGCATTTTTTTCGATGTTTTACATGTTCTAACAGGGTGTGGTGCCAAAGATGCTGGCAGATAAAGCCACAATTGATAAAAAAAACTTCTAACTAGTCATAGAAACATTAGCTTACCTTGTCGTTGTTCATCACAGGGATCATGCTAACTAGCTTCTTAAAGCAGAGATAGGGTTAGTAATGAGCATACGTCCATGTGAACAATGGACTGTCTTCTGTTCTCTTCACCCATTGGCTGAACACCATCAGGAAATAGAACTTTCCTGCCATATTTTTGATTCTTTAAGGTCTCACTCACGGTCTTGCTGGGTTTTTTTGTTTTTTTTTTTCTCTTTGGAGTAATTAAATTATGGGCGAAAAGTGTGTAGTAACTCAAGCACTATTGAGCATGTACCAAGTAAAATATTACTAAAGATTGATTAGTAATACCTTACACTACTGCGTTACAGCAATAAATAATCTGTCACTGTAATGCATTACTTTTGTAACATATTACAACCCTCAAGTGTTTTTCTTTCAGTGGCAGGCAAATAGTCTTTCTTTAGTGTAACTAAACAGGGTTCCTATGCAAGTATTGAAAGTATGAAATTTGATTTTATAAATTTCCAGGTCTGGAAAAGTATGGAAAATGGAAACAAATGTATGGAAAGATATTCACGTTTCCGAGACTGTTACCACTGTTCTATTTTCTAAAACATAAAACTATGAATATCTAAAAAAAAGAAATGGATCGATCAGTTTTTTTTGCTAACGCAGCTAAAATGTTTGTGTGAGAGCACATACTGTAGACTACACATCCCAGAAAATATTTGGGCAGATTGACAAGTTGAATGCCCCGCCTTCTGCTCTTATCCTCCTCCAACCCATTTTAAGGCCCGCCCAGGTGTCGTCAAGTTTCACTGCTGCTTCGACGGACAGGTGATGTCCACACACTGTTCATGAGCGAGCTATTCAACATGCCTTGTATGATTGGCAGAAGTCATAATGGATAGATGTAAGTTCTCTGACAACTGGCTCATAAATCCCATATATAAAAACTGGAAATTAGGGTCGGGAAAAAGTATGGAATTTTGAAATTTCAAATGTGTAGGAACCTTGGCTAAAGCTTCCAAACAAATGTGGTCAAGTAAAAAGTGCAATATTTGCTGCTGGAATGTAGTGGAGTAGAGGTATAAAGTTACATAAAGTGGAAATACTCATTGACCTCAACAGTCACATTTGCCTTCTTCTCTTCTCTTCCTTCTCCCCAGCCGGTCGACTACGAGAGCCGAAGCTCCTACTCCTTTTCCGTCGAGGTCCTCAACCCCATCGTGGACCCCCGCTTCTTACGCCTGGGCCCCTTTAAGGACCGCGCCACCATCAGAGTAGCAGTACTGGATGCCGACGAGCCGCCGAGGTTTTCCCGCGCCCGATACCACATGGACGTGTCGGAGAACTGCCCGCCGGCCTGTACTGTGGGCCGGATCAGTGCCATAGACCCTGATACTGGTCTGACAAATAATATCAGGTATGAGAAATATCAGAGAGAAGAAGTGACAAGATTCTTTGTTTTTTTTTTTTTATTTTGTTTTGTTTTTTTATCAGGGAGGTCATACATAGTCCAGCATTTTACAACCCCTGCTCTCCCTTACATTTTCCACCATATTTTAAACATGTTTATATACTACTGAACAGTTGAACAATGGCTGTCATTTTCACTCATCCATCCTTAAAGATCCACACACTTTACAATCCACATGATATTTCACTAAGTTACAGCAAATCTGGTCTCCTGGGTCTAATGTATCTAATCCATTTAGCCCACAGTCTCAAAAACTTTTCCATTTGCATTTTTAATGAGAATGTTAGTCTTTCCATAAAATAAACATCATATATAATTTCATCCCAATCATCCAATGTTGTAGCATCTGGTTTTAACCATTTCCTGGTCAGGGCCCTCTCCCCTCCGACCAGTAATATTCTCATTAGGTATTTGTCTTCTTCAGTTTGAACATTTATTCCCACCCCCAAGTACATTGTCAAAAATTCAAATGCACTGGTATTAAAAATAGTTTCTAAACTCTTATGAATTTCTCGCCAAAAAAAAAAAAATATTTTGGGGCAGCTCCAGAATACATGGTGATGATTGGCTATAGTTGAACCACATGACCTCCAACAATTCGCCCTCACACCTTGATGTTTTTTTTTGAACAGGGGTAATAAAAAAACTCATTATACTTTTCCTCCAGCTGTGTGAGTATATTGTTTTCCATTGTATTGTACAGATATTCTGCCAGTCTTCATCAGATACCACCATTCCTCCTTCTAACAAGATTCTTTGTATAAGTAAAAGCAGAAATGTCACAGTTAAGAAATGATGATGCATGGAAGTCTAGAATTTGAGATGTTACTTATGTTAGTGGTTTTTACTCATTCTTTATGTACCAGTACTACTGTGTGGATTAGAAGTGTATTACTGTGGCAAAACATTTAAGAATATTATATTTTTGTAAACAGCACTGTCGCCTCACAGCAAGAAGGTCCTGGGTTCGATTCCAGCCAGGGACCTTTCTGTGTGGAGTTTGCATGTTCTCCCCGTGTTTGCGTGGGTTCTCTCCGGGTACTCCGGCGTCCTCCCATCATCCAAAGACATGCACTGATAGGTTAATTGGTCAACCTAAAATTGCCCATAGGTGTGAATGTGAGAGTGATTGGTTGTTCGTCTCTACGTCGGCCCTACAATGAACTGGCAACTCATCCAGGGTGTACCCCACCTTCGATGATTGGTAGCTGGGATAGGCTCCAGTATCCCCTGTGACCCTAGTGAGGATAAAGCAGGTTCAGAAGATAAATGAATGAAGGTTTTTGTAAATGTAATCCTACCACTGTCACTTCACAGCAAGAAGGTCCTGGCTTTGATTCCAACCGGGGACTTTTCTGTGTGGATTTCGCATGTTCTCTCCATGTCTGCGTGGGTTCTCTCCGGGTTCTCCGGCTTCCTCCCACCATCCAAAGACATGCACTGATAGGTTAATCAGTTAATCTAAATTTCCTAAGGTGTGATGGGTTGTTCGTCTCTATATGAACCTGTGATGAACTGGTGACATGTCCAGGGTGTACCCCGCCTTTGCCCATAAGTAGCTGGGATAGGTTCCAGCGATCCCCACAACCCTAGTGAGGATTAGGCGGGTTCAGATAATGATTGTTGTGGAATATTCTATAAAATAGGGCTCTTTTCAGATTTTTGCAGCTCATCCAAAAGAATTTTTAAAGACTTTATGTATCTGAAGAAGAGTTTTTGCCACTTGCAAAGGAACGTTTTCTATCGGTTATTTACGTCATTAGGACTTTTTTTATCATTAAGGAAGCAAAAGTAATGTATTATGTTGTATAAATGTGAGATGGGTCTGGGGTTTAATAAGTTTTCTTCTTCCCACTCCTTTTTGAGCAGTACATATTCAATTTATTTTGTTATTACTAGTGTGCATGGCAATTGCTATTTTGCCTTGATCATCTTTATTTATTAATGTATTTGCTCAGATATTAGTTAATTGTACACAAAAATGTTTAATTTTTTTCTTTTGCTCAAAACAAATAAATAAATGAATGAAAAAAATGAATGAAAACATTTGATCTTTAGTTTATTGGAAATGCTCATAATCACCACATATGGATAAAAAAAACACCTACAGGTACTAATGATGCATAAAGTGCAATATTTGCTAATGAGATGTAGTGAAGTCAAAATACCTTACCTTACCTTACCTTACCTTACCTTACCTTAAATTTGTTCTTAATTGTAGTACTTGAGGGAAAGAACTTTCTACCCCCGAGAACTGTGAACCCATTGGTGTATCCCTCTGTATCGTATTGTGTCTTTAATAGATGCTCGAGAACAGCCTTGTTTTCATTTTGACAAATGGCTTCTTTTTAAAGATATTGATTGTTAAAACCGAGGCACGGCCATTTTTCTGCAGTTGATATGCTGTATAATTCTAATTTAAACTCAATCTCAGCTCTGAAATATAAAGAGAACGTAGACATGCAAGATATCTGTAAATAAATGTAAGCCAGCCAAATGCGCGCTCCGCTTCCCCTTGACGGTAACCACAGATGGGTGCAGTTTGAGTGTTTATACTTCTGTTTGAAGGGGTTTTGTCCTGAATGTTTTTTGAGGGTTGTGGGATGGATGGGTGGGGGTGGGGGTGGTTTGCCTGCAACAACCGCAGAGAAGAATGTCCCAATTAACGCAGGCAAAAAGTGCTAAGAGTGAGGGTGTGGGGAGGAATGATAGTCGGTATGTTCATAGAGATATTTAGATAATCGGTGGCACTTCAAAAGAGCTCCTATCAACTGTGATAATCTCTCTATATTAATTCTTTGGCCATTTCAATGCTGACTTCCTTATCGCTCCCTCACACACTTGCCCTGTCTGCTTCTTTGCCTCTACTCCCCACTGCCACCTCAGCTTGCTTTCCCTCTACTCTTTCTCAGTATACTTCCTTATTTCAATAACTTCCCTTCTTTTCAACACACCTTCTCTTCCTCCCTCTATCTGCCTCAGGTTTTCCATTGATCCTCAGTCGGACTCTGAGGCTCTGTTTCGTATCACCCCAGACACGGGCCTCATCACCACCGCCATGGAACTGGACCGGGAACGCGAGCAGTGGCATAATATTACCGTCATTGCCACCCAGAGAGGTCAGAGGCCGACACTTGACACCGTGGCACCATTAAACTGTTAAATGAAACCAACGTTTTTGCTTGTGACACCTGCACACACTGATGAGCATGAGTTATAAGAGGTTTAAGGGAGTGTAAACTGTATATTGTGCTGCATTAGAAAAGCACAGGATTCAGTGTATGAGGCAGCTCTCTAAGCCGCTTAGCCCTCGAGTCAGCAGGCCATGAGGAGAATGCTGTTTGGAACCACAAATGATTTGTTACAACATTCCTGCAAATCAATTGATCTATTCTGTGTGAGTAATCTGATGGTACGATAGATCTGTTCTCATATGGATTCAGCTGGAAACAAAGAATTAAAGCAACAAATCGAAGACCACCATTGCTTTTACAGATGCTCTGTGAATGCAAAAGAGACTTGTGAGCACATTTTTTCCCCGTCCATTTTTAAATATAGTCGCCTGAATGCAGCACACGCTCAGGTAACAAGATATTATATATTTCAAACAGGAAGGACGCATGAAGTACACAAAATAAATCACAAGACAGCGGAGATCGATTTCACGCTAAAACCGCCACAGGGTAATATAAATAATATGGCTTGTCTCATTATGTGATAAATGTTTTATTATAACATCAGACCACCTAAACATGCAGTTTTTTTCCTTTTTATTCCCGTTTGTTTTATCCTAGACTGATTTAGGCTGCCAACCGTGAAGTGTTATTAGTGTTGTTTAGATGATTAAACTACATAACTAATACACAGGTGATGACTAAACATACTCATTTTGTGACACAATACATTTTTAGCATCATCCGTGCAGGAGCCAGCTGCTTGGGTAAATCTGACCCATTTTAGTAACCCTGCTGGTGTCAATGTTAAAGGCGTTTCATTGGGGATTTACAGTGCATGCATTTAAGCAACTAGGTTATGGATGATTTTATCTAGTAGGCTCATTTCATACACTGTAATTTTCCGTAAGGGTAGGGGGATTACAGAAACTAGCAAAGGAGCCACTGGAGGTTTAAATAAGTCAGCTTCCACTGATAAACATTTTCCTGTTTGAAAAATGTGCGATGTGAGGAAGCGCTGGGCTCCGGAGCTCAGCACGTCCTATCTGCCATCATAACACAGATGCACACACTCGGAGAAGACTGAAGTGCAGTTTAAATAAGTTAGATTCAAGAAGAGTAAAGAAAAAGGAAATGGATTACCTACTTACTGCGTGCATATGCAAATATATATTAAGCAGAGCGAGGAATTCTGTCTTCTGATCTATAACCAACATCGGAGAAAGGCCTGGCTGAATGCATTATTATTATTACAGACAAAAAAAAGGAGTGTGTGTGTGTGTGTGTGGGGGGGGGGGGGGGGTGTTTTTTGTATTTCTTTAACTTCTTTAATTCAATTACTACATTATGTATTTGTTGTGGTTGAATGCTAAAATTAGGAAAAATGTATTGTTTGATTCTTGTATTAAGTTAGTGATAAAGGTGTAAAAGCGCTTGAGGGTAGGATTAAATAAGTTTATACTTCTTCCTACTCTTTTTCGACCTTGCAAAATTCAGACTTGCATGTACTTGAAGATAGATTCTGTTCATTTAAATGTTATTTTGTTTTTGTCTTAATTTGCTTTGTTCTGTTTTAGATAGATAGATAGATAGATAGATAGATAGATAGATAGATAGATAGATAGATAGATAGATAGATAGATAGATAGATAGATAGATAGATAGATAGATAGATAGATAGATAGATAGATAGATAGATAGATAAACAAACTCTTCATAGGGCACTCATAGAAATAACATTTCAACCTTAGTGTGTTATTGGACATAACAAGACTTTATTACTTTTGTGAAATTTTTCCATTTTTTTAATTGTTATGTAAAAAATCAAGGTCAATGGAGTTACCATATTTGGTTCCATGCCCGTACATGGCACAAAAAAAAAAAAAAAAAAAAAAATCCTACAAGTAAATATAAAAAATACAAGCAAAACACATGTAAGGTGAAAGAAACATGTATTTTAGAACATTAGACCAACATAAGACCCCTGTCCACATCCACATGATCCCTTTGAACATCATTCCTTACATTGGTATCATTACTTCATGGTACCTAACAAAGCAGGTCCACTCACTGTTCATGCAGAGATGGACCTTACAGACCCTGGAGACCACACTGGACCTGAGATCGTTGACTCACTGTCCTCACTGGAACTGTTGCTGTCACTGTCTTGTAGTGTATGTGGAAATTACCAAAAATAGTCACTTGCCTGATAAAGGGTTAAATGAATCATGCTCATTTCACATAGCAGGAAGCAAAAGATGCAGCAATGGTGCTTTTCCAAAAAAAGTGTTGGGAAAGATCTTGTTTTGTGCAAACAAACCCCTGGCATTAAAATGGCAAAATCCCCTAAAAAGGAAATGCTCTATAAAACATCTATGCTTATAGTTGATTTTATGGCTTGGATGTTGTTATTGTTGGTTCACACAGCGACGGGGGGAGACTTTGAAAATGGTAACAGGCAGATAGCAGAAGGGAGAAGAATACCGTCTGGAAATAGTTAGCCAACAGCAGGTTTTTGCCAAGACAGTCTATGAGTCAGAGTATCTTCTGATTACCTCCCAGTTTTTCCTGACTAATCTATGCATGCCAACATACTGAATGATAACAACCTAATTAAATCATTAAGTTGCTTGATCTTTTCTTCTTCATCCAAAAAAAAGGAGAAAAAAAGGCTGGTGTCAAAGTGTTATGGAAGAATGCTGTCCAGTAGCTACTGTGTGCAAAGAAGGAGAGTTGTTTTCCTGCCAAGTCTTGCTCTGGACAAAGTTAATCTTTACTTAAAATCTACTCGGGGGCTCCTTGTGGCAGCAGCGCTGGTAGCACTGAGGAGGCAGCTCACTGAGTGCCTGTCTTGAATAATGAGCTCTATCTAATAAACAGACTGTTGGAGCCACTGTTGACATAAAGCTCAGTAGGAGCCCTGTCATGGCCAAAGGCAGGCCAGCTCACCCCATGGCATTGCAGCAACAGCTCATTTTTGGCTCCTCAGCTACGGAAACCGGTCGCTGTCATCCATGACACAGTGTTGCTGCTTTACGTCGAGAACATTGTGTGGGTGTCTGTGAGTGAGTGTGTGTGTGTGTTAGTTTACAGAAAGTGTGTTGCTGAGTTGCCTGGTCGGATAAATGAAGAAGACGCGTGCTGGTGAGCCCGGATTGTGTCTGAGCCTCCTCACACTGAAGCAACTGAAAATGTAATGGTGAATGTTCGGCTCAGAGGATGATGCCATGCGTTTCAAGTGTGGATGTGAGAACTTCATGTTCGAGTGTCTGTATCCAGCTGAATGGAGGGTTGGAGACCCTCTGCCAATCCATTTAAACTGCGCCCTTGTGTAACTGCATGCAGATTGACTGCTGTCTACAGCCCTCCTCTGCATTCGCCCTCCTTCTCGATTTCTTAGAAACACACAGACACACACGCATGCTGTGCGATGCTTTGGCTAAGAATGGAACAGTTTGATGTGGAAAAATTTGACTGCTATAGAGGCATCAGTCGTACTCCAGCTGGGAGCCTGTGAGCTGTAACACAAGCCAAATGAAACCACATTTCCTACTGTATGTTTAGCTGGTTGTGTGCTTGTTAGTGTGATCTGAGTGCTGTTGACATTTGTGGACAAATACTGAAATATTTTCTCTTATGAGGTCAATTCAACACATTTAGGCCCAATCCCAATTCACCCCTTAGCCCTCCCCCTTACCCCTACCCTTTGGCCCATGCACTTGGCGCTACCCCTTGAAACATAGCTGCAAGGGGTAGGGGGCTGAAACATTCTACAACGAAATGGGACAACCCTTCAAGACTTGTTACGTCATCGATGCCGCTATAAACAGATGCGACAACTTTGTTTCCCAAAGTATTCCCCATGCCGTCAGCAGCTGTAACTATCTCTGTTGCATGGGCTTTGGTCATTTTTTTGTGGCTATCAACTATGAACCGCAGAAATACAATCTATAACACACTGAAACAGCACTAAACAGTCGATCAAATGATTAAGTTGTTTACGAAGAAAATACCTACATTTGTGTGTTTCTTTCATCACACTGCTGCACTTTTTGACTGTGTTTACCTCCATCTTGCCAATGAGTCGAACAGAATTATGGGAAATTTCTCCTACCACTCCATATTGAGTGTGGTCCTGAAATATCTCTGTTTCGAGGTGTACACAGCCCTCCACCTTAGCCCTTCCCCTCTGTCTAATTTAGAACTGGGACAACACTACCCCTTCATGTGTATGTGTAAGGGGGAGGGCCAATGGGTGATTTAGGGTTGAGTCTTAATTAAATGTACTGTAAATATGTATATGAAGGAATTAAGTCATATGTTTTCATATACGGATGTGCTTGTGTCAGTCGTGTTTATTGTAATCTCTCTTTTTCAGACAATCCTAGTCAAGTGTCGAGGGTTCTGGTTGCAATAGAGACATTAGACCTGAATGACAATGCACCTGAACTGGACAGGCAGTACACAACAGCCATGTGTGACTCATCGTCTGTTGGACAGGTCAGTATGCGACGCTTACACTGGAAACAATCTAAATGTTATAAAGTGTATTTTTCTCATTTCTAGTCAAAAGATCTTATCACACTTAAACTAAGACATAATCACCTAAAGACTAAATTTTCAGTGAGATATAAGAACTTATTTTTAGACAATAGATCTTGAAAATGTTATTTCAAGAAGTCTTACCAAGATAATTTTCACTTGTTCCACTGGCAGATTTTTTTTTACCTATTTATTTATTTTTTGCTTAATTCAAGATTGTATTTATTTATTTGTTTATTTATTTAGCTTAATTCAAGATTTTTTTTTTTTTTTTTTTTTTTGCTTAATTCAATATTTTTTCGCTTAATTTAAGCAAAAATATCTGCCAATGGAACAAGTGAAAATTATCTTGGTAAAATTTCTTGAAATAAGATTTTCAAGCTCTGTTGTCTAAAAATGAGTTCTTATTTCTCACTGAAAAGCTATTCTTTAGGTGATTATGTCTTATTTTAGGTGTGATGAGATATTTTGACAAAAAATGAGGAAAAATACACTTGGTAAGATTTAGATTTTTTTCCAGTGTATATTGATATTTGTATTATTACTCTCAATACTCTGTGAAGTTTTTACATTACACAGTCTCAAACAGTTGCACAATGTAGAACATATTCATCCTAGACACTAACTACTCAATAAATATTTTTTTTGTATCTGCATCAGGTACACAAATATACGTGAAGACAAGGAGGGACTAATTGGATTTTAGAGGCCAAAGGTCAAAGGTCAACTACACTTTGACATCATACTACTACAAAAACACATTTTGGTCCTTATTTATTGATTTAGCATGTTCCAGTCCGACCTCGGTACTTCCTCTCCCTGATAACATCGGGACAGGAGCTCCGTGTTCCTCTGGCACTCCACCACAAGGTCATTGGTTTTTCTGATACTGAGCTTCAGGTGTTTGCTGTTGCATCATGTGACACAGCTCTCTATCTGTTGTCTTTATTCTTTAGTGAACACCATGCTTCTTAGGGGAAATTATTCACGGGAATCATATGTGTGAATGATTCCATTTGATATCCTCAGGAAATCAGGCTACTGAATCACTGACTGGCTGCAACCCATATTTGTACATATCCTTGTACATTTGCACAACAACAGTAATAATAGCTATTTTCACTCAATGTCTTACCGCTGTGACAGTATTTTTTATCTTGCACAATCAAATTTTTTTTTTTGCACTTGATACACTTACTCTTTGCACACAAAGTACTTGCTTTATTTTGTTTTGCCTATTTATTTTTCCTTGCTCAGTGTACAGTTTATTACCCACCCCCCGTTTTGGGTTCGGTTTGTATGTTTGTTTGTTTGTTAACTCTCCAGTAGCAAAACTATTAGTTGAATTTGTACCAAATTTGGTTTATAGATTGCCAGTGATCCAGACTAGATCTCATTAGATTTTGAGAACAGTAGGTTAAAGTTCAAATTTTATATAAATTTTTAAAATCTGTTTTTTCCCCATTTACTTATAATGGGTGAAATTTCAAATGTCTGTAGCAGCGAAACTGTTAGTTGAATTCTTACCAAATTTGGGTTATAGATTGCCAGTGATGCAGAATCGACGTCATTACATTTTGGGAAAAGTAGGTCAAAGTTTACATTTTTTAGGAAATTTTTAATCTTTTTTTTTCTCCCATTTACTTATAATGGGCAAAATGTCATGTCTATAAAACATCAATTTTGTTTCAATTTACTTCAAACTTGGCACATACATAGAAGCAATTAATGTGCTGACATCAGCACAGGCATAGACATGATGACATCAGCTGGATCGATGCCAAAATAAGCTACAGTAATGTGTGAGGGGGGGTTATTGTGCCTGGCACTACTTTGTTCCTTTATGTTTTCTTGAGGATTTGTTTGTTTGTTTGTTTGTTTGATTGTTTGTTTGATTGATTCTTTGCAAGATAACTCAAAATTTACGGATAGATTTTGATGAAATTTTCAGGAGGTGTTGATACTGGCACAAGGAACAAATTACTAATTTTGGTGGTAATTGGGGGGGGGGGACAGACAACTGATCTGCCTTGGTGGAGGTCTGTGCTCTCCGAGTGCTTTTCTGCTTTTCTTTTGGTTTAGTTTAAATAGTTTTAATTGTACAGTTTATTTCCTTTATTTCGTTTTAGTTTAGTTTACTTGTTTGTCATGTGAAGGGAACTCTCAAAGTAAGAATTTCATCGCTCAGAACTCCTGTGTATATGACAATAAACTTAAATCTTGAATGTGAATATAGAGATAAACTCCGTTTTGTCGAAACGTGAATTCCTTCAAAGTCTTGACACCACATATTATGAAACTGAACAGACCTGTACATATAGAGCATATACATATAGGATTTCTACTGTTCTATAGTGTTCTAAAACTGCAGTTATTCAGATATAGCAGCGTGAAGCTACAGTCTGCCCATTTACCATAGAGGCAGGTGATTCCTCCATGGCCTCTTATCAGAGCGCCACAGCTATTCACATTGTAATTAAAGTGGAGCCTCCTCTCAGACTGCCTCCCTCGTCCCCACCATCCATCTTGCTTTATTTGTGTTCTTGACTGTTTTTTTTTTTGTATCGTGGCACTCTTACTTGATCCTATCACAATTATAGAAATCATCTCTTTGCTCCTCAATCTCTCCCTGGAAACATTCTTTGCTATCTTTTTTTTAACCCCCCCACCCCCACCCCTCCCACATCTTCAGTATTCCACGCTGGCTTTGTCGCCATAATTTTGTGTCGTGGCCCATCTGTTGTTTTTTGCTGGTGTTTTCATTGCTCTGCTTGTGTCTTTGTTGTGTCATCACTAAATATGTGATTCTGTGGCAACACTGTTGATTTGGTTTTTGCTTGTGATGTTCGTCTTGGTCTTTGTGTGTACAGTCATGCGAGAGAGCATTCAGGAAACAAACCAGATTAGAATATCTTTGAAACATCTTAGTGTGTATGCAGTGTATGTCTCTGTATGACATATCATTAGCCAAAACATGTCTGAACAGAGACTCCGACTACCTCTTTGTCCCCGTATTCAGTCTTGTAACTAGCATTCGAAAGCATCTCTGAAAGGACATCTCCCATAATGACTCTGAGTCTTTCATTAAGAGGAAATTACCCATCAGCTTAGGCCTGAGGCTTTTTTTCTTTTTTTTTTTTTTTTTTTTTTTTTTTTTTGATTACCACCGTAGGCTTCTGTGGCTTCCAAATTGAAAGTCACGCCGCACTCTATATTTGTGAAAAGCCATTCACATCACACTCACTTTTTGTTTCATGCAGGTATCAGACACAGTTCACTTGTGTCTCCATGCTAATTGTTGAATCTCGCTGACGTCTGCTAATGGTTTATTGCTAAAAGTGTTCTGTGTGTAAGCGTTCCTCCCATTACATCCTTTTTTCTCCTCTCTCTGTGCTTCCTAAATGATTTTTTCCTCTATTTCCACCTTTCTGAACTGATTTATCACCATTTATTTTATAATATTATCCTCTGTATTTTGCATTTTTTGATATAAATCATGTATTTTCCTACATTTTTTTTCTTTTTTTTTTTTTTGATTACCACCGTAGACTTCTGTGGCTTCCAAATTGAAAGTCATGCTGTACTGTATATTTGTGAAAAACAATTCACATCACACTCACTTTTTGTTTCATGCAGGTATCACACAGTTCACTTGTGTCTCCATACTAATTGTTGAATCTCGCTGACGTCTGCTAATGGTTTATTGCTAAAAATGTTCTCTATGTCGGCGTTCCTCCCATTACATCCTCTCTCTGTGCTTCCCAAATTATTTTTTTCTCTATTTCCATCTTTCTTAACTGATTTATCACCAATTTTTTTATAATATTATTCTTTGTATTTTGCATTTTTTGGTGTAAATCATGTATTTTCTTATATTTAATGCATAGATCATGTAGATCAGTGTTTTTCAACCTTTTTTGGCTCATCACCCCATTTTAACATCACAAATTTCTGGCAACCCCAGACATTCAAAACAGAGACTTTTTTTTTTGCTAAAATTTATTTGTTTTTGATCATGTAATAGTTTACTATACTATTTTGCAAATAAACGTTAATTTTAGATGGCATTTGGTCTACATAATGTATATTATTATGGACGGAGGCAGTAAAGTCAGGTGTAGATTACTGCACAAAGCAAGAATTGGATTTTCCTTGGTCAGGATATGTACAGTCAGTCCAACTTGGATTTACAAGGCTGACAATTAATACTGAACAAAGAAGAACTCAAACTATGAATTATGAAAGAGCTGCAGCATCTGAAACCGACCACAATGAACATTTGACAGATAAACAGAACCACAGTGCTGCAGTTTCAGCTTTAGAGTTTGTCATGTCTTTTATGGGTTGTGATTGTCTCTCTCAACTCACCATATATTTTTTATTTGCAAGTTTTTTTTTTAAATTTTTTATCAGTTTCTAGAAATTTCAGGCGACCCCATTTAAATTCCAGGCAACCCCACATGGGGTCCCAACCCCAAGGTTGAAAAACAATGATGTAGATGTTCATGGATACTCAGAGTAAATTCAAATTTAGTTTTATCAAAACAGAGAAAAATGAAGAAAAAGTTACTTTTTCAGTAAAGATATTGCTAAATGAATGTAAAAACAAGTGTCTTCATCATAGACTTCTGTGGCTCCCAAACTGAAAGTCACGCTGCACTGTATATTTGTGAAAAGCAATTCACATCACACTCACTATTTGTTTCATGCAGGTATCAGACACAGTTGACTTCTGTCTCCATGCTAATTGTCGAATCTCGCTGACGTCTGCTAATAGTTTATTGCTAAAAGTGCTCTGTGTGTAAGCGTTCCTCCCATTACATCCCTTTTTCTCCTCTCTCTGTGCTTCCCATCTCCACACACACACACACACGCGCACACACACACACACACACACACACCTTCCCTTCACCTAATCTGCTCTGCTCTCTCTATCTCTGTGTTTCAGGTGGTGCAGGTGTTGCGGGCGATTGATAAAGATGAGGGAGGGAATGACAGCACTGTGTATTTCAGCATCCCTCCGGAGTCCAGCACTGCCCTCAACTTCAGCGTCAGGGACAGTGGTGGTAGGCACTCAATCTTTTCCCTCTCCCTGTATTTCTCTTAATTCCTTTTTTTTTTTTTTGTTCCCTTGGCAGACACATGCTGCTTTTTTTTCCAGCTCTTTCTTAAGGCTCTTAATCCCACATTTTCTCTCCGCCTTTCTCTTTCCATCTCCGTCTTTTCTCCCATTCTCTTTTTCTGTGCTTTACTCTCAAGCTCTCTGCCTCTTCCTCTTCTTCTTCTTCCTCCTCCCTCTTCTCCTCCTCCTCCTCCTTTTCCTTTTTCTGTCTCGGCCTCTGTCCTCTGCCATCCATCTCCCAACTCCGGTGGCCCCATTGTTTTGCTTTGTTATCCTCTTCTCTTTTGTTCGTCCCTCTTGTTTGCCTCCCTATATCCTCTACATCCATCTTCTCCACAGTACCACAGATACTCTCGCTTTCCTAAAAGCCTTTCAAGGAATCAGTGCTGCTTCATTTAAGTAACTTAAACTGAATTAAATGTATCTGCTTGGGGTGTAAGAAAATATCAGTTCTGCAATATATTGCGATATTTCATTTCACAATACTGTATCGATATTAAAAAGTACTGTATCAATATTTTTGGGTATTTATTCAAGTGCAGATAGTGTGGAGGTTCATTTTTGTTTTTTTGTTTTTATTTTTTGTTTATATTTTATTTATTACCATTTAACACTCATTTATTAAATAATGTTCCTTTGTTGGGATTGCGCAAAAATAATGTTCTGATGTTAGTTCTGAACCAATAGAATATGAACATTTGAGCGGGACCTTAAACTGTAACGTCTGTAAAACATAATTTAAATTTTAACAGAGGAAATTTTTGTGATATACCATTAGATCCTGTTGTGATCAAATAAAAATGTGCTTAGTATTTGTGCATATTTCTAGGTGTAATTCCATTCTTCCAGGAAATAATCTTTTAAAAAAGAAACAAAACCAATAAAAATTGCCTTTTTAACTTTTTGTATTATGATATATTGTGATATATCATATTGCGATGCTAGTATTGTGATTTGTATCACATCGCCAGATTCTTGTCAATACACAGCCCTAGTATCTGCTTAGTATTTTATACTTCTACTGCATTTTTAGCCTACTGCCATTTCTTACACTGGAAAAAAACAAATCTTACCAAGTATCTGAAATTACATACTAACATTATGTTTAGTAGTCGCAAAGAGTATGCAAGTTTATTTACTGTGCCTAAAACCAATAGTATTGGAATTGCATATTATTTCTAAGTAAATATTACAGTATGCAACCTTTGGGGTTGTATAAATATAACAGACATTGACTGGTAGCAAACAGCTGAGTTAGTAGCATTACTCATATTTGGACGGTCCATAGTATGACACATAGTCGCAGAAAAAATTACTAGACCATCCAAAGTCATCAAAAACAATGGTTATGCAATCAAGTACTAACTCCTGTGTGTATCATGTGACCAAAACAGACAGAAAAGAAAACATCGAATGCTGAAAAGCACTGTTTTTGTCAGTACAATGCCATAGATATTGATGGAAGAACTGAAGTGATTTTGGTTATTATCAAGAAAACATGGAAAATGGATAGATATCAGCTCTGAAATGAAACTCTTGTGAGCTATTTTTGTTGTTATCATTATATTTGTCCAAACAAATGTACCTTTAGTTGTACCAAGCATTAAAATGAACAAGAAACTGAAGAAAACAAGCAGTGGTCTAATAATTTTTTCGACGACTGTGTGCAAAAATCAAAATCTTACCAAGTGTATTTTTCTCATTTCTTGTGAAAATATCTCATCACACTTAAAAGAAGACATAATCACCTAAAGAGTAACTTTTTGGTGAGATACAGTATAAGAACTTATTTTTAGACAATAGATCTTGAAAATCTTATTTCAAGAAATCTAACCACGATAATTTTCACTTGTTCCCTTGGCAGATTTTTTTTTGCTTGAATTAAGAAAAAGAAAAAAAAAAAAAAATTGAACTAAGCAAAAAAAAATCTGCCAATGGAACAAGTGAAAATTATCTTAGTAAGATTTCTAAAAATAAAGTTCTTATATCTCACTGAGAAGTTACTCTTTAGGTGATTATGTCTTATTTTAAGTGTGATGAGATATTTTGACTAGAAATGAAAAAAATACACTTGGTAAGATTTGGATTTTTGCAGTGTATGTGTCTTGCTCTTGCACAGATGCTGTTATTTTTACTAAAAAAAACAAAACAAAACAACTGTACTACTGAGTACTTGTTGCTTTTACTGTAAAGTTATAATGATTAGGGGTTATTTTTGCTAAATAAAAAAATAAAAGACACTTTGTGCACTCACATCAAATAGTCTGCCGAGCCATAATGAGAACAAAGGCTATTTTATTTCCCATGTTATAATCATCTTTGTTTTCTCTCTCCACAAAAAAACAGCATAATTGGGCCACAAAGACAATCACATCACACACAATTAGGATCAACACATTGCTCCAGAGTGTCACAAGTGGGCAAAATCTCAACAGGACACCACGGCGTTCTTGGTCTTAAACTGCAGGTGTTGTGTGTGTTCTCATTACTCACATCCTGTCCACACTAATGTGGATAGTTTTCTAAACAGATATTTTCTTTCTCCATTAAAAAAAAGAAGCATGATATAAAAATTACAAACTGGTCCAAATCCTCAGACAAACCATAGTTGTTGTTCTGCAGATAACACTGGATGTAGCAGATGCAGAAGCTTTAACCCATAAAGACCTAATACTACTTTTGTGGCAGTTCTCAATTGAATTTTTCTCTATTTCCACCTTTCTTAACTGATTTATCACCAATTTTTTTCATAATATTATCCACTGTATTTAGCATTTTTTAGTGTAAATCATGTATTGTCCTGTATTTAATTCACAGATCATGTAGATGTTCATGGATACTCAGGGCAAATCCAAAGTTAGTTATGTCAAAACAGAGAAAAATGAAGAATAAGTTACTTTTTCAGCAAAGACATTGCTAACTGAATGTAAAAACAAGCCATCCACTTTCATTGATCCAACTCCATGGGTTTCACCGGTGAATCAATGTTGTAGAAGATGACAGTAATGGCTTTTCCATTGGACATCTGTGCAAAACTTTACTGATATTTACTAAATGTCGAAAAAACAGAAGTGCGTAATGTTGGTTTTTTCCATTAAATCACAAATGCGATGATTTGTTTATTTATTATCGCGAGATGACACGAGAAGTCATTCCATAAACATGGTGATGAACATAAATATTATGTTGATTTACAGATATATTCATTATTATTATTATATATTACCCCTCTATCTCATACTAAATTAAAAAAACAGTTTGGTTTCCTGGTGTGTCCACACATACCGCACCATGTTTCTTTTAAAACTCTTCTTCTTCGCTTGTTGTAACGTCCATCAACATCTGTTTTTTTTTTAATTCACCTGACTCGAGTTGTGGGTATAGGTCTTTCCATTGCAGTTTTGCATGATATACCAATTGCACTACGCCGAAAAAACCACCTCTTGCCAGCGCAAAAATGAGAGTTGTGGCAAAATTGTCATTTTTCCATTAAGCAAATTTTTATGCGCAAGTTATATTAGCACAATTCGAGCGTGAATGGATCCACTAATGTGGATCCTGGTCAGACCAGTGTCCCAGGTCTTTTTTGAGAGAAGTAAACATTGTCTCTGTATCTTTGAACTGGCTTTTGTAGATGTTAGAATGTATTTTAGAGCTGAAAAGGCCCTCCACAGTAATCCTGACCCATATGGTTCCGTCAGATCTAGATGAATGTTGTTTCTTGATGTGATGTTGTCTGAGGGATCAGAGATCACATTGTTCAGCTTAGACTTGAAACCCTGTCCTTTACATTCTGAAATGCATCCATTTTCCTTCACTCTTAATCCTGCTCTAAACCGTAGAGCAGTGGTTTCCAACCTTTTTTGGCTCATGGCCCCATTTTAACATCACAAATTTCTGGCGACCCCTGATATTTTTTTGCAAAAATTAATTTGTTTTTGATCATGTAATAGTTTGCTGTACTATGTTGCAAATAAACGTTAATTTTAGATGACATTTAATCTATATAATGTATATTATTATGGACGGAGGCAGAAAGCCAGGTGTAGATTACTGTGCAAAGTGAGAATTTGATTTTCCTTGGTCAGGATATGTACAGTCAGTCCAGCTTGTATTTACAAGACTGACAATTAATACTGAACAAACAAGAACAAACTATGAATTATGAAAGAGCTGCAGCATCTGAAACTGACCACAATGACCATTTGAAAGATAAACAGAACCACAGTGCTTCAGTTTCAGACTCACAGTTTGTCTTTTATGGATTGTGATTGTCTCTCTCAACTCGCCGTATATTCTTTATTAGTAAGTTTTTTGTTTGTTTGTTGGTTTTTTTAATCAATTACTAGAAATTTCAGGTGACCCCATTTGAAATCCAGGCGACCCCACATGGGGTCCCAACCCCAAGGTTGAAAACCACTACTATAGAGGCTGAAATACCCATATTTCATCCCTTCCCATCTTTCTTTGCACAACATTGTTTTAAAACATTTAAATAATTTTCTCATGCATTTGATGATTGCCAACAAATGTGTGAGAAAATTACCATCTCCGCCCCTGAAGACTTTTCTTGGCTGCTGATTTTTGATCAAACCATGAATACAATCATTTGTTCACATCACATCATTTTAACTCATTTTCTCATTTTCATTTTCTCTTCTTGAATATAATGCAGCCTGAATGTGAGGGATGGATATATATTTACAAATAAAAAGAAGCTGACCAGACGGAACATTAAATTTATTGTCTACAATGAAATACAGAGTAAAATTTAATCTAACTGTCGCCTCTTTTAATTTGCATTGTCCATACTGCCTGGTGTTATAAATTGGATATGTGAGTAGCACTGAAGTCCCAAATATGTTCACCTATTACATTTTGTTGTATGACACATGAACCAGTACATTATAATGGAATTCTCACTTTTAATTTCTCTATATGACACAATATGACTCAACTATAAACTACTGCATCCACTTACTCTGAACCAAACCTCAGTTTTTATTCTCTTCGTAATTAGTGTAACTGTCACTGGTTTTAAGTGGTACATAGCCCGTCAATTGTTCCCAAAGTACCAGACTCATGGGTAGAGACCTCGCTGGATTGAGGATCAGAATAAACTCACTGACATGTGGAATCAAAGGCCTGTTTGATGTGACATCCACCACCACAACACAGAGAAAGGAACATGGTCTGTTCTCATACAGCACCAACAGCTTGTCTGACAAATAATTTAAGCTCTGATATGGATCATAGAAGATTATTCTGATAATTGAGTGTTTAATGACCTTGCAGTGCCTTTTGTGCTGATTAAACATTCCTCAGAAAATTTTGATTGCATCCTCTTTCGCTGTTTCGGTCTTTGTGGCCTTGTACATTGAATTTTGAAGTCTTCTGCAAACGTATTTCCCATACAGATGCTTTAAGGCTCTTTTGCCTACATTATTTCTTTACTTACTTAACCCATAAAGACCCAAACATCCACCACCAACCTAAACCATCTACTGATGTAAGATATTTAATACCTGTTGATCCATTAATCCTATCAATGCATGTAAAGAATTGATGTAAAATACAGTTTTTCATCTTTTCATCGTCATCAGATATGACCCATTTGGACGTTCAGAGGCTCTGTAGTTACCATGGAAACACTGTCATCTTCTACAACATTGATTCACCAGTGAAACCCATGGAATTTGATGAATAACAGTGGATGGAAATGCTTGGTTTATGTTCAGTAAATGATAGATTTGACTAAAAAAGTAACTTTTTCTTCAGTTTTCTTCCTTTTTTTCACTTTTTTTAATTGAAATTAGAACAGTGACAATATAAAAAAGTCATATGTAGTATCCAATATATGTGTGTCAGAACAAGAACACTACACCTGCACTCACATGTACACATGCGCACACACACACACACACACACACACACACACACACACAAAACAGAGGGGGTGGGGTCTGTCTACTTACTTAATATTAAAGTAATCTATAAAGGGCTGCCAAATTCAATAAAAAAACTAGAAGCACTCGGAGAGCGCAGACCTCCGCCAAGGCTGATCAGTGGCGCCCCCTGTGGGCCCCCCCCACCCCCGATCACCACCAAAATTTAATCATTTCTTCCTTATCCCATTTCCAGCAAACCCTGAAAATGTCATCCAAATCTGTCCATAACTTTTTGAGTTATGTTGCACACTAACGGACAGACAAACATACAAACAGACAAACAAACCCTGGCAAAAACATAACCTCCTTGGCGGAGGTAAAAAAAAAAACAAAAAACATTACATTATCTTTTAGTGAAAATTAGATTTTCTCCAAATGTGTCAGTTTTCTCTGTTTTTGATATAATAACCCTCAACTTTAATCTGAGATTTAATGAATATCTACATGATCAGTGAATTAAATCCAAGAAAATACCTGATTTATGCTGATAAAATGTAAAATATAGAGGATAATATTATAATAAAGGGTGATAAATCACTTTAGAAAGGTTAGATAAGGAGAAAATATCATTTGGGAACTTACATAAAAGTCGTGCTGGGTCTTTATGGGTTAAAATCTTTCATTAACTTTAATGCATTAAGGGCTGGATCTACTGACACATTCTTATGTCTTGGGCTCACTGTTGGCATTCTTGCTTGGAGAATCCATTCCAGTAATATTGTATAACCTGAAATACCTCTGTTCAATTCAGTTTGTTAAATGAAAATGAAAATGTGATCACAAAAAAAAGGGCCGGATCTACTAAAGGTTTGCGTGTATAAAAACAAGTGCAAACTCATTGCATTCAACTGATTTACAAACAGTGAGCACTAAGGGTTGCATCCTTCAAAAGTGCAAATAGCGCATCTGCATCCAGTTAGTATGCTTGACACAATGAATATGCAATATGGGGCGTTTACATGCAATTGTGCATGTGCTGGAAGGAGAAAATGTAATATATTAATTTAGCACATGCAAAATGATTTAGCAAACCGGAAAACAATTTTGCTGATAGAAAATGCATCTATATTTACCACGTCTCAAAGGAGGGGGGTACACAGTTTGGATTTGTAATTGCGCACACATGGCTGCAGTTATTGTCGCAAGAAGGAGAAATCAAAACGATGAAACAAGATGCAGAGAACACATTTTTCACCCTCGTGTGAACAATTTTGGAATGGCGGGAAAAAAAAAAAATTGAGACGTATGCCCCCTCCCCCTCTTGTAGGCTACTTTTCCACTTGATCTGATGATTGTGATTAAAAATATGCACCGACATTAGGCTACAGTGTGACAAAATTATGTGCGCCTGACAGTCATTCAATTCAACAACCCCCACAGCCCCCCCACCTCTAAAATGAATCTGGCGCCACTGCCCAGAAATGCCATTTTAGACTTTCTAGATGAACTAGGGGATGATTTGGGGCCAGTCACAAGGAGGAGTCACACAATACTTTCTATGACTAAACTCCTCTAACGTTACATTTCCTTGCGTCTGGATCATTCCAGTGCACTGTTGACATTAGTGCTGGTGTATCCCAGAGCAGTTTTTCCAGTGTATTGTCTCCATGACGACAACCAGTAACACACGCAAAAGCCTCATTTAAATAGGGCGGGCTCCAAGACTTTGCACCTGTTGTCATTTGTGCAGCCAATCTTAGTTACTGTAATTTCCGGTCCATAAGCCGCTACTTTTTTCCACACGCTGTGAACCCGCAGCTCAAAAAAGGATGAAGCTAATTTATGTTTTCTGGGTTAACAATCGATCTGGCTGTTGAAGAAGGAAATAGAGCTGCTGCACATAAACTTGGCATCAATGACTCGATGGTGAGACGCTGGAGACGGGGTGGGTGCGGCTTATAGTCAGGTGCAGCCAATAGTCCAGAAAGTACGATAATCACCCACAAACCACAGTTCAACCCAACACACAAAATTCTAGAATGCACACGCAAATTAGTACACGCAAATTGGGATCTCCGTAGATCTGGCCCTAAGTGTGGTTTTTATGTGAAATGTCTTGCTGCTGTCATTTTGACTCGGACTAGGACTCTTTAGAGGAAAAGGTCATGTATTTCAATGGGCTCTTCCTGAGTAAAGAAAGGATGATAAATGAATAAATGAATCAAAGACACCCAGTAAAAGAGGCCGTTAACTCTTTTATTCATGTTGTGCCTGTGAAAACGGGCACAGGTTTCAGTTAAACATTGATGGAGACACTTCAAGCAACGATCTGAGGTTTCTCTTGACAATTTTCAGGGTCAAAGACTTCATTTAATTCATTCTGGTGATTTTTTATGCACTGAAACGTGCCTTATCAGTATGAGTTTAAAGCATAGATGTGCATGTGACACTGATTCACATTAATGATAAATAATTTTAGTGTACTAAATTGCCCATAGGTGTGAATGTGAGAGTGATTGTTTTTCTCTATGTCAGCCCAACGATGTCCAAGGTGTACCCCACCTTCGCCCATAAGTAGCTAGGATAGGCTCCAGCAACCCCTGTGACCCTAGTGAGGATAAAGCGGGTTCAGAAAATGAATGAATGAATAATTTTAATGTAATTATTGATCCCTTCAGCTTCATCGCATTCATAACATCTCATGCATAGCTGTGTTTTGAGCTTCAGGGATAGATTAAAACACCGATCAATTCTGTTGTCTATGTGAAAGATTTTGTATTATGTTTTGGTCTGAGGCAACATGGTGGTGTAGTAGTTAGCGCTGCTGCCTCACAGCAAGGTCCTGGCTTCCATTCCTGTGCCAGTCGATGTGGCCGTGGCCTTTCTGTGGATTTTGCATGTTCTCCCTGTGGTACTCCGGCTTCCTCCCACCGTCCAGACTGTGAATGTGACAGTGAATGGTTGTTCATGTGTATATGTCAGCCCTGTGATGAACTGGAGACACATTCAGGATATACCCCGCATTTGCCTGCTGGTAGCCGAATAGTCTCCATCACCCCCACAACCCTCACTAGGGCTAAACGGTTCAGAGAGTGGATGTATTTTGCCCAGTGATGCTCAGGCCTTTTCACTGTTTTTAGTGTGGTAAAGTTTAAAATCTCTGTCTATGCCTGTGAATATTAATTTTATTGAGTAAAAAGTGTAGCTTTTGAATTGTGACCATATGTTAATCCTGTAAAGCCCGAACCATTAAATCAGGGGTGCCCAATCCTGGTCCTCAAGAGCTACTATCCAGCATGTTTTAGATGTTTCCCTCTTTCAGCACACCTGACGGTTATCATCAGGCCTCTGCAGAGCTTGATGATAGGCTTATCATTTGAATCAGGTGTGTTGAAAGAGGGATACATCTAAAACATGCAGGATAGTAGCTCTCAAGGACCAGGATTGGACACCCTTGCATTAAATCATTGACAGAAAATTCCAGTTCTTTGAAACTGGAGCCTTTATTGGTCCTTCTGAACAACCCAAAAATGTTTTTCAAATATGAATTTCCATTTAGGAGTTTCAATTTTGCATCATATTTGGTATATCGGGTCTCAATGCTGAAATATTATTATTTTTGAACAAATAAAAACATAACACAAACGTGTCTAACAAATTGGTAATTCCTTTTCAAAATTGGCAAAGTTCTGCCTCCTTCCTCATTAATGACAGTCTTATAGTGTCACTGGAAAGGCCTCTGGTGAATGAATTCCTCCCCCCTGGTGGATTATCTGTGTATTGCATGTATCTAATTGTATACATCAGGTTTTTCAAGAAAAAAAATATATCACACTGATCATGTAGAGGGCTTCAAAACTCATGTATCAAATATGATACATTTGGCGTTATAGGGTTAAGTACCTTATGTAAATGAAAAGACTGTGAAAGTCCAAACTCTCCATGTGAAGGCCACTTCCACAACATCAGTGGTGGGAAACCCAGAGCTACATTATTAATATAAACATGACGTTGCAGATTTACACATCCATTCATCCATCCATTTTCTGAAACGCTTAATCTTTGAGAGGGTCTTGGGGGTCCTTGAGGTAATTCCAACTACCACCAGCAAGGGCAGGGTGCATCCTGGACATGTCACCAATTCATTACAGGGCTGAGATGTCAACTATTCACTCTCCCATTCACATCTATGGGTGATTCAGACTATTAACCTTTTAAAGTGCATTGACGGACGGAGTAAGTTGAAGCCGAAGCCTGAGGAAACCCACACAGACATGGGGAGAACATATAAACTCCACACAAAACAGCCCACTCCGACTTTCATTAAACCTAGATTTAAACACGAGCATTGAATTTATAGCACATTTGCTGGAGTCTGTCTCAAAGAATATGATGTGTAAAAAATACACTTAAGTGTGCACAGCTACAACCTACAATTACATTATGTCAATCGGAAGGTTAGACTTGTATTAAATTTGCATTGACTTTTCTGTGTACTTGAGTAACCCATGTATATCTAAATATAGATATCTTAAATATATCTCTATAAGTACATAAAATGTAGGCTGGAACTCTGCTCTCTTCACTTCATTTAATGCACTTTTGTAACTCAGCCAAGACTCAAAATTCCTCTGCAGCCTTCGCATTATCATGTCTCTACTTACTGACATACAGAAATAGAAAATATTACCACGCATTGCTCTTGAGTGAAAGGTAACTGCCTACATGTCATACCCATTCTTCCACTAAGTTAACACTTAGATGATGAGTTAATTATTTGAAGGGAGGCCAAAGTATTATCAGTTCCTCATTACACTTAAACAGCAAACAAAGCAGTCCAGAGCACATCAATACAACTGCCGCAGAAGGGCATCCAGTAAGAGTATGCTATCAAGGACTCCTGTAATTCAATCAAACTCACTACCTTGCAATGTCAGAAAGAGAAAAGTAAGGATTCAGAATGTTCTATGGATCTGTTCCAAGATTTTAATGGCTTCACGCTCTACCCCTAACACCGAGTTTCATGACAATCGAAACATTTGTTTTTGGGTAATCCCGCTGTCAGACTAACAAGCTAACAACAGTATCAAAAAATAACGTCCTTTTATCTGAACAAAAATACAAAAACAGTCTACCCATCATGCAGTGTCTTCTCTCAGCAGTTCCATTTGAAGTAACTTTGTATTTCTGAAAGTTTCATTGTCTGTTAGACTCACAAATCTGTGGCTGCGTCAGAGAATCTGATTAGCTTTAATTGAGACTTTGTACAGTGGGCTCATCCTATTAGCTCATATTATTATCACAGTTATTCTGGTGTGAGACATTATTGACTCAGTGGTGGGCAAAGTTCTCAGATGTTATGAGATGTGGGGAAAAAAAATGAGAAACTGAACTGGGTTAAATTAAAGTTAGATATTTTGCCTCTCTGTGGAGAAAATCAATTACAGATTGATTGAAAGTACAAATTTGCACATATTAGCGCCCTGATGTTTGAGTCTGTATTTCACATCACACCTTTTCTGCTAAAATGACATTTTGCAGCTTTAACTTTTGCTGAATCCTATTTGCTTTTCTGTGTGCTATCTGTTTTCTTCCAGGCCCCACAGCCAGTCTGGTGCTGCTTTCCCAGCTGCAGCCGTTGTCCCGCTCCTCGTCCTCCACCCTGACACTCTACGTGCCGTTAGTCCTGAGGGATGGGACGTCGGGGCTCACCAGTACCGGGACGGTCACAGTGTCCGTCTGTCCCTGCCTGAGAGGAGGGGCACGAGCCGGGGACAAAGAGAAGGACAAACAGACGGAGGGCGAGTGGGACTGGGAGAGAGAGGCAGTGTGTCTTCCTCAACAGTCCACGCTGCCTTCCCCTGGGCTCAGCACCGCCGCCCTGTTGGCCATCCTGGCATGTGTTGCCACATTACTAGGTATTAATATTACTTTGATGATGATGATGATGATACGTTTAGTTTAGTTTATTTATTTAATTCATAAACAGAAAGACAAAAAAGAAGAAAATAGAATAGAATAGAATAGAATAGAATAGAATAGAATAGAATAGAATAGAATAGAATAGAATAGAATAGAACAGAAAAGAACAGAATAGAATAGATCTTTATTGTCACTGTCACAGGAACAATGAAAATCAGTTTAACAACTTAGTTCAATTAAGCAGCAAAACACTTAGTGCAAAAGGGACTGTATAAGAAAATAAAATAAAATAAAATAAAAAAATATCAGAGTATTT
The DNA here is from genome assembly GCF_902148855.1 of Sphaeramia orbicularis. Lineage (NCBI taxonomy): Eukaryota > Metazoa > Chordata > Actinopteri > Kurtiformes > Apogonidae > Sphaeramia > Sphaeramia orbicularis. Next base: position 42,365,925 of record NC_043973.1, read on the forward strand.
AAAAAAAGTAGGACTGTGCAATAGCTTCAGAAAGAAGATCATATATGCCCCTCGTTAACAAAATACTTGTACATTTACAGTATAATTTTGATTCAATTTATCATTTGCAATAATTAAAAATCAAACAACTTATTCTATAATTTCTCATTTTCTTCAATCTTATCCTAAATATCACAGAGTATTTAAAAAAAAAAGTAGGACTGTGCAAAGGCTTCAGAAAGAAGATCATATATGCCCCTCTTTAACAAAATACTTGTACATTTACAGTATAATTTCAATTCATCATTTGCAAAAAATAATTAAAAATCAAACAACTTATTCTATAATTTCTCATTGTCTTTAATTCTATCCTGATAGCCATGTGCGTTAGAAAGAAAAAAACTGAACAAAAAAGCTTAAAATAAGCCTAAAACATGCAACTATATTGTCAAACAAGTCACAGCAGCTGAGTTTTTGACGTCACTACAAACACAAAAATTCATACAGGAAATAAAGATGCATACATTTAACATAATATAAAGAGAAGACAATATTCAAGGCTCTTTGATGTACATCTGATCTAAGATCTAAATTAAATTTTAGGATTGACTGATGTACAAGAGTGCTTCAGTCTAATTTAATTACCTCTGGATCTCCAGTTCATTGGTAAGAATTTGTATTCACTGTTCTGGACCTAGAATTAATATTTTATTATATTAGGTGGATCCATTTATTTTCCCATGGGGTTGGTTTCCAATCTTTGATATTATCATAATCATAATGACAGAAATGAAAAAAAAAAAAAAAAAAAATCTGTGGATGGATTACCATAAGAAAACAACAGCAGTACAAAGTAAGATTTCTTTCATCGCCAAATAATAATTACATATATTTTGTCCTTTGAAGGACCTTTGCTTATATAACCTACCCCAGGTTTTTACTACAGCACTTAGCATTATGTATACACTGAAGTCCTGGCATTATGATTTAGGAGTTTAATGCTAATCCACAAATAAAAAGATGAGTAAATAGTGTTTAGGGCTGTTTACACTTCACTACATCCCTGGATACTTTAATCTGCATATGAAAATAATGGAAGCAGCAGCGTAAATATTTCTCTTAGTCACAGCTGCTCGTTTTTGAGAGGGTTTACTTTTCTTCAAAATTGCAGTCCTGTTATCTCCTTTGGCAAGGTCAGTGCTAATCACTGCTGCTAAAATAACAATTCTGAGTGATTATCTGGGCCCTCCGGTTTTTTGACACCGGCATAGTAAAATGCCAGTGCTACCTTTACAAAAATTCACAATTGGATAATGTGCAGGTGCTGAGAAGGCTTTGGCTTCTGGCCAGCATCATTGTCATTTCTATTCAGTCTGTTGGATCACTACTCATGCCATGTTGATAGGGGCATTATCATTCTGGAGGAGACTAGTTCAATCAAGAAAGAAGCGCAACACGCCGTGAAGGTGATCATGCAGAGTGGCTGCTGGTAGAGTATAGAAATTAGTTCTCCAAGTGACAAGGGCATAAACTACACTAGGAAATGAACACAACTTTCACCTCATGTTCTGTGGCACAAAACTTCAGCAAGTGATTCAGAGGTTTTGCTGAAGTGAATGCATTGTATTGTGGAAATACTCCCCATCAAGTCTAAGTCCTGGGGTCAAAACCTTTCTTAAGTATGTCATTGAGCCCATTTACATGCACACTAATACCCCGATCATTATCCGATTTCTGGAGTTATCCGATTCTACAAGGGATCATTTGAAAAGCATAATCTGATATGGTTTACGAGATAACAGCAGTAATCTGATTATGAGAAATTGGATTAATACACCTGGATTTCTGCCCACTACTCCAGTGTCTTCCTGCTTGTATACATGATACTCTGATTTATTTTGTTTGTACGCACTAGTAAAATCATAGAAAACAGAAGTTATGTACTCAAACGTGAATGGAAAATACTAACAGCAAGTTTGAGTCTACCATCACTACATATGTATACGTACTCCGAAAGCAATCTGATAATGGACTGGAGCATTTAAACCAGGGTTTTCGATTATCGCATTTTTCAAGTGCATGTAAACGTGTCAGATCTGATTAGTATAATTATCTAATTACTTCCAGTTATCGGACCTTTATGATCATGTAAACAGGCTCAATATTATCAGGAACATGTGAAAAGACAAAGAGCTTCTCACAAGATTTGCCTTTTATAGGGTGGATCGCACTGGCAAGTGACATCTCCAATCTCTTCAATCTTCAGCCTTTTGATTGAGTGATAGGGGGGTTTGGGTAAGGATATGGGTAAGTTAGCAGGCAGTGGGGGAGGGTTTTCAGGGAAGGATACGGGAACAAAAAAGGGAATTAAATAAAGAAGTTAAAATCCCATTACAATGTCCATCCATCCATACAACTTTTTCCACTTATCTGGATTTGGGTCAAGGGGGCAGCATCCTAAATGGAAAAGCCCAGATTTCCCCTTTCCCAGGCGCCTCTTTCAGCTCCTCTCCAGACAATTCTGAGTTATTACCAGGCTAGCCAAGAGATATAGTAGTTACAATCCCTTCAGCATGTCCCGGGTCTACCCCAGGCTCCCCTACTTATTGGACATGCCCAAAATACCACACCAGCGAGGCATCCTGACAGATACCTGGACCACCTCAGTTGGTTCCTCCCAAAGTGGAGGAGCATCAGTTCTACACTGAACTCTGCACCCTATCTTTTAAGAGGTCACATTTTGCTAAACCCGCTTTTATTAGTCTTTGGTTCATTTATTTGTATATTTGGACCCTAATAGTTTAAAAAGTTTAAATCTGAACCCTCCAGGTGCTGCAAAGCTATCTTTATATTCATTTTGGCAAAAATCGAGTAGATTTCTACAACCTGTGTTAATTCCTTCTTGATTTGTCATGTCTATAACTAGTTAAGACATTTGTACAAATAAGGTCAAGACTTCTGACGAACATTTCTCCGAGTACGACATAATTGTTTATCAGCAGCAGCGGTTGTAGTAAAAACTGAAAATATGTCTAGACTTCAAGCCGATTACCTAAAATGTTCAGTTGTTGGTTGTTTTAAAAAACACAAGTGGCTGAACGGGACAGAAAGCACGGACAACAACCTGGAGGGGGTGGGGCATGAAGTGGCTTATTTGCATTTAAAGGGCCAGCGCTCAAAACGACCTTTCTGGTGTCATTACTCAGAAATAGGGTTGAAGATGGACCTGTGGAGTTGAATTAATGAAATAAGATAAGGAGCAAAGTACAAGCACACAAGAGCAAAGAAGTGCAAAAGCAAGATATACACAATCAAGAAAGCTATATACATTATTTACAGCTGTGTGCATGCTGATCATGCCACAGGTTTATTGCACGTTTTACTGTCCTGTTTATTGTACGGTTATTGCACAGAATTTTTGGAGCATTTCTTATTGTGGAGCCTGACAGCTGCAGGAAGGAAAGACCTTTCGATACCACTCCTTCACACACTTGGGGTGTCTCATTCTGTCACTGACGGAGCTCCTTAGTGCAGTTAGTGTGTTGGAGGGGGTGGGAGTCTTTGTCCATAATGGAGGACATAATGAAGAATTCAGACCCAAGCACAGCATTTACAGTTTATGTAGACCACATTTAAAAAAGCAAAATATCACTCCTTTAAGGTAGACCCCAGCCGCCCTGCAGACGAAACCCATTTCTGTCACTTGTATTCTGTTGGTCACTACTCATAGCTTGGGACCATAGATTCTGTAGGAACATAGATCGACCAGAAAATTGAGCTTCACCTTTTGGCTTAGCTCCCTCTTCATCACAACACACCAGTATAGCATCCGCATCATTGCAGGCGCTATGCTAATGTATCTGTCAATCTCCCACTCCACTTAAACTCCTCCACTTGGGACAGTAACTCATTCCAACCCAGAGGGGGCGTTCCAGTCTTTCCATCTGAGACCCATGGCCTCAGACTTAGAGGTGCTGATCCTCAACCTAGCCACTTAAGACTTCTGCAAACTAAGTTGGAGGTCATAGTTTGATTTAGCAAACAGGACCACATCATTTGCAAAAAAGCAGAGATGTAATCCTGAGGCTACTAAACCGGTCATCCTCCACCCTCCCTTGGCTGCACCACAACTTCTGTCCATAAAACTTATGAACAGAATCATTGACATAGGGCAGCCCTAGTGGACTGGAACCCTCACAGACAATAAATCAGTACTTGACAAATGGAAAGTAAAGTAGTCCTTGTGCTGTAGTGCATTCCCTGAGAGTTTTTTACTGTTATATATGATAGTTTGGTATTCATCCTATTACTAATGTGTATGTGGCATTTCACTGCTGTTAATGTTTAAGACTGGGCTCACTTTCACTACTTTATACTGTTGGTTAGTTCAATCCACAGCAATGCTTTATATTCTATAAGTTTCCACTGTCAAAGTCCCGTGAGAGCTACATACCTCAAAAAAAAGTCAGCTCAGAAAAACAACTCTGTTTTCAGCTTTGTGACAATGGGTTTTAGAGCCAATCCAAAAGGGTTTTAAAGAATTTATTTAACTTAAGTAGAGAGAGGATTTCCCCAACCCATAAGGAACATATAATCCTTGAGTTTATCACAAACACTAAAAATCAACACATACAGAAATACATGGTTTCACTAAAGATGAAGTGGATGTGAGAAAAATTAAACCTTTCAGACAAATTTAGTGAGTTCAAAGCCAGTTTTTGCTGCTGAGATGTAGTGATGTCAAAAAAAAAAATAGCATGGAAATAATCAGGGTAAGTAGATATAGGCCGTTTCTCAATACAAAGAATGCAGAGTATGCGGTATTGTGAACTCGGCAAGTACGGTCTTGGTAAGAATGGTCTCAGAGAACGAACTTCCTGAGAACGCAAGTCTATCTGTAAATAGAATGACTGCATATTTGTGAACTTTCCTCCCTGTCTCTGCTGTATTTACACCATCTGCTCCATAATATATTTCCCTCAAGTCACCACAGTGTCACTCGATTTGATTACATTACGTTTGTACTTGTATTTACATGTCATTTATACATTTTGTATATTTTTCTAAACTGTAATACATGTCGGTTCAGCCGGTCCCGGTCGAGCTGGTATGAACTGCATCTTAGGAATTATTTCCCAGCCAAGTCTACACGAATCACCAACCAGTGCATCCCTGATTTAAGCTAGCTGACAAGAACAACATCTGGGTATTCCGTGCATTCTTGGTTTATGCAAACTTGTCAGTTGGAGCAGTACTTGGGCCTCGACTGATGACGTTTCATGAGAACAAAAGAACAGACAAGAACGTGTATTATTATCACTGTGTTCTTTGATATCTCATGACACGTTCTTATGTCTTGGGTTCACCGTTGGTATTCTTGTTCTGAGAATCCATTCCAGTAATACTTTATTACCTGAAATACTTCTGTTCGATTTAATTTGTTAAATGAAAATGAAAATATGATCACAAAAAAAACAATTATTGAGAAACGACCGTAGTATTTCTGTATTAGTACATGGTTACATTCCACCTCTGAAAATATGGAGGAAATCTATTGTGTATTCACTGTGTATCTTTGTTGGCTATAGGAAGAATTGTTCCATATTAATCCTGAACAGTAGAACTGGGCTCTGCACCAAATGCCAAATATTGTTATGTTTGCATATGGTGGATATCAACACATTTGGCAACTACATGTCTTGCAGAGAAGCTCCAAATGCAAGACAATTAAACGCATGTCATGGCATCAATGACGCCGCAAAATCTGATGATGTTTGGTTTCTGATCTTCTGTTGTGGATTTATTTCATGGCCATCTACCGTGCACTGCATGCACATATTGGAGACAAACAGAGGTCCCTCTAATTGGTTCTGGGTCATTTTTGGATGCACTTCACATCCAATGGGGTCAGGTTTTAGGGTGTGCCTTTTTTAAATAATTTATGGTGCATCAGTTTCTGGTAGAACAGAAGGATCCATTTTCAGATCAGATTCAAACTATTATTTGGAATTCTAATTATGTTCTACCAAAAAAAATTACATCAATATTATATCCTTGTAGCAGTCTAAATCCATATTTCTGGGTGTATTATATCAAAGACAGTCTGGTCTTGTTTAATATCTGTCGAATAGCTACCGTAACTTGGTTCTTTGCCCACTGCCCGGGGTCAAATGTAGCTCTCTGCTGTGGGAATATAGAAAAAGAGTCATGCAGTCATAGGAGAATAAAGCGTCCATTTGCCTGGCTGGAGCTCAAAGTCAATTACAGAGTGGAGGCATGCAGCCTGCTGATATGATATACCAGCCCTCTAACCCAAGGCCTCTTCTGTATTCGTTTTGTCTCACCTCTTTGTCTGCCTGAATTTTCCTCCCTTGCTCACTCACCTCCTCATACTCTCCCTCCTCTTCCTCTTTTCCTTTTATTTCCCCTGTGACTTGCGCCCCTTCTCCCTTCATCATTCTTTTTCCAATTTCTCTGGGTTTTTTTGTTTTGTTTTGTTTTGGTTTTTTTTGTTTTTCTCATTGCCACCCCTCCACAGCTGTGAGTGCCCTGTCGTTGTCACTGCGTCGTCAAAAGCGTGACTCCCTGTCACCGCTAGAGGAGGACGACGTACGAGAGAACATCATAACATATGACGACGAGGGAGGCGGCGAGGCAGACACCGCCGCTTTTGACATCGCGGCCCTCCAGAGCGCCCCACACAGCTCACGCTCACGTGGCTATCGTACGCTGGATAGTAGGAATATGTAAGTAGGCAAGGTCGCATGTGTGGGAAGTTAATTTACATGTTGTTGTAAATAATGACACTTGTTGTTTAATTAAATCAAACCGCGCCATGCTTTTTATTACATGGTTTGAGGTGGAAAGCAAGGAAACAAATTTGCCCCTTCACAGTAAAAGCTTTCATCTCTGTCTAGCACTTAATTGATCCACTTAAGTAACTGATCCAGCTGCTCCCAGGTTATAATCAGTCACTAATCAAAATGCTCAGACAGAGGCCTATCAAGCTTTAGCATTCCTGCGAGAGCACTTTGTTGTGCTCATTCTGTTAAAACTCATTTATGTTCGGCTACATCAATGAGTTGTTTGCACCCACTTTGATGTTTCAGTGAAACAGTGTTATTGCCTTTGGACTAATAATTAACTCCGATGGATTCGTGCAAGCCATATGGAGAACAAATACAAAGACTGCCTTTAGTTTATCGAAAATTGCTTCTCGCAATTTATGGAGGTGGACACAACAACATGAAAAACCTTCTAAACCTAATGCAATCCAGTGTAATGTGTCTGCAATAAGTAATACCTTTTCCAGCTTTATGGTGTTTGTAATTTCAATTTAAGCAATTCAGTTTGGCACTGTGAAAGTGTGTTTTTCTAAAGCAACTTAAGACATACTTAATAGGTTTTTTGTATTAAATTCGTAAGGTCACTTAAGTCCACAAGGATGGATATTTTTTTCTACTGCAGTATAACAGAAACAACTTCTAGTTTTGACATGTGTACTCGACACAGCATCATAACACCACAAACAAACTCTTCTCCTGCATGGTATCCATTATTTACTTGTCTAAACCACACAGGGACATATATTTCCTGTTGTTAAAAATGCCAAAGTATACAGTTTTCCCTATCTTCAGATGGAAGTGGTTGGATGTGAGGTATATTCACATCTTGTTCAACTATTACAATGCTTCAGGCAACACTTATTATAGCAATGGTCCTTATTATAAGTATATCTGTCCAGCGGTTTAAAAAAAAAAAAAAAACAGATTATAAATAAAACATCTGAAAAGCTTAGAGGCAAAACTTGCTTAAAAAGTTCAGTGGGGACCAACTACAACCATTAGGTCTAGGAAAAGTAAATTTAGTCATTTGTGCCCCTCTCCACATTGATTTTACATTGACCTGGCTCAGGTGGTGGCAAGAATGGATTGGACAATGCACCTAATAATTTTATTACAAAACATTTTGATAGAACTGGAAGTGATTTACCATCCACCAGTAGAAAATCTGCAATACAGCTACCAACTACGGCAGTGTTTTTCAGCCTTGGGGTTGGGACCCCACGTGGGGTCGCCTAAAATTCAAATGGGGTCACCTGAAATTTCTAGTAATTGATAAAAATAAAAACGTTCTAATAAAAAATATATGGTGAGTTGAGAGAGACAATCACAATCCATAAAAGACATGACAAACTGTGAAGCTGAAACTGCAGCACTGTGGTTCTGTTTATCCGTCAAATGTTCATTGTGGTCGGTTTCAGATGCTGCAGCTCTTTCATAATTCAAAGTTTGAGTTATTGTTTGTTCAGTATTAATTTGCAGCCTCATAAATACAAACTGGACTGATTTAAGGAAAATAAAATTCGGACTTTGTGCAGTAATCTCAACCTCTCTTTTCTGCCTTCGTCCATAATAATATACATTATGTAGACTAAATGTCGTCTAAAATTAACGTTATAGCAAACTATTACATGATCAACAACAAATTAATTTTAGCAAAAAAAAAGTCCTGGGGTCACCAGAAATTTGTGATGTTAAAATGGGGCCATGAGCCAAAAAAAGGTTGGGAACCACTGAACCATGGTTTAAGTTAAGCTTGTATAAAAGACAGGATGCAAACAAAACTGCGTAAATTATTAAGTTGGGAAATGTAGTTATTGGAGGAACTTTTTTTTGGTTAATGATGGTAGCGAAAATCCTGTGACAGTTTTTAAGGAGTGATTTTGTGTTCCAGACGTTATGCCCATCGTGGCCAAGACAAAGGTCGTACCTACAGCTGGGCTCAGAATCAGTGTGTGGATCACAACTACTCAGCCCCTGGTGGACCCCTGTATGGCCGCCTCTGTTACAGCAGCCACACGCTACCTGTTCTCCGGCGCACTCCAGGTGGGACCTTTGAGCCAGGCCTGGCAGAGATCGGATACCGCTTTCCTGGAGGCCAGCCAGACCACTCCCTGGTCATCCAGAATCAAGGGGCTATGGTGGGCCCTATGGAGTCTGGGGCCGTGTACATCACCCCCACCGACCTCAGCACGGGAAGCCGAACAGGCAGTCGAGATGGGACGGCTCCCCAGAGCAGGGTGAGCACGTCGGATGGAGGAACACCAAGGACCAGCGACAGCCAGGAGAGAGGAGGAGGGACAGGAACTGCTAGTAACTGCACAGAGGGGAGCGGCGACGACAAGTTGAACCACGGGCAAGATGTGGACTGGGTAAGCGTTACAATGACTCTGCTTTCACACCAAAAGCACAAGCGTGACATTGCACAGAGGAAGGCAATTATTTTCAATGCAGAGTGCAGCTGTGTGTTCCTGGACAAGTTTGTGAGCCATGTCAGCACACACTGTTCTGATTTTCAGCCTGATTCTTCTGCCATAAAGTTCAACTAAATAGACATCGAATGTGCTGACCTCTATAATGGGCACATACTGACATTAACAGAAGGTGCAACTTAGGTTTCTTCATCCCTGAAGTCCCGAAACTTCTGTAGTTTTATTCTTAAAACGTAGTGGGACTTTGGTCTTAAATAAGAGATGAAACAGTGCTTTAATGCACTCTAACCTGTAGCATCTGTAACAGGTGTTTTAGGAAAACATCCCATTCTGTCTGTGCAAACTATGCTCGCTTGTGCATTTAGAGTGAAGCTGTTTAATTCATGGATGAATGGTTGGATGGTTGGCTTAATGCATGAGGAAAAGAAGTGATAGATGTTGCAAACATATTAAAATTGAATAAATGACTCGATTAATGATAAATGGCCCAGTGAATGCATTAAATGTGTATGTGGATTATTTAATTATTTAGTGAAATGGGAAAACCAGTAAGTAAGAAATAAATTAAGCAAATTGTAATTAACTTCCAACCTGATATACTGTGATAGTTAGCGGAGACTGCAGCACTGTAATACTTTTAATTTTCATGTGGTAGCAGAAATGTCCAGGACAATGCTGAGGGAAGATGATGATTCCGACATATCAGCACATTTATTTCCTGCTGTTCATTATCTTCTCTGTGTTTTGTTTTATTTATTAGGCCACGGCAAGGCTCTTTGGCCCGTTCTTTATTTAATTTTCAAATATTTTATCTCTCAATCATTCCCTTCTCCATGTCCCTCACAGTGCAGTGTTAGTTCATTCTAGTGCTCAATTAATATCTACGCCTTCTTCCATCTGCTTCTTTTTCCACTCTGTCCGTCTCTCCCGTGTCTAATTTTTTATCATCGCCATCTCCTGCCTTTTTTATTTGTGCGCTGTCTTTCCACTTTTCTTGTGCCTCTTAAATTAAATTACCCCTTCTGTTCGGGCAAATTGTTTTCATCGCATTTTTTTGTTAACTGTGACCAAACCTAACAGTACCACACCCTACCCCAACCCCAGACTGAAACCACTCGTGCTCGCCTACGTTCCCTCCAGGTGCAGTCGGAGACTTTACCCAGGGAGCATAACCTCGTCCTGACGCGATCCGGCTCCATGATTGGCCAGGGTCACGGCGCAGGAGGCTGGGTGTGTGACTCGGCTACACTCCCCATGGCTGGACGTAGGGCCTCCCGTGCTGGATTGTCGCCTAAACGCACAGGCTCTAGCCAGGCTGAGTCTGAATCCAGCGGAGGAGGGGGAAATGGAAATGGCAGTGGGGGCACTTCCACAGACGGACAGCAGCAACCTGCCAGTGGACGTAACTATGCCACTGTGTTGCAGGGGGAGGTGTCTGGACAGAGGGACTACCCTGGAACCCTGGGGAGGGGGGGACTAGAGATGGGGAGCAACTTTGTGGTGGCAAAACCAGACAGAGAGGGTGGAGGAATATCACTGACCGGGACTCCATCTGTCTACCCAGAAGGCTTTATTGGTGACTGGCGTGATCGGGTTGGTATGGGGGGGTACGTTTTGGGCAGGAGGGATATGACCCCTCAGCTTTTGCCCTTCCCAGGTCAGCCTCGGGGGGCGTACGCTGGAGTGATGGGCTTTGGGGCCGGCTGGGTTCCAGGAATGGAAGCTATGAGAGGAACACCTGGGCCCGGAGGTCCATCGCTGGCGCTGAGAGTGGGCGAATTCCTCCGTCTGCGGCTCGCCCAGGTCACTTTTGACCCCTCGCAGCCACCGTACGACTCGGTGCAGGTGTACGGGCTGGAAGGCACAGGGTCCCGGGCCGGATCCCTCAGCTCACTGGAGAGCGAAGGGGATAAGGATGGAGAGAAGGATGATTGGGGAGCTGGGCTAGACGACTGGGGACCTCAGTTCCAGAAATTAGCTCAACTCTTTAAAGAAAGGGAGAAAGAAAAAGAAGAGAAAGATAAAGGTGAAGAGGGCACCAAAAAGGATAAAGAAAGGGAGGATCTGGAGAAGAAAGAGGGAGGGGATCAGACAGGAGAAGAGGGGAAAGACTGAGGAAGGATAAAATGAAAACAAATAGGGGCAAAGGGGGTAAGAGAGGAAGGGAGGAACAGGAGGATGATGAAAAGGCAACCAGAGCTAGAATAATGTGAAGAGAAGTTAAAGGAGAGAAAGATGAAGAGGCAAAGTAATAAAAAGAGACAGAGAAAAATGAGCCTAGGGAGGATGGAGAATGTGAGGGCAGGGGAGGGAGTGATTGATGTAATTTAAAGCAATAAGTGTTGAAACGCTGATATGGTTGAGCACAGATACTGAGACAATGCAGAAGCTGCTTCTGCTCGGGGCAGCAACAATTTGTTAAACGCTTTGGACAAAGAAAAACAACCCAAACATCCAAGACTCGATTTAATTCAACTCTCACGTATGGAATGAGTAACAGCAGGAAACAAGAAGAGAGACGTTCCTCATTGTGCGTCGGCCTGTCCTTTGTTTCTGCACGTGTGTCTGTGAGGTTGTGGGTTGTGTGAGCAAAAGTGCATATATTATGTCCGACTGGGTGTATGTGTGAATCTATGTGTGTGTGTGTGTGTGTGTGTGTGTGTGTGTGTGTGTGTGTGTGTCAGTGTGTGTGTGTGTATATTCAACAAAAAGATGGAAAGAAAGTGGAAGGGAGAGAAGCGTGTTAAAAGATGAGACTGATGAGTGATTATATCTAAACTGGAACATTAGTTTTCGGGAAAATGTGCAAGAGTAAACATTTAACAAAGCACTTAGACAACTAAGATAACACCCTGAGAATAAAATATATATTTGAGTATAAAGGGAACAGGAAGCAGAAAGATATATAGTGAAAGAAACAGTTGGGGAAGTAAGACCATTGTACAGAAACTGCTACTTTTTATTCCATCTGCAGTGGCAGAAAAGTGAATTATTCAGCTCACTACTTCATTCCAAATGAAAATGATGAATCATTTAAATCCTGCAAAAGATTCTCCCCTCCTCTAAGCCCACAAGGAAAACAGACATTGTGAAAAATTAAAATGATTTAGGGATGTGATTCCCCTCCTCACCCCTCGCATCCCCCCAGCATTTTGTAGTTGAGTGTTGGTATGTTTACAAAGATACAGACACACGGACACAAAAGAACTTATTAAAACCATAAGGCTTTGATTGTACTACAGAAAATTAGAAAAGCTGAGACCATCCGTAAGTATTCCATCTACTTTATGGAGTAATGATGACTCTTTTATTGATATATAAAGTGTTTTTATTAGGAAGTCTCCTGTTTTTTATGCGTGGCTCTCTCGCAGTCTCACAAAGCATGCATGACTGTTTTTTGAGAAGAACAGGAGAAAAAAACGCTAATACGGCAATCAATTCCCACTCTGGCCAAATGAAAATTTCCATACATTAGTAATGAAATTTTAAGGGGAACACTACCATAGAGACTCCCGCGACAGATGTTTTGTTCTTGTTAAAGGTCAAGATGCAAATGAGCTGAGTTGTCAGCTGGAATGCACTTTTATACTGTGTGATGTTCAATAATAGATAATGAATTATGTCAGAGTACAGTTGTTTTATAAGATGTCAATTAAACAAAAAAATAATAATAACATGTCTTACTGTATGTAAAAGCAAACAAATGTAAATATCACTGAATATTATTGCTAACACAAATACAAAAAGGAAATGAACTTTAAAAAAAAAAAAAAAAAAACTACAAAAAATAAAATGTACATGTCCAAATGGAGCACTGTGGGGACTATCTGTATGTACTGTAGATTAGAAATGGATTAACTGAGCCTCCTGGACTACAACACCTTGTATCCAACATCTGTGTACTAAGTGAACAGGTTTGGGTTTGTTTATGTGGTAGCTTCTGTCTGTCAAATGGACAAGCCAAGGTTTCAATTATACATGTGGCCTCTGGCAGAAGTTTGCTGTGCAAAATATTAGTTACAGGAAGCCTCAGAGCTAGGCTGTCCTAGCGAGGAACCAATTTGATGAAAACCACTGGAGTGAGGAGAAATTCCCTTAATAGGGCTGCAACAACAACAAAAAATCTGTGTTTTCCCTAAAATCTGGGTTATTATTCTGAGAAAGTATGATAAACTGAAATTGGTTCTGAGTTTATGTCATTAGTTTTGCACTGCCTGAAACATATGAAACATGTTTTATAGATGGTTTATTATCATAGAAATATACAATACACATTTAAGAGTACGATTTTTAATGTTCTAAATCTAAATCTAAAATTTATTCTTTTAGTACAGGAGCATGACTGTTAATAGAATATTGTCTTTCATGCATTTCAGGCAGTGCATCTCGGTGAGTAGATTAATAGCTGCTTGACATGAACAATATAGATGTGAAATCTAATTCTGTCAAACAAAAAAAGAATTATCTTGGAAAACTGAGTTCAGAGATGAGAAAGGAATTTTGCCTCATACCCTAAATGAATGTGGGGATCTTTGGTGTGCAGAAATATCACAGTTTATCACTGGTTCACTGTAAAGCCACCCACATAAGCTACCAGCTTTGCTAGTGTCCACCACTTTGGTCCAACATAATCTTGTTGTCAAGGTCTGCTAATGTCAATACCTAGTTAACCAATCAGGAAGTCAGACTACTCACTGACCCGTATAAAACCCATACAAACCTCTGTATCCTTTACCTGAGCCACAGACTGGTCCATACAGCACAGGCTGAATGGGATTAGGACCAATGTACAAATACTGCACAATAACTGGAGAAGAATGGGGGGTGCACAACCTCGGGGGAGCCAATTACAGTTAATTTAAGTCAATCCCAACCTACAGATTCTTTAATTTGACAGCAGTATTGTAAAATGCAATGTACAGGGTGCATAAAAAAAACTATACATTTTTGAAAAATTACCCCCAGTTATGCATTTGATAATTTTTGGAATTTTCTTTTATGGATTGATGGATATTTGTCCAAATTTACAGACACAGGTTTTCATGCATGAGTGAGCAAAGGCAAATTGTGCAATCCAAGTTAAAAGTGGTTTGCGCGAAGTAGCGGTGGGATTTAACCCTTTCATGCACGAATTATGACAACCTTAATCAAAAATTTTTCCTGAGTGTTTTTATTCCTCTTTAGGCATGAAAAAAACAATGCGATTGAAAATTTTCTTCTGGGAAAAAAAAAAAAAAAAAGATAAATAAATAAAATAAAAATAATTTTAAAAATGTAAAAAAAAATACATTAAAAATAATAATAATGAAAACAATTTCTTATGAACCTATTTTTCATAAGGTGGCAAAAATGTGCACTCAGCTGGACGCCACACGTTTAATTTTTGATGCACCCAAACATGTATTTACTGATAAATTGTGTGAAAACTATGGGGATTATTGTGATTCTGGGGGTTTATGCTCAAGAGAGATCTACATGATGATACCAATTCATGTCAGAAAAGATATGGAGTGTCTTAAAACTTTAGTAAAGATATGTCTAAAAAAAAAAAACAAAAAAAAAAAACAACGAAAAGAACAACAAAAATCCATGAATATACAAGAGAACAGCTGTAGAATAACTGTCCACTGGAGTGACCACTGCACATGAAATGGTTAAATCCAATCAAAGGTTATGGGAGGGGACAATGGGCATCCATCCTGTTTTCCACAAAATTGCCAGGTTACAGCATTAACACTTTGGCCACCATGTCAATTTCATTTCTTTACCCATGGCAGCTGTTCCTGCCTTTCAAAGTTATTTCAACTTGATTAGGCCTGAAAATGTCACTGAGGACAGGCCAAGTTAACCCTGTTTTGTGGAAAACAAGATGGATGCCCATTGTCCCCTGTTACGCCCCAGCCTAGGGGTTTACCAGGGCGAACATAATATGCTCACTTTTTCCCCTCCCAGCTCCCAAGCACACAGGTCAGTCAAAAAAACTAAAATTCACAAGATTTATTTTAATCAGGTAAAGGAGGGTTAGGGGAGGGTGCAGCTAAAACAACAAACAAAATGTCTTCTTCTGAGTTCAAACTAAATTACCCACTCAAAATAAATGCAAGAAATAAAATACAGAAAACTAACCTGAACTCCCTAACCAAAAAACAGGAGAAAAGGTGAAAATAAAAGAGCCGACCTCCCCTACCAAAAAAGGATCGAATTTACAAAAAGATTCTATTTACAACTATATACAAATACAAAAGTCACACCTGAACACACGACTGACGATCACACACAGGAACACACGGTTGGAAGCCGGCAGGAGGCAAGAGAGAGAACGAACTGAACATCTAGGGCCATTTTTAAAGGGGCCGGGCAATCATGCTCCACCAATCAGCTTCCTGTAACACAAACAGACACAAAAAGGGCACAGCACACCTACAGGACAGGGGAGAACACACACACACTAAACAGAAACATATATACATACACAGATAAATAGACAAATTATGACCCAGGGTCATAACATCCCCTCCTATGACCTTTGACTGGATTTACATCCCACCGCTACTTTGCGCAAACTAGTTTTAACTTGGATTGTGCAATTTGCCCCTGCTCACTCATGCATGAAAACCTGGGTCTGTAAATTTGGACAAATATCCATCAATCCCCTACCTACTGACGTCCATAAAAGAAAATTCCAAAAATTATCAAATGCAGAACTGGGGGTAATTTTTCAAAATTTATAGTTTTGGTTTTTTTTGATACACCCTGTATAGCAGCATATGGTGACAAAGGCATAAAGCCTATAAGAGACTGCAGAGTTCCAACTGCCAACCCTTATAAAGAATAATTCTGGCTCAGTACATCACAAGTTTTTTCTTGACTTCTGCTGTTATTGAGTGAAAGGAACAGTTTGCATGCGAAGCTGCTCGGGTGTAAAAGTGAAGTGTTAAAAGTATCCCTCTGGTGCTCTTCAGTTTGGGGATCTTATGAGTTGAAAACCCTTCTGAGTGCCTCAGATTTTCTCAACAACAAGCTGTTTCGAGTGCCTCAGATTTCTTCAGCAACATCCAACTATTTTATCTGCAGTGTCAGTTACTATAAAGTTGCACTCAGTGAATGAATTGCTGAGATTTAGGACTGTCCAACATTATTAAACGGTCTAGTCAGGCTAGAAAACAGAAGCGAGGTGTACGAGTGAAAACGGAGGCGACGCTGTAAACAGCCATCACAGTTTACAGACTGGGAGGCGTTTTACACATGAAGTTACAGCACACACACAGCGTCCCTTTACGATTACTTTGGTGAGTGTACTGTGATCATATGTGACAGATGCAGCAGTCAAGAGAAAACTTAAGTTGTTATTAACCAGAATTATCAATTATATGTCTTAGAGTTAGAGGTCAAATAATTAAGAAGCTGCATTTCTGTTGTGAATGAGCACTTACTTGTTGGTGTACCTAAAATGACTGCCAACTATTATGTTTGAGAAAAAGTATTGTTAAGAGCACTGCTTTGCCAGTGCATCATCTGGGAAATGTTTCCCCCAGCAATTATGTGCCAACTGTCTGAGTCTCTCCTTCTCAGCACACACAAAAAAAAACCTCCTCATTTTCCAGCATTGCCAATCCTCAGGCAGCCATCGCAAAAGCAATTAGCATGGTATACCAATAAGTGACCTTTGTGCTATTCTAATTATATGGTTTATCCCACAGTCTTGATTGGCTCCAGGTGTTTCATTTCAGCTGTTTGGTCTAATTCAAAGTTCTACCTTGGCTGATTGGTCAAAATCAAAGCGATGATTCTCCTGATTTCAGAGTTCTGGAGTGCTTCGCTGACTAAACCACTCGACGGAGCTGATTATCCCACCTCCTGAGCCCAGCAAATTGGTTCAATCAAAAGCTTGATTAGTTGAATCAGTTGTTTTAAATAGAATAAAAGCCTGCAGTCTCTGCAGCGCTCCACACAGCTCCTTCTTTACTTATTTGGCTTGCATAGATTCACCAACTGTCAGTGACAGATGAAAATTGTCTTGTCAGGCTATTTTTCAAATGCCTTGTCAGAGAAGGCTTGTTGTACTGAGGATATTGAAGTTGAGCTCAAAGCGTGAGAACAACCTCCTGGTATCTAGACCGTATGTAGCTAACAGTCGAAGGATAAAGGCTGTGGTCTTTGGCCTCTTCTTGACCCCAGGTAGACCCCATTGGTTTTGCACCCCCCCCCCCCCCCCCCCTCCCCCAGGGACTTCATTGCTCCTGCACGATGTTGATACAACTCCACAACTGCGTGGTGAACAAAGTGTATTTATTTCTGTTGTACTTTTTCTTTTTGTAAATTTGAATAAAAAAGCATCTATTTCAAAGAGATGAGTCAGACCTGCTCTGTGCTCCTTTCTGCAGTCTCCTGAATTTCTGGATAATCAGACTTCTGCTGTGTGTGTGTGTGTATATATGTGTGCATGTGTGTGTGTGTGTCTTCTGTTTGTATATGTGTTGTATTTGTATATGAAAGTGTGTGTGTGTGTGTGTGTGTGTGTGTGCAAGACAAAGAGACAGAGAGGGAGAGAGCGATTGAGAGATGTGCTGTGCGGTGCATACAAATGTGTGTGCACCTTGTGAGCATGTGTCTTGTTGTGAGTAGGTGGGTGTGCCTTGTCAAATTGGCCCCTTGAAATTTCGAAACCACAGACAGTGTGTGTACGTGCATATGTGTAGTGCACACACACACATTGCACAATGAAGGAACACCTTGTCTGGTCGGATCCAACCCGATGAGGGGATGTGAGGTCAGTAATAGAGGACAGACGTAGAGTTCTGCAGAGCAGTCACGCTTTCAGATGGAGGGGGAGAGTGCTCTGTTTGCTCGCCGGCCAAAAAATGGAGGGAAAAAAAAAGGACATTTTGAACTCGAGAGCAGCAGCAAACAGACTAGACCTGACAGCCACGACCAACCGTATAATACGAGGCCCCTTTAACAATCCTTGGAGTGCTCCTGTATTCTGCAGAGCTCATCCCAGCTGAATGATGGATTGGGGAGATGTTCGCCATTGCTGTGTGACTGAATAGCTGGTTAAAAAGATTTATTACAATAATCAAATATGAAGGAGGGGATTATTTCTACATGATGGTTTAGAGAATGATCGTGTTAGCTGGGTCTCCGCTTGATTACAATGATAATACCCGCCTCCAGTCAGAAAAGGGGGAGAAACGGAGAGAAGGGTAGAGAGAGCCATATTAGCAGTTAATATGCAAGTCTGTTGTGTTACATAAAACTGTATTTGTGGTTGGGTTGGAGTCGATTCTGCACTGTGCTGAAGATCAAGCCCTTGCCATGTCAGTGCCTATGTATTCCCATAATTATGAGACTTTCAAGGCCAACTAGCATTCCACTGAGGCAAGATATCTAAAGACGGGTTAGAGGGGCAAAACGAAGCTTTGACCTGCTTAAACCCTTATCCTCTACCGCCAAACTGATAAAACACATCAGCTTGTAACCCAAACAGCTTTCTTATCGTTTGACTTTTATATATATATGTTTATCAGTCTGCCCCAAGTATCAACACCGCAATGCAGCATTCTAGGTGAGATGCACTGTCATCGCACTGTCAATAATTACAGCATGCATAATTGATCATAGTATAATGGTGGAGCTGGAGATAAAACAGGGTCTTTTAGAGCCGTACACCTGGGATTGACTATAGCTAACACTGTACTGGAGAGCTGCACACTTAATGTGCTGCAGGATTGCATCACAGGACACATGAGCTGGCATGTGTGCGCGTGAGTGTGCATAAAATTGAAGTGCATGGAGATTCCTCATTCTGTTTGAACCTTACTGACACACAGAATCCCTCTGGCTATTCAGCACAGAGTGAGTGCAAGTGTGTGTGTGTGTTTCCTCAGTGTGTGGAGGGTGCACTTGAAAACTTGTGCTTGTGCATCTTCGCAGTTCAAGTACATATAGGCTTTAAGCATAGTTTTTAAGCATAAGCAATGTCGAAACAGAACAGGGGGGAATTTCACCAACTACAAAACTCGGGCTTGTGTAACTTTGCCTCATCAAAAACTTTGGGTCCAATAGTTAAATGTCTAATAATGCCCCAACATAGACTTTAATGCCACCTGTCCCTGTGGTTTATACTGACCCATTCCTCTTTCTGTCTTCCTCCATCTCTACGCTCTCTTACTCATGCGTTTCACTCAGGATTCTCTCAGAGTTCAGTGGCTCATTTGAAGTGGAAAATTAAATCTTCATTAACAATCTTAATTAGAGTTCGATCTCCCCATAGCAAGCCGACAGGGAATCCATAGTGCAACAGGGGGAGACCTGGAGCGGGAGCGGGTTTCGGAAAGGTAGGGGGAGGGGGGCGGGGGGGATTACAGGGGTAATCAGTGAATAGGAACTTCAGGGCAAATTACACCAGAGGTATTTACACTTCGCAGGCAGGGGGAATAGATGGAAGAGGTGGATAATTAAAGTGGCCCTCTGGTTGATGGCGGACACTGAAACAATATTCCAACATGTGTGAGATACGTGTTGGGAGCCACAAGTCTCATTTCTAGATTGTTGGCAAACCCAGGTTCAAACCAGAATTAAACTGGGAGTCCAGGATGTGTTGAGGTGCGTGTGTGTGTGTGTGTGTGTGTGGGTGGGGGGGGGGGGGGGGGTGGGGGGGGTTATTAGTCAGAAATCTCCATTGGAATTGCTTCTTGTCTTGCTTTTTCATGACATGGTGTTACTTGAGGCGACATAATCCCTTATCATGCTTCCATAAGCATAGAGCATTTGCCTAATACCAGACAGTAAGACACTGCTAAGCATGCAGCCCAATGCTCCCTCTCGTATCCACATTTACATACTATAGCACACTATTTAGCTGCTGCAAACAGGGATTGTGTTAAATAAAACAATTATGCTGTAGAACAATTAGAATATGCATACTATTCTTAAAAATGAAAGCAGGACACTTTCACACAGTCTCTTTTTAATTCCTCCTGTGAATTATCTCTTTGCTCAGTGCATTTCAGTGTATTTCTATTGCAGTTAAGTTTCCTATCGGAGCCTATCAAAACCCTTCTGCAGTCTTCCGTGTGGAAACTGTGAGCCAAGCGGAGATTTTTGCCTGAGGGAATCCTGGCAAGTTGAACTAGTCCAGAACCTGAACCTATGACAAGAAGCCTGCAAAAGTGCAGCAGCTTGGCCTAAGTGAGCCAGTGTATGTCCCAGGCGAATACATTATTTGATTAGCTGTCCAGCAACTGCTTTGTTTGCAGAGAACTTACAGATACATGAGGCTGTGGACTCTTTCTAAATGGTGAGGGCAGGAGATAGTGTCTGGACCTTCGTTCTATTTATCTGCTCTGTGCAGTTTCCCCAGGAGCAGAGCTGGGCGACTGCTCCGAGCGGGGTGATCATATCTGTGGTAATGCTGTTGTGGCGGCTGAAGACTCAGGAGAGGTGTGTGTGTGTGTGTGTGTGTGACAGATTCTATTTACACAGCTGATCATTAGAGACAAAAAGAAAAAAGAGAACATGATAACCAATTACAGCCACACAAACACCGAGACAGAGTGAGAGAGTTAAGTACGTTCATTAGCCCTTTGTGTCAGATTGGTTAATTGTTCAATGAAGCGAGCAGAATAATAAGTTGGAGGAGATGTTCTGCCTTTGGTGAAATGTTCTCATCAACTGTGCCTCTTATTGTTTTACATAGATCATAGAGAAATACTAACATCTGAGGGCTGCAGTGTTTGGTCAACTGCCCACTCAATAAATACTCTCACACACACTTCCACTGTGTGTGGCCGTAAAGAACTCCCTTGTCATTTGACAGAATTTTCTTTGTTGCACTAGAGCATTGGCAAATAAACCTTATCTGTCCATCTGAGAGTATGCAGCACAGATGCCAGAACACTGCTCTCAAAGAGATTTATTCAGTGCAGTTACAATGCCCAAACATCACACACTCATTGACGCTCAGACTTTTTTCTTTGCAATTAATGAAAAAGCGCATGATTTATTCATGAAACATTGCTCAATAACAATAAAAAATGATGTTCAGACCCCTTGACGGCTTTCAACATTTCACAAAGTAAAAGCTACACTGGGGTTTTGTCTTTGATTGAGGACAGTATAGAAAGAATATGGGTGGAAGTAAATCTGTCTCATCAGATTTTCAATTATAAAAGCCACTGAAATTCTAGCACTGAATTTTTTTGCATTGAAATTAAGTATCTGAATTTTTTTCAGCATCACATGACCAACCTAACATAACTTGATTGGCTGGCTGTCAGTTCAACTTGAGATAGAATCGATTGCTTATCCTTGGTGTCCTGGATGTGTGATCTGAATTTTTTGCATTTGAATTTTTGCATCTGAATTTTTTTTTATTCTAAATTTATGAACATAGCCTCCTAAGACCCACTGCCTACATTTGTGGACAAGAGTTTCACAACTTTATACAAAAACAAAAGAAAAGAAAACTGTCCACTACAAAAGACATTCAATAAAAAAATTAAAAACTGCATCTGAAAAAACTGTTGCATCATGATGTTTCCAATATAGGCACTTATTTAATAAAAAACAAAAAAAAGCTTGTACTTTGCTGACATGTCCTGGGTCTTAGGAGGACTGTAAAATTCAGAGACAAAAAATTCATACACTTAATTTTAGTGCAAAAAAAATCAGTGTTAGAAATTCAATGGCTTTTATAATTCAAAATCTGATGACACAGATTTACTTCCATAAATATGCGCATGGTCAAGATTTTTCACTTTCTTCTCTTTTCTCTTCTCATTTTAGGTCTTTTTTTCGCTTTGAATTTCTTTTTTTCATTTTAGCCGTTAGGCAGCCTGAAGGTATGACCTCTCTAATGGCGCTGTGATATGCTTCCCATTACTATTAATTCTCTTCCGTGCTGCTTCCTGTGCTCTTATGTTCTGTCATTGCCAAGTGTTGGTTGTCTTTTGCTTCTCGTGTGGATTGCTACAGGGAATTCATGGTCAATGAGATTCAGTACAGATATAAAATACATTCAGCGCTATATGCATATTTTATGTGTCCAGTGTTTGAGATTCAAACATTCAAAATAAATGTTTAAAATGTGTCTAGCATCAGATTCTACAACAGATTCTTCGGAACTTACCCTGGATTTACTGTAAAAATAGTGAAGTTTTAATTTTTCAAGATTCCAGAAGTGTTACGCATACTTTTATTCTACTTTTCATTAAAAGTTCTGCAAAATACATAGTATCATCTGACAGCAAAATAGTTTCACAAGTAGTCATAGTTCATTATGTAAAGAATTATTGATCTCTCAGCCTCTATGTTCTGCACCAGCACCTGCTGTGCATCATAGTTTCTAAACTTAGTGACAGTTACAATATCTGACTAATTTTAATCAACCATTATGTGGTAAATGTGGAGCACCCACGCTGAAATGATGCCCAGTCACTTTGACATATGAACAAAAAACTGGCTCAGTCGACTGCATACATTGGTTTGTGTCTGCTGCCACCTGCTGGAACAACAGTCCACTTTGTTAAACATCTACAACAGGGAGCCTTTACAATCTAAAGAGCCACTTATGCCTTGAAAAGAAGAAAGAAATCTGACTGGAGCCATGAAAAAAATATTTAAACTCATATACATTTTACCATGAGGTGGCTGCTCTGCTGTAGCCTATTTGTGATTAGTTTGCTATTTAACTTTGTATTTCCATTACAATAATGCAATGTCTGGTGCATTTATGAAATTATACAACTACAAGAAAGAAAACATTCAAGATTTGCACCATTTTTTTTAATGATGGATACGATTTCCAAAACATTATTACATTGTGTAATGGAGAAAAAGCATAAGTTTCATGTATAGTGGCTTATGAATGCAAATTGAGCATCTTGTATTGAATTTGGAAAGAAAGTCATTCATTTTGATTTTTATGCTGTCTAAAAATGGTTTTATTTCTTGTAAAGTCTGTGCATTTTTGCAGATGGACAAAGTCAGAATAGATTTAGGCCTATAAAAATGTTAAAGGTAATGACTCATTCAGTTCATTTCAAAATGTTCCTTGTGTTTTTTGACCAGAGGAGCCATGGAGAGATGTTAAAGAGCCGTATGTGGTCCCAGAGCCACAGGTTATAGACCCCTGATCTACAACACTGCCCGTACTCATTCAGAGGCAGTTTGCTTACATGCCTTTCACAGCATGCACCGTTTGCACCTTTAATTTTTTACAATATTTTTATTGGTATTTAAGTTTTATAATCAAAGGTAAACAAAGTAAATAATAATATACATAAAGAACATGAATCTAATCAACACAAACACTCATGCACACCCCTTCACTCCACATACACTATCACCAAATTTTATTTATTTATTTATCTATTCATTTATTTATTTATTTATATAAAACAGGCATATATTCTTATGAACATGTATACATATATGTAGAAATGAAATTAAAATACAGCAGCCATGACAATGACTGACAGATACTATATTGTTCATATAAGGTTCCCATAATTGTACAAATTCCTCCAGTTTTTCTTTCATAATGTAAGTCAGTATATATAAATGTACATAATACAACAAATTAAACTGACAGAACATTATTTTAGTCTGTTAAATAGCTTTCTTTCATTAACCGACGGAAATGTAAAGTTTGTGATTTCTTGCATGCCCGTTGCTATCATTTTTCCACCGCAGTCTCTGTATAAAATAACATTAAAACAGTATATTTCCCTGTCATCCAGTTGAACAACGTGCTAAAGTTCATAAAAATGTGTTATGAAGTCATGTCAGAAATGTTAAAATTAGGATAGATGTCATGGAAGTGGAGGAGCTGTAATCCCCCTCGGCAGAGAGGAGGTCGCCAAAGTATTTTATTTATGTATGTGATGTCTGTATGACGGATCTAATAAGATTACCCACATTTTATTGGCTTACAGTGAAGGGTCTGATGAGCATACTGTCAGCTCTCAAAAAAGAAAAAAGAAAAAAAACAACAGGAGCGGGATCATGCCATATTTATGCATAAACCTAAAGTATGGTTATAGCATGATTAATACGTCTTTACCGTGAGAATATAATGATTTAACATAATTACTCGGTTAAGTAGTGACACATTTGAGTTGAAAAAGAGCTGTCAGTCTGTTCAGAAGAGTATAATGTTGAAGTTTGTGCCTCATGGACGACAAAACTAGTGAAAAAATGTATACTATATAGGTTTTATGTCTGAGTTTCTGAATATATTGGCTTTTGAAGCATTACTCAGAGACATAATGGCACTACTCCTACTTATACCACTGGTGTAAATATTAACTTTTTCTAAAATATATGAATAACAAACCAACTCTCTACTTTAACCATTGGAGTGTGCTGCATTTTTCCCTGTTGTCTGCTGACTTTTTTTTATTCGCCACATAGGGTTGTTTTCTCTTCCATTTCTATCCCCGCAGCCTCCCAGTCAGTGATCATTCTCTTTCATCCCATGTCCATCAATCGTGTAGTCCAAACTTCTCCCTTTCCTCCCACTTTGTGCCCCCTGGCTTTAACCATCATCTCAAACAATCATTTTCTAGATTTGGTGCCAAATAATACAAACCGGGGCACGCTGAGAGACAACCGTATGAGGTTTCCTCAGGCATTTTGCAGCAACGTGCACAAAAACTTTTTGCAGTATTGCTTGTTTCAGTTTATGTCTTGCTCCGGGATATTATTGAAATGCTGCGTGTACAGTGGTTACTTCTGTTTTTGCTGACACGACTGAGGAAATTACTTAAGATGCCCTTAACCCAGTGGTTCCCAACCTTTTTTGGCTCGTGAACCCATTTCAACATGACACATTTCTGGCGACCCCAGACATTCAAAACGGAGACTTTTTTTTTTTTTGCTAAAAGTAATTTGTTTTTGATGATGTAATAGTTTGTTATAACGCTAATTTTAGACAACATTTAGCCTATATAATGTATATTATTATGGACGGAGGGAGAAGAGCCAGGTGTGGATTACTGCACAAAGGGAGACTTTTATTTTCCTTGGTCAGCATATGTATAGTCAGTCCAGCTTGGATTTACAAGGCTGACAATTAATACTGAACAAACAAGAACTCAAACTATGAATTATGAAAGAGCTGCAGCATCTGAAACCGACCACAATGAACATTTGACAGATAAACAGTACCACAGCGCTTCAGTTTCAGCTTCAGAGTTTGTCATGTCTTTTATGGATTGGGATTGTCTCTCAACTCACCATATATTTTTTTTATTAATAATTTTTTTTATCAATTACCAGAAATTTCAGCTGACCCCATTTGAATTCCAGGTGACCCCACGTGGGGTCCCGACCCCAAGGTTGAAAAACACTGCCTTAGCCCATAAAGACCCAAACAGCCACTGGTGACCAAAACTATCTACTGATATAAACTGATAAATACCTGTTGACCCACTAATTCTATCAAAACGTGTCAATAATTAGAAACACTTACAACTGGAAAAAATTAAATTTTCATTCAAAGGGAAATTAAATGCATTCCACTTAACATGGGAGCCTTTCATTGATTATTTTAATAATGCAAACGTGTAAACAACTTAGGATTGGCGATATATGATGTCCTCAGTGTGGTTTTTTGATGTTCATTGTTTACTGTTGTTTGTGCGCTTTTTGTTTTACTACGTGTTCTCATTTTTTTTGCATTGAGCACAGTGAATATATATGAACACGTCTTTGTTACTATATGAAAAAAACTCAATAAAGAGAATTAAAAAAAAAAACAAAACGTGTCAATAATTAGTATAAAATGCAGTTTGTCATCTTTTCCTTGTCATCAGATATGACCCATTTGGATGTTCAAAGGCTCTGTAGTCACCGTGGAAACATTGTCATCTTCTACAGCATTGATTCACCAGTAAAACCCATGAAGCTGGATCAAAGACAGTGGATGGAGACACTTGTTTTATGTTCAATTAATAACATATTTTGTTGAAAAAGTCTCTTTTTCTTCAGTTTTCTCTGTTTCTGATATAATAAAACACAACTTTGGTCTAAGTTTTAATGAACATCTACATGATCAGAAAATTAATTATTAGAAAATACCTGATTTATTAAAAAAAAAACAAAAAAAAAACACACAAAACACAGACGCTAATATCATACTAAACGGTGATAAATCAATTTAGAATGATTAAATAAAATGAAAAAAATAATTTGGGAGTTGCCACAGAAGAAGCACTGGGTCTTTATGGGTTAAACAAAAACAAGATATAACCATGAATGTCCCCTTTTGGTTGAAATCTTTATTCTAATTACATCAGCTGTTACTCTTTTTTTTCTGTAACTCCACGCTACAATAATTGCATTTTCCATTTTTCATATTAGATTCCCCACTGAGCTCAAAAGGTCAAGAGGAACTCCTCAGAGAAGCTCTGAGATTAAAACTGAAAGACAATACAACATTCGGTCTCCAGATAACAATTTAATATATTTGACAGACTTACAGACTCAGTAGATTTTATAACCCAGCTGTCTCAAATCCTTTTCCTCTGATCGCTGCTATCAGTCCCCTGCCGATGTAGTGGTGGAAAATATAGACCACAGCTGCTTTTTTGATAGTTGTGAAGGATGGGCAAACAGAGCTGTCAATAAAATTAAGGGCAGAGAAGGAGGAAATCCTGAATTGGCACTCAGACTTTAAATGAAAAGTGAGATGGCACAAATGAATCCCAAGTTCCCAAGTGCAAAATTAGGGACTGAATAAATCTTTTGATAAGCAACATGCAAGTGCAAGCTCAAAAGTGCTTCTGAAAGTGTTGAAATGGGAATACTTGGGGATCCTTGTGTAGAGTGAGATAGTTCCAGAAAAATTAGGAGTCATTTAGCTTAATTACCACAAATGAATTGATCAGATTTCATTTTCGGTCGTTAGACTCCCAGTCAAACCACGCATTAGTTTTATATTTATTTATTTGCACATCATAAAACAGCAAGAGAAAAAAAAAAAAAAAAAAAACATTCAAACAAATAACATCATTGTACAGGAGAGGATAAAAGTAAAAAAAAAAAAAAAAGTATGTGAATACCTCCCCGGAAATAAACAATACACAGAAAAAACAAAGACAAATAATACAATAGAACTGAAATAATAAACTACAGTAAAAACAATAAAAATGCAAATCAAATTACAAATCATCAAATACAAATGATATACAGCCTTACATCTTTTCACGAATTAGAGTCCTTTTCAGATGCTTTTTAGATAATGAAAAAGAAGATGTTGATTGAAATTCAGGTCGTGGATTATTCCAAACATGTGGTCCACGATATATCATGTAAAATATCATAGTTTATAATAGGGGCACTATAAACAGGGGGTGGGGGGATAAACATGACAAATTCATGGGGCCCAGCATTCCCAGGGGCCCAGTGGATATAAGTTAGAAGTTGTGAAAATTTTGTGTAAACTCCGGAGTAAAAGGAAGGCATAGAAGCCGGGAGTCGCACATCCAGTGTTAAGTTTCAGTTTCAGTTTCACGCCAGTTAAGGCACTTATGGAACACCCCCACTACATGGATAAGTGAGTGATGACGATGAAGGCAGGAGAGGCAGGACCACAGCAGCAGGTCTAGAGATGATCCAGGGAAAACCTGTGAGGTAATAAAACACAGAGACTCCAGGGAAGAAGACAGCTCTAAATAATCCCATAGTCATATGTGAGGTATTTAGGACCGTTTAAAACCGACTAAGTGTTTTTATTTTTCCCCACAAAATTTTTTCCTGGGGTTTTTTTTCCCCACAATTTTTTTTTCCGGGGGTTTTTTTTCCCCACAATTTTTCCCCTGTATTTTTCCCCTCTAAATTTTTTCCTGGGTTTTTTTTCCCACTAAATTTTTGTCCTGGGTTTTTTTTTCCCACAAAATTTTTTTCTCACAATTTTTTTTTCCTGTTTTTTCCCCACTAAATTTGTTTCCCCCACTAAATGTTTTCCTCTAGGTTTTTTCCCCATAATTTTTTTCCAGGGTTTTATTTCCACAGAATTTTTTCCCTGTTTTTTTTTCCCACAAAATATTTTCCCTGGGGTTTTTTTTCCCTACATTTTTTGTCCTGTTTTTTTCCCCACAAATCTTTTGTTCTGTTTTTTTTTTCCCACAAATTTTTTACCAGGGTTTTTTTCCCCACTAATTTTTTTCCTGTTTTTTTTCTCCACTAAATTTTCTTCCTGTTTTTTTTCCTCACTAAATTTTTTCCTGTTTCTTTTTTTCCCCACTAATTTTTTTTCCTGATTTTTTCCCCCACTATTTTTTTCTCCTGTTTTTCCCCCACTAATTTTAATTTTAAGGGGGGTTTTTTTGTTTTGTTTTTTTGTTTGTTTGTTTTTTTTTTTTACACTATTTTAACTATAAACTGCAAAGTGAATCCGAAGAACCACATTTTCACAGCCAGTCATTTCATACAAACATATTGTCTGCAAGTTCTACACTGCAAAAGCTTCATGTCAAATCATGGTCTGTAAAAGTTGATTCCATAAAAGTAGATTTCAGCACACATCATCAGTCTGTTATGAATGATAAATCCTCATGAAAGTGGAAGTAAATGCTTATTTTCTGATATAATCAGGGTGGATCTATAGGCAGTAAAGTGGGCAGCTGCTGTCCACTGTAAAAGACAAAGTAATGTAATTTTATTTTTACAGAGCAGAACTTGAACACTGATAATGTGGACAGGGTCAATTTGAATCCTCCAACATTTCCTTTAAATCAATTCCTCTCCTTGTCTGATACTTTATGGTTTTGTGAGTATTTTTCACAGGTGAAGCTTCTCTGGTTCATTTCATATTTTATCCTGAAGGTCACTCACATAGTTCTATCTAATTCTTCTTTCAATCAATTCATTGGTTTTCTCTTTTGAATGGCTGTCCTTATTCTGATGATTTTATTCATTCTATTCATTTGCCTTTTGGCTTTTTGGCACAATTTAATTTATTTTGTTGTATCTTTTACCTGATTTTATTTTGTACAGCATATTGAAAACGAGGCCTTCATCTTAAGTCTATGTAGATTCTGAGCGAAAATGAAAGTAGATAAAAGGTTCAGATGAATGAAATAATGGATGTAATGTTCCATGGTTACCAGCATCAGGTCAAAAGCTCCTTGAACCTGTAAAGCCTGAACCATTAAATCATTGATAGAAAACTCCAGTTCTTTAAAACTGGAGCCTTTATTGGTCCTTCTGAACAACCCCCCCAATTTTTTATTTATTTATTTATTTTTTTTAAATAGCAATTTCCATGTATAAGTTTCAATTTTGTTTCACATTTGAAACATCGGGTCTCACTGCTCAAATACTATTATTTTTGAACAAACAAAAACATAATATAACACAAACATGTCTAACAAATTGGTAATTCCTTTGCAAAATTGTCAAAGTTCTGCCTCCTTCCTCATTAATGACAGTCTTGTAGTATCACTGTAAACGCCTCTGGTGAACGAATTGCTCCCCCCTGGTGGATTTTCTGGGTATTGCATGTATCTAATTGTATACATCAGGTTTTCAAGACAAAAAATATCATACTGATCATGTAGAGGGCTTCAAAACTCACTCAATATGATACATTCAGCGTTATAGGGTTCAAGTGAAGATTCTGCACGATATTATGTCATTATTTCATTTCACACACAATAAAATCTGAGCGTCTACCCATCACAGCGCAGTTTATTTTGGTAATTCGTGTTCCCAGAGTATGAATCCTTTTAATTCTGTACATTTCACTGGCTGAGTTTCATCATTCCCTGCAGGTAAGATGGTGACCTTTGCACAGAAGGTGCAGAAGAGACTGCATAACAAAGTAACAGGGACTTTGCCAAACAATTTTACAGGCTCCAAAAATAGTGAATTATTTGTGTGATGTTCATTGCATCATGTGGCATGTAACAATCATTTAAGCCTAAGGGATTTCATAAATCAGCTTAACTACATCATAGGGATGTGAGATCTTATTTTCCCCTCATACTGAAAGTACACATTGGAGATGCCGCCAGTGTATCTCACATGTTTGGTGCTGATGTGAATCATTTGACTTCGCTGACATCCATCCACAAAAATTATTTCCATTAATTAGCTGCATTATTTACTGCCCTACTCTGATTATGACCAGAATTAAACAGAGGATTACACACCGACACATACACATTCAAACTAAACACATGAAAGACTGTACAAGATAATTAGTTTGTTTATATATATGAGATGAGTTCAAAAGGATACGAGTAATTATCTTTAATGAAACCTTTTCTTGCATTGTTCATTTCTTCTTTTTTCTGAAATTGCTTGTATTCGTGCCACTAAATGAGATGCATCCCTGAGAAAAGGTGAATCTCAGGTGCCTTTGACAGAGATTATTGAAACATTGTTTTCATTTTGTTGTCACTGTAAAAACACAACACTGAAAAGTTTCCAACCACTTTCCTGCTCTTCCTCTATTTCTGCTAAAATCCAAAAACCCCAAAAAAGAAAAGGACATTTATCACCTGTACAGTACAAAGGCTATAAGAGAACAAATCCTCCTCTGTTATTAGAGGTTCAATTTGGCGTCTGATCGATTAGTGACTTTGTATTAAATCTGTGCAAAAAGTTTGGGATGAGTTTTCTGGCGTTTCTGGTCACAGTAGAAATCCTGATGAAGTGATAAATCATTCGTCAAACTACCAAACTATGCCTTTTCTAACTTTGATTTCAGACAGAGGTGACTTTTCAGTAATTTTTCTGGCAAATTTTTACCTCTGCCAAGGAGGTGATGTTTCATCGGGGTTTATCTGTTTGTTTGTCTGTCTGTCTGTCTGTCTGTCTGTCTGTCTGTCTGTCTGTCTGTCTGTTAGTTACCAAGATACCTCAAAAAGTTATGGAAGGACTTAGATTAAATTTTCAGGAAATGTTGATACTGGCACAAGGATCAAATTATTAAATTTTGGTTTTGACTGGGGGGGGGGTATATCAGGTGTCAATGCTCAAATAATATTATTTTTGAACAAACAAAAACATAATATAACACAAACATGTCTAACAAATTGGTAATTCCTTTGCAAAATTGGCAAAGTTCTTCCTCCTTCCTCATTAATGACAGTCTTGTAGTGTCACTGGAAAGGCCTCTGGTGAACAAATTCCTCCCCCCTGGTGGATTATCTGTGTATTGCATGTATCTAATTGTATACATCAGGTTTTTAAAGAAAAAAAATCACACTGATCATGTAGAGGGCTTCAAAACTCACGTATCAAATATGATATGTTTGGTGTTACAGGGTTAAAAAACCCAAAATATTGATGACTTCTGCCTAAGCTTAGTACTTACAAACAGCTCACTTCACCACCTCCACGAACGCTTGCAGACTGATAAATAAATACCAGATAAAACACTGCCAAATAGTCAAGCTTGTCGAATGTCAGCTTAGTTATACTCTTCAGGTTCTTTTCTCTTTCAGCATGACTAGTCTGACTACCACCCGGAAGAAACCCACCATGTGTTCAGCACTTAGCGAGAAATAGGCTAGCCTGAAGATCACACCGTGGCAGGGGTCTACACTGCAAATATCGTCTGAAAAACAACAGAGTTTTTGATCATCTGGCTGCAACAAAACTCCCGTGGCTTAAGACTCCACTCGGAGATGCCCATCATGTCTGCTACAGTGCATCAGATCAAACCATAAAGTATGGGATCAAATAAAGGTCAGAAGGATTTTGAACTTGTGGACTGATGCCCACAGGTAATTTTCTGGTCCATAGTTACACTTACTAACTTTTGGCAAACCTGCAAACAGGTAAGACAGCTCAATGTTTGTGAATGTACAGGAAAGACTGTATTTTTTTTCTGCTCAGCTACCTTCTGGATGCTGACAGGTTCTTGAAGACATTATTTTCTGTGCATATCGCAACATCAATATTCATTATATCTCTCTCTGCTACTGAATCTCTTTGCATTCTGACAGTGTTAACAGCAGAGGTTTGAGCGACCCATGTGGATAAGTGCTTAGAAATTGACGACCTTTTCTCCCTCCAAAAAAGCCAGACCTGTCTCACAATGAAGGACATCAGTATTAAGTGTATCGAAGAGAACAAATGTTAAAGCCATTATTCCTCAAAGCATTGTTGAAAATCAGCCAACTTTCTTTTGCGGCTTATGTCCTGATGAATAAATTCAAATGACACAAACCTCTCTCTATCTCCGAGATGGTTAAGTGAATTTAGAACAGTTCATTTTGACCTTGCAGGCACATAATACAAAACTCTTGATGATTAAAAAAAAAAAAAAAAAGAAGAAGAAAAAGACGAACAAAATATGAGGTTTAAACTGGAAAGAAAGACTGAATAATGTAGTCCTTTTTGAGGTGTTCACCCTGTATGAAATTTCTAAAACTTAAGTATGTCCTTGTATGACTTGAAGGTCTTTACTTCAAAACTTGGACAAGACAAACACCTTTAATGTAGTCCACGAAACAGATGCATCTCAGGCACATATCTGTTTACTGTTGATTTCCAAAGCCAGGAACGAATCATAATCATTTGTTTGATGTATAGCGGATGAAACTCAAGTGGTCGAACACTGGCTCTTGTCTGTGAAAGCCTCCCAGTCCTACATTTGGATGAATCCCTGAATGCAACAGTTAAGCCCAGCCTAGGGGAGCCTAAGCTTAGCATAAAAGAGACTCCGCTCTTTGCCTGCTCCCAAAGAAGACCAGTGCTGTGTGAGTTTCAAGTCCAAGATAATTCATTTATTCACAAAATTAAAGTAGGTTTGCATCTGGGTTGGAACAGCCGACACAACAAATAACATTCTCTATATTTAAACGACTTACCTACGAAAGAAAACACAACAAAATACAGGATGTTACATCCCTTGAATAAAACAGGAGAAAAACAACATTAAATAAAACAGCTTCCCACCCCAAAATATAAATGGATTTTTAGAAGGATGAATTTTTTTTTTTTTTGCTTAATTGCAGATTTTTTTTTTTTTTTTAAATTTCACTTAATTCAAGCAAAAAATCTGTCAGTGGAACAACTGAAAATTACCTTGACAAGATTTCTTGAAATAAGATTTTCAAGATCTACTGTCTAAAAATAAGTTCTTATATCTCACTGAAAAGTTAGTCTTTAGGTGATTATGTCTTATTTTAAGTGTGATGAGATATTTTGACTAGAAATGAGAAAAATACACTTGGTAAGATTTGGATTTTTGCAGTGTATAAGGGCCACCCTAATAACCTCCCTTTCTTGTTCCTTTAAACACAGGCCAGCATTTATTTTATTTGCTCATAAACCTGTTGATATCCTCCAGTATAATATTTACAGTGGGTATGTTTCTCTTTTTAACCAAAAATGTGGACTTCATCCATCTCTTCCAGAGTGGATCTTTGTTTTTACTCCAGTGTAAATAGGGGCTGCAACTGCAATAAAATATGCAAATTAGATTAATTTCCCAAGTGCACTGTGTACATTGAGTTCAAGAAATCTTTATTATCCCCAAGAGGGCAAATTGTGTTGAGCCAACAGAATTACACATCATGCAACCAGCACTCAGAAACAACATTAGTATGGTAAATAAATAACATAAATATCTCATTGACTTATTTGAAAAGCTGATATTAGCAGGTGTTTTTTCAGTCTATTTGTTCTGCATTTGGGTTTTGAAAATGTCCAACAAATATTATAAAACTGAAATGAAAATACATTCACATTTTTGAAGCAGAAAATGCTACACTGGGTAAAAAGATGTACTTCAGAATATCAAAATGAAGTACCCTATTTATATCACACCTGTCAAATTCAGAATAATAGTGGAATGATAGTGCGCGTGTAAACAGATTCAATATGTAGCCTGTACTGTGAAAGCAAGGAAAAGGATCTAGACATCACCTGAAACAGCAGAAAAGGCATTTATTAGCAAAAAACGGGCTTACAAAATAGTCGCAGTTTGTGGTGAAGATAGTAAAGGAATAGGACAGCAGGGATAGATGTCACTAACACCAAAAATGGCTGCTGCTTTGGCTCATTTTACCTCAACCTTCAAAAGCAAGATGAAAAAGTATTTAAAAAGGTAAAAATAACAAAAAGCCCGGTAATGTTGAACCTGCAGGAAAATTTTCAGTGACTCTGAACACATCAAGGCAAGAAACAGTTACAATAAAATTAAAATTTGTATTTACGCATTTTCACAGTCTGATACTTCATTAGTTTTACCACAAACTGACTTTTTTTTTTTTTTTTACTTTTAACCCATAAAGACTGCACTACTTTTGTGTCAGTTCCCAAATTCCAATAAATGGTGAAGAAGGTTAGATGTAGAGAAAAAAATCATTTGGGAATGACCATAAAAGTAACACAGGGTCTTTATGGGTTAAGGGAATTAAAAAACTGCTTGTCACAAATATTAGGTACCATGAGACACAGCTGATGGGGCAGGATTGTGGCTGTCTATTTTCAAGGTATTATTACTTGTGGACATCAGGTAATTTGTAGAGATTGTAGAGGTCTTGTGAATCAGCCATGTTTGTAATTTATTGACTAAAGACTCCAATGCAAATGACTTCCTGTATTTCACCGAACACAGAGGTCCTGTGATAATTAGTCCTGTGTGAATCATTTGTGTAATTTGCAGGGATATGCAACATGTTTAATTTCCTACATCCAGGTTTTCAGCCTATTTCCTGGTCGACGATGAAGCGTTTTGAAAATTCAGTGTAAAAGTAAACTTGAATCCTTGAGCAGAACGACATCTCGAAAGATGACAGAATGAATGACATGATGACAGCTACAGTAAAGTACATGTCTGTAGGTGGTGAGCCTGTCCTTTACATCAGAATGTCTGTCTGAGTTAAAAACAGACTGCCTATTCTGTGTGAATGCACCGCTTGAATCACAAACACTGCGGGTTAATTTCCAAGTCACCAGAGGTCCCCAGTTTATACCAGTCCCCTGAGAAAAAGGCTTTAGATTAAAGGGAAAACTGCACAGTGACCAGGAGAGTGAAGAACTACTACTGAGGTGGAGAAATTGAGTGAAAAAGACAAAGACAGGAAGAGAACACACTAGGACACAACAGGATTTTCTCAATTCCCTATTTTATTTTATTTTTTTACCTCCTCTGCTCCTCAATCTTGTCCATGGCTCGGGGCTTATGATGTCTGAAAGAAGCATAACACGTCTGGATTATACAATCACAGCACAGGCAGGACTTTAAAAATGAAACTTTTCTCCAATTTGAAGTTCTACAAGTTATTTAAAATGATCAAATGCGTGATCTAACTTGTCTGTGTTAAATAAAAAATGCATGCTGTCCCTACATCCCCCTGCTGACACATTATGCTACATTGTGAATTAAATTAAAAGTTCATCATAAATTTAGATGAACCCCCATCTGTCACAGATCATAAAGTATAGCAGAACATCGTAACAAAACAACAGACAGATGACGCAGATGCTCCACACATCAGATTTAACAATTGTGGATTTAAAATGATGGGTCTGAAGCGAGGATGTCTCATGGTGTTAAATGCCTGTTGCCTCGACTACGCTCTCCTTGGATTCCGACCGTGATGTCTTCGCTCTTAGCTCTAGTGGGAGGGGTGAGGATCCAAGAAACAACAAGTTACAAAATTAAAAAAAAAAAAAAAAACAGCCCATGACAACCCCGTGACAGCCTGGGGTGCCAAACATAATAATAATGGATTAGATTTATATAATGCTTTTCTATGAATGCAGACTCAAAGCACATACAGTGGATCCATTATTCGTCTACTCACACATTCACAATCTGGTGGTAGTAAACTACATATGTAACCACAGCTGGGTGAAGGAGAGTGAAGTGTCTTGCCCAAGGACACAACAGCACATGACTAGGAAAGAGCAGGATTCGAACCGCCAACCTGCCTCTATACTTACGGTCCATGGACTCTGTAGAAAGTTTTTTTTAAAAATACCTCAAAACAGTCCTGTTCAAGCAGGCTTTTGAATTTCCCAACTGACACAGGGCTGCTACAAACTGATTGCACTTTATGTATTTATTATATTTTAATTGTATTTTACCGTGTTTTAATGGTATTTTAATTGTATTTTATTTGTACTGTTTATTTGTACTTTGGACTGTAAAGCACTTTGTGACTCTGTGAAAAGTGCTCTATGAATGAAACTTACTTACTCACTCACTCACTCACTCACTCACCCATTCACTCACCCACCCACCCACTCACTCACTTACTCACTTACATACTTACCCACTCACTCACTCACTCACTCACTCACTTACTTACCCACTCACTTACTCACTCACTCACTCACTTACTCACTCACTTACTCACTCACTCACTCACTCGCACTTACATACTTACTTACCCACTCACTCACTCACTCACTCACTCACTCACTCACTCACTTACCCACTCATTCACTCACCCACTCACTCACTTACTCACTCACTCACTCACTTACTCACTCACTCAATCACTCACTCACTCACTCGCTCACTTACTGACTCAATCAATCACTCACTTACTCACCTACCCACTCACTCACTCACTCACCCACTCACTCACTTACTCACTCACTCACCCACTCACTCACTCACCCACTCACTCAATCACTCACTCACTCACTCACTTACTTACCCACTCACTCACTCACCCACTCACTCACTCAATCCCTCAATTACTCACTCACTCAATCACTCACTCACTTACTGACACACTCACTCACCCACCCACTCACTCACTCACTCACTTACTCACTCACCCACTCACTCACTCACTAACTCACTTACTCACTCACTTACTCACTCACCCACTCACTCACTCAATCACTCACTCACTTACTCACTCACTCACTCACTCACTTACTGACACACTCACTCACCCACCCACTCACTCACCCACTCACTCACTCACTCACTTACTCACTCACTCACCCACTCACTCACCCACTCACTCACTTACTCACCCACCCACTCACTCACTCACCCACTCACTCACCCACTCACTCACTTACTTACCCACTCACTCACTCACTCACTCACCCACTCACTCACTCAATTACTCACTCACTCACTCACTCAATCAATCACTTACTCACTTACTGACACACTCACTCACTCACTCACTCACCCACCCACTCACTCACTTACTCACCCACTCACTCACTCACTCACCCACTCACTCACTCACTCACTCACTCACTCACTCACTCACTCACTCACCCACCCACTCACCCACTCACTCACCCACTCACTCACTCACCCACTCACTCACTCACTCACTTACTCACTCACTCACCCACTCACTCACTAACTCACTTACTCACTCATTCACCCACTCACTCACTTACTCACTCACTCACTCACTTACTTCCTTTCAGTTATTGGATGACCCACTTTATCGCCTGAGCCACGATTCCCCACGGCCTAAACTCGGCCCCCAAATGGTTCAGTCAGGCCCACAAGATGGTCAAAAAATTCCACTGACAACATGAAACATCAGGGTGTCGAACTTGTTTTAATTCAGGAGCCTGATGTAATCTCATGTAAAACTAGAAAAGCACTCGGACAGCACAGACCTCCACCAAGGCAGATCAGCCCCCCGCCCTGCCCGCCCCCGATCACCACCAAAATTTAATCATTTGTTCCTTGTGCCAGTATCAACCTTTCCTGAAAATTTCATCAAAATCCTTCTTTAACTTTTTGAGTTAACTTGCTGACAGACAGACAGACAGACAAACAAACAAAAAGTTAACCTTTGACCTTTATCTTCCATCTCACAGTTACACAGTTGTGGAGCCTTTCTGTGTTGAGTTTGCCTGTTCTTTCCGTGCCATGTGCGTTTTGTCTGGTTTCCATCACCATTAAAATGAAGTACATATAGGTCAATTCTCCTGTCAGTACCCTTAACCATATGACAGCCTTCAATGGCAGCTAAGGGAAAATGCTAATGCTAATGCTAGGTGTTGTGTATATTAGGATGCATAATAAAGTGAGTTAAGCTTTTTCATTTTTAGTTTGCTACAGCCATAGTATTGTCCTTAAAGGGGTCATATTTTGCTGAACCCACTTTTATTAGTCTTTGGTTCATTTATTTGTGTATTTGGACCCTAATACAGTCTACTCTCGTTAAACCGCCCGCTGTTATACCGCCATTTTCGCTCACCGCCGACCAAAACCATTGCACAAAAATCCCCAATGCATTATTCCATTAGCTACCGCCATTTCCGCCTATCGCCATCCGCCAGCCCAGTTCCATGCACAAACAACACTTATACCATTGATTTCCCGACCGTTATACCGCCAGCGTGATTGCCGTTGAGTACACATAAATTTTAACAATGCACTGAAACAAACGCGCCAGACGCTGATCGCGACAAGCTACGAGTAGGTCTACGGAACGGCCACCGTTCATTTATCGCAGAACACTCAGTAGGTCAGGATGTCGGGAAGAGGACGTGGGATTAAGCCAAAGCCTCAAGATGATGGGGTGTCATTTCCCGACACGGTATAATAATGCTTAAAATGTTTCCCCACTTTAAATGATCCCTTACAACATAACAGAATCAAGATTTATTTAGAAACGCAATTAGAACGGGTTAACAGAGGCAGCATAGACATCATATAGTAAAGACATGCACATTATGGACGCAACCCGTTGTAACGCCATTTTCGCTATACCGCCAATTTGGCCGTGAACGGAAGTTGGCGGTATAACGAGAGTAGACTGTAGTTCATACAGTTTGAATTTGAACCCTCCAGGTGCTGCAAAGCTATCTTCATATTCATTCTGGCAAAAATCGAGTGGATTTCTACAACCTGTTTTAATTCCTGCTTAACCCTTTAACCCCTGACGTGTCTGTGGTGAGCGTTCTGAAAGTAGGATTTATTTTAAGTATTTGTAAAAATTCAACCGTTTGCTCAATAGGAAAACTTTCCAAGCATGTTGGTAGAATAGATCTTGTTCTTTCCATAGACATCTGAGCATGCTCAGTGCACCCCCCTGCAAAACACATCCAAAACACAGAGCAGTGAGTGAGACCTACTCACTATAAAAATAGACGATTTGGGCTTTTTTTAAAACATTGCTTTCATTGTCATTTTTTGTTTTTACTGTTGTTTGCAGTGTTATTGTGATTTAATTTTTTATTTTATTTTTGCTGTGTTTTTACCAATTTTTGTTTGTGTAACTGCTTTTTGGAATTCAACCAGGTGCCAAAAAGCAGCTGGACTGGTTTAGAAAAAAAGAGCCCCAAACCAAAATCGATTGAGCCAAAATTCAAATACTTGTTATTATTCAGTGTGTTCCAGTTCACACTTAATGTTCAACATCTTAAATCTCTTACTGATGTATATTCTGAGTGCCTTATTGAGTAAAAACCTGTAAAATTTCAATTCACCTCTTTGTCTTTTTCTATTATTCCACACTGTTTTGACCCTGAAAGATGAAGTAAAGCAAAACCAAAAGAAAAGGAACACAAGCACATATTCACAGCAGCTTTTATGACACTGAAACACACACTGAAATAATTCTCAGGGGTTAAAGGGTTAATTTGTTACATCTATAACTTATTGTCTCACAACATTTGCAGATATAAGGTCAAGACTTCCGACGAACATTTCTCCAAGTACGACATAATTGTTTGTCAGCAGCAGCGGTTGTAGTAAAAACTGAAAATATGTCCAAACTTCAAGCCGATTACTTAAAATGTTCAGTTGTTGGTTGTATTGACGAACACAAGTGGCTGAATGAGACAGAAAGCACGGTCAACAATGTGGAGGGGGCGGGGCGTGAAGTGGCTCATTTACATTTAAAGGGCCAGAACCGACTTTCTGGTGTCATTACTCAGAAACAGGGTTGAAGATTGACCTGTGGAGTTGAATTAATGAAGAATTCAGAACCAAACAGAGCATTAACAGTTTATGTAGACCACAGGGAAGTGTTTTAAAATGCATAATTCCATCTAAAATAGCAAAATATCACTCCTTTAAAGAACGAACAACTGCGCTTACAAGAAATTTATATTATTTCTTACAAATGTTGCTGTGTTTCATTTACCAGCTCAATGCTACTGTACATACTATTGCTCTGCTTAATTGTATGTACGTCCAATTGGATCCTGATGCATTTTGGTCTGGACCTGTTGATAACACCCCTTGGAAATAAAAAAATGAATAGTCTACCTATATTTTACATACATCGACACTGTGGATATTTGACAAAACAACATAAAAACGCACATTTTTTCAACACTTTAGCCAAGTTATTTTTCAAACCTACTCACAAATCCATTTAATGCCATTTAATCACCTTTTAACAACAGGATAGTAACAAGGAAATGTTATCTGGCTGACAAAATAAATTGTGCATATTTATGTTTTATAGCATCATTTCAAACCAAAATTATAAATGGTTTTAAATGGTTGTTTTGTGTTTACCAGCTGTATTACTCACATGGAACACATCAGACACCACCAGTAAAATATAGTGGGTTGTTTGTTTGTAGATGAGGTCTTTGTAGAAACAGAAGAGCTGAGAAAATCACACATTTTTCTCTAAATCTATAAACTGCAAATGTAAATAATTATCTGAGAGCTACAGCTGAAGCTTTGTGGTGTCAAGGGACATATTGTGGAGCTGCTCTGTTCAGTGAAGTTGAAAACTTGATTTGTTTTGGCATTTACACAGCAAATTACGTTTTCATGGCCATGCTGGTTCATTTTAAGTTTAGAATACATTTTCAGATCTGCGGAGAATCAAACCACATTAGCTATGCTCCTTTCACTTTTAACTAACAGCATCATGGTTTGTTTGTCAGCAGCAATGCGCTGAAATTCACAAAAATACATTCCTTCTCAGTTTCTCCGGGATAATATCATACTTAGTATAAATGACTTTTTAACTGATCTATTCATGCTTTCCTCATAGTGCATGCTGGGATAGGATCCAGCCCCCTGCTTCAGAGATGGAACAGATGGACAACGAAAATTAATGAGTGAACGAAAAAGAAGCAGCAGGTAAGCTTGAGTAGGCAGTGCAGTGATCAGTGATTCTGTGAAGTGAAGGGAACCTGTTTCACATTTTTGATTTTTAAAAGTCTTCATCTTCTGTCTAATGTCATGAATACATTTAGTAGCTATTAAATACTGTTTCCCCTAAACATCGTATTTTGAGTCTTCAGTTAAATTAAATTTGATGATTAGTACGTATGAGGGGGCTTCAAAAAGTTTGTGGAAAAAGAACATAGCTTTGTCATGGCTTAAATTGCATGGCCGTCAGTTTTTCAGAGATGGACTTAAAGGCTGTATTGACCTACATCAGTGGTTCCCAGCCATTTTGGTCTCCTGATCCCATTTTAACATCACAGATTTCTGGCAACCCCAGACATTCAAATCGGAGACTTTTTTTTTTTTTTTTTGCTAAAATTAATTTGTTTTTGGTCATGTAATAGTTTGCTATACTACACTGCAAATAACCATTAATTCTAGATGACATTTAGTCTATATAATGTATATTACTCTGGACGTAGGGAGAAAAGCCAGGTGTAGATTACTGCACAGTTTTATTTTCCTTGGTCAGGATATGTACAGTCAGTCCAGCTTGGATTTACAAGGCTGACAATTAATACTGAACAAACAAGAACTCAAACTATGAATTATGAAAGAGCTGCAGCATCTGAAACCGACCACAATGAACATTTGACAGATAAACAGTACCACGGTGCTGCAGTTTCAGCTTTACAGTTTGTCAAGTCTTTTATGTGTTGTGACTGTCTCTCAATTCACCATATATTTTTTATTTGAAAGTTGTTTTTTAGTTTTTTTTTTTTTTTTAATCAATTACTAGAAATTTCAGGTGACCGAGATGGAGCATATTTTGAAAAATAAACATCAGAACTTAAACCGTTTTTTTCCTACTTTTGCCACAAACTTTTTGAAGCCCCCTCACATATGTCAGTATTTTTCCACAACTCCCAAAATACCTCAGTAATCTTCTTTCTGTTAGCTCTAGTAGTTTTCATTTACCTCCAAGTGGTTGCTTTTGACTGTTCCCCGAGTTCTGACAGACTTTGGAAAAACAGCATTTTCCTCCCATGCACCAAGGTCGTAGAATAATCGTCAAAAAACTGTAAAACTACATACATTCATTTCTATTAAAGATTTTAAAAGTATCATGGAGACTACAGTAAAAGGAGGAATGTCACTGTTTTTCTTGATGCCATTATGGTTGAATAGTTGTTATTGTGTTTTCTTGTTTATTGTATATCATATATGTGTTTTATGTTGTTTAGACTTTGTATGGCTGCTACCTTGGCCAGGTCTCCCTTGCAAAAAAGATTCCTAATCTCAATGGGACTTCCTGGTTAAATAAAGGTAAAATGAATAAAAATAAAAACATTTTTATAGAGACACTATTTACTACATGATGTAAAGGTTCTAACTTTTAAGGGTTTCTATGTAATATTTGATATTCCGAACTCTCAACAGCAGGTGGTAGTCACATACCAGTCATATACTGTATCATTCACTGAATAAAGTATAAAGCTCATTGTTTCCACACATCTGTATTATGGTATGGTAAAATCACACAAACCACTTTTACACAGAGGTCCTGG
This sequence comes from Sphaeramia orbicularis, assembly GCF_902148855.1. Lineage (NCBI taxonomy): Eukaryota > Metazoa > Chordata > Actinopteri > Kurtiformes > Apogonidae > Sphaeramia > Sphaeramia orbicularis. Next base: position 42,408,790 of record NC_043973.1, read on the forward strand.
AAAAAAGATGAGATGGTGATCCCACCTTTTTTCCACCATTGACTGATTTCCACACTTTTACTTTTACTTCCACTGTACTTTTACATTGCGGACCTGCATTCCGAAAAGGGGCAGTAACACAGCACAGTGTATAGTGTGACGTATACAGGGCCGTTTCAAGATATCTGGGGGCCCTAGGCAAGAAACTAAAGTGAGGCCCCTAATACGCGAAGATGTGGTGGTCGAATCACTGAAGAAGAAAAATAAAATCCAGATGCGATTTCCTGTTTTCTGGTGCATTTAATGAGTCATGAATTACTCTGTATTACGCAACACAGAGTATCCACCAGAGTGTAGTAAAGGACACAGTGTCTTCAATTAGGCATCGTTGATGGGAATGACACAAATTGTCACTATCAGTTGGCGTTGACAGAAATTTAAGCAAAGCACCTGAAAAAGAAAAAAAAAAGCATTTGGTGAGTAGGCTTACTTTTGTCCTTATTCTAGAAGTATATGATTAAAGTGCGGAGGATTTGATAGTAACTTTGCAGGAGAAGAACTTCACTTCCCATAATGCACCAAAATGTAACGTCAGACCTCATCCGGGAAAACTACCTGAGCACATAGTGCAAAGTGTTGCGATGTGTTGATGGGCAAGTGTGGGAAATATAGATAATTACAGAGTTTAAAATGTAGGATTGTGATTACATGGTTCACAGACATGGTTCACAGACACCACCATTCATTTTTTTTGATGTTGTATTTGAATATTCTGAATATTTGACGATTTTGAAAAGTGCTGTAATTTCCTAATTATTCTAATTGTTCCTGAACGCCTCATGTATTGTTTACGTGTGCTTTCCTTGAACGTGAAGAAAAAACGCAGTGAGGGCCCAGAGCTGATGTGAGGGACTTTAACAAATGTTGGCTTGAAAATACAAATTTTTGCTGCAGTCCTACTCTAGTCCTCTTCTGTGCCTAAACCAGCTGACACACAAGGAACAGACGTATGGATGAGACGGACAAACGCAATGGAAAAGGGACATTTTTCTCCTAATGGGATGGACAGATCACCAGCGGAAATTGCTAGCTAACTGAAAATGTCCATTGAACTGGATGGATTATTTGTCCAAACTGGATGGGATTCATAGGAGCAGACGATTTAGTTTGGTATACAGTTGTGTAGGTGACGGCAGCAGGAGCAGACAACCGTCCAGAGTAAGTGAAAACACTTCAGTAGGCTTAGCTTTGGGCTTTTCATGACAACATACTGTTAATGCTGTCGTACTTCGGTCCTCCACATCCAAATTATTTAGCTCAAAAGAAGTTTTGGAACGCTGTACAACAGTATAAAAAGGGCGATGGAGCAGTTGTGTTTATTCTCTCCTTAAATTCTTCCACAGAACACAGTTGTGTTGTGTGAATATGATTAGTTCTTGAACTGAATCCTCTCCCTCTCATGCTAACATCTATCTGTGTGTTTGGTCACTGATGTGAGGGCTTTTGTTCGCACACTTTCAAACATATCATACAGTTGTAGCCTATTTGGAGAAAACAATGGTTTACTTAATACTTACCGCTGTGTCGTTGGCGTTTTTCCTCTTCTTTCTTTTTTGTTTTTTTGCAAACCCTGAAGGGTAGGAGCGCTTCATCGCTGTTTTTAAATGCTCGCGCAGCCGTGTTCAGTGGGGACAGACCGTTTGTTCCATTGACAGCAAGTGGGGGGTGTGATGGGGGGTGCGCGAGGGCAGACATTTCTACATGACCCTCATAGCGTTTGTCATTGCATAGGGGGAATCCCCCTAGTTTGGGGGGCCCCAGTCACAAAACAGTACAGGAGAGGGTTAGCGCTGCCTCACTGTGGTGGTTTGTTTACAATGGATGGTTTTTAATTAGTTGTACAGATAAATGACCATGCGGCCATCAGGGCCCTAGGCAACTGCCTACCTTGCCTATGTCATCACGACGGCTCTGGACATATAACTTGCACGTCGGAAATACCCAAAGCATAATGGTGTTGCTTCTCAAACCAATGCCTCCAGAGTTGGCCCATCTTTCCCCATTCCACAAATGTTAGCATGGATACAGTCCTCCGCCTGAAGTGACAAGAGCTCGCGAATCTCAGCGTCTCCCCAGTTCGACATCTTTCTGGTTGTGTTGGTATGTTTGTTTACGGTACACGGCCCATGCTCATTTTCAAATCCCCCTGGTGCGAGGGTCACATGCACAATACATCATCAAAACCTTGGTTGCAGAACAACAGGTGTTCCTTTTACATAGCATTCCCGAATCATAATTCCAGCTTTATCACAGCTCTGTTACTACCTCCAGAGGCGTTACAGAGCTGCGACAGAGGTGAAACCAAATGATCCATCATTTCATTTACACAGATGTTGTTCTGGAATAAAGGTGAAATATTCCCAGAAGAGAAGTGCTGTGTAAAAGGGGCTACTTGGTCTTATGATCTTCATGTGCAGTATCAGCTGATAGTTTACATTATAGTTCTGTTAGCTTAGCTCTGTTTTTAGACAGAAAATAGCCAGTAAAGCCACATATCTTCTCCGTTTTTTTGTAAGATTTGTGTTGTCAATAGCTGCACTAAAGATCTGTTTGGAATCGTCCAAACAAGGTCAGAACTGTTGTGGTGTAGCCTGAACCGTGGATCAACAAACAGCAACTTGGCAAAGATAATAATAATCAGAATCAGAAATACTTTATTAATCCCTGTGGGGAAATTTGTGCGTTACAGTTGCTCCAACACAGGTAAAGTACAAAAATAAAGCAACTCAAGAGCAAGGAAAATAAAAATAAATAAATAAATGAGTAAACAATAAACAATGCTATACAGATATGTACTAGACATGTACAGAAATGTACAAGAGATTTACAATAACATCCCATAATAACTTTATACCTTCATAAGCCTCATAATCAAACTCACCAGTGTAGAAGAAACGTCATTTCACCATCAAACTCCATTTTTTTCATTTAGAGCTGTGTCTAGTGACAAAAACAACGACAGCACTTCTAGCTTTCATCACTTTGTCACATTCTGTAACTCTAGAAGTTGTTTCTTAAAGGTTCTCATCCCATCTGGTCACTTTCTGATGCTTTGGTCAAAGGTAAAGGGCATTCGTTTTCCTCACCATGGGACACTGGTAGAGAGACTCACTACTCCCTCTAGTGGTCACATAAATAAATTATTTATGTATTAATAAATGAAGTTGATATCTCCTCAATCCAATTCATTAGCATAACTTCATAGCTCTTTTGACATTGTTTAATATTTCGAGGGAGAAATTCTACATACAGTACAGCCCTCTTAAAATGCCTATACAGCCATAATGAAAGATTTAAGCAAGTGCATATCCATTGCGTCATTTCACATTACACATTCACCCTTGTTTCAGATCTATTTCTAAATGTGCACAACAAAGGTTACCTTCTGTGACTGCTGTAGTAAACATGAAACCCTGTATACAGTGATCCAGAGGGACAGACAGAGTGCAGACCAGACGAGACCTTTACATTGGCAATTCGGATAATAACACACTGCGAAGGTACGATCATTTCAATGAGGACCACTGCCACCACTCATCACACATCAATGGTTTCTGTCCTTAAATATTTGCCCACTTTTCCACTTGAGCTATTTCAAAACCGTGCTGTTGAATTAAATGGAGTGTGCTTAACTATGCAACTTTTATAACCTCAACTAATGCAAACTATGCAGAGTTGTAATTTCATTTCCTTTGAATAGGTGTACTGTATTAAGCTTTTAAGCCATTAAAACCACTTCATCTCTTACTCTATTCACATATTTAACCAGGATCTGAGATTTCTAATAACATAAAGCAGACTGTAGAATGCCATATTCCCCAGGCAACTGATGCAAATGAGATGGTCTCATAAATGTTTATGTGACCATGGAGAAAATATTTTAATTAGTTTTGCATTGGTCACTAATATGAAGTGCATTACTAATATCAAAGGGAGTAGAGAGTTGAACACCAGATGAACAGATTGCAGCCTTGGTAGGGATGCATAGCCTTTACCATTAACTGCTGCTTTCACTGTCAACCATTTGCCAACATATTGGTTATATAAATTCAGCCCATGTACCTGATTGTAGTGATTTCTGGTGGGAGTGTGAATGTAAACAACAAATTGGATGCCAGCTAGGCCATTAGCCTAAAAAATATGTTGATTGCAGCAAAACGAAACAAACACAGATGGATGGAAGTGTTCAGATAAGCTTTTCGGCGCTGATTAGATATTTATCTTGGCTCATATACCTGAAGCTTATTAGCAAAAAAATTAATTGTCAAGCATAGAAAACTGAAAAGGCCACATGTGGAGAATTAACTGGCATAAAGTTTGTTAAATAAAATTCTAAAATGTTCTGGTGAGATTCAGTCAGGATGGTGTGAGGTCAACTGAAGAAGTCTGATTTCTGCAACTCACTATAATATAAGTGATGTATTCAGGCAAGAACTGCCGAGTGACCGCATACATTTAGATCTGTGGTTTTTGACAAGAATTATATGCTTTATATGCTTCTCTCTTTCAAGATGCCAAAGCATGATAAGTGACAATTATAGGAATTCTCCTCACATCTCTTTCAGTTAGATAAGATTTATAATATTCAGTGACACAAAAGGAAGAAAATAGAATAAATTACCGAAAATCCTACTTTATTGTCTGATTTATTTCACTGTTTTGTTGCTCAATATGTTTTCTTTTTGACATTTTGCATTTTAAAATATGGATAGTGCAAATGTTACTTCATGTTTTATCAGCCACTTTATGAGCCTTTGCTAAAGATCAGCTGACCTTCTCATGACGACTGATCAAACTCACTGAAAACAAATTAAAATCAACGTGAAAAGGACAAATATTAATGAATATGTTTTTCCATTTGATTGAATCGGGTTCGGCTTTGAGGTGCTTTTAAGGAACATTGTTGTTATACTTTTAGTACCTTTTAAAATAATAGTGATGCTTTATGTCTATGTTCTTATCAGTTTTTTTTTTTTTTTAGTACTTACTTTCATTGTGTTTATGTATATTAGTGTCGATGTATGGCTGTGATTTTCATTTTGTGTAACTTCTGCTGCTGCTGCTGTTTGGCCAGGACACTCTTGAAAAAGAGATTTTTAATCTCAATGAGTTTTTTTCCTGGTTAAATAAAGGTTATGGTAATAATAATAATAATAATAATAATAATAATAATAATGATAATAAACCTCAGAAAGTGGACCAAAACATACAATTTGCATTGTTACAAACTTTCCAAAGTCAAAAAAAGGTTTCACACACATTGTTTCATAGCTACAAGTTATATACCACCTTGATAAAATACACCTACATCCCACCTAAGCAGATTTAGATTTTGATGTATCTGCATTTCGCATATACGCAGCACTGATCTTTCCACCTCAACAGAATTCCCGTCACCTCTCAGGCCTCTCCTGCATTAGCATTTAGATTTGTGTGATTTCAGGTCTTTCTCCTCTATATAGGTTCAGATGCATTTTACTATATTGTATCAGAGGCTTTACAGGAAGGTCTGTACACACAGACAGTATGTGTCAGATTTACTAATGCTTGTTTCTGGAGTATTTCAGTTGTAAAGACACACTGCCACAATCACTTGTATGCAATTGTTGCAACAAATGGTTAAAATCTCCATGTGCTTGTCCCGACTGAGATGTATTCAAGTGAAGGTCTTGTTCGTCCTCCCTTTCTGGCAGGATGTCAAATGTAGCTTGTTATGAGACCTCTAAGATGTCTCTAAAAGGACAGTTAAGCCCTTTAGGCAACATGTCTAATCAATACTCTTTTCAGCCTTTTGGTCTGTGACATTAACAAATCAGTGGAGCCTTGAAATAGAAAGCCAGAGAGTTTAGCTCATGCTGTTATCCCGTCTCCACTCCTAAAAGTGATCTTCCCTGTTACTTCTAATAACTCACTGACTTACTGTCTGTTTTTTTTCTTCAGGCGCCAATGCAGTAAAGAGAGGAATCAGACAAAATAAGGCTTGTACCAGCAGGAGCCCTGACAAAGCAGAGTGTGTAGCCTCTGGTGGCACGCAGCACATGCAGGCACTCAAGCTGTCTCCATGTTGCCAGCTGTTTCAGACTCCCTCTTAATCTGTATGCAGGTTCATTTAACAACCGGCTGCTGTGGATTCGGCTTTCTCAAGCAGAGTCATTGCTGTGAAGGTCAACTAAAATGCACGCCCTTGGGATTCCCCCCAAAATAGATCCACAAGGGCGTATTTGTTAAATGCCACGGTAATGCATTATAATGGTAATTTATTTCTTTGTGAAATATTTAGCGTAGCACATTTTATGTCATTTTGAATAGTATGCCAATTTACAGTGTTCGCCTCTTTCTCACATCACTGCCTGTGGGATGGATGTTTACTGCTTTCAGCCAGATGAGGGCAGTATATCATAGCTCTGCCTCACAGTGACCGGCCTAAAAGCTGGCTGATTCACCAGCACATTCAATACACTGAAGGGCAACCAGCCGGTAGTGGATATTGGGAAGAGATCAAAAGCCTGCTTTGAAGCATCATCTTGAGTTATTACTGACATTAGGGGGAACAGTGAGACAGTGGGTGCGAACAGTTTTATATTAACACTTTTATATCCACTGGCTGTTACAGACCGGATGTGGCTGCCAATGTATTATACAGCATTATCCCTCCTCCTCCTCCTACTCCTACTCCACCTCCTCCTACTCCTACTCTCTCCCCCTCACTGCCTTGCTGAGGAGGAAATGTTTCTGTAAAATGTGGATTGTTTCACTTTTGCTATGCACAGATGTTATGTTGTTCCACGTACTTGTTGTCTGCCAAATGACTAAAGCCTGCGGAAAAGCACCATAAACACATTCCCAAATAAATGAGGGTTTCCTTGTTTCTGCACAGAAGCTTTTTCTTCTTTAAAGAGCAGCCACACTTTTTTAAAAGAAAGAATGAAATATCTTTTATTCCAGCATGAATAGGTGTACATAAAACAATGCTGACAAGTAATTGAGGGCATATTGAATATCTCTACTCCTATCTATGAGATGCTGCATTGATGAATAAATAATGGATCATCCTTTCAAGTGCATCTTTGAACAGCGCTGAAGTTTTTAACCCCATGAAAGCTGGAGACATTCTGCAGTTACAGCCCCAGTAGACTATAAACTTCTCATTCTAGCTGTCTAGGCCTTTTACACTCAGCCTTTTGCCTTCAAACCTCCACCCTCCCCTCTTTCTGGCATAATGCCCCCTACTGGGTCTCCTTTTATCATGGTGAAGTATCAGTGAGACACAGACACAAAGGTCTGTCAGACACATGCACAAACATACATAAAAACCTGCATGCATATAGCAGACACTGCACTTTTGTTATAGGCCCATGGGGTCTCTCAGGGGACTTTTTTTTTTTTTTTTTTAATGACAGCAGGGACAGCTGCACCATCCACACTTATTCAGGTATACACAAACAGCCCATTAATTGAGGTCCCCACGAGTACATTTGTCTTACTAAAAAGGATACAACGGGCTGAAAGGGTTAAAAATTGTGGTCTAAATTTGGCTGCATCTACAAAATACAACTGAATTGTGTTGCATAAGTGATGACATTGACAAGTAGCAGCCATTCAGATGAGTGGGTGAATCATATATCACTGTTACTTACAGCTTGGGCTTCAACCTGGCCTCCCAGTTCTCTGTCCCAAATCCTATCAAAGCCGTGAGTGGTGATCTTGCAGCTCCGAAGGGAATGGCAGTAAATGAAACCATTTGATATATTGCTCTATTCCCGCAATGTCCTCACATCATTACAGAAATATTACAGCAAAAACACATTTATCAAAACCATCAAATAAACTTTGTACTTCAACATAATAAAACCGCTACCACTTTGTTGAAATACTTAGTTTAAACATTGTGCAAATACATTTCGATAAATGTCAGACATGAGAAAAAAGCAAGATTGTGCTTTGATATGATCCACTCCTGCTCTTTATGTTTGTCTGAAAGTTTTTTTTTTATTTTTAGAATGTTGAACAGAATGTCTTATGATTAATCTTTTACATCCTTTTAAGGATTCAGGACGATCAAGATAAAGTCCACAAAACTCAGACAGTCTGCGTCTATCTGGTACCCGTACCACCTGACATACAGCTGCTTTTGTTAATTTTGAAGGGATTTAATAGCTTTCAGGTTGTCCCAAGGTGCATTACATTTATGAATATGCTTTTCAACTCTTTTTTTCATTTTCCCTTTTGGTATTGCTGCCTCTCTTTAGAGTAAAATGATCTTTTTATGAAATCATAACAACACTCAAGCTTTCATATTAAATGTTTTACATAATCTGAAGAACAAATTATTATTGTAATTATTGCAAATATGTAATTTTGAAATAATTTTAGGTTACAACTACTAAAATCAAATTAAACTGTAGGCCTATATAAAAATGTTTACATTATTTTATACATTATATATTGACACTACTAGCCATACCTTTCAGCCAATCACAGGTCTGAAGGGATGCTAATGGCTAGCTAGCTAAAAATTTAGAATTGTTTTAAATCACAGAAACCAAACAGAAAGAGTATAATTTCTCTTCATGGCTTATTAGCAGTGCAAAAATAAAGTTTAACTCAAACCAGCCAGCTTGTTATAGAAACACTGACTTAAGTCAAACTTAATGTTAGCGTTATGTAGCTAACTAACAGTAGTTAGCATTTAAGCAAAACTAGCATTAGCTAAATTAAATATGCTGTCTTACTACAGGTACTTAATAACATACAATTAAATTTGACATCCTTCAAGTGAGTATTCAGGAAAGTGAGTACATAAATATAATGAAGCTATGGTTTCTTTTATGGTATAAATGTGTGCTTTTCCAACTCTAGCTGTTACATGTCAAAACGTTAGTTTTGCTATGTTATGTTCTGACGCACTTCTATTTTTCCCCCTTTGTCTTTTGTGGTTTTTTTGTTATAATTCTTACTTGACACTTTTGGGTAAATATTGCTCTCTGTTTCTTTTTTGCCTTGATAACATTTTTGGGCAAAATATTATGTATTTAGTATGTTTCTTTAATAGATGGCCAATTGGTTTTCCCGCCGGCTGAGCTTATAAATTGGACCAGTGCTGGGCTCTCGTTCTCTCTCGGCTCCCGTTCTCTCCACCTCCTCCAGCGATGCCGGCATCCGGAGCGCGCATCCGCTCCACTCGTCCACGCAGGTTGCTCCACGCAGGTTGCTCCATGCCAGCGGGGTTTTTGTTAGCTTTTTGTTACCTTATCCTTTTGTTTGACCAGGTGGATCCGGACGTCCTGTTTTCGCTTTTCCTTTCGTTAGGGCTTATTTTTAAAGTTTGCTTTATTTGATAGGGTAGCGGTGTGCTGGCAGCTTCTACGGCCCTGTACAGGGTTGGCCTGTCCAGCGCACCGTCCTTATGTTTAGTTTGCCGGTCCACTCTGGTCTTTTCTTTTGTTACTTTGGGCACGGGGTTTAAAAGGGGTTCTTGGATTCTGCTTCATTAGAACCATGTTGGGTACAAACGAAGAGAATAGCAGAAGAAAAAAAAAAAAAAAAACTAACTGCAAATAAATAAAAAAAAGTTTTTCTAATTATCCTCCTTGGCTCCCGGTGTCCTTTGTAAATATGTTTCACCCTTCGGGTTGCAATAGCTAACACCAGCTAGCTAAACATTGGTTCTGGTATGCCTTTTTTTTTTTGGCAAAACATTTAATATATTGAGCATAGGATCATAAGTTGTTGTTTTAATAATAAAATGAAGGATGGATGAATACCATTTAGCTGCTTAATTTAAAATATAAGTACTATATTGTAAATGCTAGGCTAGCTACCATAATGTACAGTTGTTGGTAACAGAGCCTTCATTAATGGAAGCTACATGGCAAGTCAAAAATATCTGCAGTAAATTGCCAACACTACTTGCTATACATTCTTCATCCATTGGCTATATTAGCTGACCTCCTTAATTCATCATAGCAGGTCAATTAGCATCATTTAGCATTTTGCCTGGAGCAGAATGCACAGCTTATTCGCTGAAAGGTTAAGGAGGTGGAAACTGGAGACAAGTTAAGGCTCTAAGAAGTGCTATGTATTATTTAGCCTTATTTAAAAAGGAAATGGAAATATCCAATTTATAATATTAGGCTATATATTAAATATTTTTTATATGAATAATTGTTAAGTTATATCTTCAATTGCATTTATTTGCATTTTTCTTAATGACTGGGTGGATTAACTTGTTCATTTAGGGCTTTTTTTTAAAAATCATACATCATCACACAGTCATAAAGACATTACTTTAGACTTATTTAATACAGTTCAGTTTGTTAAACTCATTCTGGTGTCCTAATTGGCTGTCACTTGACTAATAGTGCACCTCTGAAACCTTTTTTTTTTTCATACCATTGATTACAGCTGTTCTTGGGTTGTCAGTTCTTTATATATTGGTTTAAAACAGTTGATTTTCTTGTTCAAAGTTGCATTTTATTGAGAAAAAATTAGGTTTTGCCCACATTAACCCATAAAGACCAAAACAACCACTGGTGACGAAACACATCTACTGATCTAAAATGTTTAATAACTTCTGATCCACTAATTCTATCAATACATGTAAATAATTGGAGTAAAATGCAGTTTGTCATCTTTTCATGGTCATCAGATATGACCCATTTGGACGTTCAGAGGCTCCGTAGTTACTGTGGAAACATAATCATCTTTTACAACATTGATTCCCCAGTAAAACCCATGCAGCTGGATCAATGACAGTGGATGGAGACACTTATTTTATGTTCAGTTAATGATATATTTGATGAAAAGGTCACATTTTCTTCATTTTCTCTGTTTCTGACATAACAGTCCTCAATTTTGATCAGAGGTTTTGTAAGCATCAGTAAATTAGATATAGGAAAATGTATGATTTTCACTGAAAAAATGCAAAATATAGAGGGTAATATTATAATAAATGGAGAAGAATTGCTTAAGAAAGGCTAAATATAGAGAAGAATTCATTTTGGAACTGCCACAAAAGTAGCACTGGGTCTTTATGGGTTAATTTGAGCACAGTTGACTTAAAATTAACTTAATTGTGAAGAACATTTATAATGTAGTGTATTTTGTCTCATGTTTGCACCAAGATAACACTTATTAGGCAACTTCCAATGAGCTTTCTACTACCACCTTCACAGTTTTCTTATAATTATTTCCAAAATTTAAACTAACTAGATAAGTGTTTCCTTCTTCACATTTATCACATAATTAAATAACTGTTTTTCTTGTAGTAAGTGACCACAAACCCTATGATGAGACACTCTTGGATTTTAGGGCGCTACTTTGTCACCTTAGAACTAGAGGGACCCTCTCTCTTTGGAACATTTGTCTGTTGCCCCCTATTCATTCATTCATTCATTCATTCATTTCATTTCATTTATTTCGTTCATGGTTGTGCATTTCATCAGCAGACATTCAATAATCATCAGGTAAACAAACATGTACACACCCATGTTCGAAAAGGAGCAGGATGAAGAAAATCTTATATTTCCTGCCCCTTTCTAAATAATAATAGCCTTAATGGTTAGCTATACACAACTAGCTATAAAGTCGTACTGTATAGTCAGACAAACCAAAGAAAATACATCCAAAGATAATACAAAATGAATACAAACCAAGTGCAAAACTACATATTTAGGAAGTACAAAACAAGCAAAACCTTTTTTTAACACTTTATTTAGAACAGCACAGTTAACATTACAAATATAGACTTTTCATATCAAACATACTAAGTAATCAGTCGCAATAGAAGTCATTATGTAAATGCTTCATTATAATCATGTATAGAAAGAAAGAGAGAAGGAAAAACAAGATAGGAAAGACAGGAAAAAGAGAAAACATATGCCACCTTATACTAGGGATGTCAAAGTTCAGATGAATACATGAAGGGAAGCACACTTTAATTGCCTTTTGCTTTTCAGAGTACTTAATTGAGAGAATGTATTGTTTGAAATTATTATAGAATGCAGTAAAGCATGGCTTTTTTGCTGAGTATTTACAACAATGAATGTGAAATTTCGACATTAAAATCAAAAGATTTATCAGGTATACACAACAAACAAAACATATATACCTGACGAAATGATGCAAAACAATCACCAGGTCAAAATAAGTAAATAAATATGTCACAAGATGCAAAACAAATATGAAGCAAAATGTAAAAACTTAAAACTGCTCACATAATCTCATTGTTCAGTCTTTATACACACTTTTTTCAGTTGGAATATGGTTTTACAGTCCTTCAGCTCATTATAAAGAGAATTCCAGAGTTTAACACCAACCACTGATATATACACATTCATTTCTATTAATGATTTTAAAAATATCATGGAGAATGGAGTGAAGGAGGAACTGTCACTGTTTTTCTTGATGCCATTATGGTTGAATAGTTGTTATTGTGTTTTATTGCTCATTGTGTATCATGTACACTACAAACAAAAAGGTAAGGATATTTTTAATTTTTGGGCTATTTTTTTTCTTTTTTTTTCAGTTGGGATTCTTGCACAGTGCTTTTTACTTTTTTGTGTGTGAATTGAAACATTTTTTTAATGACCAGACATAGTTTTATTTATTTATTTTTTCTTAAATATTTTATTTTCAGTTTTTTTTATGCAATGTGTACAAACAAAATGTACCAATAATATAAAGGCATAACAATAATAAGCAAGGCAAGAAGGATAACCTTCTTACAAGAAGAAAAAAAAAGAGGGAAAAAACAGTCAGTGCATAGGGTCAATACAGATAACATTAAGTACTTGGTGTAACAGATGTACCGATATGGTCTAGATATGGCTGCCAAATTTTCAAAAAGGTGTTATATTGTTTTTTGAGACAGTAAGTGATTTTTTCCAGGGGGATGCTACATAGTTTTATTTACAAATGACAAAAATGACCAAAAAAGTGCCAAAAAAAAAAAAGAAATATCTTTAACTTTTAACTTAGATAGATAGATAGATAGATAGATAGATAGATAGATAGATAGATAGATAGATAGATAGATAGATAGATAGATAGATAGATAGATAGATAGATAGATAGATAGATAGATAGATAGATGATACTATGGTATCAGTAGCGTTAAATTAGTTGCAACATGGGTTCAGTTAACTGCAAATAAGGGTCTGCTGAAATTTCCCTAAAACAGGACATTTGACCAGACCAGATTAGAAAATTTAAGGGAGAAACTGAGTCTACACACAGATAAAAACCAGCACTTAAATTCCCTTAGATTTTGGACAAATGAAAGTAAATGCCGTCATGCACAATCCCAAATGGCTTCACTTACCGATCAAAATAAAAAGTTAATAGCCCAATTGGATAAATAAATAAACAAATAAATAAATAACACGACGCAGACAAAAACTAAATTGAACAGTGTTACCACTACCAAAAATGAGAAACTCAAAACGTTATATCCTGTGAAAAAGCTAAAAGAATCCAGTGATGACATTAGTGACAAAACCAGTGATGATGATGATTTCCTTTTGAGTGTCCAAAAATCTGAGGTGAATAATCAGTGAGAATAAGGGTGGGATACAGATAAGAAAGATAGAAAGTCAAAGAAAACAGAGCAAAAGGATAGATAGATAGATAGATAGATAGATAGATAGATAGATAGATAGATAGATAGATAGATAGATAGATAGATAGATAGATAGATAGATAGATAGATAGATAGATAGATAGATAGATACAGGGTGGGGAAGCAAAATTTACAATGAACATTTAGTTGTTTTTTCTCAGCAGGCACTATGTCAATTGTTTTGAAACCAAACATATATTGATGTCATAATCATACCTAACACTATTATCCATACCTTTTCACAAACTTTTGCCCATATGAGTAATCAGGAAAGCAAACGTCAAAGAGTGTGTGATTTGCTGAATGCACTCGTCACACCAAAGGAGATTTCAAAAATAGTTGGAGTGTCCATAAAGACTGTTTAGAATGGAAAGAAGAGAATGACTATGAGCAAAACTATTACGAGAAAGTCTGGAAGTGGAGGAAGCAACAAAAAACGTACCAAAGCTTTTATTAAAGCTCTCAAATCCAAAATCCTAAAGGATCCAACCAAATCCATGAGAAAAATGGCAATTGAACTTGAGGTAGACAACAAGACTGTTAGAAATGCAGTAAAATATGATTTGAAGATTTAAATTCTCATGACTTTCAATAAACTAATTGGTCATACACTGTCTTTCAATCCCTGCCTCAAAATATTGTAAATTTTGCTTCCCCACCCTGTAGATAGATAGATAGATAGATAGATAGATAGATAGATAGATAGATAGATAGATAGATAGATAGATAGATAGATAGATAGATAGATAGATAGATAGATAGATAGATAGATAGATAGATAGATACTTTATTCATCCCATAGGGAAATTTACAGGTTCCAGCAGTATCACAAACATAAAAACAACAGTAGTAAAAACACAACAGTAAAACACAGTAGTAAAAAAATACTTTAAATTCCATAGGGAGTCAGTGCAAGAGATCGGTTAAACAAAGGTAAAATAAAATAAAATAAAAATAAAATAAAATAACTAAAATATACAAACATGCATGAGATAATTAAAAATGGAGCTTTGGTAATATTCTATTCATATTCTCACGCACAGACCTAACGCCTCATCCTCCCACCCCCACCCAGTCTCTCTCTCTCTCTCTCTCTCTCTCTCTCTCTCTCTCTCTCTCTCTCTCTCTCTCTCTCTCTCTCTCTCTCTCCTCGTGTGTTGAAGTGGAGGGGCGCTCCTCGGGTTTTGCCAGTGCGCACCACGGCATCGCCTCTCCTCCAGTCTTTACCGGCTGTTGCTGTGCCCGGAGCACCTGCAGGCTCTGAGACAGACAGAAAAAAAGACAGTCAGGGAAAAGAAGGCTGAAGACTGCACCGACACTATAGTCTGAGGGGACATTTGGGAACCAGAGGAAGGAGAAGGGGGCCGGCGGGAGGAGGAGCGCACCATGGCCTGTAAGGAAGCCACAGCGGCGGGCTTCGTCAGCAGGGAAATCACAGGTGAGCTCAGTACAGACACGAGTTGGTTTATTTTTGGAGAAAGTGTCTTTTAACACCACATCAACATCTCCCACGGAAGGGGAAGAGAACAAGCACGCGTGGCGGTAGTTTTCTTCTTACTTGGCTGCTCTTTTTTTTTTTTTTTTAAATCACCGCTTTTGATTTGATAGGAGTTATCACCGCAGGCAATGTCTCCCTAGGCAAAAAAAAAAGCATGATTTAATGGATGTACAATGTGAAGACTGTAATCCCATCGATCTCACAGAGGAGTGTTCACTTTCGGATTGATTTGACATAAAGATCTGCTGTGAAATTTATTACGCACAAGGGTCCTATCGGGCTTCTACAAAGCTGTCAGAGTTATTTTTAAGTGGTGCTGTCTCTTGTGTGCATTCGTTGAGTTTTCTTTTCTCTGTCTCTCTCTATGCGTGTGTGCGTGGGAGTTATTGTGCGACTGGGAGCGCTTTGCGTGCCGCAGGCAGCATGGGTTGAGTTGCACACAGGCTGAGACATCGGACAGTATACGCGCAAAAAAAAAGTCCAAGCAAGATGTTTGGGTGCTAAGAAGGTGTGTGTGTGTGTGACTCTCTAACTGCTAATTACCCTGAAGTGGCCACTTAAATCCCGCTGTTTACCGGCTCAACCTGGTCAAGCCCCGTCTGTCTGGCCTGGTGGTAACAGCCAGGCTGCATTAGGCCATTAACACACCTGCCAGATCACATCCATTGGAGGAAGAGGACGGAGGGTTCATAAGGAGGGTGGGGGGGGGGGTGAGTGAGCAGATCCATCAAACTGTCAAAAAGCCAACAGGGATATGAGACAGTACTGAAGGGGAAATGGGGGACTAACCCATCCCATAGTCCTGTAGTTGTTGTCCCCATCTCTGTCTGCCCCTGCTTTACACCCCCATGGGAGCAGATGCCGAGGTCACACCATCAGGCCTTTGGGGGGGAGACTGCAGAGTGTGCTAAAGAGTTTAAGTGATTGGGTCTTACTCAGCTTAACGTCAATATCTCTCTGTTTGTCTTGTACTGATCCTTCTTTCGATCTGGAGGTGTGTTATTTCCTCCCCCCTAACACTCCCCTCCCCATCCTGTTCCCTCCATCCCTGCCTCTTCCTTCCCCGCATCTGCTGCTGCTCACTCAAGTGTGAGAGCCAACTTCATGGTTGTTGCTGGATGTGGAAAGTGAGAATTCTGAATGTGCAGTAGCGAGAGAAGGTGGAGAGCACAATGGAGCATGGTGACACAGTATGACGCACTGTATCTCCATCTGGTGGGCTCCATGGGTGCATATTTAGCAGGGGTGGCCCTGCTTGAAATGTGTGCCGTGAATATCACAGCTCGCAGGCATATGCGTGTGTTTGGAGTCTTTGGATATAGGTTGACATTGTGCTCGTGACTAGCAGAATTTATTGTTTGGTAAATGTTTTCGTGTATTATAGAGGACATTAAAGTAGAGGAGGCCTCCGGTGTGGTTCAGTGAGCTTCGGCAGGGTCTTGTGGCATTGTGCAGCAGAGAGGCCCCTAAAGATTTCAGCTCTGGATCTTGTGGTTCCATTGAAATGAGCCGCTGCTTTTCTCTTTTTCTGAAGCTAAAAATAGCCCAGTTATGAGTTCTCCTCAGCTAGAGGTTGTGTGTTTGTGTGCTTCCCTGTCCTCGTGTTTGTGTTTTTTCTGGCTGTCTACAGTTTTCTGATTGTTCACCCTTGTGTACTTGTCTGTAAAGGACTAATCCACCGGTCTACCCTTAAGCTGAAAACCAGAGACGGAACACTATGACTGCATCAGAAGTCTCAGCATACTGATTTTATTTAAATATAGCCCTACGTTCAAGTCCTTGACTGAAGAAAAAACAAGTTTGGGATAGCAATTTGTTTTCTTTTATAAATACATACTCAAAACATTTTCATACTTTTGATGTTGCTCTCTAAATGCTAGCCTTGTGGAATAAAATTGTTCAAGAAACAATAGAACCCTACTGCAGGGGAACATGTTAAATGAAGTGATGTAACAGGATGACTACCCCTAAAGTAAATAAAAGAACCCATAAAGAAACAAACTGAAGAAATTTACCTTTACCTTAAAACTACTATGTGATTAATATGGCAAGTATTCTATTAAAAATGCCCCTTTTATGTGCACGTAAGATACATCATGTGGTAAATATCACTTAAATACCCCGTTCTCATTCACTGTGATGTTGCCTGTACCAGTCAATTTGCAAAATACCAATAAACGTTAACCTGCAATAAAATACATAAGTGAAATGTTTAAGTGAAACCTCAAACAATGTGCCAGTTCGAAATCCTCACTAACCAAAAGACATTATGAAGCAGTGCTTTGTTCGAGGCATTATTTAGTCCATATGTTCCTTAACTCATTTACTCATCCTTTTATTTTAATTTGTAACCCAGCGCTGTATGTTTGAATTTATGGATTTTTCCCTTTAAAAGCCTTTTACAGTGCATCTGAGTGCATCTCAGGACATCCTTTCATTCTATTATGTCTTTTCATTATGTAATTAACTTTTCTGCTTTATCCTATATTTTTCCCTCTCCGCTCTTCTCCCCTCCCCAGAGAGCATCAGGAAGGTGCTGGACAAGCAGGCCATTAAATTTGTGCGAGCCATCAAGCAGGACACTAGGAACGGCAAATCAGAGGACAGGATTTTGGTGAGACACGCAAACACCCTCACTGCTAACCTTCTCCCATCATTTTGCTGTCATACCCGGTCACCTGATGGAGTAATATCTTTGTTAAAGTGAAAGTGTCTTTAGTTGTGAGATGGTGGAATATGGACTTGCTGTGATGAGCTATTCTGTGGCTAAGAAAATTGAATATTCCACTAGCTGTGCATGTTCCAATCACCATAAAACACCCCTATGACATATATGCTATGGCTGCAACATTTAAGTGTTCATTCAGGTTTAATATCTTGTTGCTGTTGTGATATTTGCTATTTGTTTAAAACCAGGTGTGTTTTATCTTTTCATTCAGAAATGTGAGCTTTCTTTTTGGCTTGTATCTGTACTCCAGCCTTGTAAACTATTGGCTAGTTGATTTGTTTACATCACTGTAAATAGGCAAGAGGCTGTACAGTTGCAAACTGTAGTAAAAATCCTAATTAAAATGCATGTTCTGAATTAGGGGCGGATGATCTGACTGTCTTATAATATTTGAGTTGAGAATAAAAATGTATTGGTGTGAATTATGGGATAATGTACAGAGGGAATCATCTATAAAATGTACAATAGTGCTGCCCAGCTTTTCCTTCTCTACTAAAAACATGCTAGATGAGCCAACTGCTAGTGTAAGACAAGTATTTTACAGAGGGAATTGCATTGTGGGTTGATGTGTAGTGTTAACATTGCTTGGTTAATAAGGGTCCACTTTAACCTGCAGGAGTTTGTGTGCCTATTTTTTTTCTGTCTTAATGATTGTTTTAATACCAGTATAGTAGTCTGTTGTGGAAATTGTGGTATCTTCAGTGCAATATAATGTTTAAATTGTACAAATAAAGAGACGCATCAGTTGTTTTTAGTCTGTGCTCTGCAGTACATGTCAAAGTTGTTAAGAAAGGTTACAATTTGCAAATTTTGGCATTGATTAAAACTCATTGTACTGTGATATTCTGGCCAGACTGACTTATTCTGAATGCACTGTAACTTTAAATCTAATTAATATTAGCATTTTTCCTCATGTCTTAGTGGAAATATGGTACATTCATTTAAGTTGAAAACTATGACTATGCAGTTTAGACTACCTGAATCAAATTCATGTCATAATTGTAATACTTGCAGTGACTGACTCTTCACAGACAAAGTGTAAATCAAAGGAATTTAATTGTGACAAATTGAAGGAGCCATAAGAAGATACAGATTACACATCCTCAGACACACACCAGACGCGTTGAAAATCAGGCTTAAGACAGATGCTGCCTAAGCAGAGTGAAGTGGACACTGTGCCATGGCCTACTGAGTCCATCGTCAGACTTTATTAGATGTGGCAGGATGGCCTTAATGCCACAGGCAAGAGTTTGTTGCGTGCGTGTATGTGTGTGTAAGACTAACACAGTATACGTACAGGGGCATCATTTATTGTTTCTTTTTCTTTGAAGAAATGTGCATGTGTTTGTGTGTGAGTGGATAGCAGAGGGTGTGTGGGCAGCCTGCGATGTGTTCAAAGAGCTTGTGTGAGCCAAGGCCACCACAGTTATTGAGAAATTGTCAATTAGTCAGCTACATTACTGACTGATCCGTCACTCGCCTGCAGTTGCTAAGCACGACAGCGAGCTCATTTCCTACCCTAAAGAAGCCAAAAAAGACAAGCTGATAAGCAAATCAAAACTATTAATCAGTACTTCTTTCCATCGCGGCTGTTATTTCTTGTGTGTCTTTTTCTCTGGCTCGACCCTGCTACCCCCCCATTTCATCTATCTCCATCATCACCCCCCACCCCCATTTTTGTCATCTCCTCTCTTTGTTTCCACTCTCCCTCCCTCCTTATCTGTCCATCTTGATTATTCTCCTCCCCATCATCACTTCCCCTCCTCCCCCGCCACACCAGTCGCCTCTCACTTTCTCTCTCTCTCTCTCTCTCTCTCTCTCTCTCCCACATGCCCTTCCCTCCATCTTTACTCAAACCTGTAAAAGGGTATTGAGCTCCTCTTTCCATCAGAGGCAATTCAATTAGGTCTCTGCCTTATGAGAGTTTTTTACTATCCAAATGGGCCCTCGCTGTTCCAAATTCTTTCAAGGAGAGGGTGGGGGTGAGGCATATAAGCATTCTTTCTTACTCGTTGTCGAGGTCGCCCCTCTAAAAGACACTCTTTTTCACTCTAATGGCTATGTTTGTTTGGATGTATGAAGGGTGAACAGATGAGAGTTTGTAAATATAAAACTATTCACTTATGCTTGAAAAGGCCATGCATGGCTGCATAGTTGGTAAAAGAGGATTATTTTAGGATTAACACTGCAGTGATATTTAGTCTTGAAGCCACTTTTCTAAGCCTGAAGGCTTAGACAACACCTTCCTTTACCTACTTTTATTTTCCCTTTAATGTGAATATCTGTTTTATGGCTGAAGTTTTTTTTAGAGGTTTAACTTTTATCTTGACTACTGGGGTGTTTAGTTTATGAAAAACAAGGAGTTTGTTTTGTGTTGTCATATATTGACAGTTTTATATATATATATATATAAAACTCTTTGTTCTAGATTTTTTTCTTTTCGGCCCTTTTCCCCTGGAGACTGCTGGTATCCAGCTGTCTCTATGTGTTGACTGTACCAGCCATCATACTGCGACACATGCACAGGGTAGAATCCCCCCACCCCATTTCAGACAGATACAGGGCGGGCTCAGCATGACATCCAAACGGCACCCTGGGCAGAATGTTGGGGAGCATCAACATGCATGTTTCTAACACTGACTGAGCATGCACGCACACACACACACACATATTTGCACCCTCATGCATACAGTTTGACATGTGCAGGAGGCATTTATACAGACACATGGTTCAGTGCATCAAAACCGGCCTGCGTACATGCTCCCAACAGCCATTATTAGATCACCCTATTTGAAGATTAGAGGCAACTCAGAAAACAAAGCATCTTCAAAGGCTGAGAAAGAGAGGGAGGCAGTGAGAGGACTGGAGGAGAGGGTGGGTGTGATGCAAGGGGAGGGCACCCCACCAGAGGAAAGAGAATGAAGGAAGGAGCCGGGGAGAGGGGGAAGGAAATCTCGGATGTGTTGTGATGCCCCAGTTGCCGATTTGGTTCTTCCGCCACTTACTTAACCTGAACGGCCGCTGCGTTTTATCCTCTGTTGACTCTGCATTTCCCTCGCTTCCACCTAATAATGGGCCTATTACTGGCTGAAACTGCCACTGTTTGACAGTCATGAGCACGCTTGGACGTATTAGACGTTATTTCCACTTAGGTCCTGCGGTTATGTGAAGGTTCTGCTCATGGGACTTCAGTAGGATGGGGGTTTGAGGTTAAGTTAGCGCTACTGCATTTAAAGACTTGGCTGTGTACTCAGTGGCTCTGTCTGTTTAGATGCAGCATGGGTAATTATTATTTATGGTCAGGGGGTCCTCTATAGAAACACAGCTCTCTGTTTTCAGATGTAAATACTTCTTCTTCATAAGATTCATCAGTATCTTTTAAGTTTCTTTCTTTCTTGTTTCAAATTTGCCCTCATGAATCTTGTATTTATTAGTTCAGTTGTTTCTGCTTGTTATTTTAATTGCATTGTGGTTGTTTTATCTTTCTTTGTCCCATTTTCCTTTGCCACTTTTATTCTTTGGTAGTTTAATCTCATCTGCTCAGATTAGCCTGTGTGCCTTTTTTACTTAGTGAATTTTATGGACTTTTTCAATCATTTAGGGTCTTTTTGGATTTATCATGGCTAAAGCTATGCGTTCCTTTGTCTCTTCTGTTCTGTTCTTTGTGAAAATTACCACATTATTCCAATGAATATGCAAAATGGTCTACTAAAGGTTGGTGGTTCTCGACAGAAAGTCTAAAGCATTGTAAATGTAAGGATTTGACTACCCTTATAAGACCTCTGAGCATTTTTGCACAGCACCTAGCTGAAAAGGCAGAAAAACTCAGAGATTTCTTGACCATTCTGTAGAGAAAAGACACCGTATTAACTAGAACAGACTTTTAAAAATGACTTTACTTTTCAAAAGCGGAGGTTATCTATTATTCGCAAAAGTCAAATTTGTTCTCCTCATCAATGACTGCATTTGTTTAATGGTTCTTTGAGCTATTTACCCAAATTATACAGAGATATATCATTTTTAATCAAATAACAATGAAAAAGCCAATGTTCTGTGTAAATAAAAGGAAAACACTGAACTGTCTGACAGTCAAACTCATTTACTTTTCAATTAGATTTCAATCTGAATATAAAAAGAATTTGTACTATGAGTCTGTGCTAAACCCTCTCTTCACCTTTAAAGACAGACATTTCACACTGCTGTAAAGTGCCATAAATTTACAATTCAGAAGGACCTTCTGGTCTTGGAACAGGTTAGACACCAAGAACGTGGCAGAAAAATCAAACTAAGTTCCAAAGACGGCGTCAACAAATTAAAACAGGGTAATGACCGACAGTTTTGTTATTAAACTCACCCCTTTTTTTATCAGTATTTGTGTAATGTGCAACATTCATTTTTAAACAAACCTCAAACAATACCTCATGATTAGTTTACGAGAGCACATACTTCACAGACACAAAGTTAGGATATCACTACAAATTTACAGTAGTCACTTTTCCATTGACCCTCAAATTGCGCAAATATAACTTGCGCATACTAATTTACCTAATGGAAAAACGACAATTTCGCCAAAAGTCTCATTTTTTGATAAAAAGTTTTTGCTCTGGCAAGAGGTAGCGCAAATGGTATATCGTGCAAAACTGCGATGGAAAGACCTTTTTTTGCAACTAGAGTCAGGTGAATTAAAAAAACGTATGTTGACGTATGTTACAACAAGCAAAGAAGAAAAAGAAACATGTCGCAGTATGTGTGAACACACCAGGAAACCCAATCATTTTTTAAATTTAGTACGAGATAGAGGGGTAATATATAATAATAATAATAATAATGAATATATCTGTAAATCAACACGATATTTATGTTTGTTGCCATGTTTCTGGAATGACTTCTCGTGTCATCTCTCGATGGTAAATAAACAAATCATCGCATTTGTGATTTAATGGAAAAACCAACATTGCACACTTCTGTTTTTTCGACATTTAGTAAATATCGGTAAAATTTTGCGCAGATGTCCAATGGAAAAGCGACTACCGTCAATCTAAATCAAATCAAATTGTATTTATATAGCATCAAATCATAACAAAAGTTATCTTATGAATCTAAATCATATAGATTAATTAGTCATATAATTCAATTAGTTCAGTTTCTCACATTTCTGAATATGCCTTTTTAGCACCTTTTTAGGTACAAAAAGCTAGTTCATACTGCAAAGCAGAAGTGTCCCGGAATAAAGCTGATGACTTTTAACACTGCTTTTTTGGCAGTTGTGAACTTGTGACCCAATGCAGACGCTGCACAGTTGTTTAAAAACAACACTTTTGTACTGTGGTCGGTTCATGTTTTACAGAACAGCTGCAAGATGTTGAAGGTGATTGTTACTGATGCTAAAATGCAGCCAAATTTAAATCCAGTTTTGAGTTACTTTTTGTCAGAGATATTTACACAGAAACACAAATTATGTATTATGGATGTCCATAATCGCTGGTAATTAGTTGTGACTATTTGTTTATTGGGGGGGTTAATTACCATTCAGTATTTTATCAGCTGATGTTTTGGTTATATATTTTGCAAACACGAATATGCTGTGAGTAAATCACTATTTGATAATCATTCAACTGTCGAAACTGTAGAAAATGAGTCAATTATAAGTCAGCTGTGAGGTGTACTGTCTAGTGCATAGTCTGCATACAGCATGTCTCAAGAAAATGGAACTCATGTGTTTGAATAACAGGAAAACAGCAAAGCAGATAATGTAGTTTATGTTTCAGTCACTCACCCCCTCTATTTTCTATTTGCAGTTTCACTTAAATATTGACTTTTTTTTCTAGTGTTGGTCAAATTCTGATGAAGTGCAGGATTTAACATGTAAAGATTCTCACCCAACCATAACATCACCTTTTATTCTTTTATTTGTAAGAAAAATGACCCATTTTAAAGCTTATCTCACAGACCCTTGGCTCTGGAGAACAGGCTGTTTTGAAAAGGATCAATCAAGAAAAATATCCTTGACAGGCTGATCAAAAGTCAAGGTTAAAATGGGACTGAATCAGGGTTGAGCTACTCCAATAAAATAGGAATGTCCCAGTTGAATTGTCTACTTTTTTAACCTGATAGTCATTGTCTGTTAATCTTTATCGGGGAAAGACAAATACTGTAGTAAATAAAATATAAGACAAATTGGAAATTGCAGCTGGGGTATCAGTAATGTGCGCAGTTGGAAAATGGAGGAAGGGTTTACAATTTTGTGCCACCTTCAGGAACACTCAAGGGGCATACTTTCTTTATGACGCATGTGTGCTATATTTCTTACTCTGCAGTCTACTTGAAATTTAATAAAAAATGAGTGTTCTATTTTTGTTTTTGTGATGTTGTACAGCTGATGTGGCCTAAACATAGATGAAACAGGCTTGAACACTGAACAGATACTAACTGTCTGATGTCTGTGTGACAGAGACAGAGCTCAGTGAGACTTAACGTTGTTACCTGTGACATTTGCAGGTTCATCTTCTGGTTTATATTAATTCTACTGAAAACAGCTTCTCTGGCCAAGAACAAATTAGAAACCTGGTGGAAATCTAAAATCTAATCTACAATCTTAATGAGCAGCTAGTACAGACATCGGTCATGAATGGCATACAGTATACTGTACACTGTACAGTAAATTGTTGGCTGATGTGCCCATAAGCAAGGCATTTACTCCCTGGGCAACTGACATGGCCGCCACTGCTCCTGATTTGCAGTGTGTGGTGAGTTCTTACATGTTCAGCTAGTGATGGCTTAAAAGCAGAGGTTAAATTTTAGTGTATGTCGCGTGTTCACATTAGGGCTGCATGATATTGGAAAAAACTGATATTGCGATTTAAAAAAAATTTTTTTTTGTTGCGATATGGAAAAAATACTCAGGAGTATATTATCGCTGCATGCCGACATAAATGGTCAAACTAATTAGTTGTGTTACCTCTTGTGGTGGCGACAGGTGTATTAAGGCACTGTCGACACAGAACACGCATTTCAATATCGTCCTTTTTGTAGCCGAATAATTTCAGATAACTGACGTTGCTTTTCTTTTTGGCACCAAGTCTTCATTTACCGTGATTTTTCTCTTGTTTGTTGCTCATTTTTAAATATTGTTACCAGTGACTCACTCCAAACTGATTAAGAACAAGTTTGATTAGTGGATCGCTGCATGCAGTGTGTCAGGAACGCTTAAAATTAGATGAGAACACGTTGAGTTCTACATTGCAGGACCTCCGATGTGACTTTTGCGCACACGTAAATCGTGATGACGATACTCAAACGATGTATTGTGCAGCTCTAGTTCACATGTACATTATACTGACAAATATTGTTGTTCTGTACTTCAAATTCTCACCTAATGACAGACACAAAGTTTATACACGGCCTAATGGGTCCTGCTACTTGGCATTGGTAGAAACATAGTAAAATATATTTAAGAGACTGGGCAATAATCACATGAACTAGTTAATTTGGCTTATATAATATAATATATATTCAAGTATTTGAAAATCATGACCCAAACCATGTTAGGTTTCCATGCATGAGTTTCATTCACCTTAACTTAAAACAGGGGTGGGTGTGACCCTCTTCAACCACAGCAATGGCTGGACATTATAGAGGGAACACATACCATGGAAAAATTAACATTTCATCTGAGGATTAAGGTGGGAACTTCTAAGCGAAGATGGGAGAAATGGAACATATTCAAAGACACTAATTCTTGGTACCAGATCCGATATGGAAAAGTGCATAAGCAACAGCACCCCCCCCCCCCCCCCCCCCCCCCCCCCGTTGTATTGTGTGTGGTGTGTGTGTGTGTGTGTGTGTGTGTGTGTGTTTGTTTTGTTTTGTTACTGCACTGTAAAAGTGATTTAAAAAATTTAAATAAAAAATAAAAAAAAAACAAAACGGGTGGGTAACTCTGGTCCTCAAGGGGCGGTATCCTGCATGTTTTAGCCATTTCCCTCTTACAGCACACCTGGAAGCTATTACATCATTATCAGGCTTCTGCAGAGCTTAATGATGAGCTGATCATTAATTGAACCAGGTGTGCTGGAAGAGGGAAATATCTAAAACATGCAAGAAACCGGCCCTTGAGGACCGGAGTTGCCCACCCCTGACTTAAAACCATAACACGTACCCTTTTTGGAACATTAACCTCAACATAACATTAAAACAAGATGAGTGTTAGTCTTAAAGGGGTCATATTTGTGTCTAAACTCACTTTTATTAGTCTTTGGTTCATTTATTTGTGTATTTGAACCCTAACAGTTCAAAAAGTTTGAATTTAAACCCTCCAGGTGCTGCAAAGCTATCTTTATATTCATTCCGGCAAAAATCGAGTGGATTTCGACAACCCGTTTCAATTCCTGCTTAATTTGTTACGTTTTACAACTAGTTACGTCACGACATTTGCACATATAAGGTCAAGACTTCCGATGAACATTTCTCCAAGTACACCATAATTGCTTATCAGCAGCAGTGGTTGTAGTAAAAACTGAAAATATGTCCAAACTTCGAGCAGACTCCCAAAAATGTTTAGGTGTTGGTTGTATAAATTGTATTGTTTAAAGGGCCAGCGCTCAAAACGATCGTTCTTGTGTAATTAGTCAGAGATAGGGTTGAAGATGGACCTGTGGAGTTGAATTATTGAAGGATTTAGACCCAAGCAAAGCATTTACAGGTTATGTAGACCACAGGGAAATGTTTTAAAACGCATAATTCCATTTAAAAAAGCAAAACATCACTTCTTTAAATTGAATGATTTGCATTGTGGAGACATGAAATTGAAACCAACAATGTGACTGTTTAATCGAGTTACAACCCTATAATGTAAGAAAAGATGTATAGCTACACAGGCAGACATAAAACAACTGGCACACTTTAAATGGCGTGCACTAGGCATAACTTCCAGCTCAGATTACCCCTTTTTTTGCACAGAGAATCCAGCTTTGTTTTGGACTTTAAAAGAAAGCTTAGTACAAAAGCAGTAAAGCAGAGCCAGCCCAGACAGCTAGTGGCAGAATCTTATGTTCTTTCAGCGCATATACTACACTTGCATTACTTTTTTGGTGTTTTTTTGGCGGTGTAATTCACTTATATAATGGCGAATATTACCACTGCATCACCCATGATTTCTTTTCGCGTCTTTTCCCTGCGAGATGTTCAGTGTTTGAGTCATTTTCCCTGCGAGTGTTGGGATTTACCATCTGATGGTGCGTGGCGAGAACTGCGCGCTGTAATTAGGACTACGCTTTCTTTGATTATGATAACGCATGTTGGTAGCCCATGGCGGAGACTCTGAAGTGTGACTGCTGACCTTCTCTGTTCCCTGTGAGAAAGAGAGAAAGTGTGAATGGGAGTCTATGAGTTGTCTTTGAGCCCTGCCAGCACACAGCTTCTATCTTTCTACCCTGTTCATCTCCGTTTTTGTCCTTTGCTCCCTCGCTCTCATTGTCCCGATCATCCTGTATATAACCCCCATCTTGTTTCCTCATCCATTTGGCCTCTCCCACACTCACCGCTTGTCTCCGTCGTCCTCCCACATTCTCATATGTATTTTCTTTGCCCCTTTTTTTTCCCCCCTCTCTCAACCCATTATCCAATCCCTGCCACTTCTCAGCCTTTACATTTCCACCCGCACACTCAAGTCTCGTCTCCGTTTCCCATCTACGACCCCTTCAACCCTTTCCCATTATCTGTCTCTTCTTCACTGTCCCTTTCTTTGCCCCTCTTTTTAAGAAGCCCTTTGAGTTTCACAGGGCTTGCTTTGCCATCTCTTTGATTTAGAAGCATTGGAGTTTTTATGAGAGAATCTGGAACAAGATGTGTTTTTGAGCTTTGCATTTCTTTCCTCTCATTTGGCTCCCTCTCTCCTTCCCTCTCTCGCTCTCTTTCAGCTACTCTTAAGTCCACTTATAAAAGTAGGACCTGGGGCATCTGTGCTTTAAACCCCCCCGCCCCCAGTCACTTTACACACATGCACATAAGCTGACAGTCTGAATGATGGCAGGGCTGTGTTCACATGATGCTGAGTTCACTTGAGTTACGGTAGCTGACTCTGTTTGTGTGACAGAAAGAAAGAAAGGGTGAGAAGAAGAGTCTGGGGAGTGTATTCTAAAGCCAGCTTAGCGAGCTATTGTACATCATATGTGCATGAGAGTCGAAACGAAGCGCGCGTGCTGTACTATCACGCCGGACTTATGCAAATGTCTGTATCAGAATGTGTCCGATTTTGCGCTGTGTGTGTGATGTGAGTGTGTGTGTGTGTTTTAAAATGCCCTTGTGGCCGAGCCAGAAATACCACAGGCGGCCAAATCTGGCACTGATCCCCAGCTTGTTCCCTCAGAGGCAGCGCTGCAACACACACATTCAAGACCCAGAGACACACTTTGATTTGCACCATCTCGTTTGAAGTGCAAGACCCAGAGCCTGACAGCTTATGATTAATATAAGCCCCCGCCCTCTGCCCTCTCTGCTGCGTGTGCACACAACACACACACGTATCCAGAGAGAGATACATTCGTTGTTTTCAGGCTGCCACATACTGTACACACACACACACACACACTCCCTGTTCCTGATGACACATACTCCCACCCTGCCCTAGCAGACTGCTTCGGGTCTGGCTGGGTCTTTGAACTTCTTCTTCTGACACCATGCCATCACAGCAAGGGCACCTCTGTACCCCGATCCCATCATCTGCGACTACCTGCCCTTCCATCTCGCCCACTTTCTCATCACTTTATAAGATTATTGCCAACCCTGTCCTTGGCTGACCAGGTCAAAAAGTCGCCAATATCCTCTTTTGGGTGGAAAACGAATCTTGCCGCAGCTTTTGGGATTTTCTATTGATCCTTATTGGAGAGGCTTGGCAGAATGCTACACCAGCAAAGAGATCTGCCCATGCCGGAGTCAGATAGCAGGGCTTGCCTTTAGCTCTTCCTGTTTGGACCAATTAATATTAATATCCAGACACATTAACATGCAGGATTTAAATCCTAGTTGTTACAGTTTCCATTTTAGACATAATTTGTAAGCCCTTGCAAATTGAATTTTCCCACATATCACCATTCACGCAGGCTGAAAATAACTATCCGGATTATCGATTGTCACTAATGATACCTCAATATGCTGTAAATGATATTTCAAGAGAGGAGAAACCCTATGCAAAAGGCCTTGTTCAGCATCAGAGGATCAAATCGGCACCCGTCAGAGGGCCTGCATTATTGATGCCTCTGTTTACATGATGAGACCTTCTGTCAGTTTACAAGAGAAAAGATGCTTCATTTTTCACACTATATTTCTCTTTTTTTTTTTTTTTTTTCACTCTTTCTCTGTGCCTCAAGGTCCCATCACACTTCCCCCGCTCCTTTCTAGATTTATATAACAGAGTTTTCAAACTTGTCAGGGAGCTGTGATTGGACTAACAATCTACTGCGAAAGCACCTCCATGAGCTCAGAGTGTTTTAGCGAGAGGGGGGCTATCTTTCTGTCTCCTCCTTTTTAATGTCTCGTTTTCATTCCTCTGCCTCTTCCTCTGTCTTGTCTCCATGGGAGTCTGTTATGGATGTCTATATAGTTAAGACGCCAGGCTGATGTGTGAGGCCGGCTTTGCCTGGAGTCGGTGTAGTATAGCACAAGTGAATCTGAAGACTTTATTATCAGGAGGGAAATCTGGTGTCTCTGTCCTTCTATCGGCTCCTCTGTCTCTCCCTCTTCCCCTCTCTTTCTCACTCTCACTCCCTTTGTGTGTTTCATTTTCTTTCTTCCTCTCACTGCCACTCAGCGGGGCGCCATTAGCCATTCAGCAGAGAGAGACCTTGAGGAATTGAAAGCGACAGAGCAGAAAAAAGAATAGAAAAACTGAAACGGGAAGGGAGACATGGGAGTTGGGGGGGGGAGCAGTAAGAAAGGGGTGTGGGCATGAGGGATGGAGTGAGGTGTTAAGGTGGGAGCACATCAGACTGGGCGATGCAAAGATTGGGGGGATTAAGGAAGAAGATGGGGATAATGACCAGATTTCCATGGAGATGAAGACAGAATTGAGTGGAATGACAGGATGCAAGGGTGGGAATCATGGACAAGGCAGGAATGGAATTTGAAAGGGAGCAGAAAAAGAGAAAGTGTGGCCAAGACTTAGACAAGAGCTATGGAGGAACAGAGATGCACTTTGCATGCAGTGGGTATGCTAATTATGGATTTTTGAATTATGAATGAGAATAATTACATAGGCAGATGTGAATATATCCACATATTCCTTCTTTTACTTTGCATCAGACACTTTTAAATGGTAATTTTTTTTTTGGCAGAAGCACACCTCTCCTTTTGTTTGCCATCCCCATCTTCTTTGTCCCATTTTCTCCCCATAGTTAGCTCCTTACACCGCCATTATTTTCCCTATGACGCAGCGAGGCATCTGTTGAATAACTACTACTTATTTCCATCAACGCAACTTAGCACAATAAATTGGACTGTCATATGACTCGCAGTCTTGCCGCAATATTTCTTTCACACACGCTCACACGCACTGTCATCATTAGCTTGCTAATGTCTAGAGTGCTTAGCATGACTTACGAGCCATTGGAATGAACTGCAGAGATGATTTGCTCTCTTTATGGGGTGTTTGTGCTGTGCTATTTTTTGCTGCGATTTGCATTTTGCATTTCCTGCTCTGTGACAGAAAAATGAATGTGTTCTCCCCCTCAGGTCCTGGCAACATGGAGACTGTATCTCTTTGCTGTCAAAGTGCCCACCAAGGTAAATGTTCCCTTGCTCTCAGTAGAATTTTATGGCTTTCACTTGCAAGCCTTGATCTCAGGGTAATTCGCAAGAGATGTGACAGAAAGTTGCAGACTCTTAGAACAGGAGAGGAGAGATAAGGATAATGACTGGGATCATGTGTTTTAGAACATAGGCAGTGATGTTAACGATTATAATGACTGTGAAGATGAAGCGGCAGGTGTAACAAGGGTAGTTTTTTAAGGATAATTCCCGTGTCCACTTGAAATAACCGCAGAGATCTAGAGCTATGGCATCATCACTGAATAAGATCCAACAGAGCACAAAAAGAAGGTGTCAAACAACATAGCAAGTTGTTAATTAGACTTTTAAGTATGTGATGATAAGTACTTCTGGTGAGAGTGACACATGATTAATGATGAAAGCAGATTAATTAAACTGTATTCTTGTTAAGTTAATCTATCTTGTTGTTTTCTGCAGTAGAACTCTGTGGTCATGTTAATTCATCATGGTGAAGTTGGTGTAGAGTTCATTTGCAAGTTTGTAGATTATTTCCCCTAACAAGTCAGCAGTAGTTTCTATGTACTGACCACATTTAGCGTTTAAATAAATGCATCTGTTTCATTTACTTATGGTTGCACAATATTGCACAAAATGCTGTCTTAAGAATGTTCATACCACCATAATTCCTTACTTGTTGTGATAAACACTTCAGAAATCCAGAGCACCAACACTCAGAATAATTATGATTAATATTTGTTTGCAACATAGAGTATAAAATCATAGAGTAAAATTAAATTATAGAAACTCAGTAAAACATTCCAACGTTTTATTTTATTGGTTAACCCCTAAAGACCCAAATATCCAAAACCATCTACTGATCTAAACTGTTTAATACCTGTTGATCCGCTAATCCTATCAATACATGTCAATAATTGGGGTAAAATACAGTTTGTCATCTTTTCATGGTCATCAGATTTGACCCATTTGGACGTTCAGAAGCTCCGTAGTGAACGTGGAAACACCGTCATCTTCTACAACATTGATTCACCAGTAAAACCCATGGAGTTGGATCAATGACAGTGGATGGACACACTTGTTTTATGTTCAGTTAATGATATATTTTTACTGAAAAGTCACTTTTTCCTTCAGCTTTCTCTGTTTTTCATGTATTAAACCTCAAGTTTAGTCTGATCTTTTATGAACATTTCCATGATTAGGAAATAAAATAATGGAAAATACCTTATTTTGACTGAAAAAAATGCAAAATACAGAGGATAATATATAATCTATGATGAGAATTCTTTTAAGAAAGGTTAGATAGAGAGAAAAATTCATTTGGGAACTGACACAAAAGTAGCGCTGGGTCTTTATGGGTTAAACAGACTAGATTCTTAAAGTTACCACTGTGTTATCATCCAGCCAGATATGATAGACTTGGATATCATCAGAGTTTTTTTTTTTTTTTTTTTCAGAATTTTAATAGAGTTCAAAAACTCAGTTGAGACGTATTTAATGAAATGAAACCGATTGTAGTCCTTATCGTGGTTATAGTCCCTCTTTCCACAGACACCCTTTGTTATTGCCTTCATGTTTCCTACATTTGGATAACTTGGTGGTTGATTTACAGCTTAAATGTACTTCACTTCTCATGCATCATATGACCTCCTTAAGCAATTTACAATCTATGACTAAATCTGAGATGTATGTTGTAAAAAATGCAATGTAAATAGTTTTTAAATCTACATGTCATGCGTGATTTTTCTCTGGTGTTTTCAGATGGAGGTCACCTTCAACTTCTTGGAAATCCGGGCAATGAACACTTATCCAGAACACCAGGTAACACGCTGGAGTCCAGTTTCTCCCCTCTTCATACAGTTCTAGAAGTTCACAATGTTACTGTGAAAAACTCTCTTGTCTGTACTACAGGTTGTTATCGATACAGACAAGACCACCTACTCTCTGAGACTGCAAAGCCAGGACCAACTGGATCACATGGTCAACCATATCAACTACGCTCTGTCCCGAGTCTTCAACAATTCCATTTATGCGTAAGCATCACCAACTACTTTGGCCTCGAGCAAAGGAACAAGTCTTTCTGGTTTTTTTTTGTTTGTTTGTTTGTTTGTTTACTGAGAGACAAAGACAAGTTGGCCACTGTTAACCGTAGTTGACAGTGCGTTGGCAAATTGGCAGCTTCTCTTTTGGGGAGCTCTCCTCCTCAGCAGCCAAATGCATTATTGGTTTTGCAGTAGTTTGCATACAACCCCTTTCTGTGTCAGAGCAGACTTTAACACCCAACAATCACTGGGATTAAATTAGCCAGCTGACATTGAGTAGGCTGTTACCTGAGGGCATCATGTTGGCCTTTTCTTTTTAAAGCAGTTTATGTAGTAAAAGCAGTGTGTGGCACAAATTCACTTGTTCTAACTGAGAATCAGAATGTTTAACCACTTGACTGGAAGTGTACACTTGAAAGGTTCCTGTAGTGCAGGGATGTCAAACTCATTTTAGTTCAGGGGCCCCATTCAGCTAAATTTGATCTGAAGTGGACCCAACCAGTAAAATAATAACATAATGATATATAAATAATGTCAATTCCAAACTTTTCTCTATATTTTAGCGAAAAAAGTAAAATCAAACAATGAAAAATTTTTACATCTACGAACTATCCTTTCAAACAATGTGAATAACATGAACAAATTGAAAGAATAAGTGTAATTTAACAATATTTTGCTTCAGTTTATCATTTCCACATGTTCATTATAACTTACAGATCACAGTGGATTTACAAATACACAAAACATTTAGTATCAGGCAGAATATTGATACAATTGCACTTACTTCTCTTAAGACATTTCAGGTTCTTCATATTTGTTCAGATTATTCACATTTTTTTGTGAAATTATGCTTAGTTTTAGTGTAAATATGTGAAAATATTTACATTTACAAAGAGAAAAAATTGAAGTTTTGAGTATTTAAAGATTATTATGAAAATATTTTGCTGATCTGACCCACTTGAGATTGAATTGGTCTGAATGTGGAACCTGAACTCAAATGAAGTTAATATCTATGTTTTTTACTTTAGCGGGCTGGATTTGGCCTTCAGGCCACATGTTTGACACCTGTGCCGTAGTGAATTTTCATTGCTAGCTGTTTCAAAAGATCAGATTTTTTTGTTTGTCGTTCTTGTTAGTAAGATAACTCAAAAAGTTAGGGAAGGATTTTGATGAAATTTTCTGGAAATGTTGATAATAGCATAAAGAACAAATTATTAATTTTGGTGGTGATCGGCGGGGGGGGGGGGCTGCCTTGACTGAGGTCTGCACTGTGAGTGCTTTTCTAGTTTTCTTTTTTTTTTTACTGAATTTGTGCCTCTCTTGCTTGCAAGTAATACACAAAGCACAATTAATGTCGTAAGCAGGTGCACTTTAAACTAATCTAAAGAGTCAAGTTCAAGCCCTAACAGTTTTTGTCCCGTGGTCATGTGACTATTCAGCTGAGCACACAAGAAAACTAGAATGCGTTCCCCTCCCTCGGTCTCATCCACAATTTCGAAGAGCAATGGGATTGACTGTGCTCCAGCTATTGACCTAGACAAGGCTATCTCCACACTCTATCATATTTCAGAATGGCTCTTTTCCATTAGAGCCACGGCAGATGATTGCTTCTAGTGAGAACATTTAAAGAGGAGAAGGAGGGAAGGAAAAACAGAGGGAGGGAAATTGTTGTTTGAGGGTTTGATTGCGCAGCCCTGTAACTGATTGGTGCCGCTTTATTGAAGTACATAATGCAGATAGCATCATGATAACGCGTCCACAGTAGCGCACATAACGCACACGCTCTAGGGGCGGATGATGATTCTCGAGATAAGGTGGGGATTAAGGTCACGGATGTGGATAGGTGTTGTGTGTCTGATTTGTTGACAAATGGGATTAAGGACGGTGTGTGTTGAATGCAACAGTATAGTGGTGTAATCCTATCAAAAAGCCAAACCAGGTACAGCACAGTATTATGTACGAACACTGTATTTACTTTATGATCCCTGTCCTCACTCTTTTCAGCTTACCACATAATTTTGTCGAAGGGAAATTTGAAAGAGCAATATTCACTCTTTTTCTATAATTGCAGCAGGGAACGATGGTAGCTTCAAACAGCATCCCTGGTATCCAATTTTACAGTTTACATTTTTATTTATTCACTAGCAAAGCAATATCATAAGCAGTTTTGATATTGCATGCATTCAAGTTCCATCTTAATTTCGACTGGAGCTGCTACAGTGAATAAAAAAATAAGTCGACTGCAAATTTGCATCTCGCCAATGTAAATAAGACAGTGTAATCAACTAAAAAAAACATTATGCAGCTGGATTTTGTTTGTAAGGCATTGGCTAATTTTGTAAGACAAATGTGTTTTCAGTCGTCTTACAGATTTATCTATAACTGTGTCTTGCAGGAGTGCTGATAGTGAGGGTGAACTTTAAATTCATTTAGGCATTCACACCTTGGAGCAGCCCAGTGCAAGTGCATCGTTGGTCTCTTGGGCAATGTACTGTCCTATTTAAGCAGCTGGGAGTTCAGTGCCTTGCTTAAGGGGACTTCAGTAGCAGCTGAGGGAGGAAAAAGCGTAATATTTACCCTCCAATTTTTGCCTCCACCTGTAACTTTTTTTTTTTTTTTTTTTTTTTTTAGCTCAGGGGTCATCTCATTACGGTCCTGGCTCACTACTAACCAACAATATATCATAAACTTTTCTCTTTTTTTCAGTCCTCCTATCTGTCGAGCCGAGGGTGATCTAGCCGATGGTAATCAGAAGTTTTCACCAAATTCTGAATCATCACTGGATCACCAGAAAACCTGTGGTGAGTACAGTACCTGTGTTCATCATTGGCAAACATAAAAGCATAAAGGAGTGTACTTCAGTGTCCGTCCACTCGCCAGATCTCTGACTCACACCACATCATTTTGGAGACTCATCTGTAAGTGGGTCAGAAGACCAAAGTTGCTGGATACACTTCCTTTCTGCCTGTAATCCTATTAATCTACAAGAAGAGCGCTTTCATGGTGCAATACTTTCATCTCACCTCAATATTTACAGCTAATCTCTTTCTCTCTGCTTACTATCGCTGCCTCTCCCCTCCTGACTTCCTCTTTCATCTCTGGTCTGCATCCCTTCGCTCGTTTTCAACCCGTCATATGTCCTCTGCTCTGCTTTATACTGTCTTCACCATTTCTAATCTCTTATGGTCTGGTTTGGATTGATTTGTTGTCTCCCCATCTGTCTTCCAGGAGGTTTTTCTGAGACGTATGCAGCTCTTTGCGACTATAACGGAATTGGCTGCAAAGAAGAAGTGCAGTGGGTGAGGAGACTACAAGATGTGCCTTTGTTTGTTGTGCTTACATTGGTTTTTAAACCACTTTATATGTTGTTATTCTGTATCTCTCCCTCTATATCAGGTTGTTTATTTCTCATCTTTTATCTCTCTCTCTCTCTCTTTTTTTTTTTTTTTGGTTTTGTTCTGTTTCTGTTCCAGGATGTTGATACCATCTACCACTCTCAAGACAACAGAGAGTTTAACTTATTGGATTTCAGCCATCTTGACAGCAGGTGACATAGCTTTACTCACTTTATAGTTACACCAAGGCTCATAACTGTGCGCTAATTGGAAAGACACAATTAACTTATGCTGAACTTAGCCCACAACAATAAACACTGTAGTCAGGGTGCTTGTTTATTGGCTTTGTACTTCAGCACATTGGAGTTGAAATGGAGCCACGTAAATGTGGCAGGGCTGATTTTGAGCATGTATTCAAGTTCTTTGCGCTGACACTGGGGGAACAGGATGCATGTAATTAGATATGTCAATGGAATTAAGTCAGTTTTTGTTTCAAGCTTGTCAGTTCAGTTGCATCAGCTGCAACTGGCTGTTTACTGACCTCTGCACTTGACACCCACAAACTATTGCAAGGTTTCCACAAGCCCTTTAAAAAAGTTGAAAATACAAATTGATTATAGCCTCGTAATGTTCGTTAAATAGATTTTGACAGGACTTGAGGCTAACATTACTTTGTGTGAGGCATAGCATGTGTAGTGCTTTTCTCTGTTGCCACGTCCAAGAACGCAATCTTCACAACATTGTTAGTTGTAAAGTCATAGCAAAGAACAACAAACCTAAAGTCACTAAAAGCAATGAATATCTTCTACAAATAAAGCAAACAGATGACGAAACTAAAATGCCTAAGTCAAAAAAATGGAGAAAAGTCGGCTTCTGCTTCCTACTTTGTGGTTTCTAACACTGTGACAATCCTACAGTCGCACATTAGACCATCATTAGACATTAAACCATCAAAAGTCATCAAAAACAATGGTTATGCAATCAAGTAGTAACTCCTGTGTGTATCATGTGACTAAAACAGACAGAAAAGAACACATGGAATGCCTCAAAGCACTGTTTTTGTCAGTGCAATGCCATAGCTATTGATGTAAGAACTGAAGTGATTTTGGTTATTATCAAGAAAACCATGGAAAATGGATAGATATCAGCTCTGAAATTAAACTCTTATGAGCTATTTTTGTTGTTATCATTATATTTGTCCAAACAAATGTATCTTGAGTTGTAAAATGACCAAGAAATTGAAGAAAACAAGGGTGGTCTAATAATATTTTCCGTGACTGTATTTACAATTTAAGTTTACATTGCTCTGAATTTTACACACTATTTACAATTTGCATCTTGGCTGCGAACAGGTTTTCATGGGTCAGGCCTGACTGGCAGGCAAATTGGGAATAGCAGAGGAGATATTGGGTGACAATGGTCAGCTGGGGCTTTTATGACGGCCCAATCAGGAGACTCCATCCACCACACCCAGACACACACTGTAGAAGAACACACAAGGGTTATATATCACAAAGTAGATCTCATAACATTAATAAGACATTTCATATAGTCGCATTAACTTCATTCATGCTTTTGTGAGAGTACTGTATTGATCACATTGTAACAAAGCTATAAAATGGAACCAATAACCTCTAATGGAAACCTTACAGCCTGGACTGAAGTTGTCCGAACACACTCGCCTAATTTGTCACAATGTGGTATGTGGGTTAAGGTGGTTCTGTCCTTTGATCAAGAGGTCTACACTTTTAAAAGTAATAATAAAATACTTTCTGCTAACCTCAATTGTATTCATGAAAGCTGCACGTTGCAAAAACAAAATGCTCAAACTAGGAAGTCAGAAAAACACAAGGTTACAATAATAATCAGCCAGCAAATGTGTTTTCACATAATTATGAATGTCTGCTCTAACTAGATCTTAACCCATAAAGACCCAGCGCTACTTTTTTGACAGTTCTCAAATGAATTTTTTCTATATTGATCCCTTCTTAAGTGATTTATCACTGCTTATTGTATTATTATCCTCTGTATTTTGCATTTGTCTCAGTGAAAATCAGGTATTTTCCAATATTTAATTCACTGATCATGTAGACATTCATTACAGCTCAGATTAAAGTTGAGGGTTATTATATCAGAAACAGGCAAAACTGAAAAAAGTGACTTTTTCAGCAAATATATCAATAACTGGACATAAAACAAGTGTCTTTATCCACTGTCATTTCTTAAACTCCATGGATTTTACCGGTGAATTGATGATGTAGATGATGATGGTGTTTCCACGGTAACTGTGGAGCCTCTGAACATCCAAATGGGTCATATCTGATGAACATGAAAAGATGACAAACTGCATTTTACACCAACTATTTACATGTATTGATTCACCTAGTAGAGCAATAGGTATTAAACATTTTAGAGCAATGGATGGTTTTGGTCACCGGTGGATGTTTGGGTCTTTATGGGTTAAACTGCATTTGTCATTTTCTGAAAAAGGTTGTAAACAAAAAAAGATAATAGGATCAAGGGTCCTGTAGTCCAACAACATATTTAAAGGCATTAATTGATGTTCATTTAACTTTTCAAGGTCAAAGGTCTTGGCACCAAATGAAAGCCCATATGTGACTTCCTACCTATTGCCAATAGTAATTCTATGAACATTTTCACCTGTTTTCAAGTTATAGCACTTTGGTTTATAATGGGAAAATTTCAATCGGGATTTTTAAAATTTCAAAGATTCAAAAAAATTAAAAAAAACAAAATCAATATTTCTCAGTTCTTTGAACAAACTTGGTAGACCTGACCACAAACATGTTCCATAACAAATATCAAGTCATTGTGACTGACTGTTTCGGAGAAGATTCTTGAAAAATTAACTAACAACTAATACTAATAGTCCATTGGACCCTTTTGGGCTGTTGGACTAAAAATTAGTTATCTTGTACAGAAGTGCAGAACACTGAACAGGATATTTTTTGCCAGGCCTTTTACTGCAGTCGTCATTGGTCTTTAAAGATGAAAAAGGTGCTGGATGACAATATTTTTTTCCGAACCAGATCAGACCTGGTTAAACCTTATATAAAATAGTGCATTGCATGTTATCTGGATAGCTACTTTGCTACAAAGCCATACACTCCCCTTTGTTAATGTTTCTGCTTGAGTGATGATGTAAAACGTGATCACACACTACAGTATCCCCTTAAGGCTTTGTCTTGCAAGGTTTTCATATTTCAGGAGTTGTATCGAACTACTTCATCCCCAGAAGAAGTAGTTCGATACATAAAAGTGAAAATGCACATCTACATTTGAAGTAGAGTGGGTATTTGTCTAACAGGACCCTTCCCAGAAGAAATGTTGAGGACTGTCTCTTCTCTCTCCGGCTCACTTCATCTATGTTTTGTATGAAGTTTATGTAGATCATAGAAAGAGGAAAGATGTGCTTGTCAGAGGCAGAATGCAGGCCTTAAGCAGCTGTACAGTACCATATGCCTTCTCCTGTAGCTCCCTGCTGGTGTCTTATTTTTCCCTTTGTGCCTTCCTTTTTTTCGAGGCACATTCAAAAAGGCTCTGCTTGTCGCTTGAGTGCTGCCGATCTTAAAAAGATCTGGCAGATGACATGCAAATGGAGGATTATATGTAGCTTCCTTGTCTTTAGTTTGAGGAGCGTTTTGTCCTTTAGAAAAGTCCAAGGCCTGTAAAAAATTTTTTCTTCTACTCCACTGTCTGTTAACATCCTGATGAGGAGGGGTTACAGTCAGACTTAAAAATGTATATATCTCATCACTTGAGAGGAGCCATCCTATGCTGGTAAATCAAAAGGCCATTCATGGAAGCATGATTGCTGCAGCAACTCATGAATATATTAATGTCTTTCAAATTGAGAGAAAATGTGAAATCACTGCATCGCTGTTGTTTTTCCTGCGATTTATATTTAGTGTGTCATAAAGAGAGGGGCTTTGCAGGGAAGCTGCTGGCCCATGCTGATTTTTTTTTTTTTTTTTTTTTTAATCCTATTTATTGTTCCCTAGAGCTTGTAATCCAGCACTAAAGATCCTGCTCTTCTAGTAAGGTTGTGTGACATGGAAATTGGGAGAGAAAGCAAAGTTTTGACAAAAAAGCACATAAAGATTCCCACACACGCACAAAAAAAAAAAAAGTGCAACAAGCAAACCAGCCAGATGGAGAAAAGACATGGAGCAAAACACTGAAGAAAGGATCCAAGAATGGGTTTCTCCAAGATCATATGCCACAGGCTATTTGCGGTGCATTACTCTTTACCTCCCTCACTTGTCCTTTCACATTTCCATTCCCACCGTCTCCCCTGATTGAGCATGTCTGCTGTTACCACGAGTGACAGCATGATGCTTTTTCTGCTGACTGCTGTCCATCCAAACACAGTCGCTGTTCATTCCTCCCGACTGAAAGCGGACACCTTCATCCATAGCCCTGTCTCATCCTCTCGGTATCCTCTTCCTGTATCCTCTTCCTTTTCTTTACCCCAGCTCATTTAGTCTGTCTTAGTTTCTCTGAGTCATCCCTGTCACACACAGACACACAGGCTGGCTATCTTTGACGGCTGTTGTCTGACCTGGAAAACGGCCACTGCAGGCTGACATGTTGGAGAGGGGACTGAGTGTGTATTTACATTAAGCACAAGAGACTTTGTGCATGCATACATTGATGTTTGTTTGTGTGTGATGGAGAAAAAAAAATGTTATGCCTTACTGCCCAGAGAAGTTCTTGGGGCACCACTTGGTTTGACAGTTACTCCCTTGTGTTTATAGCAACACACAAACACCAGCCAATATATTCACAAATAAGTACTAGACAGGGTACGGTGTCGAACTCTTACAAACTTTGCAGCTTTGCAAGTTTCGGCTGTTAGTAAATCAGGATTGCACCTATTTTTCTTAGCTGTTGCTGTTACTGAAGCTGTCATATTTTGCACAGGTTTAGATTTACCATGAATGTACAACTTAAAAATTCAACTTTTCTCTGAGTTGTATTACCGTAGTAACCCATGTTTGACCTCTCATCATATGCTCCAGGTTTAAGCACTGGTTTGATAGATTAACTGTTTCTGAGCCCTTTGTAAACTTTTAACTAAAACTACAATAAGAAACTTTAACTCAGTGTTTTTCAACCTTGGGGTCGGTTGGAATTCAAATGGGGTTGCCTGAAATTTCTAGTAACTGATTTAAAATTTAAAAAAAAAAACAAAGAAAAAAAAATTACTAATGAAAATATATGATGAGTCGACAGAGGCAATCACAATACCTAAAAGACATGACAAACTGTGAAGCTGAAACTGAAGCACTGTGGTACTGTTTATCTTTCAAATGTTCATTGTAGTCGGTTTAAGATGCTGCGGGTCTTTCATAATTCATAGTTTGAATTATTGTTTGTTCAGTATTAATTGTCAGCCTTGTAAATCCAAGCTGGACTGACTGTACATATCCTGACTAAGGAAAATAAAATTCTCACTTTGTGCAGTAATCTACACCTGGTGTTTCTGCCTCCATCTATAATCATATACATTATATAGACTAAATGTCGTCTAAAATTAACATTTATTTGCAACATAGTATAGCAAACTATGACGTGATCAAAAACAAATTAATTTTAGCAAAAAAAAAGTCTGTTTTGAATGTCTGGGGTCGGCAGAAATTTGATGTTAAAATGGGGTCACGAGCTAAAAAAAGTTGGGAACCACTGGTTTAAATGTTCATGGGTAAATCGCATG
This sequence comes from Sphaeramia orbicularis, assembly GCF_902148855.1. Classification (NCBI taxonomy): domain Eukaryota; kingdom Metazoa; phylum Chordata; class Actinopteri; order Kurtiformes; family Apogonidae; genus Sphaeramia; species Sphaeramia orbicularis. The sequence continues at coordinate 42,450,564 of NC_043973.1, forward strand.
AATTTATGAACGGAGCATGTTTCTGTTCCCCAGAAGAATTTTTTTCACACGCAAATGACCTTTACCCAACTTTACACCAAAGAATCTTTCACATCTACCCAACTTATTGGCATTAGACTTACCAGCCACAGTGTTACTTCCAGGGAAATTAACCGTTTGGATTTCTTGACCTCTTGACTTTTTCTCCAGTACCACCTCAGGGTATTCTCATTGCTGGTTTGCTTTTGAAATATTAAATCATAAAGGGTTTAAAGTTGTGCATATCGTGGGCTTGTAATAAAGGTCGGAGCCTAAAGGGTTTTCTAGCCGGTTTTAAGAATTTATTTTAATCCGTATTATAAGATATGGAAAACATGCGGCTTTTACTGGACATGACAGGTTGTAAATCCAGATAATTTTGTATATCCCTGCTTCGGTGAATGTGTTCACATGTGCAGTCAGAGTAAGCGAAATGTGGAATCGTACATATGGGCGTTTGCATTGACAGAATTATGAGTGTGCCTGAAGAAATATGTTTAAAGGAATGATATTTTGCTTTTGTAAATGGAATTATGCATTTTAAACCATTTCCCTGTGGTCTACATAAACTGTAAATACTCTGCTTGGGTCTGAATTCTTCATTAATTCAACTCCACAGGTCCATCTTCAACCCTATTTCTGACTAATGACACCAGAAAGGTCATTTTGAGCACTGGTCCTTTAAATCCAAATAAGCCACTTCATAGCCCGCCCCCTCCAGGTTGTTGGCTGTGCTTTCTGTCCCGTTCAGCCACTTGTGTTCGTTAATATGACCAACAACTGAACATTTTAGGTAATTGGCTCAAAGTTGGGACATATTTTCAGTTTTTACCGCAGCTGCTGCTGCTGCTAAACAATTATTGCGTACTCTGAGAAATGTTCGTGGGAAGTCTTGACCTTATATGTGCAAATGTCATGATGTAGCAAGTTATAAAAACGTAACAAATGAAGAAGGAATTAAAACAAGTTGTAGAAGTCCACTCAGTTTTTGCTGGAATGAATATAAAGACAGCTTTGCAGCACCTGGAGGGTTCAAATTCAAACTTTTTGAACTATTAGGGTCCAAATAAACAAATAAAGACTAATAAAAGTAGATTTAACAAAATATGACCCCTTTAAGTGAACCGGTGCCAATCTCTCAAATGTACAAGATTTGGCCCCTTTTAGGCCATTCCGAAAATAATTTACACACAAGTATTAGGAAGTCAGATGAAAAATGCAATATTTCCTCACAGAGTTAGAAAAGAAGAAAAAAACCCAGCCATTTATTGTCGTATTGTCTCGTACGTATTTGGATAGTGACACAAATATTGTAATTTTCCTCCGTACAAATATATATTGAGAATTCCAGCCAACAGCTACCAAATGCAAATTCAACATGTAGACTCTAGACTTTCACCTCCTTGGTTTGGTAAAAAATAACCTGGTTAACAGGCCTTGAACCTGCTTGTCGCTCATTTGTACTGTTACTTCTGAACCTCTGATAATGGAGAGACTACCTTTTCAAAATTATTGTAATTTCTAAATGGTTCATACAGTACTTTTGTTCATCCAAGTCCACACTTTATCCTGTGTACAGAGGCAACATTTGTGTTGTCCAAATACAGAAAAAAATATTAGACCACCCTTGTTGTCCTCAATTTCTTGTTCATTTTAATGCCTGGTACAACTAAAGGTACATTTGTTTGGACAAGTATAATGACAACAAAAATAGCTCATAAGATTTTAATTTCAGAACTGATATCTATCCAGTTTCCATGGTTTTCTTGATAATAACCAAAATCACTTCAGTTCTTACATCAATATCTATGGCATTGTACTGCCAAAAAAAGTGCTTTTAGGCATTCCATGTTTCTTTTGTGTCTGTTTTAGTCACATGATACACACAGGAGTTGGTACTTGATTGCATAACCATTGCTTCTGATGACTTTTGATGGTCTAATAATTTTTTGTACTGTATGCGCCTGACCTGACCCTGATCTGTATTAACTTAAATTCTGAATGAACCGTCAGCTCTATGTGTAATTCCAGTCCCTCTGCCATGATCATGTTCTCAATATTAACATTGATATAAAAAATACTCGCTTGCGTAATTCAAAGTAAACGGTGACAGATTGACCTGCTGTGCCCACATGGCCTCATTACATGGTTCCCAAAGCCTACAAGTGTACGAGTACAAGACGACATACAAACACCAGCCCACTGTATGACTGAGTGAGACATCATAGAGGGCAGTGACATGTCCTGCTGTCATAACATGAATCAACAGTCAGTGTCGGTGATGAATCCCGACATGTGCGTCACAGGCACACACACACACACATACACATACACATACAGGCTCAGCTGTGGAAGTCAGAATGGCCTGGTCTAATGGCTGGCACTGTAATGAAAAAGGAACACAGCCTGTAGCCATTTTACTCCTATGAGATTTACTGTAATGTCCTGGCTACTGCAGTTACTGGCACAGGACCCTCCCTGGCTAGATTACACTCCCTTTCTTCCTCTCTTTTTCTTTTACTTTGTATTTTCTCACCATCTCACCATCCTTCCTTCCGTCCTTTCTCTCGCTCTCTCTCTCTGGGCTTTTTCTCTTTCTCGTTGCAACCCCATCTCAGTAGCTGCTTGTTTGTCAGATGATGTATAGCAGGTGTAGCAGCAGTGTGGCTTTAGTTGGACCTTGGAGGATTCTAAAACTCTCCCCTCCTCTTTTTCCCCTCACTTTCTTTTTTTTTTGCCCACAAATAGGACTGTCTGTGGGCTTTGTGTCTGTTTGTGTAGCAGTGATTGTAGTAATGTTTGAGGTATGTAGCCGGGATCAAACTGTGGCTTTACTGAATAATCCACTGACCTAGCTATTGATCTTTACATCACTCTCTATTCTTTTTCTTTTTTTTTTCTGATTTGCTGCATCTTCTCCTCAGTAGGGCTGTAATATCACTCATCTTTTTGAAAGCAGCTCTACCCATAGTGTTCTCCCTGTCACAATGATGAACTGCTGCTACGAAACTGAGAGCAAAGAAAAAGTTTGGCCCATGATGATACAAAATTTATGGGTAAATGACATCAAATGGTTTTTGAGCAGATGGAGATTTCTAATTTAAGAATTTGTTTTGTGTGTGCGTGTGTGTGTGTATTCATTCCAGGGACTTGGCGGTTATTGTGGCATCCATTGCATACAACACCTGGTTCACCAAGCTGTACTGCAAAGACATGCGAATAGTAACTATCCTCTTTATCCTTTCACTAATAAACTCCCTTGCCAGATGTAGACTACAAATCAGTTTTATCTTTCTCTTGATTGATTTCTATGCTTGATTTTCTTCAAACAGAATTTACTTTATTGAATCACTTTGTATTTCTTTCACAGGAACCTCTGTTTAGAGATTTCTGATGCCTCTCCTTTTAATCTGTCCTAAACAAGACACAATATTCTGTGATGCACAAACATATATAAAACTCAATGTAAAAATCAACAAACAAGTTGAAGAATATAAAGTGAAATAACTGCTTTATGTGAAGCCGTTAGGTCTTCAAACTGACAGTAATATAACATAATATAATACAATGTAATACAATGTAATGTAATGTAATATAATATCACACCAACAGCTTGTAGGACTATTTTTGATGGTTTCAAATATCATAATAAAAATGGTTAAGTCAGTTGTTAATTATCGCGATAAACGTCAATTCATTATTCATTTTAAGGTAAAGGTTGATTTTCTTCCAGGTGATTACAGATTACTTATGGTTTGAAATTTATCTGTGTGTCATTCGTTCTTTTCATATTCAATTGAGAATCCACAATCAGAGAATGAAAAAATGATTTATTTCATTATTCTGGTACAAATCAAAAAACAAGCTGTTTTTCATTCTTTCGATTGCACGCACAAATTAAAAATTGGAAATCAGCAAATGGACCAAATGTCAGGTTTCATGTTGACATTTTTGATATCCGATTTGGTATGACCCGCATGTTACTGACTGGCTTCTACTTAGATTGGCTAACATGGCCACACTGTATTAGACAAAACAACAATACCTGGAAGATCCTACTGGTTTTTTCAGTTGTCATGTCGTCCTCCTTGAGAGTAACGCATTTGCTTCCTCTGAATAAAACAAAACTCTCCATTACTGCAGAATGCATTAGGCGGAATACTAGCAAACCCATGACTGTCCAGCTCAACACACGAAGAAGTCGGTAACTTCTGGCACATACCAAATCGGATATCAAAAATGTCAACATGAAACCTGACTTATTTCCAATTTTTAGTTTGTGCGTACAATCTAAAGAATGAAAAACAACTCCTTTTTTGATTTTTGATTTGTGCGTGAATATTGAAATGAGTCATTTTTTCATTTTCCGATTGTGGATTCTCAATTGAATATGAAAAGAAGGAATGATGCAGGGATTGAAATGATTGTTTAAGATCAGAATGTGACACTCATAAAAGCAATCTAGAAGCAGAACATTTTAAACAATTAGAATTAAAATAAAACAACATACAGCAATAAATTACGTAGAAATAAACCTTGAATCATCTCGGGTTTCTTAGATGATGATGTAAACACAAGTAACCCTAAATATGAAATAGAAACATGTATTACAGTGATATTTATCCAAACATAAAATCGTGACATTTGTCATCATTCTTTGTAAGTCTGACCCCTTTGAACAATGAAACACCTGAGAACATGTGCCATTACTTTTTTGATATAATGTAGTACAATATATTGTGATTTTTGTTATACATATACATTTACACAGCAATAACTATAGCTAAACTAAAAGAATAATCTTCAACATTTGTGCACATCATATTAACATACCAACTGTAATTATGTTAAAGTTAAGGCATTGATTTGTGGGATTTTCAGCAAAAAGTAGTGTAACAGTACTACAGTTAGAGACAATGAAAAGAACTGAAAATAAGTATAAAACTTGCACTAAATTACAAATCAAAGTTTGAAGTTAAGGAAGCAACTTTGGAGAAAAAAAAAGCAAATCGAGTCAAGTTTCACCCTCATGCAGTAATTTAAGATAATAGAAGTCTATTAACTATTCATAATATGCATTCGACTTCTGAGTGTCCAACCAAGAAGAATTAACTTCTGTATGTTTGCAATCTTTAACAGATTATTCTAAAAAATATTCATGTGTGAAATGAAATGTGAAATTATCTTAATTTGGTAATTATTTTAAAGCTTTCTCACATGAACACAGAAAAGATTTAGCAATGTTGGTGGATATGAGAGAAAGAAGATCCCCCCCCCCGAAAAAAAAAAAACCACATCTGAGAGAGTTATCGTTCTATTAGGAGAGTGAAAAAGAAAAAAGTGGTTCATGACTCACTGCTTCTGGTTGTGTCATTGGTTTGAGCATTTTCAAACACGGGTGTTGTTTGGTTTGTTTCCAGGGGTCAGAGGTGGTGGACCAGGTTCTGCACACAGTCAGCAAGTCCAACAGTCTGGAGGAGCTCACTCTGGAGAACGCAGGCCTCAAATCGTAGGTTTTCCTCCTGCCCGGTTTCACCATCACCTTGTCCACCTCTCTTTGTTTAATTTAATTTCCTTTCCTGTTCCTCTCCACTCACTCTCACCTCTTTCACCTTTCTGTTTGTCCTTTCTGCTGCCTCCTGTTTTTCCTCCCCCCCTCGTCTCTCTGCATCCTCTCAACCTCACTCACATCTCTTTCCTTCCTCTCACCCACTCACCTCAGCTGATCTCACCTCTCCGCTCGCCTCTCCTCCACCGTTTTGACCTTTTTACAATTCTTCCTCTCACCTTTTTCCCTCCCACTCACTTGGTTTATCCTCCCTTCTTTCAACACTAAAACTCAGATCTACCTGCCTGGGAAGAATATGTTGCTTTAGCACTGAAGCACAATTGAAATTCTGGACATTTTATCTTGCATGCGTGGCTTGTATCATTAAACAGAGCAGTTTCCTTATCAAGTGTTAATTGAAATGTACTGGCTTTCCTGAGTTATGATTTATTGTACTGTAATAGGGCCAGATCAAGCAAAGGGGAACATCAGTGTCAAAAACTAAAGTTTCACCTATAATTTCTCATATCATTTTTTATTTTAAGAACTCTACAGGTGCAGGTCAAAAAATTAGAATATCATGAAAAAGTTCAATATTTTTTGTCTCTTATTTCAGAAAGTGAAACCCATATATTATATAGACTCATTAGACATAGAGTGAAATATTTCAAGCCTTATTTCTTTAAACTTTGATGATTATGGCTTACAGATAATGAAATGCCAAAATTCGGTGTCTCAAAAAATTTGAATATTGCATAAAATCAATCAAAAAAGGATATTTTCAACAGAAATGTCAGGCTTCTGAAAAGTATATTCATTTCAATGTACTCAATACTTTTGGCTTCCTTTTTCATGAATTACTGTATCAATGTGGGTTTCACTTTCTGAAACGAGTGACAAAAAATATTGAACTTTTGGATGATATTCTAATTTTTTGAGATGTATCTGTATTTTATGGGAGTGTTTAGTGCTGCCACGATTAGTCAACTTAGTCGATGTAATTGACCATGAAAATTAGTCAACGGCATTTTTTTTTAGTTGACAAGTCGTTTTAATATTGACCGCTTATTTATTTTTGGCCGCGGCACTTGGGGAATCCATGCCGCATTGGCGCCTGCAGTACCTCAGAGAGACCCTCGTCTTATAAGCGTCTTAAGTTTAATTCCCCCGCTCTTATGGTTCACCCCACCCCGGTCTGCGGATCTGTGCGCACCTGTTCATCCTCCCCCCTCCCCCAGCCCCCGTTCTTATGTGGAAAACATCCCAATTTGTAATATTTTGCTTGGTAATATTTAAGTTATTTATGTTGTTTACATTTGTCATGGTACAGGTGACATTTTATCTTTGGCCCTTGAGTTGTAATGAAAATAAAATGAACGCAACAAAATAACAAACACTTGATTTAAAAATAAATAAATAAATATAAAAATAATAATAATAATAATAATAATAATAAAAAATTAGTCATTTAGAGTTAACTAATTGAAAAATTAGTCGAAAGATTAATTGTTTGAAAATGTATCGTTAGTGGCAGCACTAGAACTGTTTACAAAATTTCAGTATCACTTGTGGAAAAAAAAGATATAAAGATATAATCAATATAAAATGAAACCTAAAAAGGACTAAAATATGTAAATGCACTATTAACTTTAATGATAATATTTTTTGTATAAGTGATATTTTAAGTCTGAATCTGTAGAAACTAATTATTCAACAGTACAAGAATATCGAAAGGTTATGTACAATCAAATTATTAGTCAAATATGCTCTGTTATTAGCTGTATGTGTCGCTAAAGTTGTAATATGTATGTTAAATAAAAGTTTATTAGCATATTTGTCGTGTTTTAGTTCCAGTAGTCTTTTATTCTGATACTGAACAAAGGTACAAACTTCTGTCCCTGTGTCACAACATATTTGTGTTGATAAAAACTTATCATTTTAAACGTATTTCTCCAATATTGATCACAATTGTAGTTTAATATCATAGCTAAAGCCCTGTGTTTTATTTAGTACCAGTTTCTTATGAGAACAGCATGTTTTGTACATTTGTGTAAAGTGGGGAAGTTCATTTTCAGTCCCTGTGTTACGCAGCAGTAATTCAAGTATTTTTACCCAAAATTTTATTTCTGTAAATTTTAACACGTGTCATGTGAAAGTACTTACTGAGACCTATTCATACATGTATTAAACACGGAGCTAAGTTATTTAGTTTTCAACACAGAGCTTAATGAATATGAAATGTGTCCCTGTATCTCTGCTTGATCTAGCGCAATAATGAAGTTACTAAGTTTTTTTATGTTCCTTGTATTAAATTGCTTCCAACAGAGAGGGCAATTTTTATTATAGGTTTTTTACAAGCACTGCACCAAAGCTAGGAGAGGAAAAAAATACAAGGATATATGCTATATGCTGAATATGTATTGTTGAAGGACGGCACTCTGTGAAATATTCTCCTTGTATGAATATAGGGTTTTAAAGAATCACATTTAAGATTAGATAGAATTTAAGATCCTTTAAGAAAATTCATTTGTTTCTTTAGTCTCCAATGAATCATCTGCTTCTTCTGATTGGTTATTCACTAGCTTTTCACTATGTTTGCATGTGATATTTGTTTTGTTGATATGTGACATTTATTTTTTAAATGCGTAAATGCGTAAACATAAACATATTTCATTATTAGCAGGAAGCATACAGTGAATGTTATGAAGCAATAACAAAGCTGAAAGATGCTAAAAGCTCTATAGGAGTAAAGGGAGCTGCAGAATGAGGTGATAATTCTTTCAATACATTTTATTAAATAAAATGATTTGACTGAAGTTTTTTGTTATTCAGCTTTAACTTTCCATTCATCCCTCAGCCTTGTTATGATCCACCCTCTGTAGGATTGAAGGCAGCTGACATTAGGGCAAAAGCACTGTACATCTTTACACTTATAAACATACTAGAAATCAATAAAAAAATCCTATTAAAGTGAAAACTCTTTCTTTGAAATCATGTTGCTGTCAAAGTAAATTTTGTCCTGCATAAGAGGGAATTGGAACTCTCAAATGGATTTACTCAGTGTTCTAGAGAGCAAGTGAATTATCACATAAAAAAGACTATAGAATGTAATTTTCTTTTTAACTTTTTTTTATCTTTAGGGATTTTCCACAGAAGATGGCATCGGCCCTGTCAGAGAACCCAGCTTCTGTGATTCACTCTCTGAACCTGGCTCATAACACATTAGACAACCAAGGTACCGTACCTTCCTCGACTCGGAACTCTCCCTCCTACTGCTGTCGCTCTCAACTCATCTCAAATGTTCCCTTTTTACATTGCAAAAGATGTTGTTTGCTCTCAAATAATTCCGACTCAATCTCCATCCTCTCAGAACCCTTTATTTATTTATTTTTTACATTTTTCTCGCTCATCTATATTTCATGGTGTATGTCTACAAGTGATCCTTCTTTTTACCTCCGCCAAGGAACGGTGGAGGTTATGTTTTCATTGGGGTCTGTCTGTTTGTTTGTTTGTTTGTCTGTTAGCAAGGATTATTGGATTATAAAGCAATGAGAATTTTATATTGTTCACTTATTCTACCGTATTTGAGTTATTGTATTGAAGTATGGGGCAACAAATATATGAGTAACACAAAGCCATTGTTTTTATTACAGAAAAGGGCAATAAGAATCATGTATACTGTTAATTTCAGGGAACATACAAATGAGTTGTTTATTAAATCAGGATTGTTTAAGTTTAAAGAGTTAGCTGAATTAAGGACATTGCTGATTGTGTTTAGAGCGAGAAACAGACTTTTGCCTGCAAAGTTGCAGAGATTATATTTTTTTAGTATCACAGGATGAAGAATATAGGAGGTTTAATTTTAAACAGAAAAGGGTAAGGACTAATGTAAAGCAAATGTGTATTTCTGTTGTGGGTGTCAGAATGTGGAATTCTTTGGCAATGGAAGAGAAGAGCTGTACAAATATTTTTTCAGTTTAAGAGGTTATAAAAGGAAAGAATAGAGAAGCTTTATAAAAGCATGTAAAGAAATAATTTAACTTATGGATTTTGGATTTGTTTTATTTGCATTGACTATGATGTAAACTGTTTACTGTAATAACTGTAACGGCAACGTATCTGATGTAAGCAGATGTTTCAAGAAAGGGGCAGGTATTCTAAGTTTTCTTCATCCTGCTCCTTTCCAATCATTTAGATTGGAATGAACGAATGAACGAACGAATGAATGAATAAATAAATAAATAAACGATAATTCAAAAAGTTATGGACGGATTTTGATGAAATTTTTAGGAAATGTTGATACAGGAACAAGGAACAAATGATTACATTTTGATGGTGATGGGGGGGCTGATCTGCCTTGGCGAAGGTCTGCGCTCTGTGAGTGCTTTTCTAGTTAGGGAATGCTTTTATTTTTCAGTTTCACCACCAAAAAAAAGGAACCTCCTACTTTTCTCGCACACTTTCTTTTATGCTTTTAATTATGTCATTACGTGTCTACAGTTATAAGTGTGAAACAATGTGTTTACATATGAGTTTGGCGGGGTCAGGCTTTGCACGCATGCCAGAATCACTCATTAACTAATTTCTGCCCTTCCGTCTGACACATGTCACTTCCATTCGCTTCAGTAAATTCTTTGTGCTCGCACATACCCTGCTGTGTATGTGTGTCTATGCATGCATAAATAGTGTGTGAACTAGCGATATTGCGATTGCAAGGCCTTGAAGGACCTGACCTGAGTACGCCCAGCCTCCCCAAAATGCTAAACCTGCCTCTGGTGTACATACTGTGTACATGAATAAAAACCGAGAAAGCCTGGAAGTTGAGGGTGTTCTGGCATAACAATGCATTTTTAATAATGCAAAGCTTTCCATTCTACAAGCATGGATTTAATGTCTCTAATCAGATTGCTTAGCTGAAGTGATTTGTTATGTAATCTTCCTCGACATATGGTAAATCGTATGGGGTCCTTCAATGTATGTGGGAGAAACTGAGATTGTAAATAGTTTTGGTGAGGTGTTGTTTCTGTAGTATATTTGTGGGTAACTGTGTATTTTGGAGGGGGTGTATTTCAGAGAAGCAGCATTTGGGTTTGATGTTATGTGGCAAAGCTGTGTGTGGGTTGTGTTCTCAGTGACTGTCTACTCATAAAAGATTGGAGATGAGGTGAGTTCTTTTTGAAATGAAATAATGATCTTCTCATTTTCTCGTTTCTCCCTTTCCTTTCCTTTCCTTTCCTTTCCTTTCCTTTCCTTTCCTTTCCTTTCCTTTCCTTTCCTCCCCCTCCCCCTCCGCAGGTGTCTCCAACCTGATTCAACAAGTGTGTCGCCTCAACAAAGGTCTACGCCTCCTCAACCTCTCCAAGACCTCCCTCTCCTCTAAGGGTATGGGTGCTGCAGCAGCCCCTAGTGGCTCGTCACGTACATAGAACATTACACCACTATTGCATAAAAAAGGGGAAAGTCCATTGAAGTTTTCCATTATTTTTATTCGTCATGTGGAGATCAGATGTTTTGCTCATGGGCACATGAGTAACGCCAATTCTCTTTGTAAGATATGGGTTGAAAGCGTGGCTCAAACCACAAGGGTACCCCGCTGCCCCAAATGAATTTTTTTTAGGGCTGGCATTTACTGACACAAATCAACAGAGACATGCCTGTACTCTGTGACCCACCAACCAAATGATATTCAGGTCATAATCATAAGTAGTTGATCTGTTTTTTTTTTTTGTTTTTTTTTCCTAGTAATATCCTACATAGGCATTAGTACGTGTCCCACTTTTATTGCTTTTATCCCAGACAATGTATCCATCCACTTGTAGTGCTGCTGATTCAGACGGATAATATTGATGAATCCATAAATCCTTACATTAAGAGCCTGTTCCTGATAGGATTTTTTTGGTCATTTTAACATATTTCAAAGCATTTTCAATCTGCTACAGTATTTATGGGTTATTGTGATTTATCTGGCGTGATGATTTCATCTCATAGTGAGCTACAATCATACAGTAGACTATCAGTTTTTTTAAATGCAATTATAAGGCTGAAAGCTGATTGTAATATATGTGCAACAGACAATGACCTCGCTACACTGTAAGTTAGCGTTATGAATGGGAAACTCACATGAGGTGGGATTTTTAAACACCATGGGGTTGACACGGTGATGTGGGGGTGTGTGCAGTGATAGTAGTGACCTTGAATGGTTTGTGTTGCTATGACTTTGCAGGGGCTGAGCATTTTGTGTTGCATATTTATAGATCTCTCTCTGCCTCTCCCTTTTCCTTCTTTCGCTGATACACCTACACAGGTGCTGGGTAACGCGCACATATACACGCATACACCATTTCTTAGATGTAATAAGAGATGCAAAAAGGCAGATGTATCACACATGTGCAGAAGTCTCCACTTTCAGTTGGGTCGAGCAGTTTTATCACTGGCCGATAGATAGAGAGGAGGATTAGACACTCTGTCCCCTTTTCCCCTCATTTCACTCCTAATCGCTGCAAATTAGGAATGAAGAGCTTAGCCAGCCTCAAAGTGGCACATGCACTATTTGGCTTCATCCACACACACTCCTCTGTGCTCGATACAACTGCTGGTCATTATTACAGATGACACAGTGTGAATAACATAAAGAGGAATGATAGTTCCTTGCAAACTTGTATTTATTTTGCACCTGCTGCTGAATATTTCCCATGTTTTGTTATTATGTCTACTGTATATTTAATCCTCAACTTACCGTGCCATGTTGATTTTTGCATCAGTGTTGCAGGATTTAATGAGAGGTTCCAGCGGGCCTGTGGGTGTAATTGTGTAGTGATCTAATTTAAGAGAATGAGTTTCTTTTGTTTTGGCTTTCAGGGTACTCTTGGATACTGATAGGGGAAAAGGTTGTTGGCTTCCTCCAAAAGTTCTTTTTATACCAGCTGCTGGTGGAGCTAACCAGTCTCTGCTCAATTATGTTTTGCCACAGAGCGGGTGTACTCACCTCCATTATGTTGTTTTGGACTCATGAGTGGCTAATAAGTCACGTCAGGAGCTTTACATTGGCTCGTCGAAAAATAAAGATAATTATGGAGTGATTAATTGACTCAAGGATCTCTTTCTCCTGGACCCCTTCTGTCGGTCCTCCTCTCCCCTCTGCTAGGTGTAGTTTCTCTGTCCCAGGCTCTGTGTTCAAGTGACGACTACTCAAACTCTCTGCTGCATCTGGACCTCAGCAAAAACCCAGGGGTTCTGTCTGGAGAGGATGCCACGGTGAGGAAAACACATAGGCTTGTATATTTTTTTTATTTATGTGCACTAGCCACGCTAACAGACATGCACTGTCATTTCACTTTGCAGAACCTTTACTTGTTCCTGGCCCAACCCAACTGCCTGGTACATTTGGACCTGTCTGGGACAGACTGCACCGTGGACTCGGTTGGTACTCCCTGTCACTATACACCCATCGCTGTCTGATCTCTATGATGGGATTCAGGCCAAAAAACAGAAAGGGATAGCACCCTGAATACAAATGGTCCACTACACAAAAACAACCTCAGGTGACTCACTGTCTTGCTCAGGGTTCCTTTGTGTATAATGCCTTGAGTGGTGGTAAAAGCTCTTAGGAGGCACTACACTAGAAATGTATACCCTCTTATGAATTATAAAAATGGTACATTGTATGAATAGCATGCAGGAGGTTTTGTTGCTTGTGCTTGTTCACATCTTTGTCACTTCAGAAAGATGACTTTGCCTCTGTTGTGACTGGATCTAAATTTAGCACGTCTGCCAGGATGTCACGTCAGTGCTTTGGCACATTAGCAGATACGCTACCAGCTGAAAAGATGACAGAGCTAAAAGAGTTCAGTGACCACATTTGATTGTGTCTGCCCCTGGTGGTTACTGATGAGACTGCAGCTCCTTGTGGTTTAATGTGAATGCACAGGTCTCAGTGGGAAAATGTTTCAAGTCAGTCGGATGTTTTTAGTGGTTGTCTGCCTGTAGAAGACGTAGAGGTTTGTTGAAAAGTGGTGTAAGAACAGGAGGTCACATTTATTGTTTATGTGTGGTTGGTGCTGCTCTGCCAGAACTGTATTGCTGCTGACAGCATAACAGTAGGGACACGCAACGGTGGATAGAACAGAAATGAATATCCTATTTGTATCCCTACAGCATTGGGAGATTTGAGGTCAATGGATGGGCATCTAAACTTCCCACTCCCTACTCCCATGATGGCTCATCATGTTACAAACCAGGAATTGTTAGATTTAATCCCCCTGCTGCATCAAGACTGTGTCCCTGCGTAACTACTGTTCCTTACAGTTTCCCTTTGAAGTGTTTGCTTTCTTATTTTTTTCATGCGTCTTACTCCACTTGAACAATTTTAAACACAGAGGAGTAGGCAGCTTGTCAGGCAAGAATCAGTCTCAGGCAGGAACAGTCCACCCTGTGAAACTAATCCCCCTTCCTCCAATTAATGTGGGCCATAAATTTCCTATTGAATTATGTGCATGAATGGAAATCATTGCATCTATTCTGCTTTATTTGCAAGTTTCCAAACTTTGTCTCTTCTTCTTTTTTTCTTTTTTTTAAAGCAGCCCCTGAGACTTAACAGAGCTCTCTGCAGCTGCTTCATGTCCCGTTGTGCTAATTGTCATTTATCCTTTAGAGAGGAACTGTCGGAGAGAGAATTAGTCTTTTTTAGTGTTGGTCTGATGGATTGAATTATTAATAAGTTCCACTTTTAATCTCCACTGATGTACCGCCAATGGTCGATTAGTCAATTCATGTGATGGATCACACTGCCAGAGGAAAATGGATTTGTCCTATAGTTTAACCTATTGCAAGTGATGACTTAAAGTTTTACAAGAAATCAGGTTTTGATGCTGATCATATTTGCCTAGAGCTATGCCTTGTCTGGCAAACACATATATATCATCTTTATTTCAAGGTTAATTGAGTCACAGGTTCCTGTGCATTCACGTTGATAATTTCCAGAGCTTTTTAGCTTAAGCGTAAACCATGTCTTCACAAGATGAAAGCTTCATTTCATATGCACTTTGATGGATGTGCTTGGATTGCTGCACCATGTTCACCATGTGAAGATGCAGACTGCAACACTGTGTAAGTGACATAAAACACTTATTTCTGCACAGGTTTGACTGTCACCATATTGAACTCGACATTTGATTAATATACAGTTTAGCAGACTGAAGAACTGTAATGATTGTTTTGAGTAAGGGCTCAGCTTGACTTTGATTTACTGCAATTCAATTACTCTTCTTATTGCCCATTTGGTCTTGCTTTTGGGAATTGGTAGACTTCCCGATCAGATGAACACTTTCTGTACACATTTTAAAGATTGGTGGAAATGGTGTCTGCCATATTTCACTGAGCAGCACTAAGCTATGTGGCATTAATAGGTACATAAAGTAAAAATGTAGCATTGCAGTAGCCTTTTAGGATACTGGTCTTTACAGATGTCTGTATGTATGTTTTTTTAATTTGACAGAGCTCCAGATTAAGAAATGTAGGCCGCATTACTGAAGAAGATCGCAAATATTTTTCCAGTTTGATTTGACCCAGCTGTAGCATGTCAGGTCTTTTTGGCTCATTATTCTGCAGGCCTGGCAGCTCTACTTGGGCATTTTTAGTGTCATCTATAATGTTAGAGTAATAAATTAAGGGACATGCTATTGAAGAGGTTTTTGGCAAAGAAAGAAATACAGTAGCACCATTTTTTTTTCCTGTTTAGATTGCATTTGTGTCAGCTGTAATCTCCACTAAAGCCATTTGTGCAGCACTCAAGAGCTAAAAGAACTGTTAGGAAACACAATCACACACACTCTAGTGAGCATTGCACAACTCATTTGTCTCTCTCTTTCTTTCTGCTTCTTTGCCAGTTGTTTGGGGCTTTGCTGCGAGGCTGCTGCGCTGACCTTTCCTACCTGAACCTATCCAAGAACTCCTTCTCTCACAGGTGGGCGTTTGCCTCAGCTGAGCTGGCAGAGTATAAATCCTTGTAAATTCCTCTTTAAAAAAAACCACACACACACACACGCACACACAAACACATTTGTTTTCTACTTCTGACTCAGCCAAACAGCTCTGGAGGAATTCCAGTCAGGAGGTGCCGAGCAGACCGAGCATCATCATTTATTTTCCGCTGTAGATTAGTGTTTAGCCCTGGACCTCAGTGACGGAATTAGTGTGCGTGCCCGACTCGGTGTGTTTATCAGGCAGAGAGTATATGTTTCCTCTCTTTAAATGTACACATGTCTCTATTTGCTAACAAGTTTAATTTAGTGTCTGTCAAGCCCATGAGTCTTTTTGCGTGTTACAGTATGTGTGTGTGTGTGTGTGCACGCTTTGCTGTGTGCCTGACGGTGTGTGACTGTTTACCTAGCTAGCGAGCAGTAACGGCTCTGACTCTCATCATGTCGTGTCCCTCAGGAGCCCAGGAGCTTCCCCTGCTCAGCATATTACATTACAGAATTACAGAGAAAGAAGTTGGTGAAAAATGAGCCTAATTTTAGATGGGAATTATTGTTCCAATCCCCAGGCTCCCACGCCTGCATTAAAAAAAAATAAAAAAATAAAAAAATCAGCCAGGTTTTCTGTGCATGTATTAAATCTCTCAATCCATTTTTCACTTTTTGGATCTGCTTGCTTGCACCTCTTATCTTTTCATCACTTGTCACCCTTTATTTTTTTCTTTAGTGAGTTGCTGGAATTCTTGGACATTATCTGATTTCTAATGAGGAGATTGACTTTCCCAGCACCCCCCCCGCCCACACACACACACACACACACTCCCTTTTTACTTTTGACATCCACACTCCATCCATCTTCTCAGTCTGGTTTTTATCTCCCCCTTCCTGTAGCTTTTTACTTGTTTACTTTATCGTTCTCCTGTCATTTGATTTACCTCTTTTTCTCCTGGCTTGTCTTCCTCCTCATTTTCTGCCTATATTCCACGCTCCTCTTCCTCTCTCTTGTTATCACCCTTCCTCCCACTCAACTTTTCATCTCCTTTACCTTCACTCTTTCTCCTTGTATCTATCTGCTCTTCCTCCCCCTCTCTCCCCCTCTCCCTCTTCCCCTTCTTGTTCGTAGTTCTTCCCACCCCTGCCGGTCATGGGTCCTCTGTTATTAAATGCATGCTGGCTCATTGCTGCCGGTCAGACAGCTGCGGTGTGTGGTGACAGCATGGAGCCACAAAGCTGAACAGAGCTGATAAGAACCGCCCGGCTGCCGCTCATGAATATGGAATGGGCCACCTCGGACCCCTCCTTCACCCGTTACATACGCATATACAGCCCCGACACGCAAGCACTTGTGGCACTTTACAGAAAAACAACGGACGGTCAGTGTCGATGCGGTTACACGCACGTGCACGACTCGTAACAAGTTGCTGATCCAGCTCTCAGGAGAGTGTTTTCTGAGAGAAGACAGTGACACTGGATCTGCTTATGCGACAGAAGCCATTCTGAATCGGCAGAGTCTTGACAGGCTGCATGCTAATCATTACAAATGGGCCAAAGAAGAGCTGGTGTTCCTCGCTCTGGGAGGTTATCACTATAACACTGACAGGAGCTTGTAATGCTGTTGCTTGGTATTCCATTACTGCTATCGTAATGTCTTCATTTTTGGTGTTTTTTTTTTTCACTCTGGCTTCACACTTCCCACCATTACTCTCTCTCTCTTATGACCTTCTCCATTTTAACCGCTCATAACTGCTTTCTTTTCTGCTCTTTAGCTTTCATTTTCTTTCCTTTCCTTTCATTACATGCAATATTATCTCGCAACTAAGTTTACATAGTTTCACCAGTGTGGGATGACCCAGTCAAACACATTTGAATAATCAGCTTAGAAATATGTATATAGTAGCAATAGGCCTAGTGTGTGTCTGTGGTCTGTAATTGTGTGTGTATGTGTGTGTGGGTGTGCTTGAAATTCACCACCACAAACGGCTGGTAATTTTGTAAAGTAACAAGCCATCCTGCCAGACTCTAAATCAAATTATAACAAGCTTATTTCTGCAGTGCAATCATGGCAATGAGTGTAAGGTTTTGGGTCAGGTGCAGAAAGACAATAAAGGCTTAGATGTGTACGGCAGCATCCACAAAAGAATTTGGTGAAGTGGAGTGGAAATTGCAGGGGTGAAGTGATTGGTCATTATGTTCTGGCAGTCACATTACTGGTCTCATAACTATTAAACAGCTGTGCCAAACACATGAGCACATGACAAAATTGGCTAAGCGTTTAGAGGAGAGTGCAGATGTCCTTACGTTTTTGACAGTTCAGCTTATAAGCACCCTCGATGACTGCGTACAGATATTATTCATCTGAGCATAATGTGTTCTTTGCTTTTTCTGTTTCAAAACAACAAAAAATAAATACACTGTTCAGTTTTCAGATTGTATTTGGAAACTGAAAAAGCTAAACCATACACTGCTTAATAAGACATCTTTTTATTAGGAAGATGTCGTATTATGTATTTATTAAGTGGTATATTTTAAGCAAACAGCTACTGAGAACCAAACTAACCATAAAGAAGATGTCAAATCCTGTGTACATAATGTGCTTTCCTCATTACTGAATCTACTTGTTTACCATTTTGGGGGGTGAAAAAATAGAGCAACGTAGGGAAAAAAAAAAGCCTTCTTTGCTGAACAAGTAAACACCATATCAGCTGCCTGAAGAGAGGTAGCAGGTAATCTTTTCCCGAAAAACAAACCTCATCTTTCTGGTAGATGAATCCCCCCCCCCCCCCCCCCCCCCCTCCTGTACCCACCCCTGCCTCTCATCACTTTCTCATTCTGTCTCTCTGATCCCTCCTTGCCCTCCCCTGTGGTGAATTATTTGTGCAGAGGGAGGCTGAAATGGCAGATTGTCTGCTCTGACAACTCCTAAACAAAGATCTGAACTAGTGTACTATGTCTACACTGCAAAGGACTGAAGGACTGGTCCCTCATGCCTGTCGTACATGCAAACATATTCCTCAGTCTTCTGTCTGTCCCTGTTCTGTTCTGATGACAAGCCACAATATGTTGTGTATGACAAGCAGATGGCCGGATAATTGGTCAATATTACCTTTTAAACTTGTGGCAGTAATTATTACCAACTTCACCTTTTCACAGCGTCTGCTTGATATAATACTGACTCAAATGTCACAGTCAGCATCTGTCAGATTTAACCTTCTTCCTCTCTACACACCCTTACTCCTGCACTCCTGTTGTTTCATTCCCTTCCTGTCAGGTCTCTTCTTGTCTGCTGCAAACTTTCTGTCACTTCCTATCAGCATATTTGCGTCCCTGTGTCTTTTTTGTCCCTCTTTTGTCTCAATCAGTCTCTTATCTGCTGTCGTTGTTCTCCTACCTCCTTTCATTTTCTGGCTGATCCAGATCCATCTTTAATGCTCACCATCTGTCCCTCCCTGTTATTTGTGCTCATTTGAACATTTTTTTTTTTTCAAAACTTTGTTTTCTGTCCTTTTCCAGGAAAGCAAGAGATTCTCTGCCAACTTTCCGCCAGTTCTTCAGCTCAGCATTCAGCCTGACCCATGTCAGCTTGGCTTCAATGAAGGTCCCTCCTGATTCACTGAGGTGAGTCACTGTCAAAGACAATGATTTAGAGAGGACGTCTGAATCCTTGGAGGCCTTGGAGCATATTCGAGATGGACATAACTGTAAATCTAAAACAAACCAAAACAACTTAGAACCAGGACTGCATATGCTATTATTAGTGCTGCACAATTAATTGAATCACAATGGCGAACTAAAGGCCAGACTGTGCACTTATATATTTGCAAAAGGCTGCAATTTAAAGTTCCAGGTAGTGAATGGAGTTATTAAAATTTCATTGACCCTGAGCAGAGAGAAGCATACAAAATGATCGCGTATATTTACCATTTTGTTTGTGTTTTTCAAGTATTTGCTTGCATTTTGTTATAAACACAATGATTTCGAGATGATGTCTGAATCCTTGGAGGCCTCAGAATATGTTTTAGATGTACATAACTGTATATCTAAAAAAAAATACAAAAGGACTTATTAAATGTATATGTTATTAGTAGAGTAACACAAGTAATTGATTCACAATGCCGTTCTGTACAAATATGTACTTGGAAAAGGCTTCAGTTTAAAGTTCCAGTTAGTGAATGGAGATAGTTTTTATGCTAGGGAGAGCTGACTGGTGGGAAAAGATGTTAGTCTATATTTTATAAGTACTGACATAAAAATTGTTCGGTAAGTCATTCTTTAAAATTTAATCAACAATTAATATATTAATACCAATATCTAGGGACTGAAGTTGGTAAATGCATCATTCCTGTTATTAACTTCCTTTCCCGTCATGCAGCGTGATACTGTGCTTCCCGTCAACCGTCATGGGCATAGCAATGTGATTGTAAGGCTATTGTATTCCAAAATTATTAATATCTCTCACAATGTTGGTCCTATCAACTTGCTGTTTTCGCTAGTGTCTTCCTTGACCAAAAATACATAAGTGTACCAAACTGCAGCAGTCAGCTCTTTATGAATTTTGTGTGATGCCCAAGACGCACACACAAACACTCACCCGCAGAGTCCACTTCCCTTTTATAATATTGATGAAACTGAGCAGAAAGATTAACTGAAGCATATAAAATGAAAGTATATATATATATATATATATATATATATATATATACAAGTATTTTCTTGCATTTTTTACAGAAGTTATATTATGCATGTATGAGTTGCAACACACACATTCCAAAATGATCTGTTTTCTGTGCTTTTTGTTTGATAACTAAACAATTTGACCCCTATTTCACATGTCGCATGTGTGGCAAAAGTAATAATTAGATACGGCATTAAGTATTGACAAGCAATGGTAAAGAAGGGCTAACTATTTGTACACATACAACCACACAGTTTTTTAACATGAATCATAGTCAAACCGCTCAGATTAAACTTTTTTTTTTTTTTTTTAAATATATGCAACCCTGACCATTCAGTAATATGAAAGTTAAATGAATACCCTGACTTGGTTAAGGTCTCACTTCAGGCTATTATTAGAGAAGAAGCTTTATTTATGGTGAGATCTTTCATTCCAAACCTGTTTTTAACTATGTCAAATTCCTTTGGATCCAAGGACCTCTTACCTGAGGATTTATTTAGACTCTTACACTTGAGACATAAAATATTCAGGGCCGAATCCACAAAGGATGGATTACATTTGCTAATTACATGGGGAACTATGCAGCAATTCCATCCATAATCTCCTCTACTTTATGCACCTATTCACAAAAGTTTTTGCGTTAATGATACACTGCAGCAAACGTGCATGTGAAGTTTTACATCGGAGTGAAATTTACCCCTGGTTTGCATCTGAATTCCTATTTTTACCTCCGCCAAGGAGGTTATGTTTTTGCCAGGGTTTGTTTGTCTGTTTGTCTGTCTGTCCGTTAGTGTGCAACATAACTCAAAAAGTTATGGACAGATTTTGATGAAATTTTCAGGGTTTGTTGGAAATGGGATAAGGAAGAAATGATTAAATTTTGGTGGTGAGCGGGGGTGGGGGGGCCCACGGGGGGGGCCACTGATCAGCCTTGGCGGAGGTCTGCGCTCTCCGAGTGCTTCTAGTTTTCGATGCTTCTCTGCATTTCAGCCCATAGATTGATCCATAGTAGAAACTCCAAAAAATCCTTAGATTGAGTGTCCTTAATGAGCTCTCCACAGTCAAATTAATGTTCATGCTTCTATAGTATTTCACATCCATCACACAGTCAGCAGAAATGTCCATCGAAACATGCTCTGACAATTAATATAATTCAGGCGGGTCTGAAACATGATTGATCAATCTGACTCTTAAAATAATATTATGTGCCACTGAATATATCTGGAGTTTTGCAGAAGCATTTGCAATGATGTTAATGATGATGATAATTAGGATGTATGGATGCGTAATAAGGTAGGCTGATCATTAGGGGTTTTTAACGCAGAGATAAAAGGCGTACCAACCTGCCCTCCAATGTTTTACTGAAGATTACATATCTGACACGATTAAAAATTGATTCAACATCACTCAAGCCTCACAAACTTGGAAAAAGAGAGATTCAGAGAGGGGCAATTAACATTCACACAACTTACATTGGCAGTGCAGTTTGCTGTGAATTCCATCTACAGTACTTTTTTTTAATTTGAATTGGTGTAACACCTGCAAAACCTTTACACTGCCAAAATCCAAATCTTACCAAGTGTATTTTTCTCATTTCTAGTCAAAGTATCTCATCACGCTTAAAATAAGGCATGATCACCTAAAGAGTAACTTTTCAGTGAGACATAAGAACTTCTTTTTAGAAAATAGATCTGGAAAATCTTATTTCAAGAAATCTTACCAAGATAATTTTCACTTGTTCCATTGGCAGATTTTTTTGCTTAATTCAAGCAAAAAATATCTGTCTGAAGTGTTGTTCATGTTCATTCCTGATCTGTTTTAAGGTTTAAAGTTTGGGATCACTTTGGGTCTTTTTATTACTTTCTCAATCACAAATGTGCGCTTTACAACCTGTGCAATGTACAATACCCTCTGTTCTTTACCTAAAAGAAAATCCCTCCACAATAAGCGATATGTGTATGGAATATTATATATAATAGAAACATTTATAATACAGAAAGTTAAAATGGCAGAACATTATTTTAGTCTGGTTGAGTAGCTTTCTTTCATTAAACAAAGGAAATGCAAAGTTTGTGATTACTTGCATGCCTGTTGCTATCATTTTTCCACCGCAGTATCTGTATAAAATAACATTAAAACACTATATCTCCCTGTCATCCAGTTGAACAACGTGCCAAAATTCAGAACAATGTGTTTTGAAGTCATGTCAGAAATCTTAAAATTAGGATGGACCTCATCTGCCAATGGAACAAGTGAAAATGATCTTAGTAAGATTTCTTGAAATACGATTTTCAAGATCTATTGTTTAAAAATAAGTTCTTATATCTCACTGAAAAGTTACTCTCTAGGTGATTGTGTCTCATTTTAAGTGTGATGAGATATTTTGTCAAGAAATGAGAAAAATACACTTGGTAAGATTTAGATTTTTTTGTAGCGTGCAGTCCTTTTGTCGATCTGGCCCTTTACAATGAAGATATGGCAAACTCAAGAATCTCCGAATCAATAAATATTGTACAAGAGCCTTCAAGAGCTACTGTAAATGCTGTCACAACTCGTATGAAAGGAAAAAAAAAGACTTGGACATTTATTTGATAAGCAGTCACCGTTAACCTCAGTGGAGAATGTCAACATATGGTCAGTGTGGTCCCTAAAGAAATCAATATTTAAACAGTCAAAAGGTGAGACTGGAGTAGAGAGTGACCACACTATACTGTCAGATTTATCATTACTGGAAGACAGTAAGAGAAAATATGAAAAAATAATGTTGAAAATGATGGATGACTATCATTTTTACGTAGTTTTTTGGCTTTTGCATATATATACTTGGAATAATACTGATTTCCTTTTTTTTTTTTTTTTTTTTTTTTTTTTCCCTTGTCTTGTCCAGCATCCTAACAGCAGAATGGTAGTCTGGCTGTCTTTTGGTGCTGAACAAATTTGCTTTGCCAAGGGTAACTTCATAAAGTATATGAAGCTCCCATTGATATTCTACTGTGTTTATTATGCGTTTTGTTGAACCACATTTCGATGCCGGACCTGACCTGGGGGGGGGGGGGGGGGGAGAGCAAGAGAGAAGAAGGTGGCAAAGACCCTCACAAGGAAGTATCAACAATACAAACAGTAACAATCATGGTGATAATTATAATGGTAACACTAACTACAACCAAAACTGAGTAAACTGGGCAGAAGAAAGAGAAAACAAAACAAAACAAAATAAAACTACAAAAAAATACAATAACATACATAAGACCTATTAAATGATGAATATGAGAAAAGAAAGCATGAACAAAATATCGTATACCACGTTCACACAAATAATACCAGAAACAAATCCACACAACATCAGTTGTTCACATTCATCTGCTGTGACAGAGTGAACCAGGCAACCAGACTGAGGTGAAGAACACACACATGCAACCGCAACCGCACTCCCTCCAAGGATCAGGGACCGAGCAAGAGGGCCCCAAGGCCCGGCCATCCAGCAGACACCACAGAGAGGGGGGATCCAGCCCGCCCCCCCCCCCCCCCCCCCCCCCCCCCCCCCCCCCCCCCCCCCCCGAATAATACTGATTTCCAGTTAGAAATCCATTATGTAGAAAGGTTAAGTTAGAGACCACCCACATTAGCAAACACGTTTAATATCATGCTTGACATTTTTGAAATAGGAAAATGACATTTGCTTTGAAATATTTTTTGATAAATGTAAACATGGATTGAGTTCATCGGCCCACATAGAATAGACTTCAGGTAAAAGAGCACTGGTTGTACAGTAAACCCACCCCCCAAACCCTAGTTTTTATGAATTTTTCCTTTAGTCAGAAAGATTATAATCTAGCTATCACACATCATAGCTGACATATATGTTTATTTCACGTATAAACAAGTTTACAGTGTGTTAAGGTTGATGTTAAACTCCTTTATTTGTAACAAAAGGGAACAGACAGTGATGTATTATTTAAGTGAAAAAACTGCTGCTGCTGTTGATGCTTTATGTTGTAATCAGATCATGTCTGTGTTTAGCCTTGATGGTTGTATAGCAATCTGCGACTGAGAATAGACAAAAGAGTATATTTCCAAGAGGCCAAGAATATGTGATAACTGTGGATTTAAAGCAGGGGTGTCAGACTCATTTTAGTTCAGGGTCCTCATTCACCTAAATTTGATCTGAAGTGGACCGAACCAGTAAAATAATAACATAATTATATATAAATAATGTCAACTCCAAACTTTTTTCTGTTTTAGAGCAAAAAAAGTACATTTACAGTATGAAAAGGTTTACATCTACAAACTATCCTTTCAAACAATGTGAATAACACAAACAAACTGAAAAAATAAGTGTAATTTGGCGATATTTTGTCTCAGTTTATCATTTACACATGCACATTATAACTTCCAGATTACAGTGGATCTACAAATACACAAAACATTTAGTAACAGGCAGAATCTTGTTAAAATTGCACTTTCTTCTCTAAAGACATTTCAGGTTGTTCATATTTGTTTAGGTTATTCAGGTTTTTTGTGAAATTATACTTTGTTTTAGTGTAAATACAGGAAATTACTGACATTTACAAAGAGAAAAATTTGGAGCTGTCATTATTTACAGGTTATTACATATTGACACCTGTGATTTAAAGAGTCTTTGTAACAGTAAACCGGTGTCATGTCAGAGAAAACGCTAAACATTTGAAACTAATGACAGTTCACCATATCGTAAAGCATCTGTAAGATCAGATAGAGTCTGAAAGTATAAGTGAAGGATTGATTGACAGAAAAAAACAGCTGTTTTAATGTAGTATAATATGTACTGTACATGTTTTATTAACCCTTAGGGGTCTGAGCCTATTTTGGCCGTTTTTGAGTACTTTTGATTTTGCCTTTATATACTATATAAAGAAATGTTTACTATACCCATGTCTGGTATCTTTTTTTTTCAGCACAGCTTCATCTATCTCATCTGCCTATTATTTTTTCACTTTAATACTATATCAACACAAAAGGCCAAAAAACACACAAAAAAATCTAAAATCCAATTCGAAAAATGTATATAATTTATTGCATAAATAACACAAAGATGCTTAACGAACCTTTTCAAAGACTTTAAAAGTGAATATTGGTTCCAAATATTAGGTATATAAAATTAAAATTGTGATAAATTAAAACTATACTATACTAAATATTTGACATAAAAGCATATCTTTACATAGGCGTTTTCTCACCCCCCCCAGTCCTCCCAGATTTCACATCTGGTTCAGGTGGGGGTCATTCTCACCTTTACCTGTAATGCTAATGCAGTCTATGGATTAGAATCCGCAGATTAGGCCAGTTTTTTCCATTTTGAAAAAGAACAAAACATCATATCTCCAGTTGTATTTGCTCTATCAACATCAAATAAAAAGTGGGAGAGTGTTTCAAGTCCACACTTTTGAATGCAGTTATCCCCAGTGGTCTACATGACCAACTTCTGATGCTACGACGTGTTGAAAATGTCATGGGATTCAGTCCCGGGGCTGTGACCGTGGACCCCTAAGAGTTAAAAATAAATTAGGTAACATGATATGGATACAGAATAAAATCACTGTTAATGATTCCAGATGCAAATGATCTAATTGGAACTCTAAAAATATGATGGAGACCTTACTGAGTTTCTTACATATTTTAATATATATTTAATAATAACTTTTACACACTGTAAGAGTAAACAAAATAATCCAATCGCTGAAAATAAGCCAATGTGTTGCTGTTGAAAAATAAGGTAATGTGTGGCGAATACTGCAGAACGCTAACGCTAATGTGCTCTGCAAAAAAAAGTAAGTTTGATGAAGATTCACGATACAGTCTAAGTAGCTTTAAACAAGTTCTACATATAAGCCACTCTGTGCCCACCTCTAAAGTTTGTTGGCAGCAATTTTAGTTTTTATCAGCCTGGCTCTTTACAGTACGCTGCTGCTGTTTGTGTTCAGTCAAACTTTAAGCATGAGAGTTGGACAATTCACACTAGAGGCCCTCATGTTATAAATGTATCCACTCGTGATGCACTCGAGTTAAAACTGTGGGTAAATTGTGAGCAAGCGGGGCCACAGCTGAAAGACTTAATTTTATATTCAACCTCTGACAAAAACATGCAGACTCTTGAAAAATAAGAATACACACATATTACTCCAGTGTTCTCTGGCCTCAACAGTCGTGGAAAAAATTATTAGACCACTCTTGTTTTCTTCAATTTCTTGTTCATTGTAATGCCTGGTACAACTAAATTTTCATTTGTTTGGACAAATATAATGATAACAACAAAAATAGCTCATAGTAGTTTAATTTCAGAGCTGATATCTAGCCATTTTCCATGGTTTTCTTGATAATAACCAAAATCACTTCAGTTCTTACATCAATATCTATGGCATTGTACTGACAAAAACGGTGCTTTTAGGCCTTCCATGTTTTCTTTTCTGTCTATTTTAGTCACATGATACACACAGGAGTTAGTACTTGATTGCATAACCATTGTTTTTGATGACTTTTGATGATCTAATAATTTTTTCCGCGACCGTATACTCAAGTAGAAAAGCATTCGGAGAGCGCAGACCTCCGCCAAGGCAGCTCAACCCCCCCTTGGTCACCACCAAAATTTAATCATTTGTTCCTTGTGGCAGTATCAACATTTCCTGAAAATTTCTTCCAAATCCATCCATAACTTTTTGAGTTATCTTGCTAACAGACAAACAAAAAACAAACAAACAAACTAGAAAAGTACTTGGAGAGTGCAGACCTCTGCCAAGGCAGATCAGCCCCCCCCCTCCCCATCACCACCCAAATGTAATCATTTGTTCCTTGTGGCAGTATCAACATTTCCTGAAGATTTCATCCAAATCCATCCATAACTTTTTGAGTTATCTTGCTAACAGACAAACAAACATACAAACCCCAATGAAAACATAACCTCCTTGACGGAGGTAATTAATGCAGAGGGAAGAGGACACTGATATGAACAGCATAGGCCTTTTCTATTACAAGCATAACCACTCTTTGCTAAAGGATGATATTTTTCAGTTATTATTGTTGCAGGGATGAGTCCTAAAATAGCTCCTACCATATGTGGTGGTGTTTGCGTCCAACTCATCAGAGAGATTTGATCATCAAGACTCTCATTAGAGTTCAGACGCTTTTTCTCAAGGGTGCAGCAGTTTTGTATTATGTTGGCAGACTGGCCTTCAATTAGAGGGTCCAGATAGAGGCTCTGGTCTGGGCCAGCCTTCACCACGCTGATGCGTCAGTTGTGCAGGACTCCAGCATCAGTAGATCTTTAGCTAAACCAGCTCAGAAGGCAGTGAACTGAAAAATCGAGTTTCCCCAACAGGCTCGGAGTATTTCTATATTACAGTTTCTCTGTTAGGTGAGTAGCCTGCTGTCAGCATCACGTAGCCAAAAAACACAGTCAGTAATGGAGTAAACAAAGGAAACTGCCAACAATGGAGATGATGGTGTGCTGCATGATGGCTCTCAGCCAAAGTGGACGCAGCGGACTCCCCACTTAGCACTTCTCCTCATTAACTCCTCATGGTGGATATCTCTTAAATGTGTATTCGTTGCACAAGAACAACCTCCAGCAGAGCCTTGATGTGCAAATATTGTTTTCATGCCGTATCCAGCAGGGCCCTACCGTGTGTGTGTGTGTGTGTGTGTGTGTGGGTGTGTGTGTGTGTGTGTGCAACAATTGGCCACTTCTCCTGAATAAATATTGAAGGTTTTGAGGTGATTTCTTGTGGAGACTTAGTGAGCTATGAGTCTTCTTTTTTAAGCTACTTTTCTCTAAATCCTTTAAGATGGCTCTAAAACTTTTAGGTGTGTAGAGGAGTACTTGGGGCAGGGCGGGGAGGGGTTAGATGATCCGTTCGGGATCACGGGGGAAAAGCAGCAATTGGATTTATGTGAGACTGATCTTTCTTTCTTGGTTATTTATTTCGCTTTGTCATTTTCAAATGTAATTGCCCTTTATTTCTCCTCCATTTCTTCCTATCCTATCTATCTGTCCTTTTCCGTAAATCCCACCTCCTCTTCTCTGTTTCTGCCTCTTCTCTTCTTGCTTGTGTATTTCTCTGCTCTGCCTTCAGGGCTTTGTTCCTAGGTCTGTCCAATAACCCTCATATCACTGATTTACACCTGGACATCAGCAGCTGTGAGGTATGCTCTGTCAGTCAGTGCTTCTTGTAGTTATGTTCACTCATCTCTTCATAGATTAGTGCTTGTGGCTATCCCATCATGCACTCCTCCTCTCCGTCTTCCTCTCACAGTTGAGGTCAGCAGGTGCCGGGGTGATCCAGGAGCTGTTTCCTCGAGTTTCATGTGTGGGGACTTTAGACATCTCTGATAATGGTAAGAACCCTGCATGCACCTGTCTGCAAAAATATCCATGTGGGACTACAACTATATTGCGTTTTATAGACTGGGAAATAAGGCAGCCAGATATTTACTATCAGTTTTCTGGATTTAAATCGGTGAGCGTATCATAAAAATTTGCCACTCAACATTTTCTGAATGTTGTGCTACAAGTGAACTTTCCTTGACCGGATTGAATTCATGAAATACTCTGCCTCAAGAATCCCACTTGCAAGTCTTTCAGACCTCTTTATATTGGGAAAAAAAAAAACTCTTTGAACTCTTCAGCTGCATCAAAGTAGTCATTGTTGGGGGTAGGAGAGAATAAACAGATAATACAAGAACTGATGTAGCATTATTTAAAAGAAAAAAAAAACAGTATTTGATGAATACCTGAACTTGAAATATCTTATGTTTGACTTCCCTACTGGCTATTAAACTTAGGAGATCAAAGCAGAATCCAGATTCTTTGTTGGTTTGGCACCTTTCACATAAAATTTCAGTTTTCCTTTCTTAGTACATAACTGTTTTTTAAGTGTTAAAATGGATTAATTATCTGGTACTGTGGAAGTTACTGCTTACAATGGCGTATTAGGGGCACATAAGAAAATAAAAACTTTTGTCACTATGAGAATAAAGTCATAATATAATGAGAATAAAGTAGTAGTTTTAAAAAAAACTCGTTATTTAATGAGAATAAAATTGTACTTTTATGAAATTAAAGTCGTAATATTTTGAAAATTTGACAGAGTCATTTTACAGTGAATGCAAGAAGCAAAGCAGCAACTTTCACTTTTTTTAAACTACGACTTTATTACAATTATATAAGGACTTTATTCTTGTTAAATATTGAGTATTTTTAAAACTACAACTTTATTCTCATTACATAATGACTTTATTCTCAAAATATAATGATTTTATTCTCGTAGTGACAAGCGGTTTTTATTACCTCCGCCAAGGAGGTTATGTTTTTGCCAGGGTTTGTTTTTGTTTGTCTGTTTGTCTGTCCGTTAGTGTGCAACATAACTCAAAAAGTTATGGACAGATTTTGATGAAATTTTCAGGGTTTGTTGGAAATGGGATAAGGAAGAAATGATTAAATTTTGGTGGTGATCGGGGGTGGGGGGGCCCACGGGGGGGGCGCAGACCAGAAAATTTCATCAAAATCTGTCCATAACTTTTTGAGTTATGTTGCACACTAATGGACAGACAAACAGACAGACAAACAAACAAACCCTGGCAAAAACATAACCTCCTTGGCGTGGGGGGCCCACGGGGGGGGGCCACTGATCAGCCTTGGCGGAGGTCTGCGCTCTCCGAGTGCTTCTAGTTTTCTTATGTGGCCCTAATACACCATCATAACTGCTTGCTTTGCCATCATTACTTCAATGTGATATAGCCATATTTTTTGTTTTTATTTCTATCAGTTCAGGATTGTTCAAAACTAACTCCCAGTGGCAGAGATGCATCAATTCATACAACCTCTGCCTTTTCCCCCAAACCAAAAATAAGTTGCAAAAAAACAAAACAAAACAAAAAAAAGAACCGGCAGTGTTACATTGATAGGCACCTCCTACACAGGGCTCCAGTTGTAACAGACTTCCCTATAATTGACAGAAAAATAAGCTCCATCCGCATGAGGAGACACGACATCTTTTTTAATCACAGATATTTCTGCTCCCTGAATGAGGCATTTTTGTCTTCGTTGCTGAAATATCTCGCCATGGTAACCACTTCCTCTTGCAGCATCTTTCATCCTTGAGCTTTTGAAAATGCAAGTGGGTGGGAGTGTGTGGTGGTGGGGGGGTTAATTGGGAGTATTTTTGAACTGCAGTGGGCAGTGACACTTTGTTCCAAAAAAGACCACGAGACAAAAAAAGAAAAACTTATGAAAGCCAAAAATCTTAGCAGCACATTTGAAGTAAATTATGACTTACTTCTACCAGATCTCAGAGACGTACATTTTCTGCCACATTAATGTGTCAGTTATTGTCTTGACTTGCTGTTTTCCATTATTTGTCTTTGAGATTAAGTTTTATTGCCTTTCAATGAAAAAAAATTCATATTTGTTTTTTGTTTGCCTTTTTGATGGGATGCATAAATGAGACTTAAATTGAATTGTGGGAGACTCTGCATAGTGTTTTATTGCTTGCTTTGCACTTGGGCTTTAATTATATATATGTGTGTGTGTGTGTGTGTGTGTGTGTGTGTTATGCTGTGCGCAGGTCTGGATGCTGATTTGTTGGCCGTCATCCCAGCATTCTCCCGGCACCCATCCCTCAAACACCTGATGCTCGGGAAGAACTTTAACATCAAGGGCAGGTATGGAGCACACAGGAGTACAGCAGTACAGATGGCTGCAAAGATGATACCGATGATGAATGTTTCCCTTTTTTTTTTCTGCCTCCTCAGGGTGTTGGATGAAATTCTGCAGAAACTAGTTCATTTGGTGCAAGAGGAAGAGTGTGTGAGTTGGATTTTGGAACATACTTGACACAAAATCACATACGCTCACATATTCTCGGTGGCATTACAGACTGGTACATGCCCAACACATGCCCGTATTCCCAGATTTGTAGCCACACTTGCCACCATTTAAACTGCTGTGTCCTCATTCATGTGCATTTAAGCTCAATCTCCCACCTGCCACACAAACAGGGCGCGAACGTACACACAAGACATGTTGTCTGTGGGCTTGACGAATGATTCATTTGGTCTCAGTTTATTCCCAAGGCTCCCGAGGCTCTCTCTGCTCTCCCTGCGCTCTGCTCTGTAAATCTAGCATGACAAGTAGCTTACTCAATTATTTACCAGTGTTGATGGTGATAGCTCGCAACTACGGGCTCACACTGCGTATGAAGTAACGCACGCAAGCACACGTCACTACAGAGGCAAGGACGAGTAAAATAACAGTCATTTCAAACAATAGGAGACACTTTTTTCAGAGTCTGCCCTGTTAGTTCATTCATTATATTACACTCTAGAATCCTCTGTATCTGTGTTTTAGAGGTGTTGAACCATTATCCCTTTTGCAAATGCCGACTAGTACATGAGTCACAGAAGCTGCTAGCACCCAAAGTAAGAAAATGAGAGCTTCCATCAGAGTAAATGATATGCAGGATATTTAAAATACACTGACAGAATTTATACTTTGACTTAATGTGGCAGGGACCACACATCTTTTTTTCCATAAGAACCAAGGGTGCGTGACTCTGAATATTGAATCGTTGAATATATTGGAAAAATTATCACCACTTCATGTGTAGAAGTCTCAGAAGCAGTTCCAGAATTTATAATATATAGATTTTTTTTTTTTTTTACCTGCCTTATTAAAAATGACTTTCACCTGGATATTATTAGCCCATTCTCTCAGAACATGTAATGAGCCCCACTGCATGAAGACACAATTTACAATAAATGAGTTCTTCCGTCTAGCAGTAACGCTCAGAAAGATTTTTTTTTTCTGGAAAAAGTGTAAATGGGGGGATTGCATAAAGTAAAAAGATGGAGGAATATTTGAAAACAGTGTTTGTAATAATAGCTGAATGAACCCATGATACAGTAATTCAGGGTTCCTGCGGGGTCTTAAAAAGTCTTAAAAGTTTCTTGAATGTACAAATCTGAATTTAATACCTTAACCCTGTAAAGCTTTAACCATTAAATCATTGACAGAAAATTCTGGTTCTTTGAAACTGGAGCCTTTATTGGTCCTTCTGAACGACCAAAAAGCATTTTTTTCAAATTTCCATGTATGAGTTTCAATTTTGTATTATATTTGATAAATCGGGTCTCAGTGCTCAAATATTATTTTTGAACAAACAAAAACATAATATAATACAAACATGTCTAAAAAATTGGTAATTCCTTTTCAAAATTCACCAAGTTCTGCCTCCTTCCTCATTAATGACAGTCTTGTAGTGTCACTGGAAAGGCCTCTGGTGAACGAATTCCTCCCCCTGGTGGATTATCTGTGTATTGCATGTATCTAATTGCATACATCAGGTTTTTCAAGACAAAAAATATCACACTGATCATGTAGAGGGCTTCAAAACTCATGTATCAAATATGGTACATTTGGCGTTACAGGGTTAAAAAGCCTTTATAAGGTATTAAATTTCTCATGGTAAGTCTTAAGTTATCTTCCAGCCGTTCCAACCTGAAATTAGGAACCAATTATGTTCAACTTTGCAGATCCCAGTGAGAAATGACTGTGAATGGTGGGAATCAAGGTGCTGGAGTAAACAAATACATTTTCCTAAATTCATTTTTGTTGGTATGGCTGTGAAATGAGCATTAAATTCTGTTCTAAGTAGTCTTAAAAAGGTCTGAAAAAGTCTTAAATTTAGCTTGTAGAGACATGTAGGAACCCTGTAATTACATTTAAGTGCAGTGATTTTGTTTATTTATTTTTCTACTGCAAAGATGTAAACACAATTTCTGCAGAATATAGAAACAAACTGACAATATTACCAGGAACATTAACCCATAAAGACCCAAACATCCATCACCGACCAAAACCATCTACTGATGTAAAATGTTTAATACCTGTTGATCCACAAATTCTATCAATACATGTAAATAATTATTGTAAAATGCAGTTTGTCATCTTTTCATGGTCATCAGATATGACCCATTTGGATGTTCAGCGGCTCCATAGTTACCATGGAAACACCGTCATCTTCTACAACATTGATTCACCAAGAAAACATATTTAGTTTGATTGATGACAGTAGATGGAGACACTTGTTTTATGTTCAATTAGTGATAAATTTGGCTGAAAAAGTCATTTTTTCCCCTCTTTTCCCTGATTTTGATATGAGAATTCTCAACTTTCATGAACATCTTTATTATCAGTAAATGACATACAGGAAAATAGCTGATTTATACTGATAAAATACAAAATACAGAGGATAATATTATAAATAAATGGTGATAAATTGCTTAAGAAAGGTTAAATATAGAGAAAAGTTAATTTGGGAATGAACATAAAAGTAGCAATGGATCTTTATGGGTTAATACATTGTTTATTTCATATTAACAACAAAAACAGCTAATACACGATTGTACCATGTTTAAAAATTTGGACAACCTACACACTCAGTACTTGGTAAGATTCCTCTTGGCAGATATTAACATGCAGACACTTTTTTTAGTCAGCTAGAAGTCTTTCAAGTCTTATATTTAGGATTTTCTCCCATTCTTCATGTGAAAGATCTCTAGTTCTGCGGTGTTCTTGGGTCGTCTTGCATGCATGGCTCTTTGAAGACATACTCAGATTTTCAATGATATTTAAGTCTGGGGACCGTGAGGACCATTCCAAAGTGTTTAGTGACTCTTGAAGTAGTCCACGGTGAAATTTGAAGTATGTTTCAGACAGAGGTGGCAAAAGTACTCACATTTAGTACTTAAGTAGAAATACAGCTACTTGTGTTAAAAAATGCTCTCGTAAAAGTAGAAGTACGGATTCAACTCTTTTACTTACTGTAAGTGAAGCAAGGCAAGGCAAGTTTATTTGTATAGCACATTTCAGCAACAAGGCAATTCAAGGTGCTTCACACAGGACATTGAAATAAAAGAAACAAAAAGAAACACATTTAAAACATTATAAAAGAAACATATAAAAGGTGATTAAAAACAGCGAGTAAGAAAACAACACATTAAATCAAAATAAAATAAAATAAAATAAAAATAAAAACACACACATATTAAAGTAAGAGTTGCAGTGCAGAGTTTCAAAAGAGAATATAAAATTTAAAAAGTCAAAAGCCTTTTAGTCAAAGGCAGCAGTGAACAGGTGAGTCTTGAACCTGGACTTAAAAGAACTCAGACTCTCAGCAGACCTGATATTTTCTGGTAGTTTGTTCCAGATATACGGAGCATAGAAACTGAACGCTGATTCTCCATGTTTAGTTCTGACTTTGGGAACACAGAGCAGACCTGCACCAGATGACCTGAGTGGTCTGGATGGTTCATACTGGACTAGAAGGTCTCTAATGTATTTTGGGCCTAAACCATTCTGTGCTTTATATGCTAGTAAGAGAATTTTGAAGTCTATTCTCTGAGAGACAGGGAGCCAGTGTAGAGACCTCAGAACTGGGCTGATGTGGTCCACTCTCTTGGTCTTAGTGAGGACTCGAGCAGCAGCATTCTGGATCAGTTGCAGTCGTTGAATAGACTTTTTAGGCAGACCACAGAAGATACTGTTACAGTAGTCAACTCGACTAAAGATAAATGCATGGACAAGTTTTTCAAGGTCCTGCTGCGACATCAGTCCTTTAATCCTAGAAATGTTCTTGGGGTGATAGTAAGCTGACTTTGTAACTGTTTGTATGTGGTTTTTAAAATTCAGGTCTGAATCCATGACAACACCCAAATTCCTGGCCTGGTCTGAGGTTTTTAACTGAAGTGACTGGAGCTGCATGCTGATTTTAAGACGCTCCTCCTTGGGTCCGAAAACGACTACCTCAGTTTTTTCTCTGTTTAACTGAAGAAAGTTATGGCCCATCCATTCAGATATTTGCTCCATGCATTTACCCAGTACTTGTATGGGGCTATGGTCACCTGGGGACATTGAAATGTAGAGCTGTGTGTCATCTGCATAGTTATGGTAATCTAAGTGATCTAAGTGAGAGTAAAAAAGTACAACTTCTCAACTGTAATAAAGTACGAAAGTAAACTGTAAAACTATATTTTTTTGCCATGAATGAAACAATACTTATTTAACCAGACAAAATCATAAAAGTTTCTATTTTCTACTTCCACAGTGAATGGTACTGACCAGAGTCCTGCACCAGGTCGGGTATGGGCATGGGTGAAATTAAACAAAATGCAGGCAGGTAGCGGGCAAGGAAGTGAAAAAATAAAAGAAGATTCATGGATAAAAATAATTTTCAGGACATTTAACGATGATGATCATCTAATTTGACTGTTGTTGATCTACAGCTGGTTTGTTTTATTTTGAAGTGAGCTTCACCTCTGTTTATGTCCAACCAAAAACATCATTGAGCAGCACAGATTAGAGATTTATTGATGGTGTGTGTTTTAGCCAAAAAAAACCGCCCTTAAAAGTGACTTACTGTGTAGACAATGTGTTTAATCATGGGTCGAGTCGCGGTACTCAGCTTTAACGTACAGGCAGAAAAGTTTGGAAAAAGTGGACCCATGTAAGACTGGTACTGAACCTGTACTGGACTCTGTTACTGACCCTGTGCAGGACTCTGGTACTGACCCTGTGCAGAACGCTGGTACTGACCCCCCTGTGCAGGACTCTGGTACTGACCCTGTGCAGAACGCTGGTACTGACCCCCCTGTGCAGGACTCTGGTACTGACCCTGTGCAGAACGCTGGTACTGACCCCCCTGTGCAGAACTCTGGTACTGACCCTGTGCAGAACGCTGGTACTGACCCCCCTGTGCAGGACTCTGGTACTGACCCTGTGCAGAACGCTGGTACTGACCCCCCTGTGCAGGACTCTGGTACTGACCCTTTGCAGAACGCTGGTACTGACCCCCCTGTGCAGAACTCTGGTACTGACCCTGTGCAGAACTCTGGTACTGACCCTGTGCAGAACGCTGGTACTGACCCTGTGCAGAACGCTGGTACTGACCCCCCTGTGCGGAACTCTGGTACTGACCCTGTGCGGAACGCTGGTACTGACCCTGTGCAGAACTCTGGTACTGACCCCCCTGTGCGGAACTCTGGTACTGACCCTGTGCGGAACGCTGGTACTGACCCTGTGCAGAACTCTGGTACTGACCCTGTGCAGAACTCTGGTACAGTCCCTGGTCACAGCCTGTGCTCCTTCTCTCCTCCACGGATTTTCCCTCTGAAGAGTCGTATTTTACATACTGTCACATCCATTTAGTTTGAAAAATTAACAAGCCTATTTTGAGAATGTATGGAGTATAAAGTACAGATATTTATGCAAAAATGCAGGGAGTAAAAGTAAAAAGTTGGCAGAAAAATAAATACTCAACTTCAGATACCTAAAAAATCTACTTAAGTACAGTAAAAAGGTACTTATACTCCGTTACTTCCCACCTCTGGTTTCAGATCATTACCGTGTTGTTGAATCCATCGTCTATTATGCTTCAACTTATTTGATGATGTGTGCAGTATCATTCCTGAGTTTGATAAATCATTTTCTTTTTTTTGGTGGTTTTGATTTTCTGTTTTAACCACTTTACAACCACTCCTCTCCAGGAGTTTTCTTGGTCTTCCGTATGGACCTCCATAGTTTCCCTCGACTGCCAACTCTTAATTATTTTTCACACTGTGGAAACTTCAAGCTGTAAACTCTTCACTATCTTCACTATATAGCATTCTCCTGCACTGTGGGCATCAACAACTTTCATTTTCCACAGCTGCTTAGAGGAACCCATGGTTGCTGAGTGTTTGCTCATGGTTTGAAGAGTCAAAGTATTTACAAGCTTTGAAACTGGCACCCGCTGATGATTGTTGACATGCCTAGGGGGCTAATTAAAATTTCAAACTCATATAAAGCATATTGTATAAAGAATCTGAGACATAGGACCACTTAGGGTGCCCAAGTTTTTGCATATGCCACAATTGTGTTGATTTATGAAACAAAAAGCAACTAGCATTAGTGTTGCTGGTAATCTCGTTTTTCTATATTCGATTGAGACTGTGTTTGCATCTTTTCAATTTAGCGCAAAAATTGATTTTTTTAGTATATTTTTGACTTCCTAGGTAATGAAAGCAGATATCCTGAAATCCCTCTCTATTTTTTCTTTTCATCATATGTGTGAACAAAATGAAAAAATAATTTTGCACCTTGCTTGATCGTATGTTCAGATCTATCTACTGAAAGTGTATGCAAAATTGTGTGTATTTAATGAGATGATGCCTAATTTGCAT
This sequence comes from Sphaeramia orbicularis, assembly GCF_902148855.1. NCBI lineage: Eukaryota > Metazoa > Chordata > Actinopteri > Kurtiformes > Apogonidae > Sphaeramia > Sphaeramia orbicularis. Next base: position 42,488,023 of record NC_043973.1, read on the forward strand.
GATTAAACATACAAATTTCAAAAACTTATACTTTTTTTTTCATACATCCATAAATAATCATCTGAGGAAGTTTCATGGTGATATCTATTAATTTAAAAAATTACCCTATTCCCCTGTAGTGTCTCACTTTAACAATCACCACATTATACTTAAACTACTTTTCCATCCGTGCCCATGTTGGCGCTTCATCTTAGTGTTGTATAACTACCACACCTATGTTGGAATGTTAAGGGTTTTTTTTTGTTTTGTTTTGTTTTTTTGTTCATTTCAAATATGCAACAAACATAAAGTAATCGTACTTCAGTCCTTAGAAATAAAACAAATTGCAATAAAACATGAAAAGCGTATACATGTACATGAAATTAAAATATGACTTCATTTGCATATTCAAAAGGGAGTGGGAGGAAGTATAACTTATTTAATTCCACCCCTTCGCCACACAACCGTCTATCTTGTAGCTTCCACAGCATAATGTATGTAAAATCAATTCCCTTGGATCTTTTGTAAACAGTTAACCTCACTTATCATTTTCACACACACATACATATACACATACGCACCTATTTTGACATTACAGAAAAATAAATAAATATATATATATATATATATATATATATATATATATATATATATATATATATATATATGCATACATACATTCTTGAAGGCAACACAGAATGAATACACAATGAAGTAAACAATTAAATAAACTGAACAACAGCAATCAAACAAAACATAAACACACCAACAGACAGACAAAAAAAATAAAAACACAGTAACCATCTGGTAATACTCAAACACCTTAGTGCACAGGTGTCAAACATGCAGCCCGGGGGCCAAATCCAGCCCACCAAAGGGTCCAGTCCGACCCTTGGGATGAATTTGTGAAATGCAAAAATTACACTAAGATATTAACAATCCTTTTAGTTCAGGTTCCACATTCAGACCAATTCAATCTCAAGTGGGCAGGACCAGTGAAATACTATCATAATAACATAGAAATAATGACAACTCCAAATTTTTCTCTTTGTAAATTAGATTAGATTAGATTAGACTTTATTGATCCACACAATGGGGAAATTACTTTGTTACCATAACAGTACAAGACGTAACAGGCTGCCGGCATCCCCGGCGCCATAAATCTTGACAGAAGATAATAATGGAAAGCACAAATATAAGACATCATACAGTTTACACACAGAACACGTGGACACATGCTGGAATTTTTTCATGGATTTGAAGGGATTCGGGGGACAGTGTGGATAATTAGGCCGACTGCAGACGTCAAGTGGGGGGGGGGGGGGGGGGGATGGGGGAATGGGAGATGCATGAGCTGAGTCAGAATTGTGGAATGTGTGTGCGAAGATAAGAGACACCAGTGGGTTCGCTCTGTCCATAGTCCAACCTTCATGTAAATGTAAATATTTTCATGTATTTACACTAAAACAAAGCATAATTTCCCAAAACATATGAAAAACCTGAACAAATATGAACAACCTGAGACTTCTTTAGAGAAGTAAGTACAATTTTAACAAGATTCTGCCTGTTACTAAATGTTTTGTGCATTTGTAGATCCACTGTGATCTGTAAGTTATAATGTACACGTGTAAATGATAAACTGAGGCATAATATTGTTAAAATTACACTTATTTTTTCAGTTTGTTCATGTTATTCACATTGTTTGAAAGGATAGTTTGTAGATGTAAACATTTTCATAATGTAAATGTACTTTTTTTTGCTCTAAAACATAGAAAAAAGTTTGGAGTTGACATTATTTATATATAATTATGTTATTATTTTACTGGTTCGACCCACTTCAGATCAAATTTAGCTGAATGTGGCCCCTGAACTAAAATGAGTTTGACACTCCTGGGTTAATGTGTTAAGATTATGTTAAGATGTTTTATGATTCTCACTTTGTGGTCTCTGATGTGTGAACAACAGTTTAACCTTTGACTTAGTTAACCTTGCTCTATCTCTGTTTTACCTTCACTGTGTCTTCCAGGCCCTCCAGTCCCTGTCCCTGGCTGACTCTAGGCTTCGTCAGCGGGGCACAGTGCTGGTCAATGCCCTCGGCTCTAATGCGTGTCTACGAAAAGTGGACCTGAGTGGCAACAGCTTGGAGGACGCTGGGGCTAAGATGCTCAGCAAAGCCCTGCAGATCAACACGACACTCAGGTGTGTTTGTGTTCTTTAAATCTGCACTTTGATGGCAGCCCAAAAGGAGACATGGAGGGGGGGATTATGTTACAGATCACAGCATTCTTTTAAGAAAAAAAGAGTTTTAAAGGACAGATGAAAGAATAGGGTCAGTGAGAAAATTAATATGTTGGATATGGTTTTGACGAGAGGACATAGCGAGGGAACTGAGACTGAGGCAGAACAGTGAGTCAGATATTTCACAAATGGGTGGGGGAGAAGTAAACTATATAGGGGGTAAGTGAGTGGGTGGGAGGGAGGAAGGGAGGGAAGAAGAGGTGGAAAGAAATGGCCTTAAGGCATACAATGTAATGTACCACCTGAAATACTGCTGAGGGAAAGAAGAGAGTGAGTGAAGTATCAGTGTTTAAAAGCTTTTTTTTTTTTTTTTCACTTGGAGGAACGGCAAGCGTTTCGATATGGATGGAAACACTGAAAGAGGCAGAGAATGAGGCCATAAGAGAAAAAGAGGGGTTTGATGGGAACATTAAGATGGGGGAAGCAGCTGGATACAGGCGAGAGAGGGAGAAGTTATGAAGGGGCGAAAGTGGGAGACCACCTGGGGAGTGAGATTTGGGTTTTGCCGAGCGAATTTCTAGGACAGAATTGGGTAGAGGAAGATAGAGGAGGAGAAGATGGATGAAAGGAAAGAAAGGCTGAGGATGAGAATGAGTGACGTATTAAAGACACGAGCTAGACAGTGCTGAGTGTAGGTGGAGAATCTACGCAGTGAAATATGGCGAAACAGAAGCTCATTAGGCGCATGGCGTTTGTCCATGCTTTTCCGATGTTATGATACGGGTTGGTTGTTTGCAGGTAGCCAAAGAGTGTCCTAACAAGTTTCCCGTTAATAATTCTGACACATTTCTGCATGCTGCATGTCAAATAAGTTCTGTAGCTGCAAGAGTTTGCCTGTGTGTGTGCGATGTTGCACTGGGAGCTTTCAAAAGCAACCGATCATTTTCTCCTTCTCTGTGCCTGTCTCCCCTTATTTCCTGCTGGTTTGATCCCTCTCAGGAGTGTGACGTGGGATCGCAACAACACCACGGCGACAGGCTTCCAAGACGTGGCGAGAGCGCTGGAGCAGTAAGACACAACACACACACACACACGAGAAAAAAAATCGTTTGAAGAGGAATACACACATAAAACGGATCACTCGCACATCCATATGAAAGCCGGATAACCATCTCTGAGGCTTACTGTACAGTGTTTACTGTTACAGAGCATTTCATCAGTCTCTTGACGTGCTTGCCAGTCAAACATTTATTTTTTTTGTCTCCCCAATATCTGTAGTTGTGAATCTTACACTTAAATGTGTGTTTCTGTAAGGATGAATTTGCATATTACAAATTTGGAGTCAGCTGCTGTAAGCGCCCTGGGTGTTTTTGGGTTTGTTCCCGTTAACATCATAGTTATTTCTTTGCAGAGGTAATATAGTCTTAAAGGTAGGGTAGGAGATCCTGGAAAAACGGTTTGAAAATACACAATTCAAAAGTCCAAATCCCGTTCTTCAGATTTCCCCCCCAAAGCCACGCCTCCAGAGCACTGGATTGTACTTGCAGAGGGGGGAGGAGGGAGGGACAAATGGCAGTTGAGTTTGATAGACATATCAACATTAGGGATGCACCGATACCACTTTTTTCCAGACTGAGTACAAGTAAAAGTACTTACATTTGAGTACTTGCTGATACCAAGTCCCGATATGAGTACTTAATAATACCATCACAGTTCTTAGTTCCTTTTGTAAATGTGCTTTATTGTCGTTGTCAGTAGTCCGACTGGAACAAAGTGCTGCTACTGACATTTAATGTGTTGGAATGAGCGTTTCTCAATCAATCCACCAGGGGGCGCTGCTCTTAATTAACCATACTGGACAAATACCACGAAGAAAAGTTTTTTGAGAAGAAGAAGAAAGTCAGAAATAATAAACATGGAGATGACAGAGGTAGCACTAATGTGGATGCTAATGTTGGTATTGATATTGATGAGGGTAGTTGTCATAAATCTGTCGCTAGTTTTTCTCTAACTCACACAGTCGCTCTTTGAACAGATCCTCTATTTCCACGGTTCCCGGTGGTATTCTCCATCCGGGTACGCATCCGTGAGCACCAGGAAAATGGTTGGAATGTACACAGAGGATGGATAGAACGCTCCATCTGTATCCATTTGTGTCTTTAATGTTTCTTTTGTCACCGTCATTTATTTTGAAAAATCTCCACACTGCTGACATTACTCCTGCTGCACTTGCCTGCGAATGTCACGCTGCTCTAAGTGGTATCGGTGCAGATGTATCGGAGTACTTTTACGAGTACGAGTACAAGTACACAGGCTGAGTATCGGACCCGATGCCCAATACGGGTATCGGTGCATCCCTAATCATCATTCAATCATTTTGATGGGCCGGTTAAAGTGATTGGATGATGTTTTTATTAGTCCTGTCCGTTTCACAGGTGACTAAAATTTTTTATTTTTGTGTTAGAGCATTTAATTAAAGCTATACCTACCGATGTGGCATTTCTCACAGCACTTAGCAGAAGTTTGAACATGAACAACCCGCCTCCCTCCAAAGCCCCGCCCCCTTCCCTCTGCCTGAGCTCTGAGGCTCCTCCTCTCTCCTCCTCTCATCTGATGCACGATGAAAACGGAGGAGGAAGCAGAGGCGGAGATCCGGTCCGTTTTGGTGTGTCCGCGGACCCCTCCCTCAGTAATCAGATACATCATCCACCTGCCGCGGGCCCGCGGCTCCTGTTCCATCAGTAGACCTGGTCTGTGCAGTACTGGCTCAGTGTCTTCACTGCAGTGCCCAGGGGATGGGTGCGCGCACTGTGAACGTGCGGCCTCTGCGAATTTTCCGTGGACATTTGAAGTTTCATAGTCCATACAATTATCATCCTACATCATCTTACATGTGTGACACCATGTACATGTACCTGTATGAGTCCCACCGTCACAAAAGCTGAGCTTTACGCAGACCTGTTCAGTCCAGTACAGCTGACTTCTGGACTTTTATCTCCATCCTTCATTCATCAGACTCCCGTTCGTGCTCCTCAGTTGTCGTTTCTGTTCATAAATCCGTTTTTTCGCTTCCACATGTGCATGTCAGTTCTATCCAAACACATCCTAGACAGTAGACTGTGGTCAGTGACAGGAGAAGCAGTGTCAGTGAAGCGTCAGATTCAGAGGTACACATATTGGATGTGAGACGGAGAAAACGGATCGGATGCTGGACGGCCGTAATGGATGATTGACAGGAGGCTCAGTCAGGTTCAGCCAATTATTTTATTCGGACCGACTAAAATGATTGGTCAGACTTTTATCAGAAATATTTGAGAATTAAACATTTTTGAGTTTCAATACCTGGTGGATTTCTTTTCCATTTTAGTTTGACACACACTTATTAGGAGCATTTTAAGATGACAAAAGAAAAGTGTAAAAATGCCACATCATATGGTATAGCTTTAATTGGTTACAATGGGGGTATGAAGGGGAGATTTTAAGCAAAATATTCCAGGAAAACATCTCCTACCCTACCTTTAATATCTTCCCTTCTTCTTCTTCTTCTCTCTTGTTAGTAACTTCACCTTGCAGTACATGCCCCTCCCCCTCGGTGACATCAGTCAGGCGTACCGCAGCGCGCCAGAGAAGACCGAACAAGCTCTGACCAAGGTGAGGCCAAAAATGTCCCTTTATCCACTAAATCAATCCCATTATGTTATAAAGATTCAAGTGGCGAAAATGGGATTACCTCAAAATTAGGGTCAGATTGATTTAGAGGTTTGATGAATTGCTTTAATTTATTTGTGCATAAGAAGTAGGGAGTTCTAAAAAATCTTTGGTGCTGCAGCCAAAAAAAAAAAAAAATCACTCGTGAATGGCTTCAATGTGATCCACCGATGCTGGAGGACTGGCTGAAAATTGTTGATGAAATTCACAAAATGGAGCGTCTAACAGAAGAAACTCACAATCATATGCCTCCTTCAAATCACAGCTTAAACATTGGATGAAGGAAAAACAAGTCTGTGGCCATCAGTGTAGATTGCCCTCACTGTGTTCTTCTGTGTGTTTTTATGATGTTTTGCGTTTTTGTCAATTGTCTTTCTTGTCACCTGCCTAGAGACTACAGATGGAAATTAGCGCTGTTGCTACAATGTGACATATTTACAGCTGCAGTTGTTGTAGATATTCATTAATATGCACTGTCCCTAATAAATAAATAAATAAGTGCATAAAATAAAATAAATGAACATTTATGCTGAGGCTGCAAGCTGAACTGTACATTATACAATGGGGCAAATGGCTTAGTTTCTTTAAATACAATTAATCTGTGGTTTGTCTCATAGTTCTGTGAAATGCTATATAAACTGTTGCTCTAAAAATTAAATTAAGTAGGTAACTTGATTGCTCTTTCATAACTGTAACCGTCTTGGCCAGGACACTCTTGGAAAAGAGATTTTTAATCTCAATGAGGTTTTCCTGGTTAAATAAAAGTAAAATAAAAAAATTAAATAAATTATCGTTACTATTAGAGTGTGACTGTTATCTGTTGCTGATTGCTGTTTGTTACGTTCTGTATGACAAAATGATGATAGATAGATCGATTGATTGATTGTATCCCAAACTGGGGAATTACAGTGTAGCAGTAGCATGACACACATTAAATAACAATGTAATATCACAGCAAACTTGAGTGAAGACAAATATAATATATGAGTAAACGCTATACACTGTACACTATGAATTAGAAGTATAAAAGATCTGGGTAGAATCTGGATAATAACTGTAATGTGCTGAATAGAACTGAACTGTCAGGTGCAAAACAAGTTGAAATATTCCAACCGGGAATGTGCAAATGACACTTAAGTAGATCTCAGACCAGAGATGAGTTTATTGTACAGGGTTATGGCATGTGGCAGGAAAGATTTCAGGAACCTGTCCATTTGACAGTGGAGCTATTCATTCATTCATTTATTTGTTTTGAGCAGAAGAAAAAATTAAACGTTTTTTGTGTTCAAGGAAGTAATATCCGAACAAATACATTAATAAAGATGATCAAGACAAAATAGCAATTGCCACGTCCACTGGTAATAAAAAAATTTCAATATGTACTGCTCAAAAAGGAGTTATAGCTATAAATAACTAATAAAAAACTAAGTGTCCAAAAAAAAAAAGTAGGGAGTAAATGTAAACTTTTAATTGGATTTTGTCAAGAATATACCATATGTGCTGCACAGCAAGTTAAAGAAACTATGGGTAGATTGTATGTTTACTTGTATGTTGAAGGGTTTGTTTGTAGTGATGAGACCTTAGAGAATAATCACCATTCTCCAGCTCCCCTCAGGTCAGTGGAGCTTTATAATGAGTTTTAGCTTATTGTTTTATCGTACTCTCAAACACCTCATCAACATTGTTTTCTGGTGTGGCAGCCAGTTGATTTAATTAAAAAAAAAAAAAAAAAAAGCTCTTAAAATTTACTTAAAGCAACTCTCTGGTGTCAAAGCACAAAATAATTCTCTTGAGTTGCTGATGATTAAAACTAGAGCTAAAAGTACAGGGGATATTGGAATTCTATTAACTCACTGGGCAAAAGCAATTTTGGAAATCCATTTTCTGTTACTGTTGGAAAAGCTGTAGATAGGTGGTTCTACAGCAGGTTTCATCTTCTTTCCAAGTGCCAAAAATTAGTATTTGCAAGTTTCTCTTTCTAGTACTTCTTAGTCAAATGATGTATTCTTTAAAGGAGTGATATTTAGCTTTTTTTAAAATGGAATTATGCATTTTAAAACCAACTGTAAATGCTCTGCTTGGGTCTGAATTCTTCATTAATTCAACTCCACAGGTCCATCTTCAACCCTATTTCTGAGTAATGACGTGAGACAGGCCGTATTGAGCACTGGCCCTTTAAATGCACATGAGCCACTTCACGGCCCACCCCCTCCAGGTTGTTGACCGTGCGCTCTGTCTCCGTTCAGCCACTTGAGTTTGTTAATATAATTAGTGTCGGTGTAATTTCCAGAAAATGATTTTCTCAGGTGGCTATTTTGTAGATGTTGCTCACAAGATGAGTAACACAGTTAACAGCTGTATTTTTTTGCATTCCCGATGCGCGTGATGTCAGCGTTTGGACTAATCCCTTAATGTCGGACATTGAGTTGAATCCCTTGTACACGCTCGAGTCACGCTCGACTGGTAACTTTAGGTTTGGTCAATAGTCTGTATCGGGGTGTCCAATCCTGGTCCACAAGATCTACTATCCTGCATGTTTTAGATGTATCCCTATTCCAACACACCTGATTCAAATGATAAGCCTATCATCAAGCTCTGCAGAAGACTGATAATGACCGTCAGGTGTGCTGGAAGAGGGAAATGTCTAAAACATGCAGGATAGTAGATCTTGAGGACCAGGACTGGACACCCCTGGTCTATATAAAGGCAGCAAAGAAAACGCTGAGATGTTTTTGCCAGCTCAAAATGCCACGACTTATGATACAACAGAGAGATCGTGCCATTGGTACAGTATGTTAAGTACAGGTCTGAGTGTGAAGTCACTCAGTCACTCACTCTGCTAAAAGGCACCGTAGGTGGTTGACACAAATCCCATTACACACAGCGGACACGAACACCATGATGTCACCACCACCTAGCCGGTTTGGATTACTAAATGCACGTTCCATTGCCAATAAATCCTTCTCCCTAAATGAGCTTTTTACCAACAGGAACTTGGATGCATTATTCCTGATGGAGACGTGGCAAAGGGATGGGGAGTTCATTCATTTAAATGAACTGTGCCCTCCTGGCTGCTCTGCTGTTGGTCAGCCCCGCCCCTGTCGCCGGGGCGGTGGCCTTGCTGTAGTGCACCAAGACAAATACATATGCAGAGGGATGAGCACCGATGACTTTCCCTCATTTGAGTCACAAATGATCAAGATTGGCTCGTCCAGTGTGTTTTACTGTTTCTTAATCTACCGTCCCCCTGGCCCTGCTGGTGCCTTCTTAAGCGATTTCAGTGATTTCCTTACATCAATAATAAAACTGGAGAAGGTTTTAATTCTTGGGGATTTCAATCTGCACATTGATAACAATTCATCCAGCCCAGCAATGGAACTTTTAGCCATGACTGACACTTTTAACCTCAAACAACATGTATCTGGCCCCACCCACAAGAAAGGACATACCCTGGACCTGGTTTTCTCATTGGGCTTACACGTCACAAATGTGTGTGTTGAGGATGTCCACTTGAGTGATCATTGTGGTGTGTTTTTTGACTTATGTGTGCCTCTTGAGCCCAAGCCTGCACCTAGAAGGGCCAAGAGGAGGATCATTACAGAGTCCACAGCCCAGGATTTCCGTGCCCTGTTTAACCCTAGTCTTCTTAATGAGTGTCCCGATGTTGATGAGTTTATCCAGTGCTTTGCCACACACTGCAGCTCTATTCTTGACCAGGTGGCTCCCGTGAAAACTAATGTCACTCGTAAGTGGTGTTGTCCCTGGATAAATGAAAACATCTTAAACCTAAGGAGAACTTGTCGCAAAACTGAGCGTCTTTGGAAATCAACCCAGTTGGAAGTACACAGGTTACATCTTAAAGATCTCATAACCTCATTAAATAAAATGATTAAGGAGGCAAGATCCAGCTACTTCCACAAACTTATAGCAACAAACAAGAAAAACCCCAAAGTAATCTTTGACACAATCCAGTCCATTGTGTCCCCTGCTGTCCCTGCTGCCCCTGTGCTCTGTAAAGCTGACAGCAATGACTTCCTCAACTTCTTCACAGACAAGATCAGGGATATTAAACACAATATCCCACCACCCTCTGGCCGTCTGACCCTATCTGATCCCCCTCTGCAAACCTGGTCCTCTTTCGACCCTGTGACACTGGAGGACATCTCAGCACTTTTATCCAAAACGAAACTCTCCTCCAACTCTGCAGACATCCTCCCCCATAAGCTCCTTGTCGGTGTCTTTGACACTATTGGACCATGGGTCATAAAGTTTTTTAACCTGTCGCTCACAACTGGTTTGTTTCCCAGCTCCTTCAAACAGGCCATCATAGAACCTAAACTAAAGAAAACCACACTGGACCCCACAGACTTCAAAAGCTACAGGCCCATTTCAAAGCTCCCCCTATTGGCCAAAATCCTTGAGAAAGCAGTGTCTAAACAACTTACAGCTTTTCTGGAGACACACCAGATCTATGACACTTTTCAGTCTGGGTTTAGACAACGCCACTCAACAGAAACCGCACTATTAAAAGTGTCTAGTGACATCCTGATGGCGGCTGACTCCGGGAAATCCACGGTCTTGGTCCTGCTAGATCTCTCCTCGGCCTTTGACACAGTGGACCATACCATAATGATTGAGAGACTGAGGGACCTGGTAGGGATGTCAGGTCATGTGCTAGACTGGTTCTCCTCTTACCTGACCGGCAGAAGCTTCACTGTGTCAATAAACAACTTCCAATCTGACTCAGCGGATCTACTGTGTGGTGTGCCCCAAGGCTCTGTCCTGGGACCAGTCCTATTCTTACTCTATGTCCTCCCACTTGGCCACATTATCCGACAGTACAGTGATGTCTCCTATCATCTATTCGCGGATGACATCCAGATATACTGCTCCTTTAACTCCTCTGAGCCCCACAAACTGAGTTCCTTAATCAACTGCTTGTCAGAGCTGAAGCAGTGGCTAAATGATAACAGCCTCCAGCTGAACCCCAGCAAAACTGAGACCCTCATCATTGCCCCAGATAGTGCAATCCCAGGGATCAAACATCACCTTGGAGACCTGAGTTCCTCGGTAAAGACAAAATTGAGGAATCTGGGTGTCATCTTTGACCAGGACATGTCTTTAGAATTCTACTCCAAACACCTAGTCAAAAACTGTTTCTTCCACCTACGCAACATCTCCAAACTCAGATCTATGGTGTCCACAAATGAGCTCGAGATGATCGTTCACGCTTTCGTATCTTCTCGCTTAGACTACTGCAACAGCCTGTTTACATGCTTAAACAAGAAGGAGCTGGCCCGTCTACAGTTTGTCCAGAACTCTACTGCCAGGCTCCTGACCCGCACAAACAGGAGAACCCACATCACTCCCATCCTTAAATCTCTCCACTGGCTCCCTGTTCTATATCGTCTTCATTTCAAAATTCTTGTGCTAACTTTCCGGGCCCTACATGGCCACGCCCCTGCATACATTGCTTCCCTGATCCAGCCCTACAGCTCGACTCGTAGCTTGAGGTCTTCAGGACAGCACCTGCTGATGGTTCCACGCACCTGTTTTAGCACACGCGGTGACAGGTCTTTTAAAGCTGTGGCACCACGTCTATGGAATGACCTGCCTCTACACCTACGGTCCATGGACTCTGTAGAGAGCTTTAAGAAACACCTCAAAACCCTCCTGTTCAAAAAGGCTTTTTAGTCTCCCACCTGACCCAGGACCACCACCGACTGATTACACTCTATGTATTCATCATAACGTACTCCATGTGTCATCCCCCCCCCCCCAGTCTCTCTATATCTCTATCGCTCTCTCTTTTCTCCTCCTTTACTCTCTCTCTCTCTCTTTAACCCCAACTGGTCAAGGCAGACAGCCATCCTTCAGGAGTCTGGGTCTGCTCGAGGTTTCTGCCCGTTAAAGGGAAGTTTTTCCTCGCCACTGTCACCAATCACAAGTGTTTGCCCCTGAAGGATTCTGTTGGGTCTCTGTAAACTTAATTTGATTCTGATTTGAATTGATAAAGCACTTTGTGACTCTGTCTGTGAAAAGTGCTCTATAAATAAAATTTACTTTACTTACTTTACTTTACTTACTCACCGTCTGCTCTGTCATCGCAGTACAATCAGTCGTCTGAGTGATCGGATCCCTCAGGACAGAATCATGAGACTTGTCAATTCCATGTTTGGAAGCCAGAGGTGGAAACATCCAATACTGAATGATGACCCTTTCAATTTCTGAGTACCTGTATTCAGTGATTGAATAAACTTGTTAAGTTGATCACAATTTGTCCACAATTTGTCCACAATTTAAGGGGCGGCCATGGCTCAGTTGGTAGAGCGGGTCGTCCAATAACCGAAGGGTTGGCGGTTCGAATCCCGCTCTGTCCTAGTCAGTCCGTTGTGTCCTTGGGCAAGACACTTCACCCTCCTTGGCTCCAGTGCCACCCACACTGGTGTATGAATATTCGGTGGTGGTCGGAGGGACCGTAGGCGCAAAATGGCAGCCATGCTTCTGTCAGTCTGCCCCAGGGCAGCTGTGGCTACAGATGTAGTTTACCACCACCAGAGGGAGAATGTGAGCGCAAATGAATAATGGGTCAATAATGTAAAGCGCTTTGGGTGTCTAGAAAGGCGCTATATAAATCCAATCCATTATTATTATTATTATTATTATTATTATTAATTCATTCTCTAATGACCAATGCTTCCCTCTTTAATATGAAGGTAACCCCAAATGAACTAATTTAATACATCTCCAAATATACATATTATTCTGACCTGTGCGTTTTAATGGCGCTAAGTATACAACCGACAACTGAACATTTTAGGTAATCGGCTTGAAGTTTGGACATATTTTCAGTTTTTACTACAATCGCTGCTGCTGACAAACAATTACGGCGTACTCTGAGAAATGTTCGTCGGAAGTCTTGACCTTATATGTGCAAATGCCGTGGCGTAACTAGTTATAAAATGTAACAAATTAAGAAGGAATTGAAACGGGTTGTAGAAATCCACTCGATTTTTGTCGGAATGAATATAAAGATAGCTTTGCTGCTTCACCTTCATGACAGATTAAAGCCTCTGCATCTGCTACGTCCAGTATTATCCACAGTGTCCACAGGTTGGACGACAACCACTATGGTTTGTCTGAGACTTTGGACAGGTTTGTAGGTGTTTGTTGCATGATTATGTAGACAGAGATATTTTGTAAAATAAGGGAGGAATAAAATACCCGTATAATATCTTCAAATTCAAACTTTTTGAACTATTAGGGTCCCCAAATACACAAATAAATGGACCAAAGACTAATAAAAGTGAGTTTAGTAAAATATGACCCCTTTAAACAGCTACACAGCGAACATCATCCTGCAATCACAGTCAATTCTTTGTATGTTTTACTATTCATGTCTGGATATTATTCCCATATTTGAGTTACGACTTTGTATAATCCCCCTGCCATTGCATGTGACAGTAAACATACCGCTGTCAGTTTATAAAGATAAAGAGGTTTGCATAAATACTTGCAGTCGCTGTCACTTGTGTCTCATTGATATGACAGTGACAGTGACTGACAACCAGCCAGATATCACAAACAATAAATCTGTGCGCAAACAGCCAACATTAGTCAATATTTTCCAGCTGTAGTATCTCTTTCTGCCTGGGCATGGATTTCACTTGCACCTCAGATTATTGATGTCCACACACACACAAGTTTGAACAGGAAAGGTTCTCTGCTAACATCATTAGGCAGAGGAGATGCCAAAGTAGATGCCAAAGTAGCTCATCACCCTTTGCTAACTAAATACAGTCTCTTGCTTTGCCTGCAAGCTACACTTAACAGATCAAGTCTGTTTACCTGGCATGTCAGATTCCCATATCCCTGTTGGCACAGCTGTCAGCCAATCACACACTTTCCTAGAGGCACAGAGGCTAAAGGATAGATCCTCATAAACAATAAAAAGAACTATAGAATGGTACATCATTTAACATGATATTTGACTCCGCTGAACCCATTTTAGTAACAGTCTGCATGTAGCGCGTTAAGCTGCTTATATAGCTTAGTTTCACAGAGAATGTGCAGACGAGTCCTTGAGGAACGCTTGATTTTCATCTCTCTTTCCATAAGATGATTAAGCATTGAACGCGTCCACCTGCTGAGTCAAGGAAATAAATCAAAGACATCACCTTTATTCCCAAGGATCAAAAATTCTCTCTCCAGTTTCCTTATTACCATGCAAATGGACTCGCCTCCTGTCTTCCCGCACACAGCTCTGTAAACACCTGTCATCTTGACTCTTCTGCCTTCCTGTTTGTTTTTCTTTGTGTGTGTGTGTGTGTGTATGTGTGAGACAGATCCAGCGTGCTCTGCTTAGGAACAATCAAACTCAGCGTTTCTCTCAGAAACAGGCTCTGAGGCTGCACCAGGGCCTCGTCACCAGCACAGCAGAACAGGTGCGTCTTTCCATACACGATTGTGAACAAGTCACGTTTTTTTTATTTTTGCACTAGCTTCGGTGCGTGGTATTTGCATGTAATGCGCGCTTCTGTTTCTTTTTGTGTAGGTGATGGAGCGGCTGTGTGTTCGAGTACAGCAGCAGGTGTGTGTTCTCAAAGGCTGTGAGGAAGGAGAGGACGTCCAGACAGCAAGGCAAATCCTCAAAGAAGCCAGGAACTCAAGAGCTGTGAGTGAACTACTCACACGAACAATTCATGGTTCACTTTCAGCTCCAGACAGAATTGTAATACAAACTGTAAACATAAAAGTTACACCTAAAACACAGTAAAAAACCCCAAAAACAAACAGTTGCATTGGCAGAAGTGAAGTAAATGGAGTGTAAAGAAGCTGGTGTTGTACATGAGTTGAATCAGTGAGTGCAGGCGTGTTTTTATTTTTCATATATTGTCTGTACAGTTTTTTTAGTTTCTTATTACTGTTATTATTTTATTTTATATATTGTTTGCTTTTGCACTATCTTGTTTTTTTTTTAACTATCCTGATGTATGTACACTTTTTTTCTTGTACTTCATTCTGTTGCTGCCTTGACTATTAACCCTATAACGCCAAACGTATCATATATGACACATGAGTTTTAAAGCCCTCTACATGATCACTGTGATATTTGTTTTCTTGAAAAACCTGATGTATACAATTAGATACATGCAATACACAGATAATCCACCAGGGGAGAGGAATTCATTCACCAGAGGCCTTTCCAGTGACACTACAAGACTGTCATTAATGAGGAAGGGGAAGAACTTGGACAATTTTGAAAAGGAATTACCAATTTGTTAGACATGTTTGTGTTGTATTATGTTTTTGTTTGTTCAAAAATAATAATATTTGAGCATTGAGACCTGATGTATCAAATATGATAAAAAAAATTTAAACTCATACATGGAAATTGATATTTGAAAAAACTTTTTTTTTTTTTGGTTGTTCAGAAGGACCAATAAAGGCTCCAGTTTCAAAGAACTGGAATTTTATGTCAATGATTTAATTGGTCAGGCTTTACAGGGTTAAATTTCCCCATTGTGGGATTAATAAAGTCTAATCTAATCAATCAATCAATCAATCAATCAATCAAATTTTATTTGTGTAACACCAAATCATAACAAAAGTTGTCTCATGACACTTTATATATAGAGTGTCAAAACAAGACTCTCAAACTAATCTAATCTAATCTACTCATTTATACCTGTTTAAAATCTGTAATAGGGGTTATTGCTATTATATGAAATCACAGTCTATATTTTAGGTTAATTGTGAATCTGTGTTTTTGTAGACTGGTGCTGGAGTAAGTTTAGTTAATGTGACTCTACCATGTACAGTACTGTGCAAAACTCCGAGGCCAACATTAGTTTTGCTGCTTTAGTGAAGTTTTAATGACCGCACATAAGCATTTTCTCAGACTCTGTATTACGATCCAATCTGCATATATGTGAAGTATGTACAGCTCTAAAAACCAAAGTTTCAGGGTAAAACAGCTTCTATAAACCAAAGTGATACTATTTGGGTGCTTCTATGAAACTGGGTTCATTTTGGTACCTGGTAGTTGTCCAGCTTTTTAGACCCAATAATAAATGACAAATTTAGACATATTTCTGCCCAGGATGTACCTAATGATGACCCCAGATAAATGCAAAAAAAAAAAAAAAAAATTATACTCTTGCTCTGAGCCATCCCAAAACTGATGAATTTTTAATCAAATATTGGGGCCAAAAATAGGACCAAAATTGGTACCTGAAAAGCTACCTCGGTGTCAGTGCATTTGATCTGGAAACCATGGCTGTAAATGGTCTTATATAACACTATAGATAAAGACACTGTGTTAAATTTGATGATCCTAGTGGTTTTTCTAATCCAGACATGCAGGTTTTTCATGAATCTCAGTCTCATTCCAGGTTTCGTGAGTAACCCATCGTGTCCACTCCACTTGTTACATGCAGAACCTGCCCAGTTAAACGCAAATAAATCTTGAGTGATTTTGCAACAGCAGTCATTCTTGTGAAATACTCTGCCTTGCATAATTAGTTTGATTCCCAAAATGTACCTGTGAGAGAATAAAAAGATATTCCAAAAAATAGTAGCACGTAATTTTCATGTCCTTTTTGCCGTGTTACATGCGGATTTTTGTATATAATAATATAAAAATTTGTTTTATCTGAAAAATTGTTTCTCTTTTATCTCATTAAGTATTTATTTTTAAAATAGACCCAAAGTGCTTCCAAACTTGCTTCATAACATTCGTCTACATCTGGTTTGAATTTTTAGCCCCCATGTCCTGTTTTTAGGAACCAGTTTCATAGAAGCACCCATTTAGTGTGACCTCATGTCTAACCCTTTTGTTCCGACAATGTGAGAATTATTGCATTCGTTTTCTGATGTTTCATTCAACACGTCAGATCTTTCTAACTGTTTGGGCTGCTTCTTGTCATGGGGGCAGGAGTCGCAATAAATCATGACTTTAACCTTTAGAATACATTTAGTTCAGTTTTTTTGTGTCTTTTAAGGCTGTACACATATTTTTCTTCTATTTTCTTGTTGTATCTGAAGAAAAGAGAATTAGAAATAACTATATATGCATATTTCAACCCCCAGGACATATACTTAACATAAGTCATAGTGTTCAGCCAGGGTCAAAGTGCAATATATACTTAGCTCTACTGTTTTTTTGTTTTGTTTTGTTTTTTTCTCGGTTGGTGACATGTCTGTTTTTATACTATATATATATTTACACTTCCTTTCTTCTTTAAACTTTTGCACTACGCATCACCAGAGAGTTGTCACTTACAATTTCGTTGTACATATGTATAATGACAATAAAGGCATTCTATTCTATTCTATTCTATTCTATAACAACAACAAAAGCTGAAGGTGGCCTAAGAATTTTGCACAGTGCTGTACTTTTTTGTCTTATATCTATTTAAATTTCTCCATAGTAAAATCTGTATATTCACCACTGTCATCTTTTCTACTTTGTTGTTCCATGGTTTTGCTTATTGACTGTTTTCCACTTAGAGGACTCACTACTTTTACCAAATTAATCTGATTATAAACTCCCCATTTTTCTTTCCTTTTTGTGTGTATTAGCTGTATCCATCTCTGTGCGAGTTGGCCCATGTGTTGTCGGTGGACGGCCCCGTCAGACAGCGATTGGACACTCTGGCTGGAGAACTGGCCAAAGCTGCTGACAAAGAACTGCAGGTAGGCCGGTCCGTTATCTTCGGAACTCCCATTCTCCCTATTGCATCCGCATTTTAGACAGTAGTGTATATCTCAACCACTTGCATATAAATTGCCTATTAATAGCGCATGACTGTGTGCGCAGTGCAGGTATGCTGACTTCAAAAGAAATAGCATTTAAATTCACAGGGAAAGAACAGTTTAACTTTTTTTTTTTTTTTTTTTTTTTTTTTTAAATCCGTTCAGTTTCCATCGGGATTCCGAAGCACAACACAGTCCAATAATATAACAGGAGCACACCCTGAGGAGGAACCTCGGATACTTTGTGTTGAATTTCAGCTTTCGTGAGCACAATTTAAATGAACTGTGCATATCCTTATGCACTCAGCTACATTTCTAATTTGCAAAGGTCAAGAGCATTTACATTTTAAAAAGATCATCAGTGGAATTCCTCAAAATGTGCGGCGTGTTTAACCACTGAGAGAGCTGAACATTCGAACTCAAGAGAAGATTTGTTTTCTTTCTTGAATGGATGCATGTCGGGCTGTGTTGGCGATAAATAAAATATGATGCAAAACCAAAGGAGCTGGAATGAAAACCTAAGTGAGCAGATGATAACGGGGAATGAATAATTAAATATATTGGAGAGACGGACTAAAAGTATAGGCATTTTTAGTGAGATTGCATATACCATTTGTTGAAGCACATGTATAGTCACGGAAACAATTATTAGACCATCGAAAGTCATCACAAACAATGGTTATGCAATCAAGTACTAACTCCTGTGTGTGTCATGTGACTAAAACAGACAGAAACTAGAAGCACTCGGAGAGCGCAGACCTCCGCCAAGGCTGATCAGTGGCCCCCCCCGTGGGCCCCCCCATCCCCGATCACCACCAAAATTTAATCATTTCTTCCTTATCCCATTTCCAACAAACCCTGAAAATTTCATCCAAATCTGTCCATAACTTTTTGAGTTATGTTGCACACTAACGGACAGACAAACAAACAAACAGGCAGACAAACAAACAAACCCTGGCAAAAACACAACTTCCTTGGCAGAGGTAAACATGGAATGCATAAAAGCACTGTTTTTGGCAGTACAACGCCATACACTGTAAAAAAATCAAAATCTTACCAAGTGTATTGTATTTTTCTTATTTCTAGTCCAAATATCTCATCACACTTAAAATAAGACATAATCAACTAAAGAGTAACTTCTCAGTGAGATATAAGAACTTATTTTTTGACAATAGATTTTGAAAATCTTATTTCAAGAAATCTTACCAAGATAATTTTCACTTGTTCCATTGGCAGATTTTTTTGCTTGAATTAAGCCAAAAAATCTTGAATTAAGCAAAAAAAAAAATCTGCCAATGGAACAAGTGACAATTATCTTGGTAAGATTTCTTGAAACAAGATTTTCAGGATCTGTTGTCTAAAAATAAGTTCTTATATCTCACTGAAAAGTTACTCTTTAGGTGAATATGTCTTTTTTTTTTTCTTAAGTGTGATGAGACATTTTGACTAGAAATGAGAAAAATACACTTGGTAAGATTTAGATTTTTTTCCAGTGTATCAAGAAAACCATGGAAAATGGCTAGATATCAGCTCTGAAATGTAACTCTAATGAGCTGTTTTTGTTGTTACCATTATATTTGTCCAAACAAATGTACCTGTAGCTGTACCAGGCATTAAAATGAACAAGAAATAGAAGAAAATAAGGGGTGGTCTCATCATTTTTTCCTCTACTGTATTTGTCTCCAGGTTGTCGTGGACTCCATGGTGTCTCTGTGCCGCGAGTTGTGTCCGATGTCCTGCTCTGCGGCCGAGAGACTCAACCCGCCTCTCTCGTCCATCTCCGAGCAAGTTTCGATCCCTCGGTCGTCAATCCGCAATGCCCTGATGGAGAGAGCAGCCGAGGATATCAACAGGGCTCTGGAGTAAGTAACGATCCGGTGGAAAAGTTTCAAGTCCGGCAAAGTTTTATAGCACTAGGAATTGACTTATTGTCTTTTGTTGTTTTTCTTTCACAGGGAGGTGAAGTTGTCTGTGGTGTCCTATCTGACCAATTCCATAGTGGATCAGATTTTACAGGAGCTCTACACCACTCATAAAACCCTGGTACTGGTAATATCCCTTTACTGCATGCCTTCTTGTAGGTATTTAGAAATGGAAACAAAGCTGAAATCTGGAACCTAGTAGTAAATGTAAAATACAAAAGGGTTTGATATTTACCTCGTTTTCATGCTACCAATTGACTTTACTCTGAAATTATTATTATTATTATTATTATTATTATTATTATTATTACATTTCTATCAGTATAATGCATTGATTCTATGATACCACTGTTCCAGATTTCAGCTTTTACCTTTTATTATGCATTGACTTTTCATGTTGATAAGGATAAAAGTTAAATTTATTAGATTTGTGAAACTCATGGCCAAATATAAAACTGTCTTTGAATCTCAGATCACACCCAGTATTGATAAAATTCTGCCAAATAGGGCAATGTGCCTCTAACTACATCAATGTATATTAGTGATTTTCAGCCAGAGTCCTGCAGAATCGATGTAGAAAAGCTTTGAGTTCCCACTTTAACGTCAATAAGTAAACACTCCAGAAATGTGTAGCGTTTACTTTGATAAGATTCAATTTGGTGCATTATTAAAAACAAATCAGATGAAGGGTTTTTGTTTCTGGTATAAATTATGAAAGGATTTCTGTGGAAGATTTGAGAAATTGTAAAATGAATGAACACTTCTCAAATACTGTCCAAAAAAAAAAAAAGGTCAAGTATATTTAATTTTTAACATTTAAAGATGCCCTGTTTGATATGTACAGTTGCGGAAAAAATTATTAGACCATCAAAAGTCATCGAAACCAATGGTTATGCAATCAAGTACCAACTCCTGTGTGTATCATGTGACTTAGAAAAGAAAACCTGGAATGCCTAAAAGCACTGTTTTTGTCAGTACAATGCCATAGCTATTGATGTAAGAACTGAAATGATTTTGGATATTATCAAGAAAAACATGGAAAATGGATAGATATCAGCTCTGAAATTAAACCCTTATGAGCTATTTTTGTTGTTATCGTTCTATTTCTCCAAACAAATGTACCTTTAGTTGTACCAGGCATTAAAATGAACAAGAAACTGAAGAAAACAAGAGGTGGTCTAATCATTCTTTCTGCGACTGAATCGACCTCAAAATACATGGAAGTCCTGTGGTAGAGTTAGCATTTGTCTTGTGTATAATTAAGAATATATTAATAATAACTTTTAATGATCCGAGAAAAGTGTTGGAATCTATGTAGATGGCTATTGACTAATGAAGACACAATCACAAATAATAATAAAAATAATAATATAGTGCTTTTAGATCAGTGGTTCCCAACCTTTTTTGGCTCGTGACCCCATTTTAATCACAAATTTCTGGCGAGACTTTTTTTTATGTGCTAAAATTCATTTGTTTTTGATCATGTAATAGTTTGCTTTACTATGTTACAAATAAACATTAATTTTAGATGACATTTAGTCTATATAATGTATATTATTTTGAACGGAGGCAGATAAGCCAGGTGTAGATTACTGCACAAAGTGAGAATTTTATTTTCCTTGGTCAGGATATGTACAGTCAGTCCAGCTTGGATTTACAAGGCTGACAATTAATACTGAACAAACAAGAACTCAAACTATGAATTATGAAAGAGCTGCAGCATCTGAAACCGACCACAATGAACATTTGAAAGATAAACAGAACCACAGTGCTGCAGTTTCAGCCTCAGAATTTGTCATGTTTTTTATGTATTAGGATTGTCTCTCTCAAATCACCATATATTTTTATTAGTAAGTTTTTATTTTTATCACTTACTAGAAATTTCAGGCGACCCCATTTGAATTCCAGGCAACCCCACAAGGTTGAAAACCACTGATTTAGATCCTCCTAAATCCCTCTAAATATTGCATACTGCATCTTTAATATAGAGTATAGAGCAGCTTTCTGTAAAACAAGAGCTATGGAAGTCAGGTGAGGACAGGATTAAACTCTGCCTGTTCTCTCCTCCATAAAATGAAGAAGTTTATTTAAAATGAAGGCGAAAATAGATAGCAGCGCAGCGTCTGCTCTGCTCTGTTTTGCATTCCGTTCACTCCTCCTACCGTTACATCTCATTCTCCTGTCTCTGTTTTGCCGCAGCGCCGGTTTGTCCTCTATCATGCCTCTCAGAGCTTTGATAATCTAGAAATTGTGTTTTATTCATATTGTTCGTGGACTTTGCAAACAACCCTGTACTCTCTTCAGGAGCATTTTATACAAGGACAAACACTGGACTCCTCTGAGACTGTGCTGAAGGATACTTTGTCAGTGGTCGTCACTGTGTGTGTGTGTTATGTGTGTTGCGTCAGCTACGGCAGGTGTCTCAGGTGAAACGTTGGGATGACGCCGGGACGGGAAGGCGCACTATCAGACAGTCCAGAATAGTGGAGTCTCTGGACTTTCCTGATGAGGATTTGGGAGTCAACCTTGGAATAGTAAGTGTGGGAGACACTTGTTGATGGGTTATGTATGTTGTTATATGGGTGCTTCTTTGAAACTGGTACCTAAAAACTAGGGGTGTGTATTGGCAAGAATTTGGCGATAAGATACAAATTGCAATACCAGGATCACGATACAATATATCACGATACTGTTAACAAGGCAATATTTTTTGTTTTGTTTCTTGTTTTAAAAGATTATTTCCTGGAAAAACTTATAGTGCAGCATTTGGATAAATAAAGTTTTAACATGCGGTTTTACCAGAACAAAAAATCACACAAATAAATAAATGAATAATGTTTTGCAGACATTACAGTTTATGATCCTGCTTAAATGTTTGTATTCTACTGCAAATAGAATGCATGGTGTTCAGTCCCTGAATCATCCAACATCAGAACATTATTTTTGTGCATTCCCAATAAAAAAACAAAACAAAAACCTAAACCACTCTGTCACAAGCCTGATAACCCTGATGAATCCTGGCATTGTCCAGTCTTTTTGATATTAAAGAAATGAGAGGCTTTGCAGCATCAGTTAGCATTAAATAACTTGTTGCAGCTGAAACATTAAACACTGCTGTAATTATCTGGTGGAAAAATCTAAACTATTTGTTTAGTTAAATCCAAGCAGGTCCTTTTTGGCCAAGCTGTGTATGATGTTATTATATATTATGTGAGCATTATCATCATCCATCCATAAAGAGAAGACTTGGATTTTTCTGCTTTTCTTTGTTTAAGATAATGGTATACTGCGTCATCCGTAGGAACCTTTTTGTCTGTTTTTTGACATTCTATAGACTTATTGTTACAGGTTTCAAAGATAATTACCTCAGGTCCCTTTCATCCCATCAATGTAGCTCACTTTCCTGTTTTTTTTTTTTTCCTCGTGGTGCTGTAAAGTAACTGACAGATTCCCTGTGAAATCTATTGTTTCTTTTTAAGCAGTCCTTTTATGTAGGATGAAAATGGAGTCTGAATTCATTCTCATTGTGAAAGGTGAAATATGTAAAATGTCTTTCATGTAAACAAATCTGTCAAAGTTCGAGTGAGCTAGATACTAAATGGAGGAGGGAGTGACGATGGTGAGAAGAAAGCCTTGAAACAGACAAAAGTATTATTTTCTGATCTTTTCCCCCAGTGACTGTGCTCGTAATCACACATACCTCTGCCCACGTCATCGCCAGAGGTGGCAAAAGTACTCAAATTCTGTACTTAAGTACAACTACAGATACTTGTGTGGAAAAATACTCTCATAAAAGTAGAAGCACTGATTCAACTCCTTTACTTATGTAGAAGTAAAAAAGTACAACTTCTCAATTATGATGAAGCACAAAAGTAAAAGGTAAAACTGCATTTTTTTTCCATGAATGAAACAATACTTATTTAACCAGGCAAAATCATAAAAAGTTCCATTTTCTAATTCCACAGTGAATGGTACTGACCACAGTCCTGCACCGGGTCTGGTACCGGACAGGTAACCCACAGAAACATGCAGGGACGGGCAAAAAAAAAAAAAAAATTAATCATTTTCACAGGCACAGGTAAAATTAAATGAAATGCAGGCAGGTAGCAGGCAAGGAAGAGAAAAAATAAAAGAAGATTCATGGATGAAAATAATTTGCAGGACAATTTAATGATGAACCGTGGTTGATCCACAGCCAGTTTGTTTTATTTTGAAGTGAGCTTCCAGAAAGTGCAAACCCCTTTCTTCAGACTTCCCCCCGAAGTCATGCCTCCATTGTATTTATTGCACTCGCGGGGGGGGGTCAGTTGAATTTGATAGACATATCACCATCCAATCATTTTGATTGTCCAGTTAAAATGATTGGATGGTGTTTTTTCAGTCCTGTCCGTTCCACAGGTGACTACATTTTTTTATTTTTGTGTTAGACCATTTAATTAATTGGTTACAGTCGGGGTGTGAAGGGGATTTTAAGCAATATCGTAAAAAATGCTCCAGGAAAACATCTCCTACCAGGACTCTGGTACTGACCCTGTGCAGGACTCTGGTACTGACCGTGGTCACAGCCTGTGCTCCCTTCTCTCCTCCACTGATTTTCCCTCTGAAGCGACATATTTTACATTCTGTCACATCTGTTTAGTTTGAAAAAGTAAGGAGCCTATTCTGAGAATGTATGCAAAAATGTAGGGAGTAAACGTAAAAAGTTGCCAGAAAATAAATACTCAAAGTACAAATACGTAAAAAATCTACTTATAAATCTACTACATTAAATAAATAAATAAATAAATAAACAAAAATGAATAAAAAATCTACATAAGTACAGTAACAAACTACCTTTACTTCATTATTTCCCACCTCTGGCTGTCACATAACTGATGATCTAGAATTGATACAAGTAGAGCACATGCTTCTACCTTTTCTGCTCTCCATGTCTGCACTTTGCCCAGAGTTTTATCTCTCAGACAGAACTTCCCAACACTATGAACGTGAGAAAAGCTTCAGTAACTGGAGCTGCTTCATTTTATTTTTTTTTTTCTTTTTTGTTCTGCCCATGCACAATGCATGATACCATTATTGATTGACTGGAGGTATGAACTCACTGCCAAAGGTCAAAGCCCAGAACCATCCCAAAGACAGGAAACTGAGACAAAAAAAAAAAGAAAATACAGACAGAGGCACAAGTATCTGCATGCAAATAAACCACCACACACCGACAGAGGTCAAAGGTGGTGATTCAGGAGGATTAGTAGTGTATGAGTGGGTATATTTTTAAGGAAAATGATACATGCGTGCATAAAAGGCTAAATGTATGGCTTTTGCTTGATGTTTTTTTTTTCATATAAGTTTAATATGTTTGACTTGTTTGTCAAAGAGTTAAACAATTATCCCTTTTTGACAACAGGACACCATTGCCATTAAGAAACGGAGTTCCAGAACTAGAAGAATTCGTCCTGTTTCTACTAGACTGAGTAAGTTTTTACATCTCAACTTCATATTTTCCACAGTAAATATACTAAAACATAGAGTATATTTAAGATTTTACAAATACAGTTTCCAGAATGTATTAGACTCATAGTGTTTCATAATCCTCCCATGTGCTCAGTTATCAATAACTTTATTAATAATCTATATAATCCCTTGATTATTAGCATCCAGTGCTTATGTGTGATGTTGTTATTACTTTTTCAATCTTATATTTATCTCCTGATTAAAAGCTAACCATGTTGCCTTTTTTCTGGTGTCATCTTAAAACCTCTAATGGGATAATCAAATTCATATTTTATTTCTCCTGACAGTTTTTTATGTAAACATTTAGTTCTAAAGGCCTCTTTCATGATTTAAATGTGAAATGTGAAATCCCAGCTTAATCTAGGATGTCTGTACTTAAGTGTTAAGCGTATAATCTACAGCTCAGTTATGAAAATGTTCCTTTCGTCACAACTTTTCCCAGGTTTAGGTGACGAGCCCAGCTCCTCTCCCACCCCCTCTGCACCACCTCACTCTGCCGCTCTTTCCCACTCGGCATCATGGGAGTGTCTGTCCACTCTTCCCACCAACGGCTCACCCTTGCGTCACGTGACCCACGTCAGGCCCCGCCCACCACGGAGACACAGGGCAGGACACCTTCCTCCAGAATCAGTGAGTTGATGGAAGTTATAGAATTATATTTGTGCCAGTTTCTTGAGCGAGCAACGATAGATTCTGAGCACACAATTAGAGATTTTGAGCACATAAAAATATATTTTGCGAGCACATCAATTATATTTCAAAAAGAAATTATGCTTGAGCAAACAAAAATCGATATTGTGCTCCATAAATGCGTTTGCATGTTAGTTTTACTCATAACGTTCTCTCACAAATTCTTTCCATGGCGCACAAACAGACCGCTGCGCTCGCTCACTTTCCCCTTCCCTCTCTCGCTCAACCTCCCTCTCCCTGCGCGCTCAGGTTGTCGTGTCCGCACGCTCAACTTGACACACACGTTACAATTGTGCCACAAAACCAACCAATCGGAGAGCTTGTACACTCTGATTGGCTGTTCGCTCTCCAATTAGCTCGCTAGTTACATTTACCTGAGACAATAATCATAATAATAATAATAAATACTGACCGAAGTTTGTGTAGAATCATTTCCTCCTCTTCCGGTCCGTGTCTGTCTCATCGAGCGCTTTTTTTTCGGGTAAATGTAACTAGCGAGCTAATTGGAGAGCGAACAGCCAATCAGAGTGTACAAGCTCTCCGATTGGTTGGTTTTGTGGCACAATTGTAACGTGTGTGTCAAGTTGAGCGTGCGGACACGACAACCTGAGCGCGCAGGGAGAGGGAGGTTGAGCGAGAGAGGGAAGGGGAAAGTGAGCGAGCGCAGCGGTCTGTTTGTGCGCCATGGAAAGAATTTGTGAGAGAACGTTATGAGTAAAACTAACATGCAAACGCATTTATGGAGCACAATATCGATTTTTGTTTGCTCAAGCATAATTTCTTTTTGAAATATAATTGATGTGCTCGCAAAATATATTTTTATGTGCTCAAAATCTCTAATTGTGTGCTCAGAATCTATCATTGCTCGCTCAAGAAACTGGCACAAATATAATTCCATAGAAGTAACTGTTTAAATTCTGCGAAGTAGGAAGGCGAATTCTGCTTTGAGTTTCTACTTTATAGGCCTCTTTAATGGTCTTAGTAACAGCAGCTAGTATTGATCTGAACTTGTTTGCTTTTACCTGGAAGGAAAAATATGTTTGCTCTGTTTAATGTCACGCTGTATATATTGAACTGCACATCCACAGGCTCCACAAGGGAGCTCAAAGGTGCTTATAAGGGGGACAGTGAATCACATGTGTGTCATTTTGAGGTTTTTATTTTAATCTCTTGACTATTTGATGTGAACTTTTGTCATTCATCTTGTTTTTCATGCCAGTGGCACTTTCTAAAAATAAGTTCCTTTTAATGTAGGAAGCTGTCGTATGTGTCTATGTGACTCAAATGTTAATCATGCGCAGCCGTCCCCCTGGGGCCGCAGGGCAGCCTCTAACTTACTGCTTTGTTTGTTTTGAGACTTTGTAAAAGCTTTTTCTAAATCGGTACAAACTCTGTTAGGGCAGCAAAAGGAGGAGTCGTTTTACAAATAGACTTCCTTTGGCAGTGGATTTGGTTTTGCCAGCCAGCTATTTGAAATGATAATACCTTTTGTCAGCCTTTCAGCTTTTTTGTTGACATGGCGGATTGATCATTGTTATCCTGTTACTCTGCTTCCTGTTGTGTTTACAGCATTGCTCCGAGAACGGGGGAGTTAATATGCTCGAGGATGGACTGCCTGATTTCTACAGCAAGAGAGTTCTACCTGACAGGTAGCTCTTTATTTGGGTGGAAACATTAAAAATGCAGCACATATCTCATTACTACAGTGGACCCCGAGGCTAACACACAGACAAGACAACAGTGCAAATGCAAACATGACGTGTATTTTACATCTCGGAGCGGTTTGTACAAGTAAAATGAGAAATAATGAACCGGTCTTGTATTAAGAACTTAATACAAAAATTCTGCCAAAAGCGCATATTATGTGACATAAATATACGATATATTACTGTAATTGTCAGAAATATATGTCATTAACTTTTAAAGACCCAGTGCTACTTTTGTGTCAGTTCCCAAACAAAATTTTCTCTCTTTTTAAAATTCTAAAGTGATTTATCCCCATTTATTGTAATATTATCCTCTTTATTTTGCATGTTTTCACTGTAAATCATGTATTTTCATATATTTAATTCACAGACCATGTAGATGCCCATTAAAGGTCAGAGTAAATTCAAAGGTTATTTTCTCAAAACAGAGAAAACTGAAGAAAAAGTGACTTTTTTAGCAAATATATCATTAACTGAACATAAAAACAAGTGTATCCATCCACTGTCATTGATCCAACTCCTTGAGTTTTACTGGTGAATCAATGTTGTAGAAGATGACTGTGTTTCCACGGTAACTATGGAGCCTCTGAACATCCAAATGGGTCATATCTGATGACCATGAAATGATGAATAACTGTATTTTACACCAATTATTTACATGTATTGATAGGATTAGTGGATCAACAGGTATTGACCACTTTATATCAGTCGATGGTTTTGGTCTACAGTGGTTGTTTGGGTCTTTATGGGTTAATACTAGAAGAATATTCATGGCGTGAAGTTACTTTACTTTGGTCAGACATAGTCCCAGGATCAATGCCTCAAACAAAACAATAGAATAATGAAATGTGCAACAAGTATTATGTTAATCATCGTGATCATCAAATAACAGTTTCCTAAATATGTAAATGTTTCCTCATTCCACAGTTATAAGAGCTTGATGTCACCACTATTAACATATTTTATTGAATTGAATAATACAGCATGAGGTTGAGTACTGCCGGTTATTAGCTCATTAACTTGTGCCTAGATGTATTAGGTTCAAAATGAAAATGTTATGTAAAATGGTTTAAGAGGATGGAATGCCCCGTTCAACTGTAGTGTACACAAAATGGAAAAAAAATAAAATAAAAATTCTCAATTATATTCATTAACTTGTGTTGGAATGCATCAGATTCCATGAAAAAAACCTCACATTGATTTTAGAGGGTGGAATGCCCTTTTCTGCAGTAAAAAAAAAAATTGATAGTGGTCACAGAATGGAAGAAAAAACAAAAAAAATGTCACATTGGTTTTAGAGGGTGGAATGCCCTGTTCTGCAATTAAAAAAAACATTGATAGTGAACACAGAATGGGGGAAAAAAAAAAAAAACACCAGTTCTCAATTTTATTCATTAACTTGTGTTTGAATGCATCAGATTCCATGAAAAAAATGTTTGTTTTAGAGAGTGGAATGCCTTGTTCTGCAGTAGTAAACATTGATAATGGACACAAAATGAAAAAAAAAAAAAAAAAAACATGAAAAAAAAGGTCACATTGGTTTTAGAGGGTGGAATACCCTGTTCAGCTGTAGAACACATTGATACTGGACATGAAATCGAAAAAAAACACAAAAAAATCAGCAGTTCTGGTTATAAAGGGTGGAATGCCCTGTTCAGCTGTAGAATACATTGATAGTATCTGACATAAAACAAAAAATATTCTGGCATTTAGAGCAGACAACGGATGTATGATATATACATATGATGTACCTAATGCGAATGTCTGATACTGAATGTCAATAAAAAACTAAAAAAAACTAAAATAAAAAAAAGATTACATTGATAATGGACACAAAATAGAAAAAAAATACATAAAAAATCATCATATTGGTTATAAAGGGTGGAATGCCCTTTTCAGCTGTACAATACATTGATTGTTGTAATCACCCAAAATATGGCCAAAAATAACGAAGAAAGACTCTGGGTTTAAAAAGACGCATTCCTTTTTACTGCGGCAACTTAAAAACACACGTACAACTTTCACAACTCGTGGCATATATCAACTTCCGAGAAAATTCCTAAGCTTCATGGGTAACACTTAGCCTCACGGGAAACGTAGTTATCTTCTCAGCATTCACTATTGCTTATTTTAACTCCACTTTTAAAATAAATCACAAATGAAATGTATTGTATCTTTTACTCAAAAATAAATTAACTGCAATTGCATATGCATCATGAAATTATACTAAATCCAAACACAAATTACTTATACTTTATCTTTCCCAAATAGTCACAACATTGATAATGGACTCAAAATGGGAAAAAAACACCCATTCTCAATTATATTCTTTAACTTGTGTTCGAATGCATCAGGTTCCATGATGATCCATATAAAGTGTGGAATGCCCTGTTCTGCAGTAGAAAACATTGATAGTGAACACAGAACGGGGACAAAAATGAGCCTCTCTTGGACATGTATTCTACTTGTACTCTACTTAAATACATGAACGCTGCGGTCATCTTGTTTTAATGACAAACTAGAAGCACTCGGAGAGCGCAGACCTCCGCCAAGGCTGATCAGTGGCCCCCCCGTGGGCCCCCCCACCCCTGATCACCACCAAAATTTAATCATTTCTTCCTTATCCCATTTCCAACAAACCCTGAAAATTTCATCCAAATCTGTCCATAACTTTTTGAGTTATGTTGCACACTAACGGACAAACAAACAAACAGACAAACAAACAAACAAACCCTGGCAAAAACATAACCTCCTTGGCAGAGGTAAATAAACAGCATGTTCCTAAAATACTTCATCACAGATTTTTTTTGGTGAAGTTCTATTTGCACAGTGTTGCAACTTCATTTAACTTTCAACATATTCATTTGTATAAAATAAGTCGTGTTTACTGTCGAAGTTCAACCTCATAAATCCAAACTCCATTTCTTTGAAACTGTGCAGTAATCACCAAGGTTATAATAGTTTTGGATTTTTAATTATAGTTTAGTTTTAATTAGTTTTGACTTTTTTTTTCTCTTATTCAGTTAGTTTTAATTAGTTTTAGAGCAGGTTTGTTAGTTTTTATTAGTTATCGTTTTTTTCTGAATGCTTAGTTTTAGTTTAGTTTAGTTTTAGTATTAGTTTTAGTTATTTCATATATTTTATCTTCCTCATCATCCTATTCAAAGAAATTAGTGAGGCGCGGATATGGGTTACCCTGGACACTTTATTTGGGGGTCGGGTTAGGGCGGCTCATGGACTGAGCAGAGACACAATGTACCGTACAATGTATAAATTCCCTATAGCAGGTTGAGGGGGGGTGCAATCCATACACAACGTCACTTACGTGAAACAATGCGAAGATGTGCAAAGCATGTGAGGAGATGCACAAAGCAGCCAGCAGTTAAAGCAGATAGAAACATATATAACCAGCTAACCAGCAGTTAAACCAGATAGAAACATATATAACCAGCTAACCAGCAGTTAAAGCAGATAGGAACATATATAAACCAGCTAACCAGCAGTTAAAGCAGATAGAAACATATATAAACCAGCTAACCAGCAGTTAAAGCAGATAGAAACATATATAAACCAGCTAACCAGCAGTTAAAGCAGACAGAAACATATATAAACCACTTATAAACATATATAACCCAGTTCCTCATCAGTCAACCACACCTTAGCAGATCTCTCATATCTTAATCATCTCCAGTTCCATTATTAGCTAACTTTGCTTCAGTTCAGTTCAGCTAGCTGTAGCTAGTAACATCAAACGTTTTTTAACATTCTAACAGGTTCCATACCTCTGTAATTGGATTAGTTTTCCTCCTCCTCTTTTCTCCTCTTCTAAACTGTGCAGTTCAGGGCTTGGAAGGTCTTTTCATGGTGATAAACTCTCCAGTTTTAACCTGGATGCTAGTTCAACACTGACTGTCCTTTAGCTCTGCTCTGTCTCTGTCACTCACACGCACACACACGGTACGCCAAAAAAAAAAAAAAAACCCCGACCCATGTATCACTAAAGTAAATCCCAGACAGGACTGTGCTGCTGTGTCCCAGCTTTAGTCTGTATGTTCCAGGTAGAGTGGGGACCAGAAGACCACTGGAAACCACCAGTGACCACACATGACAGACTGTGTAGTGTCGTATGGTGTCACCAGCTCAAACTGCTGGAGCCAAAGAAATGAATTTCATATCAATCCGACATTGACAAAGACGAAAACGAAGGGAATTGTATCCATAATATTTATACGTTTTAGTTAGTTTTGTAAGTTCACAAAACAGTTTCAGTTAGTTATCGTTTTTTTCTTTTAATTAGAGTTTTTATTAATTTCAGTTAACGAAAATGTTTTTTCAATTTTAGTTTTCGTCATTTCGTTCGTTTTCGTTAACGATAATAACCTTGGTAATCACTAAATTGTTTATCTCTTTTCTGTTGATCAGAGGCAGTTCTGTCTTCATACACTCGTCACCTACATACTAATACTTCCACTAATTACCAACAGCAGGACAAGCTGTGGCAGATCAGAGATCAGCTAAGACTTTGGGTCCTATTCGTTAAGTTTGTTTATTTGTGAAATGTCTGTTTTCAGGAAGTGACACATTTTTTTCTCTATAATCTATCTGGACATATGTGAACATACACATCAAACATCAAAATAGTATTTGATAAAGATTTATTACGTTATTGCAGGGACTTGTGTTTATGAGAAAGGTCTGTCTATTGAGCTTTAGATAAGAAGTTAGCGACGTTATCACCACAAACCATTTCTCCATCCATATTCATATTCTTAATACTTATGTAGATAATTTTTAGAAACAGATAACTTGCACAAATGGATAAATTTGAGTTGACCACATGGGATGAATACTAAAGAGCGTGAACTGAGTGGATCTTTGTTTACAATATCTGCATACATAAAAGCTGCGGAAATAATTGTTGGGATAATCGCATCACAATCTCTTCATTACAGCACCAGTGGATAAAATATAAATACATGTATTACATTAATTATAATTAAGGTTATTTACTGATTACCTAATTTAGTTTTGCTGCAAAAAAAAAAAAAAAAAAAAAAAACAGAGAACCTGCTTCCCTTTTTATAATTGGCCAAACATTGCTTTTACATTTGGCAGTTATCCTTAAATCATACATTCACCGCAGGGCTGTGATTGGAAACTGTAAGACCATATTTCCTGTGCAGTTATAGACTATACGACAGCATGCTTAAAGCTCAGCAGTCGTGTGTGAAGGATTCATTGAGGCAGCATAAACTACGCCTTCTGTCAAAGTCCTCGAACCATTTGTAAAGGTTCACTCAGAATATAAGATCAGCTGTGCACTGCAAAAATCTAACTCTTACCAAGTGTATTTTTCTCATTTCTAGTCAAAATATCTCATCACACCTAAAATAAGACATAATCACCTAAGAGGAACTTTTCAGTGAGATATAAAAATTTATTTTAGACGCTAGATCTTGAAAATCTTATTACAAGAAATCTTACCTAGATAATTTTCACTTGTTCCAATGGCAGATTTTTTTTGCTTGAATTAAGCAAAAAAAAAAAATCTTGAATTAAGCAAAAAAATCTTGAATTAAGCAACGAAATCTGCCAGTGGAACAAGTAAAAATTTTCTAGGTATTTATCTTGCTGCATGGACAGATATTTCACTTGTTTTGAATACCTTTTTCCTCAGATTTAGTGTTTTTATCTTGTTTTTAGACACCCCTTTTTTGCAGTGTATCAAGGGTTGGGACTATATAATGTTATACACACTGAAAAAAATTAAAATCTTACCAAGTGCATTTTTCTCATTTCTACTCAAAATATCTCATCACACTTAAAATAAGACATAATCACCTAAAGAGTAACTTTCCAGTGAGATATAACAACTTCTTACCAATATAATTTTCACTTGTTCCATTGGCAGATATTTTGCTTAATTCAAGACTTTCTTGCTTAATTCAAGCAAAAAATCTGGGAAAAGTTACTCTTCAGGTGATTTTGTCTTATTTTAAGTGTGATGAAACATTTTGACTAGAAATGAGAAAAATACACTTGGTAAGATTTAGATTTTTTCCAGTGTATTTCACCAAGTTCTTTGCATACTGTATAACATAAATGTTAATCTTAGTGTATTTTTCTCTCTCTCCGCCCTTATACCCTCTTGTCCTTCCTAATAATCACTCATCTTCCCTCTGCAGTCAGCTGTCATCCCTTCATCACGCCCAGTCACTGAGGAGGAAAAAAAGGCGCAGCGTCTTGTCCATTTTTTCAGGTTTTCGCAAGAACCGCAACTCCACCATCTCTAATCAGGACTCGGAGTGAGTATGCAGCATGGCAGCTGAGTGTAAGGAGGGAATAAAAGTAGCGTTTAAGTGCATCAAGTGCACTGAGATTGAAACGGCTGTTAAATTAATGCAGCGCTGGGCGTAACGTCACTTCATAGCTTCATAAATATTTTAATGGAAGAAAATATTTTGCCCTCTCCAGCTGCTTTTTTTTTTTTTTTTTTACTTAGAATTTATAGCACTGCATATATTTAGGCTGTTCTTACATAACTGCACATAGTGGAAAAAGTAGACGGCGATATTGGAGAGAGAGGGAAAAAGTTTATTTTTAATGAAACTAATGGAAGAGAATGACACCACTTTTCACTCTATGCAAAGTTTATACAGTCGGACAGAAATGGGGACAAAAAGGCACCCAGAGTGATGTCTCATCTGACAGAGCTTACATTTAAAAACCTACAGGATATGTGGCAACCTTTAAAGAGGTGTGAGGCAATCGTTTCTGCGAGTAACAACCTTTTTTGCAATGCTGGAGCTACACATTTAAACAGAGGTGGTGTTTTATACCAGCCCAGCACGCCCTGAAAGAGATGAGACCGGCTTTAAAAAAAGAAAAAAAAACCTTTTATGTGCTACACCTGTTGTGCCAGATTGTAGCTAAACAATTACAGATGCAGGGTTGTTTTGTTGTTACTTTTACCTGGCTGGCTTTTTTTTTTTTAATTTTATGCTATTTTATCCTAGACAGTGCAGATTGTTAAGAATTGTAAAGGCCTGTGAGGAAAAAAGGTGTCTGGCTGCAGCATTTAACAGGAAACACAAGCACAAACCATTACTGTAAATAATAAATGTATTATCCTGCATATGCATGTGCATTATTTTTATAATACTCCAAGGCTGTTTGAACGCAGGTTGGTTCTATAGCACTTACTCATATCATATCTCTCAACCCTGCATAAATGTTCTTGAATATGACTCGCACATCAAGGTGCCTGTGTTTGTCTTGTGTTCCAATCAGCAGCGCATCGGAGAATGTTTACTCCATGATTCAGCACCCTAAGGACAGTGGAAGGGCAGATAGCGCTGTTCCCGGAGCCAATGGGACCATGCCTTCACCGCGGCCTGCACAGGGCGTACCTGCACATAGCATGAGGGCCGCCAGCCCCCCCTGCCTCATCCAAAGACAGGTACAGCGATCTGGACAGACACGGCAACCCTTTTATGAGCTACTTCAGGTTAAGGTTAACTCGTTTTATTATCCCCTGCAGGGAAATTCGGTCTCTGCATTTTACCCAGTGTAATAAACACACAGTACCTAGCATTAGCATTAGGACACAGGTGTCAGACATACAGCCCATGGGCCAAAACCAGCTCAATCTGGTCCTGGGGTGAATTTATAAAATGCAAAATTTACACTGACAATATTGACGGTCAAGGATGTCAAAGTCATTTTAGTTCAGTGGCCACAGACAGACCAGTTAGTTTTAGTGTCAAAAAGTAAAACTACATGACACTGTTTACATTTACAAGCTATCCTTTTACAAAAAATGTCAATAACCTGAACATACATTGACAACATGAAATGTCTTAAGAGAAGTTTTGACAATATTCCGCCTGTTGCCTGTTACTATATATTTTGTGGATTTGTAGATCCACTGTGATCTGTAAGTTGTAATGGACATGTTAATGATACACTGAGGATAATATTATTAAAAATGCCCTAATTTTTCTTAAGACATTTCATGTTATTCAGATTTTTAAGGAAGTTTTATAGATGCACTGCAAAAATCAAAATCTTACCGAGTGTATTTGTCTCATTTCTTTTCAAAATATCTCATCACACTTAAAATAAAACATAATCACCTAAAGAGTAACTTTTCAGTGAGATATAAGAACTGATTTTTAGACAATAGATCTGGAAAATCTTATTTCAAGAAATCTTATCAAGATAATTTTCACTTGTTCCATTGGCAGATTTTTTTTGCTTGAATTAAGCAAAAAAAAATATGGGAAAGAGCAAAAAAAATCTGCCCATGGAACAAGTGAAAATTATCTTGATAAGATTTCTTGAAATAAGATTTTCCAGATCTATTGTCTAAAAATCAATTCTTATATCTCACTGAAAAGTTACTCTTTAGGTGATTATGTCGTATTTTAAGTGTGATGAGATATTTGGACTAGAAATGAGAAAAATACACTTGGTAAGATTGTGATTTTTGCAGTGTGTAAACATTTTCATAGTATAATTTTACTTTTTTCACTGTTGTTATTTTTCTGGTCTGGCCCACTTCAGACCATATTGGGCTGAATGTGGCCCCTGAACTAAATTGACGTTGACACCCCTACATTAGGAGCTGTGAGCTGCATTGAAGGCGCTAGAGAACCACCAGATCTTCATCACTACCATAGTCAGGGTCCTATATTTACTTTTTTTTTTTTTTTTTTTTTTTTTTACTTGTTTTTAACTTCAAACTCATGATCTAAAACCTTCACTGACTTTTTGACCTTTGAAAGCATAACAACACTTCTTTGATTTTTTTTTTCTTTAATTAATTTTTTTTAACAAGCGTTTGGCAGTATTCCACTGAACCACCGGTGCACAAACCAGTTCAAAGTAGATGCAAGTCATTTAAATTTTAATTTAGATTTCTAGATGTTTTCGTCTATCTGTTCCAGCCCACCTCTTATCAAAATCGGGAACAATTCTCTTCTGGTTCCTGCGGTTCCACATGACATGACACACTGCATCATTGCTTTCCCGTGCTCATAACCTGCTATTTCCAGCTGAATTTTCAGTGTTGGATTTGTGTAGCTGGTTGAGGTGTGGGAGTCTGTATGGTCTATTTTAAATCTCTAGCCAAACATACGCACACACACCCGCACACTCAGACTCATCTAAATCCTTTTGGTTCCCAAAGTATAGTCCACGGATCCGCTCTCATCCATAAGGGGATTTGAGGACACCCTTAACAAAATGAGGCATAATTTAATTTTAATGTAATTGAGTTGAATAGAAGTTAATTCTAATTGGTTCACTCTTTGTACTGTAACTACCAGAGCAGACCGTTTACTGGGTCATCACCAGATGTATGTATAAATCATATGGTATTTGCATTTGACTCCTATGAGGCTTGGTTATTCATGTACATTCTGTCTTTGTCCAGTCCACAGACCTGGTCAGCATGGTGTATAGCTGCATAGGGGCTGAAATCGAGGACTCTGATGCCAGCAGCACCGGTGACGTCAAACCTTCAGACCAAGACCTTGACAGATCGACCACCATCTCAGATGCCCCCGCAGATACTCGGACAAACGGCCACGTGGTGTCCTCCAAACAACAGACGGACAGACAGATGGAGACAGGCAGGCAGGAGAGGATCGTACCGCTGACAGATGCACGGACCGAGATGGAAGAGGACAGACAGAGCAGCGGCGGCGGAAGCGTGGCCCCCTCTGGGCCAAGGCCAGAGCCCCCTCCACAGAGCACCAAGCCCAGTTTAGCTGTTATGAGACAGAGACACCTGCAGGAGAGTTTAGGTAATACAACCGAAGCTGATTTCCAGTGCATCTTCTGTTTATATACACTAAACACAATCAATGTCAGATAAAATGTGATACTACATAATTACTGTAAACAAATGATGAAAAAGGCTGGCTGACATTCCTGTTATGACATGGATTTGTTTACTTAAAAAACAACGTTTGGCAGTTTATTTGACAGTGTTGGGGATGTTAATTACCAACAATAACGTGACGGTAATAACCTACTATTATATCAACATGCACTGTGATTAATTTTTGTATCACTGTCCTGGAGCTCTGAGGAAAAAACCCATAGAAGAAACGATATAAAACTAGAAAAGCAC
Organism: Sphaeramia orbicularis; assembly: GCF_902148855.1. Lineage (NCBI taxonomy): Eukaryota > Metazoa > Chordata > Actinopteri > Kurtiformes > Apogonidae > Sphaeramia > Sphaeramia orbicularis. The sequence goes on from NC_043973.1 coordinate 42,525,669, forward strand.
TCGGAGAGCGCAGACCTCCGTCAAGGTAGATCAGTTCCACCCCCCCCATCACCACCAAAATGTAATTATTGGTTCCTTGTGCCAGTATCAACATTTCCTGAAAATTTCCTGAAAATCCATCCGTAATTTTTTGAGTTATCTTGCTAACAGACAAACAAACAAACAGAGAGACAAACCCCGGTGAAAACTTAACCTCCGCCGTTACATTTGGCAGAGGTAAATATAACAGCAACATAAAGCTTCTCAATCGGTAAAAGAATATTTGTCAAACTAGACAAAAAGTGGCTTTAAATAGAAATGCAGAGAAAGTGTCATAATGTCAAAGGTGAGCTGGATGGGTCTTCACAGACAAAGACCTGTAAAGGCTTAGCGCTATTTTCTAGTCTAGACTTTGTAACAAGAAAAAACTCTTTGCTGTGGCTCAGAGGGAAAAGATCAGTACAATAGCCAGAGGCCAGTCATCCACTACATGAAGGGAATGTGAAAACGTGGAGGATGACTTTAAACAGTACAGAAATGTATGAAAAGGCTGCTCCACTTTTGCTCTGATTGAAAACCTGCAACACTTTGACAGCAGAGGGTTTTATTAATAGTAACTGCTGTCAAATGGAGATGGGTTGTCACTGATTTCCACCTACTCAGATGCAAATACTGAATGATCTAGTCTTTTCAAACTGTTACAGACACCCGACACAGAACATACCAACAACTCTTTGCATAATTTCGGCTGTTTTGGTTTTACTTCCAGTTGAATTTTCATCATTGTTGCAGTTGACTATATGTGTGGAAACATTTTCAGCCTCAGTCTTGAAACTTCTTGCAGATTAATTGCACAAGTGCTCATCACCCTTTCTGCTTAGGGATTTTTTTTTTTTTTTGGAACCTTTATTCAGGGTTCCTACGCAAGTATGGAATTTGATTTTATAAATTTCCAGGTCTGGAAAAGTATGGAAAATGGAAACAAATGTATGGAAAAATATTCATGTTTCCAAAACTGTTACCACTGTGCTATTTTCTAAAACATAAAATTCTGAATATCTAAAAAAAAGAAATGGATCGATCTGTTTTTTTTAAAGCACTTGCTAGTGGAGCTAAAATGTTTGTGTGAGAGCACATACTGTAGGCTACACGTCCCAGAAAACATTTGGGCAGATTGACAAGTTGAATGCCCCGCCTTCTGCTCTTATCCTCCTCCAACCCATTTTAAGGCCCGCAAAGGTGTCATCAAATTTCACTGCTGCTTTGACGGGCAGGCGATGTCCACACACTGTTCGTGAGTGAGCTATTCAACATGCCTTGTATGATCGTTGGCAGAACTCATAATGGGTAGATGTAGATTCTTTGACAACTGGGTCATAAAGACTGGTTGGCTGGTTGACATCTGGAAATTAGGGTCTGGAAAAAGTATGGAATTTTGAAATTTCAAATGTGTTGGACCCTGTTTATTTAACCAGGAAAAAAGACTCCTTTGCAAGAGTGTCCTGGTCAAGACAGTGGAATTTTCAGTCATACATCCACACTAAAAACATACATAAAACACACAGTGAAATTCAGTGCTAAAGCCATACATAAAACACTATACTAATACATATAAAACACCATCAATGAATCAAAATGTACTAAAAGTATACAACAATGTTCCGTAAAAGTATGTCAAAGCAGAACCTGAATTCTTTTTTTTTTTTTTTTTTTTTTATTATAAATCGATGTTGAGATTTATCCTTTTCCCACTTATTTAGAATGACTGATAATATTAAATATATATTTAAAAAGACCAGATTCTTCAGTTTTATCTAATTTTATTGATTGTTCCAGGCAGTGGGAGCAGAAAATAAAAAAAAAAACCCTAAATGTTCAAAAACAGTTTTAGGCAATCGTTGTAAAGGCTGTTGTTTTTACTTAACAGAAGAAGCAGGAAGACTGGAAATAGAAGAGGAGCAGAGTGAAAGAAAGCAGAGGGGCCGTGGACCAGAGGGGCAACATCCTCTTATTACCAATAAGGTGAGTACACAGAACATAGAAAAGAAGAACATTCGGTACTGTATATAAATGTGTTGCTCTGAACTCGATGCTGTACTCCTGCAGGCCAATCTGGACCTATCGAGAGACAAGGCCTCTCCTGAAAAGGTCAAGGTCTCACCGAAAAGCTCACCTGCCAGTCCAGGTGAAGAAGCAAACGGTGACCAGAGGAACTTGGCTCTGACACAACCGATCATTCAAGATGAGGGGACCGCTGAGCGCAAAAGCCCACCAGCATCTGCCAACGCGGGGTCAGAGGCCGCAGATCCCGCCACCAGTCCAGGTATGAATGAACTCTATTATGCTACTGTGAAAAGGAAGATGAAACAGCAGGATGTCCCACACTGTCTGTCAGAAGTTCCCATGTAACAAAAGGACAAATTCAGAGAAACTTTGGTTGAAACGTTATTCTGCCAAGATTATCTTTTATTTCAACAAAATAATTAGTGTAACTTTACCCTCATTCTGAGTCGAACTCCACCTACTGCATGACTCTGGAAACAGACACAAAGTCAGAAAGAGGCTAAGATGAAAGAGGTCATCGAGCCTGTTTACATGACCATGAAAATCCCATAACTGGGAGTAATCGGATAATTGTAATAACTGGATCTGACGCGTTTATGTGCACTTCAGAAATGCGATAATGGAAAAACCCTGGTTTAGATTTTTTAGTACTTTATTTCGGAGTAAGTACGTAATGTAGTGATGGTAGAATCAAACTTCCTGTTATCGTCAGACTCAGAGTTATTGTCATTCGATCAATGATACATGATAGAATGAAATCTAGTTAGCCAGGTCTCGGTTTGTAGTGTAGGTGTAGTCAAACACAGTAGAATTTAGTGCTAAAACCATACATAAAACACTTTACTAATAACATGCATATACAGGGGTTGGACAAAATAATGGAAACACCTTCACCTCAAGATGATAATGCCCCAATCCATACAGCTAGAATTGTTCAAGAATGGCATGAGGAACATTCTAATGAAGTTGAGCATCTCGTATGGCCGGCACAGTCCCCAGACCTCAACATTATTGAGCATTTATGGTCAGTTTTAGAGATTCAAGTAAGACGTCGATTTCCACCGCCATCGTCTCTAAAAGAGTTGGAGGGTATTCTAACTGAAGAATGGCTTAAAATTCCTTTGGAAACAATTCACAAGTTGTATGAATCAATACCTCGGAGAATTGAGGCTGTAATTGCCGCAAAAGGCGGACCTACACCATATTAAATTATATTTTGTTGATTTTTTAAGGTGTTTCCATTATTTTGTCCAACCTCTGTAAAACACCATAAATATATCAAAATGTACTAAAAGTATACAACAATGTCCCTTAAAAGTATGTCAAAGCACAACCTGAATTCAATAAAAAAAAAATAAACTAATCTACACTGAGATTTATCCTTTTCCCATTTATTTAGAATGACTGAGTACATTTAAAGAGACCAGATTCTTCAGTTTTATCTCCTTTTATTTGTTGCTCCATGCAGTGGGAGCAGAACATTAAAAAACTAGAAAAGCACTCAGAGCGCAGACCAAGGCAGATCAGCCCCCCCCCCCCAATCACAACCAAATTTTAATCATTTGTTTCTTGTGCCAGTATCAACATTTCCTGAAAATTTCATCCAAATCCGTCCATAACTTTTTGAGTTATCTTGTTAACAGCCAAACGCTATACAGTACGTACACTATATTTAGAATATCTTAGCCGCTTTTTCCGTCTGTGATACAGTCTGGTCGCACATGAAACTGAAACCCTGAGATGCTCTTAAACTTTAAACTGTGCTGAAAAAAATTGCTTCTCTACAGCCTGTGTAGTTGTTTCACTGTGGTGTTTTTATCTGTTTTTTCAGACTCAAACTGACAAACAAATTCACAGATTTAAGCAGTGATTGTAAAAGCAACATGTGTGTATTAATGACTTCAGTTTGACCCGTCAGAAAGTTAATAACGTTTGGCAGAATCTGACTGAGAGGCAGGTGAACACTGACCTTTTTATTAAAAATTTCATGATGTATTTAGAAGCCAATAATGTAATAACAGCCCATAACGTAATAAATTTGCCATTTTTAAAATGTAGTAAGTCAATAACGTAATATCTGGCCAACAATGTAACAAAAGTCCTGAACCGATAACGTAATAACTTTTGGTCAAAAACGCTTTAACTTATTGGCAAGTTATTACGTTATTGGCCTGGTTTAAAAAAAAAAAAAAAAAAAAATTCTTTGCAAATGTAATAACTCAGCCAAATACATAATAAGTTATAACATTACTGGCCAAAAGCTATTACGTTATCTGTTCAGGACTTTTATTACATTATTGGCCTATTACATTTTAAAAATAGCAAATTTATTACGTTATTGGCCATTATTACATTATCGGTTTTAATTACATTATTGGCTTCTACAGACGTAGTGGTACTAAAATGACACAAAAAGTACAAATCTACAGGGTGGGGAAGCAAAATTTACAATGAACATTTAGTTGTTTTTTCTCAGCAGGCACTACGTCAATTGTTTTGAAACCAAACATATATTGATGTCATAATCATACCTAACACTATTATCCATACCTTTTCAGAAACTTTTGCCCATATGAGTAATCAGGAAAGCAAACGTCAAAGAGTGTGATTTGCTGAATGCACTCGTCACACCAAAGGAGATTTCCAAAATAGTTGGAGTGTCCATAAAGACTGTTTATAATGGAAAGAAGAGAATGACTATGAGCAAAACTATTACGAGTAAGCCTGGAAGTGGAGGAAGCAACAAAAAACGTACCGAAGTTTTTATTAAAGCTCTCAAATCCAAAATCCTAAAGGATCCAACCAAATCCATGAGAAAAATGGCAATTGAACTTGAAGTAGACAACAAGACCGTTAGAAATGCAGTAAAATATGATTTGAAGATTTAAATTCTCATGACTTTCAATAAACTAATTGGTCATACACTGTCTTTCAATCCCTGCCTCAAAATATTGTAAATTTTGCTTCCCCACCCTGTACACCGTGAAATGAGTGGGACGTAGGGCTGCATGATATTGGTAAAACTTGTTTTTATATATGGACTTTTATATACAGGGTGGGGAAGCAAAATTTACAATATTTTGAGGCAGGGATTGAAAGACAGTGTATGACCAGTTAGTTTACTGAAAGTCATGAGAATTTATTTGCCGCAAGAAAATTGACATAATAGAAAATGTTTTTATTCTATGTGTCCTCCTTCTTTCTCAATAACTGCCTTCACACGCTTCCTGAAACTTGCGCAAGTGTTCCTCAAATATTGGGGTGACAACTTCTCCCATTCTTCTTTAATAGTATCTTCCAGACTTTCTCGTAATAGTTTTGCTCATAGTCATTCTCTTCTCTACATTATAAACAGTCTTTATGGACATGAATAAATTAAATACCTTCAGTCAGATTTGCTTTAGTTAATGCAAACTTTTACATAAACTGTGTTTGACTGTGACGCTCAGCCTTTTTATGTGATCTAGTAAATAAAGTTTACTTTACTTGTTTAGATTCACTTTATACTAAGCATATTCACATTATGTTTATTTCGGATAAATAAACTTTAAATTTCATATATTTCAGTTACATTATACTTTAAAATATTACTTCATGTTTATTAGAGCCAAGAATCATTTTTTTGAGTGTTGTCTACCTCAAGTTTAATTGCCATTTTTCTCATGGATTTGGTTGGATCCTTTAGGATTTTGGATTTGAGAGCTTTAATAAAAGCTTCGGTACGTTTTTTGTTGCTTCCTCCACTTCCAGACTTTCTGGTAATAGTTTTGCTCATAGTCATTCTCTTCTTTCCATTATAAACAGTCTTTATGGACACTCCAACTATTTTGGAAATCTCCTTTGGTGTGACGAGTGCATTCAGCAAATCACACACTCTTTGACGTTTGCTTTCCTGATTACTCATATGGGCAAAAGTTTGTGAAAAGGTATGGATAATAGTGTTAGGTATGATTATGACATCAATATATGTTTGGTTTCAAAACAATTGACATAGTGCCTGCTGAGAAAAAACAACTAAAGGTTCATTGTAAATTTTGCTTCCCCACCTTGTACATTATCACCACCATTGATGCATTTCTTTACAATTGCCATACAGTCTGTTTACAGCTCACATAATGCACTTTAGTGTTTAGTAACACTTTAAATATTGTATGGTAAATAGCATAATGTGTACAGCTAAAATCCTAAACACAAATGTAAATAATTCAGTGTTTTCTGTTGTCACCAGTCTGTTTTTGTTTGGGCAGCACTTATTTCCTTATTGTACAGTCACGGAAAAAAATTCTTAGACCATCAAAAGTCATCAAAAACAATGGTTATGTAATCAAGTACTAACTCCTGTGTGTATCATGTGACTAAAACAGACAGAACAGAAAACATGGAATGCCGAAAAGCACTGCTGATGTAAGAACTGAAGTGATTTTGGTTTTTATCAAGAAAACAACGGAAAATGGATAGATATCAGCTCAGAGATTAAACTACTATGAGCTATTTTTGTTGTTATCATTATATTTGTCCATACAAATGTACCTTTAGTTGTACCAGGCATTAAAATGAACAAGAAATTGAAGAAAACAAGATGGTCTAATAATTTCTTCAGCAACTGTATGGCATTATGGGAAGATACTCCCACTGTTCTATTTATTTACTGTTGTATATTGATATTCAGTTTGTGTGAATCTGTTCAACCCATGGGAGTCAGGATGAAAAGTCTAGTCTCAAGCCCCAAAGTCCTGGATTTTGTGTATATACTGTCAAATTAGCACATCCTTAAATGACATATTTTGTTTTATTGCAGCAAAATCAAGGAATTGATTTCACATATAGGGAACTCTTATCCTGGCACCATTACACTACAAACAAAAAGTTAAGGATATTTTACATTTTTGGGCTATTTTTTTCAGTTGGAATTCTTTCACAGCACTTTTTACTTTTTTGTGTGTGAATTGAATTGAAACACATTTTTTAATGACCAGACAGTTTTATTTACAAATGGCAAAAATGACAAAAAAAGAAATATCCTCAACTTTTTGTTTGTAGTGTATGTTTATTACAAATCTTAAGTGGATTTGCTGTTCAGTCATATTAGAACATAACCTCAGTCAGACTGGGCCGTGTTAATGCTGTGAATTAACAGGTTACTTCATACACTAGAAAAAATCTAAATCTTACCAAGTGTATTTGTCTCATTTCTAGTCAAAATATCTCATCACACTTAAAATAAGACATAATCACCTAAAGAGTAACTTTTCAGGGAGATATAAGAACTGATTTTTAGACAATAGATCTGGAAAATCTTATTTCAAGAAATTTTACCAAGATAATTTTCATTTGTTCCATTGGCAGATTTTTTTTGTTTGAATTAAGCAAAAAAAATCTTGAATTAAGCAAAAAAAAAAAAAATCTAGAATTAAGCAAAAAAAAAAAAAAAAAAAAACTGAATTGAGAAAAAAAAAACTTGAATTAAGCAAGAAAAATCTTAAATTAAGCAAAAAAAAAATAAAAATCTTGAATTAAGCAAAAAAAAATCTGCCAATGGAACAAGTGAAAATTATCTTGGTAAGATTTCTGGCCGCAGGCAAATATGGCCCAAATCTGAATTTTTTTACCCATATATGACCTGTATCTGATCTGTTAAAGCAGTGGTTTCCAACCCTTTTTGGCTCATCTTAGCAAGATAATTTTCACTTGTTCCATTGGCAGATTTTTTGTTTGAATTGAGCAAAAAAAATGTTGAACTAAGCAAAAAAAAAAAAAAATCTTGACTTAAGCAAAAAAAAAAATCAATGAATTAAGCAAAAAAAATCTATGAACTAAGCAAAAAAAAAAAAAAATCTTAAGCAAAAAAAAAAAATCAATGAATTAAGCAAAAAAAATCTATGAATTAAGCAAAAAAAAAAAAAAAAAGAATTAAGCAAAAAAAAATAAAAAAATCTGCCAATGGAACAAGTGAAAATTATCTTGGTAAGATTTCTGGCTGCAGGCAAATGTGGCCCAAATCTGAATTTTTAAAAAAATTTTAAACATTTTTTTTACCCATGTGTGACCTGTATCCGATCTGTTAAAGTAGTGGTTTCCAACCCTTTTTGGCTTGTTTTACCAAGATAATTTTCACTTGTTCCATTGGCAGATTTTTTGTTTGAATTGAGCAAAAAAAATGTTGAACTAAGCAACAAAAAAAAAAATCTTGACTTAAGCAAAAAAAAAAAATCAATGAATTAAGCAAAAAAAATCATTGAATTAAGCAAAAAAAACAAAACAAAAAAAGAATTAAGCAAAAAAAAAAAAAATCTGCCAATGGAACAAGTGAAAATTATCTTGGTAAGATTTCTGGCTGCAGGCAAATATGGCCCAAATCTGAATTTTTTTTTTTTTTTTTTACCCATATATGACCTGTATCTGATCTGTTAAAGCAGTGGTTTCCAACCCTTTTTGGCTCGTCTTACCAAGATAATTTTCACTTGTTCCATTGGCAGATTTTTTGTTTGAATTGAGCAAAAAAGTTTTGAATTAAGCAAAAAAAAAAAAAATCTTGACTTGAGCAAAAAAAAAATAAATATTGAATTAAGCAAAAAAATCAATGAATTAAGCAAAAAAAAAAAAAAAAAAAAAGAATTAAGCAAAAAAAAAAAAAAAATCTGCCAATGGAACAAGTGAAAATTATCTTGGTAAGATTTCTGGCTGCAGGCAAATATGGCCCAAATTTATTTATTTTTTCCCCATATGTGACCTGTATCCAATCTGTTAAAGCAGTGGTTTCCAACCCTTTTGTCTCGTTTTACCAAGATAATTTTCACTTGTTCTACTGGCAGATTTTTTTCCCTTGAATTAAACACAAAAAATCTCGAATTAAGCAAAAAAAAAAAAAAAAAAAATATCTGCCAGTAAGTCCTTATATCTCACTGAAAAGTTACTCTTTGGGTGATTATGTCTTTGTTTAAGTGTGATGACATGTTTGGACTAGAAATGAGACAAATACACTTGGTAAGATTTAGATTTTTTTTCCAGTGTACAAACACAATATGGGGTTGGTGATGACAGTGAGGGTAAAATAATGTTTGTAATGATGATTCTGCCACCAATCAGAAGAAGAAGGAGACCATAACGGATTCCCTGCATCATCACATCACACCAGGAAGTCCAACTCATTTGATATAGGTACTGTATGTCTGGTAGTGTGTCTCCAACCCCCTGCTGATGTTTACACTCAATGCATATATATATATTTATACACACACACACTCTTAAGATATGCATGATGTTTGTTCCTAATTTAGCCTCTTGCTGTTTTGTTCATAATTTAAAACTATGAAGCAACAATAGAGCAATGTCTTTATTTTTTCATCAAATGAACCCAGCATGTGTCCACCAGTCAGTCTCTCTTTTGATGTGCTCCTATAAGCTTGTAGAGCTGGCTGCCTGTGTCCAACTTTTCTGCTTCGTCCTCTTCTGAAAACCCCGCATCCCCACTCTATGTTTGTGTCTCATGCCACTTTGCACCCCCCCCCCCCCCCCCCCCCAGGCATGGAACTGGACAGACCCTACGATCTGGAGAGGTCCTCAGATCGCAGATTCCCTGTGAAAAAGCCCTGTTTCCCCCAGTACAGAAACAAATCTCTGGACTACCCTGCAGGGACCAGATGTATGTATCTGTTTCACTTCCTGCAAATATGTGTGGTGTGACTAATTAACAGAAAACATCCGCGCAAGCTTTGAGTTTTCGTTGCAAAATTGAAAGTGGTCTGAATTAAGTGTTTAAAGGGGTGATATTTAGCTTTTTTTTTTTTTTAAATGGAATGATGCATTTGAAAACGTTTCCCTGTGGTCTGCGTAAACTGTAAATGATACGACTGGGTCTGAATTCTTCATTAATTCAACTCCACAGGCCCATCTTCAACCCTATTTCTTTTTTTTTTTTTTCTAGATATCTTTATTAATTTTAAAATTTTGAACATTCAGGAACATTAAGACAGAAATAAAACCCTGCCCCCCCCCCACCCCACCCCACCCCACCCCACCCCTATCCTGGCTCAATCACATACACACATTATACAACAAAATATTTGACAGTCTTCAGCCCTATCTCTTTTTTTCTAGATATCTTTACTAATTTTTAACATGTTGAAGGGATAAAAATAAAGGACAGGAAAGAGAAAAACAAGAGGAAAAAAAAGAAGAAAAAAAAATAAACAACCCCATGCCCCCCCACCCATACCCTGACTCGATCACATACACACATTATATGACAAAATATCTGACAGTCTTCAACCATATTTCTTTTTTTTTTTTATTCCATTATCTTTATTAATTTTGAAATTTTGAACATTAATACAAACAAAGGACAGGAAAGAGAGAAAAAAAAGAGGAAAAAAAAAAAAAAAACCCTGCCCGCCCACCCACCCCACCCCGCCCATACCCTGGCTCAATCACATACATTATACAATAAAATATTTGACAATCTTCAGCCCTATTTCTTTCTTTTTTTTCAAGATATCTTTATTAATTTTAACATTTTGAACATTAAGGAACATAAAGAGAGAAAAAAAGAGAACCCCCCCCCCCCCCCCCCCGCAGCTCAATCACATACACACATTATACAACACAGTATTTGATCATCTTCAACCCTACTTCTTTTTTTTTCTAGATATCTTTATTAATTTTTAACATTTTGAACATTAAGGGATACAAACAAAGGACAGGAAAGAGAAAAAAAAAAGAGGAAAAAAAACCCCTGCCCCCCCCATCCATACCCTGGTTCGATCATATACACACATTACACGACAAAATATTTGACAATCTTCAACCCTATTTCTTTTTTTTTCTTTTCTAGATATCTTTATTAATTTTACAGTTTTGAACATTAACAAATACAAACAAAGGACAGGAAAGAGAGAAAAAAAGAGGAGGGGTAAAAAAACAAAAAACCTGCCCCCCACCCTACCCATACCCTGGCTCGATCACATACACACATTATACAACAAAATATTTGACCATCATCAACCCTATTTCTTTTTTTTTTCTAGATATCTTTATTAATTTTTTAACATTTTGAACATTAAGGGATACAAACAAAGGACAGGAAAGAGAAAAAAAAAGAGGAAAAAAAAACAAACAACCCCTGCCCCCCCCTACCCATACCCTGGCTTGATCACATACACACATTATACAACAAAATATTTGATAATCTTTAACCCTATTTCTTTTTTTTTATTCAAGTATCTTTATTAATTTTGAAATGAACATTAATACAAAGGACAGGAAAGAGAGGAAAAAAAAAACAAAACCTGCCCCCCACCCCACCCATACCCTAGCTCAATCACATACACACATTATACAACACAATATTTGACAATCTTCAACCCTATTTCTTTTTTTTTCTCTTTTCTAGATATCTTTATTAATTTTACAGTTTTGAACATTAACAAATACAAACAGACAAAGAACAGGAAAGAGAGAAAAAAAGAGGGGGAAAAAAAAAAAAAAAACTGCCCTCCCACCCCCACCCTTACCCTGGCTCGATCACATGCACACATTATACAAGAAAATATTTGACAATCTTCAACCCTATTTCTTTTTTTTTTTCCAGATATCTTTATTAATTAAAAAAAATTGAACATTAAGAAATACAAACAACAGGAAAGAAAGAAGAAAAAAAGAGAAAAAAACCTTGACCTTATATGTGCAAATGTCGTGATGTAACTAGTTATAAAATTAACAAATTATAACAAATTAAGCAGGAGTCAAAACAGGTTGTAGAAATCCACTCGCTTTTTTGCCAAAATGTATATAAACATAGCTTCAAATTCAAACTTTTTGAACTATTATGGTCCTCAGATACACAAATAAACGAATGAAAGACTAATAATAAAAGTGGGTTTAACAAAATATGACCCCTTTAAGTACTGAGGAAGTGGATTTTGCAACTTTGGCAAAAACTCAGGTGTGTGAAAACTTTTCCATAGATGAGTCATACCTTGCATATTGATTGCATGCTTGTCCCGGTGTTGTATAAATGGCCCAAGACAAAAAAAAAAAAAAAAAAAAAATCATAAAACATATTTTAAAGATGTTATTTGGCAGGTTCCCAAATACCTCTCATTGCAGCTGGCAGCCGGATCTGACAGCGCCCGGATAAACGCGCTATTAGACGAGAGCTTCAGCATTTGTGAAATAAGGACCTTTTATCACTTGTGCTTTAATTGGAGCAGATTCCTTTTTGATACCAGTGTTTCATTATTGAGATAATTGGCAGCCATGTTTAACTGATTCATCATCACTTTCTTCTCGGAGCCGTTTGGCATCGAAGATCTAAAACCCTAAGGCGGTGGATTCAAGGGGCACTAATGACACGGCAAAACCGCTGCCAATTAACTCTGTAATACAGAGCTATAGATCAGAAATGTGCTGCAGTGAACTCAATTACCATCAGTGTAAAAATGATGAAAGGGTCCACATGTCACAAATGGTGGCTTTAAAGCAAGCTGTATGATGGGGAACGTAAGTGGTCCTCTGTGCCCTGTTTGGCTGGATTCTCATCATCAAAGGGCGACTTTGTATTTAGAGCGGTGGGGATGTTTGTCTGACCCACACTCAATGAAATCTATAAATCAGACATGCAGTGAAATGTGACACAGGTTTAGTTTGTCTAACAGTCAAAAACATCTGGACTGTGGTCAGGAGGAAAAAAAACAAATCTTACCAAGTGTATTTTTCTCATTTCTAGTCCAAATATCTCATCACACTTAAAATAAGACAAGTTCCTAAAGAGGAACTTTTCAGTGAGATTTAAGAACTGATTTTTAGACAATAGATCTGGAAAATCTTATTTCAAGAAATCTTACCAAGATCATTTTCACTTGTTCCATTGGCTGATTTTTTTGGCTTAATTCAAGATTTTTTTTTTTTGCTTAATTCAAGATTTTTTATTTATTTATCTTAATTCAAGTTAGTTTTTTTTTTTTTACTTAATTCAAGATTTTTTACTTAATTCAAGATAATTTTTTTTTGCTTAATTAAATTTTTTTTGGGCTTAATTCAAGATTTTTTGCTTAATTCAATTTTTTTGGCTTAATTCAAGATATTTTTTGCTTAATTCAAACAAAAAAATCTGAGAGTAACTTTTCAGAGAGACATAAAATTATTTTTAGACAATAGGTCTTGAAAATCTTATTTCAAGGAATCTTAACCAAGATCATTTTCACTTGTTCCATTGACAGATTTTTTGCTTGAATCGAGCAAACAAATATTGAATTAAAAAAAAAAAAAACTGGAATTAAGAAAAAATATTTTGAATTAAGCAAAAAAAAAAAAAAATCTTGAATTAAGCAAAAAAAAAGATATTCAGATCAAGAGATTTTTGGTTAATTGAAGATCTTTTTTTTTTTTTTTTTTTTGCTTAATTCGAGCAAAAATTCTGCCAATGAAACAAATGAAAATTATCTTGGTAAGATTTCTTGAAATGAGAGTTTCCAGATCTATTGTCTAAAAATCAGGTCTTATATCTCACTGAAAAGTCACTCTTTAGGTGATTATGTCTTATTTTAAGTGTGATGAGATATTTTGACTGGAAATGAGAAAAATACACTTGGTCAGATTTGGATTTTTGCATTTTTCTTCCTTGAGCTCTGTCTTCATATCTAAAGTAAAATGACCATCTTTCCTCATAATATATTGGGAATAGACAATACTTTACAGCCCATATTCACATAATATCACATTTGGAATTAACGTGCCTAATTTAGTCAATATTAAAACATTTTTTTGTTTTGTTTTGTTTTTTTCTCCAGCAACAAACAGGTTTTTTTGTTGTTGTTGTCCAGTCCTAATGGTCTGTTATTTGTGTCCAGAGCTGGTGAACTGCTCCAGTCTTTGTCTCTCCCCTCACATACTGTACATCCAGTCCACAGCTTGTTTTTACTGCAACTTTAACGCGTGGTCGTTATTTTCCTATTCAGGTTATGAAAGCCCCCAGCTCGGTAACAGAGACGTGTTATGACAGTATGAGTGGACCGGGAGACGGGTTCAGGGAAAAGAAGACTTGAACATGGAGGACTGGAGAGAGACGAGCTTTTAAAACTGTGTGGACTCAACCCGACAAAGATCCAAAAGCAGCTTTTTTTTCCTTTTTAGTCCATGGAAATATTTGTTGCTGAAAATGCATGTACTGTATGCTTTTTTTTTTGTTTGTCTGTTTTTTGTTTTTTAACCTGTTGCACTTGCTACGTTTTTTTCTCAGGCATAAGGAACAATTTAAATACACCCACAGTAGTTCTGTCTTTCCAGTATGCTCTTTATTATGAACTGTTGTTTTATGCATTTGTGCAAAAACCCTTAATATCAAATCTTATCTCTCCATCCCCTTCTTGTCTTTTACTGACAATCTGTGACTACTTCTGTGACTTTCTAATGTATTTATCCTGATGAGATGTAAATAATGATTATAAAACTGCACTAACCATTGTGGTAACTTTAACAATCATGTTTTTATTTGTGATAACGTTATCATTTGATATGTGTTTGTAAGTATGCTCTTGGTGTATGCTGATGACTGAGACGTGTCAATCACACACTTAGAACTCCCATCTCTTCAAGAGTATTTAATTCAGTCGGTGGACCACTTTTAGTTTTAATCAGACTTTTGCCGGCTTGAAAATGAGTATATTTTCTAAAAATGCTTCTCTAAATCCAAATAAATAAAAATGACTTTACACAAGGAAATGAGTCATGGCAAGAATTTGTTTTCGATGCGTGAATGCGTGTTGTATCACATTGTTTTATGCATGTTTTTTTAAGGGTTTGAATATGACAGTGACATGTATTATGACTTAAAGGGGAAAACAGACAAATTCACACTTTAAGGTCAGTTTACTGGTCACAGGCGATTATTATTTAGACTGTAAACACAGTTGGATAAATGCCCCTGGTGGTCATTTGTCACGTCGAATGGAGAAAATAATCTCCGTCGTTGGGTCAGATGGGATTCGATGGGTGCACTTGTTTGCATTTCAAATTGAGGTTGTGGAGTTTCAACGGCATGGCAAGTTATCACAAAGGATTAGTTAGAAATATGAAATGAGGCGGTATGCTGTCAGGATTTTTGCATCCAGAATAATTGGCTAAAATTTATACAAATTTATACAGACAGATTTTTTTTTTTTTTTCATACTAACACACCCATCTATGAGTGATTGTAGTGATTTATTCCGAACATGCAATGAAATTTAACATATATGCACTTGCAAAACATACATAACTAGAAGCACTTGGAGAGCGCAGACCTCCGCCAAGGCTGATCAGTGGCCCCCCCCCCGTGGGGCCCCCCACGCCAAGGAGGTTATGTTTTTGCCAGGGTTTGTTTGTTTGTTTGTCTGTCTGTCTGTCCGTTAGTGTGCAACATAACTCAAAAAGTTATGGACAGATTTGGATGAAATTTTCAGGGTTTGTTGGAAATGGGCCCCCCCACCCCCGATCACCACCAAAATTTAATCATTTCTTCCTTATCCCATTTCCAACAAACCCTGAAAATTTCATCCAAATCTGTCCATAACTTTTTGAGTTATGTTGCACACTAACGGACAGACAGACAAACAAACAAACCCTGGCAAAAACATAACCTCCTTGGCGGAGGTAATAATACAAATATCAAGAATCATAACAATCTCAGTCAGAAGAAAAGCACAATAATTCCATTTACATTTACCCAAAAAGGGGTGGGAAGAAGTATAACTTATTTAATCCCACCCCCTCTCCCTTCAATATTATTAATAACGCTGGGTTACAAAAAAAAAAAAAAATGTTTTTTGCAAGTTGTCTAGGTTTTTTCAACTGAATTAGGACCATTTTGCACCGCTAAATCCAAAAATGGCATCTGTTTTTCTCAATCAGGTCAGGGGTTTTTTTTAGCTAATTTGATTTTGAAAAATTTGATCTTCTCACAGAATTATGACATTTTTGTGACTTTATCAGTTGATTTTTTTATATAGTTTTCACCCAAAATAGGTTTTAAGAGAAAACAAATCATTTTCTAACAGGATTCCTGTTAGGTACAATGGTGTATTCGCCGCAGATGTAGCAGAATACGTCAGGCTTATTTTTGCAAGATCTTCTAGTCGAAGCCATTTCATTCACCTGTAATTTAAAAAAAAAAACAATCATAAATTGGCAAAAGTAAAATCTTCAGAACTCACCATCACACTTAAAATAAGACATAATCACCTAAAGAGTAAGTTTTCAGTGAGATATAATAATAATAATAATAATAATAATAATAATAATAATAGCAACACTGGGTTACAAAAAAATGTTTTTTGCAAGTTGTCTAGGTTTTTTCAACTGAATTAGGACCATTTTGCACCGCTAAATCCAAAAATGACATCTGTTTTTCTCAATCAGGTCAGGTTTTTTTTTTTTTTTTAGCTAATTTGATTTTGAAAAATTTGATCTTCTCACAGAATTGATGACATTTTTGTGACTATCAGTTGATTTTTTTATATAGTTCTCACCCAAAATAGGTTTTAAGAGAAAACAAATCATTTTCTAACAGGATTCCTGTTAGGTACAATGGTGTATTCACCGCAGATGTAGCAGAATACGTCAGGCTTATTTTTGCAAGATCTTCTAGTCGAAGCCATTTCATTCACCTGTAATATATAAAAAAAAAAACATTAATCATAAATTGGCAAAAGTAAAATCTTCAGAACTCACCATCACACTTAAAATAAGACATAATCACCTAAAGAGTAAGTTTTCAGTGAGATATAATAATAATAATAATAATAATAATAATGATAATAATAATAATAATAATAATACTGGGTTACAAAAAAATGTTTTTTGCAAGTTGTCTAGGTTTTTTCAACTGAATTAGGACCATTTTGCACCACTAAATCCAAAAATGACATCTGTTTTTCTCAATCAGGTCAGGTTTTTTTTGCTAATTTGATTTTGAAAAATTTGATCTCCTCACAAAATATAATAATTAATACCAAAATAAGATTGGTAAACACACTTTATGAAACTTGTGACTTGATTCCTGTTAGGTACAATGGTGTATTCACCGCAGATGTAGCAGAATACGTCAGGCTTATTTTTGCAAGATCTTCTAGTCGAAGCCATTTCATTCACCTGTAATATTAAAAAAAAAAAAAACATTAATCATAAATTGGCAAAAGTCAAATCTTCAGAACTCGTTTATTGTAAGAAATATGAAAGAATTTTGTATCATATGATGTGAAAATGCCCATAAATGTAAGCAAAAATGTTCAAAAGCCAATATGTAGCATAGTTCAGAAAGTTGACCTGATTGAGCAAAATTAATGTAATTTTTGGATTCAGCACACCAAAATTATCCTAAATCAGCTCAAAAAACTTAATAAATTTGTTGTTGACCAGTGTAATATATGTCCCTCTTCCTTTTACATTACTCTTCTATATTTATATATCTATTCACACACACACTCATTCATCCATATACACATACAGGGTGGGGAAGCAAAATTTACAATGAACATTTAGTTGTGTTTTTCTCAGCAGGCACTACGTCAATTGTTTTGAAACCAAACATATATTGATGTCACAATCATACCTAACACTATTATCCATACCTTTTCAGAAACTTTTGCCCATATGAGTAATCAGGAAAGCAAACGTCAAAGAGTGTGTGATTTGCTGAATGCACTCGTCACACCGAAGGAGATTTCAAAAATAGTTGGAGTGTCCATAAAGACTGTTTATAATGGAAAGAAGAGAATGACTATGAGCAAAACTATTACGAGAAAGTCTGGAAGATACTATTAAAGAAGAATGGGAGAAGTTGTCACCCCAATATTTGAGAAACACTTGCGCAAGTTTCAGGAAGCGTGTGAAGGCAGTTATTCAGAAAGAAGGAGGACACATAGAATAAAAACATTTTCTATGATGTCAATTTTCTTGTGGCAAATAAATTCTCATGACTTTCAATAAACTAATTGCTCATATACTGTCTTTCAATCCCTGCCTCAAAATATTGTAAATTTTGCTTCCCCACCCTGTATATACGTTTATACAAATACACATATAATCTTTTACCAGTGCCTTCCTTAGTTGTACTAGCGAATAAATAAACAAATAATAACTAACTCAAGGAAGGAAATACATACATAAACAACAGTGAACATATGGTGACAGTTAATATCCCTCTTCCCTACATCTTGTGAAAAACATGTTCTTATGAGTGTTTTTGAATTGTCTTCTGTTTGAACATTCCTTGTGCTCCTCCCTCAGTCTATTCCAGACTTTAACACCACACACACATATGCTAAAACTTTTCCTAGTAGTGCGCACCCTCTGAATTTTGAAATTAGCCCTTTCATGCATGAATTATGAGAACCTTAAGATTTTTTTCTGGAGTGTTTTTATTCCTCTTTAGGCATGGGGAAAAAAAAAAAAAAGCGATAGATTTTTTTTATGAATCTATTTAATCACAGAGTTTCAAAAATGTTCACTCAGCTGGACACCATGCGTTTAATTTTAGAAGCAAAGAAACATGTATTTACTGACATACTACATGAAAACTGTGAAATAAAAACATTTTTAACCCTATAATGCACGAATTATGAGAACCTTAATCAAAATTTTTTTTCCTGAGTGTTTTTATTCCTCTTTAGGCATGAAAAAAACAATGTGATAGAAAATTTTCTTCTGAAAAATAAATAAATAAAATAAAAATAATTTTTTAAAAAATTAAAAAATACATTAAACAAAGTAATAATGACAAAAAAAATTCTTAGGAATCTATTTTTCATGAAGTTGCAAAAATATCCACTCAGCTGGACACCACACGTTTAATTTTTGATGCACAGAAACATGTATTTACTGATAAATTTTGTGAAAACTGTGGGGAGGGCTTGTGATTCTGGGGGTTTATCCTCAGGAGAGATCTACATAAAGTTACCAATTCATGTCAGAAAAGACATGTAGTCTCTTAAAACTTTAATAAAGATATGTGTAAAGAAAAAACAAAAACAAAAAAACAACGAAAAGAACAACAAAATCTATGAATGTACAAGAGAACAGCTGTAGAATAGCTGTCCACTGGAGTGACCAGTATGCATGAAAGGGTTAATGCTGCTAATCTGATGTGTTCTCACATTTTAACATACCTGCATGGAGTTAATATGCAAAAAAACAAACAACTTTTTGTTTAGAAAAAAAAAAAAAAAAAAAAAAAAACTGTTTATTTCAGTCTAGTAACAATTAGCAATTTTTTCCATTCAAACATGTTACTGCAGATCAGGTTTATCTACAGTAAAGTTACAGTAATGGTATGAATTGCAGCATATGGGATGATGCACAAAACAACAAATCCAAAACACCTTGGATCAGCTGTCCACTGTAGTGACCACTATGCACGAAAGGGTTAAATCTACCCCTTAAATTATAACTCCCTTCCCTTTCAGTGAATAATTTCTGTAATTTCTGTTTGTTTCCTGGTAGTAGATTATTTGACACTGTATCAGAGATACAATGTCGGCTCAAATGGTATTCTTGCTTTTAGTACGGAAAAAATTATTAGACCATCAAAAGTATGGAAAGAAATTTGTTTCTTTATCCGTCAATTAGGGCTTCACAATTTTGGCAAAAAAAAAAAAAAAAAGCCAATTTTTTTCCTCTAAAAACTCAATTTCGATTTTTGGGTAAAACTACAAAAGACAACAGAAGTCGGCATGTTGTTTTCGTGAGCAGCCCACAATGCAAGGCACTGCTCTGTCCTTAAATATGTGATGGTATCACGTGATGAACCCACAGAAGTTTATTTTTTCTTAATTAAATCTTTATTGAATGAAGTAGAGTATACAAACAATGTATACAAGAAAATAACAGAAGTTTGCCAGGGGGAATACACTATAATACAATGTCCAAATCAGAGCAAATACTTATGTTTTTTATAGCCTTTTTGTTTCCAGATTTATCCAACAGCTTTAAATAAAGTTCAACGTCTTTCAAAAAATAAATAATATTTGGTTTTGTGTTACAGAACTTACATTTGTGAATGAAAAATTTAGCAAGTAAGAGGACTAAATTAATTACTTACATTTTTTTTTTTTTTTCTTTTCTGGGTATCTGGCCCACAGCAGTGATACCAGTGTAAGTCAGTGACAGGCATCAGTCGTGCGTGGACCACAGAATATGAGTGATCCACATGGGTTCTATTTAAACTGGGGGATCTGTGCGTGGAACAGACCAACCCAGGACATGCTGGAGGAATTCTACCTGTGGAGCTGGTGCATGTGTGTGGGCACAGGGCTGTGTGGGCTCCTCTGCTGAGGCTGATGACCCCGAGACCCGGACCCAGTTCAGAAGAAGACAGTACGGTACGGATCTGGGACAACGTAAGATGAGTGATCCGCATGCAGTTATATTTCAGTTGTGGGATCCGTGCGTGAAGCCACGGCTTACATTGCTATAAGCACTCCGGGCTCATGAACACATGTAAAGTCCGGTCATTACACGGACTTCTGTGACAGACCGCTGTCACTGATAGGAGGAGGAGCCTACGGTAGTCCGTAAGCACGCAGCCCGGAGGCACGAGAGAGATGAAATCGATTTTACGATTTCCCTTTTTTAAAAATCGGCTTAATTAAAAAATCTGATTTCAATTTAAAATCAATTAATCGTGCAGCCCTACTGTCAATTAAAAAGAATAGATTTGCAACCAAAAAAGAGACAGTTTCAGGCTCAGGCTGTGAATGTACAGGCTGTACAGGGTGGGGAAGCAAAATTTACAATGAACATTTAGTTGTTTTTTCTCAGCAGGCACTACGTCAATTGTTTTGAAACCAAACATATATTGATGTCATAATCCTACCTAACACTATTATCCATACCTTTTCAGAAACTTTTGCCCATATGAGTAATCAGGAAAGCAAACGTCAAAGAGTGTGTGATTTGCTGAATGCACTCGTCACACCAAAGGAGATTTCAAAAATAGTTGGAGTGTCCATAAAGACTGTTTATAATGGAAAGAAGAGAATGACTATGAGCAAAACTATTACGAGAAAGTCTGGAAGATACTATTAAAGAAGAATAGGAGAAGTTGTCACCCGAATATTTGAGGAACACTTGCACAAGTTTCAGGAAGCGTGTGAAGGCAGTTATTGAGAAAGAAGGAGGACACATAGAATAAAAACATTTTCTATTATGTACATTTTCTTGTGGCAAATAAATTCTCATGACTTTCAATAAACTAATTGGTCATACACTGTCTTTCAATCCCTGCCTCAAAATATTGTAAATTTTGCTTCCCCACCCTGTAACTGACGCTATTTAGTGTAATCCATTACTTATGGGATACATTTCAATTTCAAAGAGCGATAGACGATGAACTGACCATAACACAACAGAGAAGTGGGTTTAACCCTTTCATGCATTAATTGTGAGAACCTTAGTCAAGATTTTTTTCTTCAGTGTTTTTATTCCTCCTTAGGCATGAAAAAAACAATGCGATCAAGGTTTTTTTTTCTGTGGAGTTACAAAAATATCCATGCATTTAATTTTTGAAGTAAAGAAACGTGTGTTTAAAACCCAATATCTGAAAGGGATATGAAAACAATGAAATAAAAACATGTTTAACCCTTTCATGCACAGTGGTCACTCCAGTGGACAGTTCTTCTCCAGCTGTTCTCTTATATATTCATTAGTTTTGTTGTTTTAGTTTCATATCAGCCAACACAGTGGACACTTACGCATCATCCCATACACTGCAATTCACACCATTACGGTAACTTTGCTGTTCTTAATAAACCTGATCTGCAGTAACATGTTTGAGTGTAAATCAATGGGTAATTGTTATTAGACTGTAATTAACAGCTTTCTTTATATATCACAAAGAGTTTTTTTTTTTTTTTTTTCGCATATCATCTCCATGAAGTGAATAATAACTAGAATTGGAGTGTGTTAAAATGTGGGAAAACATCTGATTAGCAGCATAAAAAATGTTTTTATTGCATAGTATTCCTTACCACTTTCTGATATTAGGTTTTAAATACATGTTTCTTTGTGTCAAAAATTAAATACAAGGTGTCTGGCTGAGTGGACATTTGTGTAACTCCTTAAAAAAAAAAAAAAAAAAACTCGATCACATTGTTTTTTTCATGCCTAAAGAGGAATAAAAACTCTCAGGAAAAATATCTTGACTAAGGTTCTCATAATTCATGCATGAAAGGGTTAATGCTGCTAATCTGACGTCTTCTCACATTTGAACATATTCTAATGCTATTAATTCCTCACTACATCAAGATAATGTGCAAAAAAAAACCTTCTTGTCTACCAAATAACAATTGATTTGATTTGATTTTGACTCAAACATGTTAGTGCAGATCAGGTTTATCAAGAACAGCAAAGGCACAGTAATGGTCTGAATGTCAGGATATGAGATGGTGCGTAAGTGTCCACTGTGTTGGCTGATATGGAACTAAAACAACTAAACCCATGAATATATACTAGTCAACATTTGCTAGGGATCAGTTTTATATTTGCACAATAATTGATGTTGTGTAATATTTTGGGTGACTTCATATATTATGTGTGTACTTTGGCTAGTCATGTAAAGAAAAATGGACCAAAAGGTAAAAAAACATATATTTTTATTGCACTTTCTGGCAAAAGGGTGATACAACCCTAGATATTAGAGTTCACAACAATTACTCTTCCAATTTTGCTTTCACTGAAACCACTCTGAATGTTCTGAAACACATACGGTGTGATGTCAGTAATGTGTGTGGCCACCATCCGCATCCGCAGGCTGTACTCCACTGGGAAAGTAAATTTTCAAGTTTCCAGAATTACACCCCCGAATATAGCAAAGTTATAGTCCTGATCCCTAGCAAATGTTGACTAGTGTACAAGAGAACAGCTGGAGAAGAACTGTCCACTGGAGTGACTTATGCACGAAAGGGTTAAGGTGGAAGCTGCAGCCAGGACAAAGCCACCAATAGAAACTCTTCTCTCATCCATCAACGCCCATTAAATGCAGTTAAATTCGCAAGCAAAACTTTTGAAGTTTTTAACTCACAAGCAAAGAAGACTGATTTCTAAGCAAAATGATCTGTTTTTTTTGATTGCCACTACTGTCTTTTGCTCTCAAATCTCTTTTTACCTCCGCCAAGGAGGTTATGTTTTTGCCAGGGTTTGTTTGTCTGTCCGTTAGTGTGCAACATAACTCAAAAAGTTATGGACAGATTTGGATGAAATTTTCAGGGTTTGTTGGAAATGGGATAAGGAAAAAATGATTAACTTTTGGGGGTGATCCGGAAGAAATCCTGGATTCTGGATCACTTTGAAATTTTCGTTAACATTGTGGTAAATGGGGCCAAAATTTTCGTTTCCCAATATCTCGCTTAATTATTGACCAAAACTCATGAAATTTAACTCAGGAATTGACAATGGGGTCCTCTATCCCATTTCAAAGGCTGATCCGGATCTGATCCAGAAGGCGGATTTTATTTTAAACTAGAAGCACTCGGAGAGCGCAGACCTCCGCCAAGGCTGATCAGTGGCCCCCCCTGTGGGCCCCCCCCACGCCAAGGTTATGTTTTTGCCAGGGTTTGTTTGTTTGTCTGTCTGTTTGTCTGTCTGTTTGTCTGTCCGTTACTGTGCAACATAACTCAAAAAGTTATGGACAGATTTTGATGAAATTTTCAGGGTTTGTTGGAAATGGGCCCCCCCGGGGGGCCCCCCACCCCCGATCACCACCAAAATTTAATCATTTCTTCCTTATCCCATTTCCAACAAACCTTGAAAATTTCATCAAAATCTGTCCATAACTTTTTGAGTTATGTTGCACACTAACGGACAGACAAACAGACAGACAGACAAACAAACAAACAAACAAACAAACAAACAAACAAACCCTGGCAAAAACATAACCTCCTTGGCGGAAGTAAAAATAAATGTAGGATTTGTATCACCGATTATGTGGGGAATTTTTGCGCTTGGCGGAGGTCTGCGCTCTCCGAGTGCTTTTCTAGTTATGTTTATGTTTATGCATTTGGCAGACACTTTTTTCCAAAGCGACTTACAGGGGAAAGCCAATTAAATCACTCAATCAATCAAATTTTATTTATATAATGCCAGATCACAAAAAAAAGTTATCTCATGACACTTTATATATAGAGTTGGTCAAAAACCAGACTCTAAGCCAATTTACAGAAACCCAACAGAATCAAAAATTTTTTGGTTGCAAATCTATTCTTTTTAATTGATGAATGAAGAAACAAATTTCTCTCCACACAAAGTCATCAAAAACAATGGTTATGCAATCCAGTGCTAACGCCTGTGTGTATCATGTGACTAAAACAGACAGAAAAGAAAACATGGAATGTCTAAAAGCACTGTTTTTATCAGTACAATGCCATATTTTTAAATTTATTTTTTAACCCGCCATCACCCCCCCCTTCGGACGACAACTTTATCTTTAATTACAGCCTGTGTTTAAATGACAATCCCAAACTTTATATTCACATGTTCATCCATTCCTTGTTTGTTTACATATACACAGAGGGAGGGCTCATATAGACTAAAGTGTACACCCATCTATCAGAGATACAATGTCAGCTCAGATGGTATTCTTGGTTTTAGTAGGATATTCATGGGAAGAAAAAGAAAAGAAAAAAAAATATTTGCGTGGTTGACAAAATGTGAATAATCTGGATCTGAAGAGACTCAAAGTGTAATATACAGACACAGAAAAAATTATTAGACCATCAAAAGTCATCACAAACAGTGGTTATGCAATCCAGTACTAACTCCTGTGTGTGTCATGTGACTAAAACAGACAGAAAAGAAAACATGGAATGCCTAAAAGCACTGTTTTTGCCAGTACAATGCCATATTGATGTAAGAACTGAAGTGATTTTGGTTATTACACTGGAAAAAATCAAAATCTTACAAAGTATATTTTTATTATTTCTAGTCCAAATATCTCATCACACTTAAAATAAGACATAATCACCTTAAGAGTAACTTTTCAGTGAAATATGAGGAACTTATTTTTAGACAATAGATCTGGAAAATCGATTCCATTGGCAGATTTATTTATTTATTTTTGCTTAATTCAAGCAAAACAAATCTGCCAATGGAACGAGTGAAAATTATCTTGGTAAGATTTCTTGAAATAGGATTTTCAAGATCTATTGTTTAAAAATAAGTTCTTATACTACGATACAATCCAATTTAGTCATGTTTTTGTGTTTGCTGTGCTAAATCTTATTGTGTTGTGTTGTTTTCTATGTTTTTATTCTGCTGTTGTGCCCTTCTGCTTTGTCTGTCAAAGCATTTTGTAAACTCAGTTTTTAAAGGTGCTGTATAAATAAAGTTATTATTATTATTATTATTATTATTATTATTACATTAGTCAACAACAAATTCATTGTTTAAGTTTTTTGAGCTGATTTAGGATAATTTTGGTGTGCTGAATCCAAAAATCACATTAATTTTGCTCAATCAGGTCAACTTTCTGAACTATGCTACATATTGGCTTTTTAACATTTTTGCTTACATTTATGGGCATTTTCACATCATATGATACAAAATTCTTTCATATTTCTTGCAATAAACGAGTTTTGAAGATTTTACTTTTGCCAATTTATGATTAGTGTTTTTTTTAATATTACAGGTGAATGAAATGGCTTCGACTAGAAGATCTTGCAAAAATAAGCCTGACGTATTCTGCTACATCTGTGGTGAATACAGCATTGTACCTAACAGGAATCCTGTTAGAAAATGATTTGTTTTCTCTTAAAGCCTATTTTGGGTGAAAACTATATAAAAACTCAACTCATAAAGTCACAAAAATGTAATCAATTTTGTGAGAAGATGAAATTTTTCAAAATCAAATTAGCAAAAAAAAACCTGACCTGATTGAGAAAAACAGATGTCATTTTTGGATTTAGTGGTGCAAAATGGTCCTAATTCAGTTGAAAAAACCTAGACAACTTGCAAAAAACATTTTTTTGTAACCCAGTGTTATTATTATTATCATCATCATCATCATTATTATTATTATTATTATTATTATTATTATTATTATATCTCACTGAAAACTTACTCTTTAGGTGATTGTCTTATTTTAAGTGTGATGGTGAGTTCTGAAGATTTTACTTTTGCCAATTTATGATTAATGTTTTTTTTAAATATTACAGGTGAATGAAATGGCTTCGACTAGAAGATCTTGCAAAAATAAGCCTGACGTATTCTGCTACATCTGTGGTGAATACACCATTGTACCTAACAGGAATCCTGTTAGAAAATGATTTTTTTTTTCTTAAAACCTATTTTGGGTGAGAACTATATAAAAAAATCAACTGATAAAGTCACAAAAATGTCATCAATTCTGTGAGAAGATCAAATTTTTCAAAATCAAATTAGCTAAAAAAAAAAACCCTGACCTGATTGAGAAAAACAGATGCCATTTTTGGATTTAGCGGTGCAAAATGGTCCTAATTCAGTTGAAAAAACCTAGACAACTTGCAAAAAACATTTTTTTGTAACCCAGTGTTATTATTATCATTATTATTATTATTATTATTATTATTATTATTATTATTATTATATCTCACTGAAAAGTTACTCTTTAGCTGATTATGTCTTATTTTAAGTGTGATGAGATATTTGGACTAAAAATGAGGAAAAATACACTTGGTAAATTTTTGATTTTGTTTTTTTCCAGTGTATCAAGAAAACCACGGAAAATGGATAGATATCAGCTCTGAAATTCAACTCTTATGAGCTATTTTTGTTGTTATCATTATATTTGTCCAAACAAATGTACCTTTAGTTGTACCAGGCCTTAAAATGAACAAGAAAGTGAAGAAAACAAGGGGTGGTCTAATAATTTTTTCTGCCTTCTGTACTATATTCCACACCTGCAGATTCATTTTAACCATTACTGTTTTCAGCAGCAGATGGCAGCAGAGACCGAGCACTTTCCTCCTGCCTGAAATTCCCTCTTGGCTGTTCCTGTGATATGTCAGTGCCAACAAGTCATCATGCACTGTGATTACCATAATCATAGATCCTAGCAGTGTTCTCTGTCGCCTGTGCGGTAATGAAGGCAGAATATGCATGATGATACAGCTGTTGTGATGTAGATTTTTGCAGATGAGATTAATTCAACATGCTCGCCCAGAGGAGACTTACTAATAAGTGAGATCAGCAGTTAATTGACAGTATACCCATGCTAATTAATTTCTGCAGTAGTCACATGAAACTGGTAAATTAGACCTATAGTGTGAGTTCAGTGTGCTGCAGGAGAACAGCTGATCAGACTAGATGGTGTGTTGATTTACCAAACAAACACTAGCCTGTCTGTCCTGTGACAATGAAGCGGTTTTAATTCCCTCATCCAGTCACCTGAGCTCCAGCTCTGTCAGTCCACAGCACAGACAGAGGTGTAGCATTCACATTTAGTATGCAACTGGAGCCTTTTTTTTTTTTCCCTGTACACCATATGCTCAGCTAAATCCTCATTCAATATGTAAACCTAAAACCTAATGTTCAGTCCCAGCAACACTACTGAGCTACTGTATGATTAGCCTATTTATTTATTTATTTATTTATTCTTGTCTTTTTTTTTTTTAATAGATAGATACACTACAAACAAAAAGTTAAGGGTATATACAAATTTCTTAAAAAACAATAATAATAAGTGCAATTTTAACAATATTATACCTCAACTTAGATTCAAAAGATTCAAAAAATTGTATTTGCCGTTTGTGCATACATACAGGGTGGGGAAGCAAAATTTACAATATTTTGAGGCAGTGGATTGAAAGACAGTGTATGACCGATTAGTTTATTGAAAGTCATGAGAATTTATTTGCCACAAGAAAATTGACATAATAGAAAATGTTTTTATTCTATGTGTCCTCCTTCTTTCTCAATAACTGCCTTCACACGCTTCCTGAAACTTGCGCAAGTGTTCCTCAAATATTGGGGTGACAACTTCTCCCATTCTTCTTTAATAGTATCTTCCAGACTTTCTCGTAATAGTTTTGCTCATAGTCATTCTCTTCTTTCCATTATAAACAGTCTTTATGGACACTCCATCTATTTTTGAAATCTCCTTTGGTGTGACGAGTGCATTCAGCAAATCACACACTCTTTGACGTTTGCTTTCCTGATTACTCATATGGGCAAAAGTTTCTGAAAAGGTATGGATAATGGTGTTAGGTATGATTATGACATCAGTATATGTTTGGTTTCAAAACAATTGACGTAGTGCCTGCTGAGAAAAAACAACTAAAGGTTCATTGTAAATTTTGCTTCCCCACCCTGTATGTGTATATGAATGAATGAGTGTATGTGTATGTGTGTGTGTGAATAGATATATAAATATAGAAGAGTAATGTAAAAGGAAGAGGGACATATATTACACTGGTCAACAACAAATTTCTTGTTTAAGTTTTTTGAGCTGATTTAGGATAATTTTGGTGTGCTGAATCCAAAAATCACATTAATTTTGCTCAATCAGGTCAACTTTCTGAACTATGCTACATATTGGCTTTTGAACATTTTTGCTTACATTTATGGGCATTTTCACATCATATCATACAAAATTCTTTCATATTTCTTGCAATAAACAAGTTCTGAAGATTTTACTTTCGCCAATTTATGATTAATAGTTTTTTTAATATTACAGGTGAATGAAATGGCTTCGACTAGAAGATCTTGCAAAAATAAGCCTGACATATTCTGCTACATCTGTGGTGAATACACCATTGTACCTAACAGGAATCAAGTCACAAGTTTCATAAAGTGTGTTTACCAATCTTATTTTGGTATTAATTATTATATTTTGTGAGAAGATCAAATTTTTCAAAATCAAATTAGCAAAAAAAACCTGACCTGATTGAGAAAAACAGATGTCATTTTTGGATTTAGTGGTGCAAAATGGTCCTAATTCAGTTGAAAAAACCTAGACAACTTGCAAAAAACATTTTTTTGTAACCCAGTGTTATTATTATTATTATTATTATTATTATTATATCTCACTGAAAACTTACTCTGTAGGTGATTATGTCTTATTTTAAGTGTGATGGTGAGTTCTGAAGATTTTACTTTTGCCAATTTATGATTTTTTTTTTTTAATATTACAGGTGAATGAAATGGCTTCGACTAGAAGATCTTGCAAAAATAAGCCTGACGTATTCTGCTACATCTGCGGTGAATACACCATTGTACCTAACAGGAATCCTGTTAGAAAATGATTTTTTTTCTCTTAAAACCTATTTTGGGTGAGAACTATATAAAAAAAATCAACTGATAAAGTCACAAAAATGTCATCAATTTTGTGAGAAGATCAAACAACTAAAGGTTCACTGTAAATTTTGCTTCCCCACCCTGTATACATATAGGAACTTTTGTGCTGCCGTTCAAGGAGTCAGATAAAGGATCTTAGAAAAAACGTATAGTTCTGTATGAAAGTCCATGTACATATATAAATATATATAAAAGTGCATAAAAACCACAAAAAGTGCATAAAAACTGGCCCAGGAGACAATAAAATGAGATAAATAATAAATACACTGCAACTTATCATTTATACACGTGCATTATGGGATCTACAAAGACACTAAACACTTAGTAACAAGCAGAAAATTGTTAAAATTGTGCCTCATTTTCTTTAGACATGTCAGGTTGTTCATATTTGTTCAGGTTATTCGCATTTTATTGTTACAGGATAGTTTGTAAATGCAAATATTTTCATAATTTAACACTGTAAACTGGAGCCTTTATTGGTCCTTCTGAACAACCAAAAAAGTAATTTTCTAAAATATCAATTTCCATGTATGAGTTTCGATTTTGTATCATATTTGATACATCGGGTCTCAATGCTCAAATATTATTATTTTTGAACAAACAAAAACATAATATAACACAAACATGCCTAACAAATTGATAATTCCTTTTCAAAATTGTCAAAGTTCTGCCTCCTTCCTCATTAATGACAGTCTTGTAGTGTCACTGGAAAGGCCTCTGGTGAATAAACTCCTCCCCCTGGTGGATTATCTGTGTATTGCATGTATCTAATTGTATACATCAGGTTTTTCAAGGCAAATAATATCACACTGATCATGTAGAGGCCTTCAAAACTCATGTATAAGGTTAATGTTATTTTTTGCACTAAAACAGACAAAAATTTGAAGTTGTCATTATTTATAGGCATAATGTAATATAATTTTTTCACATAAACTGAGAAGAAAATATGGAGTCATTATTTTTTGTAGGTTATTATGCTGTTACTTGACTGTCCATCATATTGGTGTGTATGCGGAACCTAAACTAAAATGAGTCCCACAGCCTTGATTGTGGAATTTTTGCACTTCGTAAATTCATCCCACGGGCCGGATTGGAACCTACGGCCGCATGTTTGACACCCCTGCTGTAGATAATGCGTGCATGTATATCATTAAACGAGATTATTCCAGCTCATTCATCGTGATTAATATCAACTGTGAGTCCATATGTGGCCTGTATTCCATTATCTGTAGGTTTGAAAGCAGCCTCATTTATCCATGTGTGTCCACTATTTGTGTGAAGTGTGTACGCCTGTGAATGTGTTTGTGTGTGTTTTCTCTGTGTTGGTGTGAGGCACATGTGTTCAGCACCAGCAGATGGGTCAGCAGTAAGCCACTTGACTCGCTATGTCAACAGTGGATGCTGGTAAAGGCTTTATGTGAGCTGCTCTGCACTAA
The DNA here is from genome assembly GCF_902148855.1 of Sphaeramia orbicularis. Lineage (NCBI taxonomy): Eukaryota > Metazoa > Chordata > Actinopteri > Kurtiformes > Apogonidae > Sphaeramia > Sphaeramia orbicularis. Next base: position 42,556,442 of record NC_043973.1, read on the forward strand.
AACAGTTAACAAAACCCAGGAAAGGGTGTTTCTACTGCAGCGTTTTGTATTTGTGTATGCACTGCAAAAAGTCTAAATCTTACCAAGTGTATTTTTCTCATTTCTAGTCAAAATATCTCATCACACTTAAAATAAGACATAATCACCTAAAGTGATAATAGGTAATTATGTCTTTTTTTTAAGTGTGATGAGATATTTTGACTAGAAATGAGAAAAATACACTTGGTAAGATTTAGATTCAGAGTCGGTCAAACTACACTGGAAAAAATCTAAACCTTGCCAAGTGTATTTTTCTCATTTCTAGTCCAAATATCTCATCACATCAATATTTATGTCCATATAGTTAAAAACATCAACATTTCCCTATAATATATTCCCTAAAATCTTATTCCAAGAAATCTTACCAAGATAATTTTCACTTGCTCCATTTGTAGATTTTTTTTTTTTTTTTTTTTTTGAGATTTTTTGGCTTAATTCAAGATTTTTTTTTGCTTAATTCCAGATTTAATTTAATTTTTTTTTTTGCTTCATTCAAGATATTTTTTTCCTTAGTTCAAGATTTATTTATTTATTTATTTTTATTTATTTATTTATTTTTTGCTTAATTGAAGCAAAAAAAAAAAAAAATCTTGAATTGAGCAAAAAAAACTACCTATGGAACAAGTGAAAATGATCTTGGTAAGATTTCTTGAAATAAGAATTTTCAGATCTATTGTCTAAAAATCAGTTCTTATATCTCACCGAAAAGTTACTCTTTAGGTGATTATGTCTTATTTTAAGTGTGATGAGATATTTTGACTAGAAATGAGAAAAATACACTTGGTAAGATTTAGATTCAGAGTCGGTCAAACTACACTGGAAAAAATCTAAACCTTGCCAAGTGTGTTTTTCTCATTTCTAGTCCAAATATCTCATCACATCAATATTTATGTCCATATAGTTTAAAAACATCAACATTTCCCTATAATATATTCCCTAAAATCTTATTTCAAGAAATCTTACCAAGATAATTTTCACTTGTTCCATTGGTAGATTTTTATTTTATTTTTTTTAAATTTGAGATTTTTAATTTTTAATTCAAGATTGTTCTGCTTCATTCAAGATTTTTTTTTTTTTTTTTTTTTTTGCTTCATTCAATTTTTTTTTTTGTTTCATTCAAGATTATTTTGCTTAATTCAAGATTTTTTTTAAATTTTTTTTGCTTAATTCCAGATTTTATTTTATTTTTTTGGCTTCATTCAAGATTTTTTTTTCCTTAATTCAAGATTTATTTATTGATTGATTGATTGATTTTTTTTATTTTTTATTTTTTGCTTAATTGAAGCAAAAAAAAAAAAAAAAATCTTGAATTGAGCAAAAAAAAAAACTACCTATGGAACAAGTGAAAATTATCTTGGTAAGATTTCTTGAAATAAGAATTTTCAGATCTATTGTCTAAAAATCAGTTCTTATATCTCACTGAAAAGTTACTCTTTAGGTGATTATGTCTTATTTTAAGTGTGATGAGATATTTGGACTAGAAATGAGAAAAATACACTTGGTAAGATTTAGATTTTTGCAGTATACTACACTGTTTTACATTTTTGTATGGTTCTGTCTGCACTGCAAAAAAGGGGTGTCTAAAAACAAGATAAAAACACTTAATCTGAGGAAAAAGGCACTCAAAACAAGTGAAATATCTGTCCAAGCAGCAAGATAATTTCACTGGACAAGATTCTTGAATTGAGATTAAATTTAGGAATATGCATGTCTACAGATGTATGAACACATAATATAATAAATTAACTCTTAACCCATAAGGATCCAGTGTGACATTTGTCTCACTTTCCAAATGAATTTTTCTCTATATTTAACCATCCTTCAGTGATTTATGACCAGTTATCATAATATTACCGATCTTCTGTATTTTTTTTTTTTTTTTTTGTGTGTGTATGTCTGTGTGCAAATCATGTATTTTGTTATATTTAGCTTAATTTTCTAGTCCTGTAGATGTTCATAAAAGATTTTTTTGCTTAATTCAAGCAAAAAAAAAAAAAAAATCTGCCGATGGAACAAGTGAAAATTATCTTGGTAAGATTGTCTTGAAATAAGAATTTTCAGATCTATTGTCTAAAAATCAGTTCTTACATCTCACTGAAAAGTTACTCTTTAGGTGATTATGTCTTATTTTAAGTGTGATGAGATATTTTCCCTAGAAATGAGAAAAATACACTTGGTAAGATTTAGATTTTTGCAGTGTACTACACTGTTTAGTATTTTTGTATGGTTCTGTGTGCACTGCAAAAAAGGGGTGTCTAAAAACACGGTTTCCATGGTAACTACAGAGGCTCTGAACGTCCAAATGGGTCATATCTGATGACCATGAAAAGATGAATAACTGTATTTTACACTAATTATTTGCATGTATTTTTTAGGATTAATGGATCGACAGGTATTAAACAGTTTAGATCAGTAGATGATTTTGGTCGATGGTGGATGTTTGGGTCTTTATGGGTTAAAACAAGATAAAGGTTTTTTTTTTATCTTGGTAAGAACCATATGGTAATACTAAACAAAAGCTGACTTCAGCTCTGTGTCTTAACCCTTTCATGCAGGAATTATGGGAACCTTAATCAAGATTTTTTTTCCTGGGTGTTTTTAGTCCTCTTTAGGCATAAAAAAAACAATGTGATTGAAATTTTTTTTTATGAACCTATTTTTCATGGATTAAAAAAAAAAAAGTCCACTCAGCTGGACACCATGCATTTAATTTTTGAAGCAAAGAAACATGCATTTACTGTCATACTGTGTGAAAACTATGAAATACATAAAAAAAAATGCTGCTACTCTGATGTTTTCTCACATTTTGAACATATTATAATAATAGTTATTACTCACTCAAATAATATGCAAAAAAACAACGAAACACAACAACTTTTTGTTAAAAAAAATAAAAACAAAACCTGTTAATTACAGTTTAATAACCAATTAACAATTGATTTACACTCAAAAATGTTACTGCAGATCAGGTTGATCAAGAATAGGAAAGTTACAGTAATGGTATGAATTGCAGTGTATTATGGGATGGTGCATAAGTATCCACTGTGTTGGTTGATATGCAAGTAAAACAACAAAATCCATGAATATACAAGAGAACAGCTGTAGAAGAACTGTCCTCTGCAGTGACTGCTATGCATGAAAGGGTTAATTTCCATAAAAAATGTGCGCTGCAGGTATTATGACTCGCCTCTTTTTCTGAACCTGTGGCTCGTTTGTGTCCTCGTCCATTGTCTACTGCTGTTTACAACGACCCAGATAAGATATTTGACATGTCACATCACACTGGTAGGAATCTGTCATCATGTGTTCTGTTATTCACTTTAACATTTTTATTACTCTTCCAGTAGGAAAGCGAAAAAGGGACCGGGACCATGGAGTTCCAGACCGCTTGTCCTGGACTAGCTGGACCAGACCCCGGTCCAAAAGCCTGAACCTTTCACACGTGTTTATTTCCCTTTTAATCTCAAGGCACCTTGTTTTTTTTTGCACCTTTTGTTTTGTTTCAATTTTTAATTAAAAAAAAAAAAATCTAACCTAATACTGTCTGTTCATTTACAAGGCATCAAAATATGAGTATTAGTGCTTTTATCAGTCATTTGCAGTTGAATTAAATGCAGTCATTTGAGTAAATCTGTCTGACTTTAGGGTTGAATCTGGACTAAATCTGTAAAACAATAGAAATGAAACAGAACCATCCATCATACTTAAAGTTAGATGTGATTTAGTTTGAGGAATGAGACGTTGAAAATACATGTTCTACCATTTTTAACTACAAATTAAGGATATGTAATGATGGTTAACTTCATTTAAAATGTATTCCACATGGATTAAGTGATTCAACAACCAGTAAAATGCTAAACCCAACCCGTCCCCTTAAAGTAGTGTGTCATTTTATTGAACTAGAGGTTAGTTTGTGAATGAACTACAGTTTCTGTTACTGCTCCCTCAAACATCATCAACCTGATTTGAATAAATTACCCTGAACTTTCGGGTGCGGTGGAAACGCAGTTACCAGGAACTCTTTTACCCCAAAAAGTTCCTGGTAAATAAGTTCCTGGGCCTTTTGGTGGGAAAGGGCCTATTTCCTCACAAAATATGAGACCCTAACACTTTATTTCTGCATGCGTTGCATATTTGAGTTTCTATTAAAGTCCGGAACAACACAAAAACATATCAAGACACTGCAAACATTCTTTACATTCTATTTATTCATTCATTTTCTGAACCCGCTTTATCCTCACTAGGGTCACAGGGGTCGCTTGGAGCCTATCCCAGCTACATAGGGGCGAAGGCAGGGTACACCCTGGACAAGTCGCCAGTTCATCCCAGGGCTGAACATATAGAGACAAACAATCACTCTCACATTCACACCTATGGGCAATTTAGATTAACCAGTTAACCTATCAGTGCATGTCTTTGGATGGTGGGAGGAAGCCGGAGTACCCAGAGAGAACCCACATGCAAACTCCACACAGAAAGGTCCCACCCCCCGTCGACTGGTGTTGGAATCGAACCCAGGACCTTCTTGCTGTGAGGCACGACTGCTAACCACTGCAACACCGTGTCACCCCTTTTCCGACCACCACCAAACATTCATACACATCCATACACCAGTGTGAGTGGCACTGGAGGCAAGGAGGGTGCAGTGCCTTGCCCAAGGACACAACGGACTGACTAAGACAGAGCGGGATTTGAACCGCCAACCCTTCGGTTATTGGACGACCCGCTCTACCACCTGAGCCATGGCCGCCCCACATTCTATTTAGCAGATGCAAATGGACGTTAAACCAGGTTATAGTGACATTTCATATCAGTGACATTAGGTGCCCAGAGCTTCCTTCAGACATTACATTCTGTCCTTTATAAAGTGCAGTCGATCAGAGAAGCAGAGGCAGAAGGCTGTCAGAGTAGAACTGCACAGCCCAACTGTCACCACTGAGATTATTAACACTCACTCTGTGACACAGACAGCGCTAATATTGTTATCAGCTCGACTGGCAGCTTGGATTTGTTTTCATCTTTCTGCTTGGCCAGCGTTGGCCTATTTTAATTTTGTTAGAGTAAAATAAGCTTGGAGTCAGGAGTTTGATTAAGGTGGCGTGTGGAGCGTAATGATGATGAATCACTATAATGTTTTTGGATGTGACAGTCAAATTTTTTTTTACAAAGAATCCTCTTTTGAATAACTTGACAAGCAATGTCCTATTTAATAATAATAATAATAATAATAATAATAATAATAATAATACATCACATTTAAATAGCGCTTTTTTGGACACTCAAATACGTCTCACAAACAAACAAAACAAAAGAAGAAATGGGCTCAAGAAAATGCAAGTCTGAACAGGTGAGTTTTGAGTAGTGATTTGAAGTTTTGTATAGAGTCGGAATTCCTGATGTTTTGTGGGAGTGACTTCCATAGGGTGGGGGTGGCTGTCATATGCATAGATTCATATTTATTCATATTAGAACACATGAACCCCCCATAAAACGCTAAAATAAATACATAAAAACTATTGAATACAAAGAGGGGCGGCTGTGGCTCAGTTGGTAGAGCGGGTCGTCCAATGACCAAAGGGTTGGCGGTTCGAATCCTGGCTCCGACTGTCCACGTGTCGAAGTGTCCTTGGGCAAGACACTGAACCCTAAAAATCGCTCCCAGTAGGGCCAGGCAGCGCCTTGCATGGCAGCAGTCGCCCACTGGTGTATGAGTGTGTGTGTGTGTGAATGGGTGAATGTGAGGAATTGTAAAGCGCTTTGGGCACCATGAAGGTGTAGAAAATGTGCTATATAAGTTCAGTCCATTTACAAAAGTCCAGATGGGTGAAACAAATTTTATAGGAATTTAGCTTCACATTCAGCTGATAGTTAACTTAACTCATGTGCTTTTATAAAATAATAATAATAATAATAATAATTTATTTGTAAAGCGCTTTCAATCAAAGTGCTGTACAGATATAAAATCAATCACAATAAAACATAAAAACTCAAAACATTAACACAGTAAAAACAAATCAAGAAATATAACACAGAGTAAACAAGTACTCAAAATACAGTGTGCGATGATATAAAAAGTTCACAGTATAAGAACGTAAATAAATAAATAAATACACAGTTATAAAGAAATAGAAGAAAACAGAGAGTACTGTATCTGAACTATAAAACAGACAAAGTGCATTTACTAGAACTTAACTCATGGTTTATTGTGTTTTTTATACCAGGTTTTTTTTTTTTTTTTAATAACAAATTTATCTTTTGAGTCTGGAAACTCCTGCCTTATGTACTGTAAATGAAGACATTTCACCATTTACTCACACTCAAACCAGCGTGTAAAAGTAATCCGAATGCAGGAAATGTAGTGTTTGAGTGATTGGTAAATTCAATTGCAGTGAATTCGTGCAGTTCATTCATATTTTCCCAATAGAATCAAGATAAAACAGTAAAATACTGATGAAATAATTGTATATTTATTATATTTTCTAAAGGACAGCCTCTTTATGCTTAGTGCCAAGTAGCATCTGCCAACAAAAAGAGGTCTTGTAAACATCGCTGGCATATGGGTCAGGGTTAGGATGGAAGAACTGGCTGTGGTTGTGTCTTTATTAATTGATTATGGACATATGTGTCCTATAAAGACAGCAGAAACTGTCAGTGTCTGTGTTATCTAATGCAACACCTGCAGCTTTTCCAAATACATTACAATACAGTGACAGCAACATTTACAGTGAGGACAGTGAGTCAACAATCTGAGGTCCAATGTGGTCTACAGGGTCTGCAACGGCTTTGTTAGGTACCATGAAGTAATGGTACTAATGTTAGGAATGATGTTCAGAGGGATCATGTGGATGTGGACAGGGGTCTGGATCAGCACTAATGTTGGTCTAATGCGCTAAAAGTGATGTTCTAATGTTTTAAAATACATGCTCCTTTCACCATACATGTGTTTTTCTTGTATTTTTTTTTTTTTTTATATTAACTTCTTGGATTTGTTTTTGGTTTTTTGCCACTTACAGGTAAGGAACCAAATATGGTAACTTCATTGACCTTGATTTTCCACATAACAATAAAAATTTTTTGAAAAATTTCACAAAAGTAATAAAGTCTTGTTATGTCCTCCAATAACACACTAAGGTTGAAATTTGGAATTTCAGAGTATTTTTATGAGTGAACTATACAACCAGGCAGTACACTGGAAAAATCAAAATCTTACCAAGTGTATTTTTGTCATTTCTAGTCAAAATATCTCATCACACTTAAAATAAGACATAATCACCTAAAAGAGTAACTTTTCAGTGAAATATAAGAACTGATTTTTAGACAGTAGATCTGGAAAATCTTATTTCAAGAAATCTTACCAAGATAATTTTCACTTGTTCCATTGGCAGATTTTTTTGTTTAATTCAAGATTTTTTTTTTTTTCAAGCAAAAAAATCTGCCAATGGAACAAGTGAAAATTGTCTTGGTAAGATTTCTTGAAATAAGATTTTCAAGATCGATTGTCTAACAATACGTTTGAAACCTCACTGAAAAGTTACTCCTTAGGTGATTATGTCTTATTTTAAGTGTGATGAGATATTTGGACTAGAAATGAGAAAAATACACTTGGTAAGATTTGGATTTTTTCCAGTGTGGATGTCTATTCTATTTATAATGTATAGTCTATTCCCAATATATTATGAGGAAAGATGGTCATTTTACTCATAGATATGAAGACAAAGCTCAAGGAAGAATACAGTAGCAGTTTGGCTTTTTCCATAAATGATATAAATGAGATATTTGGACTAGAAATGAGAAAAATACACTTGGTAAGATTTGGATTTTTTCCAGTGTAGTTTGACTGACTCTGAATCAACCTGAAGCTACAAACTGCACTGCAAAAATCAAAATCTTACCAAGTTTATTTTTCTCATTTCTAGTCAAAATATCTCATCACACTTAAAATAAGACATAATCACCTAAAGAGTAACTGATTTTTAGATTATAGATCTTGAAAATCTTATTCTACCAATGGAACAAGTGAAAATTATCTCGGTAAAATTTCTTGAAATAAGATTTTCAAGATCTGTTGTCTGAAAAAAAGTTCTTATTTCTCACTGAAAACTTACTCTTTAGGTGATTATGTCTTATTTTAAGTGTGATGAGATATTTGGACTAGAAATGAGAAAAATACACTTGGTAAGATTTGGATTTTTTCCAGTGTGGATGTCTATTCTATCTATAATGTATAGTCTATTCCCAATATATTATAAGGAAAGATGGTCATTTTACTTATAAATATGAAGACAAAGCTCAAGGAAGAATACAGTAGCAGTTTGGCTTGTTCCATAAATGATATAAATGAGATATGTGGACTAGAAATGAGAAAAATACACTTGGTAAGATTTGGATTTTTTCCAGTGTAGTTTGACTGACTCTGAATCAACCTGAAGCTCCAAACTGCACTGAAAATGCAGCGGTAAAGTCATGAACTTTACTGCTTTCCTCCTCCTGACAGAACACATGTTCACGCCTTTATTCCTCCTATAAAACAAAGTAGATGATGCAACCATTGACGCATTCCTGGGGCTCCATCCTGAAGTCGACTCCGACATCTCTGACTGATGCTGCTATTGCTGTGCCTTCCCTCTCAGGTTCATAAAAGCCTTCTATTCAGTTTGTCTCCGTCTTTACGATCTGAGGAGGCGTGTTTGACACTTTCCACGCACACGTCGGCAAAGGCAGTCATTCATCTCCACCTTCTATTTTTTTTCTCTGCCGCTACCTTTCTCTTAACGCTCTCTTTCGTTCCATGTCGCTCACCTGTTTATTTTCCTTGAAAATAAATAAAGTGCATCTCATAAATACTTGCCGCCAGCAGTTAGTATAGATTAGAGCTTTGTGTTTGTGCGTCTAGGTTGGCTTGCACCTCACTGTGTAGGTGTTTCGGTGTGTTTTGTTGCTTCTCTGTGAGTGACACACAAAGTACTAGTGAGGTCAACGCCGGAGCAGATGAGACAGCGTTAGATTTAGTGGGTGTGAGATATGTTTTAGACAACAAACACCCAGAAGAAAAGAGGCAGAGTGAGGTAATTGAGCCAGAGGGAGAGTTGGATAATGAAGATGAACTATGTGGCCGCAAACGCAGGGATTTTCTACATCATCGAGGCTGGACGCTGACACATGGGTGATAAGGCCTGGCGTTTCATTCCAATTCAAATCAAATATGTTGGATGAGGTGGTCTTTCTGGAGGCCATTTGACCAGATGACCATGCGGCCATTAATTCTGCAAACAGCAGGTATGAATAAGCTGTACTGAAGAAAGTGCTCAGGATGCACTTTGTTTAAGAGGTAGTCGGATCGGATGGGCGCGGGGGGTTGGGGGGTGGATTAAATCGCAGTAACCCTTGGGAACACGGTGCGAAAATGGGGAATCAGCTACAGACAAGGCTGGACAAAGGTTAGAGATTGGATGCAGAAGTAGGATGAGACTCAATCAGAACATTTACAACCAATTCCAAGTTCTTCACTGAGTCAGAATCCAATCTTTTACCACCAGAGAAAGGAGTTCCTGTCATGAAAATGTGGATGTTTAGGCCACAAATGCACTGATTCTGCTCTATTCATTCTTACACTGCAAAAATCCAAATCTTACCCAGTGTATTTTTTCATTTCTTGTCAAAATATCTCATTTATATCATTTATGGAACAAGCCAAACTGCTACTGTATTCTTCCTTGAGCTTTGTCTTCATATCTATGAGTAAAATGACCATCTTTCCTTATAATATATTGGGAATAGACTATACATTATAGATAGAATAGACATCCACATTGGAAAAATCCAAATCTTACCAAGTGTATTTTTCTCATTTCTAGTCCAAATATCTCATCACACTTAAAATAAGACATAATCACCTAAAGAGTAACTTTTCAGTGAGATATAAGAACTGATTTTTAGACAACAGATCTGGAAAATCTTATTTTAAGAAATCTTACCAAGATCATTTTCACTTGTTCCATTGGCAGATTTTTTCCGCTTGAATTAAGCAAAAAAAAATCTTGAATTAAGCAAAATAAATCTTGAATTAAGCAAAAAAAAAAAAAAAAAATCTGGAATTCAGCAAAAAATATCTTGAATTAAGAAAAAATAATCTTGAATCAAGCAAAAAATTCTGCCAATGGAACAAGTGAAAATTATTTTGGTAAGATTTCTTGAAATAAGATTTTCAAGATCTGTTGTCTAAAAATAAGTTCTTATATCTCACGGAAAAGTTACTCTATAGGTGATTTTGTCTTATTTTAAGTGTGATGAGATATTTTGACTAGAAATGAGAAGAATACACTTGGTAAGATTTGGATTTTTGCAGTGTAAATTCATGTTCCTATTAGGCATATGCAGAAAACTAGGAAATCTAATCATTTCAAGACTTCTTTTGACCAAACACATGTATGTACAGATATTGGTACAGAAAGCTTAGTATTAAAGGAGTGATATTTTGCTTTTTTAATGGAATTATGCATTTTCAAACATTTCCCTGTGCTCTACATAAACTGTAAATGCTATTTTTGGATCTGAATTCTTCATTAATTCAACTCCACAGATCCATGTTCAACCCTATTTCTGACTAATGACACCAGAAAGGTCATTTTGAGCGCTGGCCCTTTAAATGCACATGACCCCACCCCCTCCAGGTTGTTGACCATGCTTTCTGTCCCGTTCAACCAACAACTGAATATTTTAGGTAATGGGCTGGAAGTTTGGACATATTTTCAGTTTTTACTACAACCGCTGCTGCTGATAAACAACTATGTCGTACTAGGAGAAATGTTCTTTGGATGTCTTGACCTTAAATGTGCAAATGTCGTGACGTAACTAGTTATAGTTGTAACAAATTAAGCAGGAATTAAAACAAGTTGTAGAAGTCCACTGGATTTTTGCCAAAATAAATATAAAGATAGCTTTGCAGCACCTGGAGGGTTCAAATTCAAACTTTTTGAACTGTTAGAGTCCCCAAATACACACATAAATGAACCAAAGACTAATAAAAGTGGGTTTAGATAAATATGACCCCTTTAACCCTGCATCGGGCAAGTGACCATTTTTGGTAATTTCCGCATACACTACAAGACAGTGAAAACAACAGTTACAGTGAGTGAGGCAACAATGTCAGGCTAAATGTGGTCTACAGGGTCTGTATGTGTGTGTCTTGTTTATTTTATATTTACTACTTGGATTTTTTTTTTTTTTTTTTTTGCCGCTTACAGTTAAGGAACCAAATATGGTAACTTCATTTATTTTGATTTTCTACATAATAAAACATTTTGAAAAATTTCACAAACATAATAAAGTCTTGTTATGTCCTCCAATAACACACTAAGGTTGAAAATTTGACATCGTGTTCCACTTCATATTTCTCTTCATTACAAGTTTGGAGAACTTACAAGTTCATTATGTACACATTGATTAAATACCATATAGAGCATGACCAAGTGCACGGCTGCATCAAATACAATGGAGGAAAAAACAGCTTGATGGCTCCCATTGATCCAGGTCAGTGTATCAGGCATGTACACCATTCCATACTTCAACACCAACTTCACCAGCACCAACACCATGACACAAAGCTCTGTAAGGGTTATTTTTAGATAAAGCAGTCAGCGGTCTGTCAGTGTTATCTATCATGGAATGGCCAGCACAGTCATCTGACTTAAATCCTACTGAACTGCTCCGGGACGAACTGGATGGCAAGGTCAGGAAAAAAATATCTGTCTATGTAAGAATGCCCTCAAGAAGTATTTAGGTGAATGTTTGGACAAGCAGACTGTCCAGATGCCAAGAGTCTGCAGAACTGTTTCAGCCGCTCAAGACGAAGAGAGTTTATCAAGCTCTATTGCCCCGTTTCCACTACGTGGTATCAGCTCAACTCGATTTGACTCGGCTCGACTGGGCTCAGCCTTTTTTGCGTTTCCATTACGAAAAAGGACCTAAAATCTGGTACCCGGTACTACTTTTTTGGTATCACCTCCGCCGAGGTTCCAGGACTGGGGACCAGATACTAAAACGTGACGTGTAAACACTGCAGACCACTGATTGGTCAGACAGTTTTCTCTGTGACCCGCCGTTTTACAAAAAACAGATGCAGAAGTAGACAGTAAATATAGCGATACATTCATCCACATGATAACAGCCCAAAACTACACCATGGTCGGTTGAGGAGATTCAGTCTTTGGTGGCCGACGTAAAAATTCAGACAAGACAACATGCAACAAGCGAGTTTATCAGCAACTCTCTGAGCAGACAACACGGAAGTAACGCGGTGCATCCAGGTACTGTAAAGTCAGTAGTATCTTGTAATGGAAACGGTCTTCAGGAATACCGAGTTGAGCCGAGTCGAGTCGAGCTGGTTCCACGGAGTGGAATTGCAGCAATATCCAAAAATGCGTATGTTTAGTCCAGTGGTTCCCAACCTTTTTTGGCTCGTGACCCCATTTTAACATCACAAATTTCTGGCGACCCCAGACATTCAAAACAGAAACTTTTTTTTTTTTGCTAAAATTAATTTGTTTTTGACCTTGTAATAGTTTGCAATCCTCTGTTTCAAATACAGGTTAATTTTAGACGACATTTAGTCTATATAATGTATATTATTATGGACAGAGGCAGTAAAGCCAGGTGTAGATTACTGCACAAAGTGAGAATTTTCTTTTCCTTAGTCAGGATATATACAGTCAGTCCAGCTTGGATTTACAAGGCTGATAAATTAATACTGAACAAACAAGAACTCAAACTATGAATTATGAAAGAGCTGCAGCATCTGAAACTGACCACAATGAACATTTGACAGATAAACAGAACCACAGTGCTGCAGTTTCAGCTTCACAGTTTGTCATGTCTTATATGCATTGGGATTGTCTCTGTCAACTCACCATATATTTTTTATTAGTGTGTTTTTAATTTTATTTTTATCAATTACTAGAAATTTCAGGCGACCCCATTTGAATTCCAGGCGACCCCACGTGGGGTCCCAACCCCAATGTTGAAAAACACTGCCCTAACAGATCAGACACAGGTCACATATGAGCAAAAAAATTTCTCCAGATTTTGGAAACACTTGGTTTTACATTCAGGTATTGAAATCTTTGCTGAAAAAGTCACTTTTTCTTCAGTTTCCTGTGTTTTAATATAATAAAGTTTGAATTTACTGAGTTTTCATGAGCATCTAAATTAAATAAAGGAAATTAAATATAGGAAAATACATAATTTACAGTGAAAAAATGTAAAATACAGAGGACAGTATTATTATAAATAGTGATAAACCACTTAAGAAAGGTTAAATAATAGAGAGAAAAATTCATTTGGGAACTGCCACAAAATTAGCACTTTTGTCTTTATGGGTTAATTTTAAGGGTTTAGTTTTAGAGTTCGGTGACGTTTAAGTGCAAGTCTCCCTGGAATGAATGGAAGTCCCAAGGTGTAGTCCAAGGTATATGGCAGTATACGGCGTATACCTACTTATTTTTCAGTCAGCATTGCCTATACCCACTTCTAAATCCCCCTGATGCACACTATTCAGTCGTATCTGCAGCCAGATTGCTCATGTTTTCTCCTAGAATGGTGAAGCCATGACCCGCCCTACTCTGCCTCTAATTGGCTAGTACTCACTGCCTTCACTGATTAGATTGGTTAACTTTAGGCATGAGGACTGATGAGCCAATCAGAGGCAGAGTAGGGTGGGTCATGCCGAGGAAAATATTGCTAACTTAGCACTGGCCACCTCTGGAACCTGATCGGACACCTCAGGTGCCAGTTGATTGGCAGGTCACTGCACGTCTCCTTGAAAGATACATTATTAATTCTGCCAAGTGAAACGGTGGAGGGTATGTTTTCATCAGGGTTTGTCTGTCTGTCTGTTAGCAGGATAACTCAAGAAGTAATGAATGGATTTTCATGAAATTTTCAGGAAACGTTGATACTGGCACAAGGAACAAATGGTTAAATTTTGGTGGTGATGGGGGGGGGGGCTGATCTGCGTTGGTGGAGGTCTGCGCTCTCCGAGTGCTCTTCTAGTTGGAAATGCGAACAAAAGGCCGAATAAACGTCTTTCAAGTGAGTAACATGTATTGAGAGAACCAACTTTCATGGAATACATAATTCTGAGGTAAGTTTTAAGGTGGTTTCAGAATGAGTCGCTGTTTTAGACTACTGGTCATATGACTGTGCATTTAGAGAAGAGATTTTGTTGCTAATACTTAAACTGTGTGAGTAGGCTAACGTTATGAAAGGCTAACGTTATGAAAGGTTAATGTTATTAAGAGGCTAACATTATGAAAACCTAACGTTATTAAAAGGCTAACGTTATGAAAGGCTAATGTTATGAAAGGCTATCGTTATCCTATATTTGCCTCATGTTGAATACATTTACATTTCTGCAGCTACTTGTGTGACCAGTTAGGAATGTAACGATTACTGGTATAACGATAAACGTGGTAAAATTGCAGATGGTTAGTATTACCGTTTAAATTCTAATTGTCATGATAACCATGTTTGATAACCGCACTTTTCCAGAGAAAATGCCTATGTAAAGCTATGCTTTTATGTCAAATATTTGAGTATAGTTTTAATTTATTACAATTTTAATTTTATATACCTAATATTTGGAACCAATATTCACTTTTGATTCACAAGTCTTTGAAAAAGGTTCGTTAAGCATCTTTGTATTATTTATGCAATAAATTATATGCATTTTTCAAATCGGATTTTAAATATTTTTTTGTGTTTTCTGTCCTTTTGTGTTGATATATTAAGATAAAGTGAAAAATAATAGGCAGATGATATAGATGAAGTTGGGCTGATAAAAAAAGATACCAAACATGGGTATAGTAAACATTTGTTTATATAGTATATAAAGGCAAAATCAAAAGTACTGAAAAACAGACAAAATAGTCTCAGACCACTAAGGGTTAATATTTGAATGTTTCTGCCAACAGAAGGTACATTGTTCCATTTTTTTTTTTTCTTCAAAATACAACTTGGTTAATTATTTCAGTGTGTGTATTAGTACTTTTTGAACATTTTGAGCACAATTTCAACAATAATAATGATAATCGTGATAATTTTGGTCACAATAACCCTGATATGAACTTTTCATATCGTTACATCCCTATGACCAGTAAAACCTACCAACGGCTCCTGATCAAGTCATAATCATTTTATAATAGTGAACAAATACTACTGATGGATTTTTGGGTAAACTAAACAGAGTAGTCTGACATGTCACTGTTTCTAAAACAGGATGTTTTTTCTGGGCTACTTTGAAAAAAAAAAAAGGCAAAAATAGAGAGTATATCCACTTCTCCAGGGACCACTACACCGCTGTGGAAGTCAAAGTGTCAAAGTCCCATAAATGCTACAAACCTGAGTAATGTGTGTTTGTGTGAGTTAAAGGACAACGAGAGGAGGAGGAAGAGGAGGAGGAGTGGATTCAGGAGGAGCGCAGGTGTGTGCCCTCTCTTTCTCCTCTTTATACATCACATCAGCTGATGGTGAGCAGAGGGCTTTTCCCTGGAGGAGGTCACCGTTCGCAGTAAGTCAGACACATACTTTGAACATTCTCTCCCACAGTCCCAGCAGCTCTGCCCGCATTTTACACCTTTGCATTTTCTTTTTAGCTCTACCTACATCCACACCTGGGTCAAAGTATTCGAGGTGTTTTTTGTAAACCACTTGAGGTCATACTTTTATAAAGGATTTCAACCTAGTGGGATAAAAATAGTTTCTACAAATATATTTCCATGGGATTCCGGACTTTATAATAACATTCTGGCTCATTTGTATGGATCTAACCAGAGTAGTTTTTTATTTATATACACAATATTTTCTGTCTCTCGTGTGTCTCAAAAGCTCCTGATGGATCAAACATTGCCAGTAATGCTTGAAGGAGCTCTTGTTCTATTGGATTTTCATTGATCTGTATTCTGTATATAGCACTTGAATGATCTGCACATGTTTCACAGAGGTGGACAGGACTATTACCGCTACTGCTGATTGATGGATCATTTTTCAAAAGCTCTCTATTTAATATGTTAAAAGTTTAATATAGCATAATTTAGCTCTATATAAAGTAACGTATGTAAACCAAGGTTCTAATAGTTTTGGATTTTTCATTATAGTTTAGTTTTATTTAGTTTGGACTTTTTTTTCTTCCTCTAATTCACTTAGTTTTAATTAGTTTTTAGAGCAGGTTTGCTAGTTTTTATTAGTTTTCATTTTTTTCTAAATGCTTAGTTTTAGTTTAGTACTAGTATAAGTTTTAGTTTTTGTGTATCTTTTCTCTTCTTCACCGTCGTAAGTAAGTAAATTTTATTTATAGAGCACTTTTCACAGACAGAGTCACAAAGTGCTTTACCAATTCAAATCAGAATCAAATCAAGTTTACAGAGACCCAGCAGAATCCTTCAGGAGCAAACACTTGTGATTGGTGACGGTGGCGAGGAAAAACTTCCCTTTAACGGGCAGAAACCTCGTCATATTCAAATAAATCCCAGACAGGACTCTGCTGCTTTCTCCCAACTTTAGTCTCCATGTTTCCAGGTAGAGTGGGGACCAGAAGACGACTGGAAACCACAAGTGACAAGAAGTGACGGATCGTGAAGTGTTGTATGGTGCCGCTAGCTAAAATTGCTCGAGCGAAATTAATCGATTTCATAACAATCCGATATTGACAAAGACAAAAATGAAGGGAATTTTATTCATAATTTTTATACGTTTTAGTTAGTTTTGTAAACACACAATACAGTTTCAGTTAGTTGTCATTTTTTTTCTTTTAATTATAATTTTTATTAGCGAAAAAGTTTTTTCAATTCTAGTTTTCGTCATTTCGTTAGTTTTCGTTAACGATAATAACCTTGATGTAAACGTTTAACTTTTTTTCACATTTGGCTCTGAAATGTCTTTATCTTTTCTGTTGTGATGGCATCATAGACAGCAAAAGAAAAATTTAAAAAACAATTTTCATGTAAATAACATCATTGTGCAGGAGAGGATAAAAGCCAAAAAAGGCTTATATCAATACCTCCCCGGAAATAAACGATACACAAGAAAAAAAACAAAACAAAAAAAAACGATATAACTGAAATAATAATCTAAAGTAAAAACAATAGAAGTACAAATCAAATGATATACAGTCTTACATTTTTTCGTAAATTCGAGTGCTTTTCAGATACTTTTTAAATAATGAAAAAGTTTGAATTTTTTGACAAGAGGAGCAGAGGAGTCGAGTCTCGAAGAAAAGCTGATCGTTCTTCAAAATTTATTTTGAATTAGGAAAAATCTTATTGAAATACTGCAAGTCCACAGACGCAAAGAGAATTTCCAAGAAAAATAAATAAGCTAATTTAAATAACTAATAATATTCACTCAAATGGTGGTGTATAACGCAGAGTTGTAGCATTATGGTACTCACATTTGGTCTTGGACTATATATGAGTAGTTCAACAGTAGCTATTAATTTATTATTTCTTTGTTGTGGTATAAAATTGTTTTCATTCATAAGCATTTGTAGAGAATAAGCATTTGTAGAGACGTATAACACAAATACTAATAATATTTCCTGACCTTCACCTCATGAAGGTCTTGGTCTCAGACAAAGATATCACTAAATTCTATTTTTTCAGGTTTATTTGTTGTTATATAGTCGCGGAAAAAATGATTAGACCAAGTCTGACATTTAGAGGCTTGTTGGATGAGAAGAGAAAAGAAAAGAAGAGAAGAGAAGAGAAGAGAAGAGAAGAGAAGAGAAGAGAAGAGAAGAGAAGAGAAGAGAAGAGATGAGATGAGATGAGATGAGATGAGATGAGATGAGATGAGATGAGCCTTTATTTGTCCCACAAGGGGAAGTTCCAGATATACTTAAATTAAACTCTCATTGGCATTATCATTGGCAAATGGTTCCCTCACTTTTTTAGGTGGATCCAGTACAATTTTTTAGAGTGTACATGCTAGTGATGACAAGAGACAAACTTCAAAATGATTTAGAAAAGAGCAATGGAGTTTTTATAATCCCATGAGCTTATAGAGAGTTTCAAGAAAAAATTCCAGGTAATAAGCTGGAAGAGTTCCAAAGACCCTGGTTTATTTTACCATAAATAAATAGAATAAATAAATAGAACACAACTGTTTGCCTGAAGCAAGTAGAAAAACACGGACCACAGAATGAAAAATGTATGAATGAATACATTTTGAACTACTAAGGTGGATTGTACTCGGTGATAAAGCGGCAATTTGTATGAAAGAAAAGCATGTATTTAGTTTGAAATCATGTCTGTGTAGGCTCTCATTTGCTCAGGTCCTCGTTCTTCTGGGTGGTTCTTCTCAGTTCAACTGGATTGGTTTAGCTCTTTTGTAAACGTTTCATCTTTCACCCGATTGAAAGTCCATTTGAACAGAACTGAAGAAGTCTCTTAGATGAGAGATGAAACGTTTTCAAAAGAGCGACTGAGAAAACTGTTTGAAATAATATGCAATATTTATCATTTGTCAGTATATATTGAACAGGAAACACACACTGATGCAGGGAATTGATCTGGGGATGATTCTAGGCCACAACTGCGCCGCAATATACTGACAAAGAATTGTTTATTTATATTACTTAACATTAATTACATATTTTATAGATTAAGTGAGTTAATATTTTGCTATTGGGTGAAGTCAAGGGAAGGTTAACATCTGGTTAAAAAAAAAAAAAAAAAAAAAAAAAAAAAATTAAAATAATCTACACCAAACTTCTATTTTTGGGGTAGGTAATTACTTATATTTTCAGGAAAATGTATTTTGAAATGAGAAAAAATTTGTGAAAAAAAAAAATTTGAGGAGTTTGATTAGTGTGAATGTTTGCCATCATTCTGGGTTAATTTGATAAACTCTCATAAATAACCTAAATTTATTCCAAACACATTGATATTTGACTATTATATTATTTATGTCATATTCTAAATACATAACGTTTAAAATCAACAAATGCATATATCTATGGAAAATACATTTGAATATATTTGTATTTATTTTATTTTATTTATTTAATTATTTTGAACATGAAAAGTAACAAAACAAAACAAAGCAATGTAAGACAAAAAATAAATAATATTTAAATGAACAGAATTTATCTTCAAGTACGTGCAAGTCTGAATTTTGCATGGTCGAAAAGTTATGTTAAATGTTAATATTATTTGTATGTTGTAAATATTGTAAAAAAAAAAAAAAAAAAAAAAAAGATATGATATTGAAAATTGAAATAAAAAATGTTTCATTTGATATTTACTTTTCTTGTCCATGACGCTGCCATTTGTCAAAACTCTTGCTCTTGAGGTATGATTAAATATTTTTTTCCTTTAACCAATTATTAGGTTGTAAAATAGAGAGTTTAAGGTATACACTGAATACATTTTAGATTCACTGTTGAGAACTTTGTAATTCTCGCAAAAAACATGTTAATTTTTTGTCCAATCTGTGACTCAGTAGTTTTTGACATTGTTCATTTAAAAATATTTGAAACTAAATTTTGCCCTTTGAGTATGTTTAAGATGGCATTTAGACCTTTCCGATGATGTGGAATATTTTTTCTTAATTTTGTCTGATTTTAACCCTTTCATGTATACTGGTCACTCCAGTGGACAGCTACTCTACAGCTGTTCTCTTGTATTTTCATGGATTTTGTTGTTTTCTGTTTTTTTTTACACATATCTTTATTAAAGTTTTAAGACACTGCATATCTTTTCTGACATGAATTGGTAAAATTCTGTAGATCTCTCCTGAGCAGAAACCCCCAGAATCACAAGCCCTCCCCATAGTTTTCACACAATTTATCAGTAAATACATGTTTCTGTGCGTCAAAAATTAAATGTGTGGTGTCCAGCTGAATGGACATTTTTGCAACTTCATGAAAAACAGGTTCATAAGAATTTATTACCTCCGCCAAGGAGGTTATGTTTTTGCCAGGGTTTGTTTGTTTGTCTGTTTGTCTGTCCGTTAGTGTGCAACATAACTCAAAAAGTTATGGACAGATTTGGATGAAATTTTCAGGGTTTGTTGGAAATGGATAAGGAAGAAATGATTAAATTTTGGTGGTGATCGGGGGTGGGGGGGCCCACGGGGGGGGCGCAGACCAGAAAATTTCATCAAAATCTGTCCATAACTTTTTGAATTATGTTGCACACTAACGGACAGACAAACATACAGACAAACAAACCCTGGCAAAAACATAACCTCCTTGGCGTGGGGGGGCCCACGGGGGGGGGGCCACTGATCAGCCTTGGCGGAGGTCTGCGCTCTCCGAGTGCTTCTAGTTTATTTGTTTATTTTTTTAACCCTTTCATGCACGAATTATGAGAACCTTAATCAAATTTTTTTTCCTGAGTGTTTTTATTCCTCTTTAGGCATGGAAAAAAACAATACGATTAAAAATTTTCTTCTGCAAAATAAATTAAAATTAAATTAAATAAAAATAATTGAAAAAAAAAAAAAAACATAAAAAAAATAATAATGAAAAAAAATTCTTATGAACCTATTTTTAATGAAGTTGCAAAAACATCCACTCAGCTGGACACCACATGTTTAATTTTTGATGCACAGAAACATGTATTTACTGATAAATTGTGTGAAAACTATGGGGAGGGCTTGTGATTCTGGGGGTTTATCCTCAGGAGAGATCTTCATAATGTTACCAATTCATGTCAGAAAAGACATGTAGTGTCTTAAATTTTTAATAAAGATATGTGTAAAAAAAAACAACAACAACAAAAAGAACAACAAAATCCATGAATGTACAAGAGAACAGCTGTAGAATAGCTGTCCACTGTAGTGACCAGTATGCATGAAAGGATTAATGCATTTTAATTTTTTTAAATTATTTTTTATTTTATTTTATTTTATTTTTTAATTTATTTTTTAGAAGAAAATTTTCAATCGCATTGTTGTTTTCATACCTAAAGAGGAATAAAAACACTCAGGAAAAAATTTTGATTAAGGTTCTCATAATTCGTGCATGACAGGGTTAAAAGTAATGATTAAAAAAGTAGTGGGCTGTCCATCTGTGACACCCTTGACCTCGTCCTATAATTATCATTATTATTATTACCTCCGCCAAGGAGGTTATGTTTTTGCCAGGGTTTGTTTGTCTGTTTGTTTGTCTGTCCGTTAGTGTGCAACATAACTCAAAAAGTTATGGACAGATTTTGATGAAATTTTCAGGGTTTGTTAAAAAATGGGATAAGGAAGAAATGATTAAATTTTGGTGCTGATCGGGGGGTGGGGGGGCCCACGGGGGGGGCGCAGACCAGAAAATTTCATCAAAATCTGTCCATAACTTTTTGAGTTATGTTGCACACTAACGGACAGACAAACAATCAGACAGACAAACAAACCCTGGCAAAAACATAACCTCCTTGGCGTGGGGGGGCCCACGGGGGGGGCCACTGATCAGCCTTGGCGGAGGTCTGCGCTCTCCAAGTGCTTCTAGTTATTATTATTACTATTATTATTATTATTATTATTATTATTATTATTATTATTATTATTATTATTATTTTATACTTCCTTATCTCCAGGGGCTCAGTCAGTATTCCATTTTTTTTTTTTTTTTTTTTAAATATGCTGGTATGATAAGGCTGAAACCATATCACTCTGCTGTCCTTCCATGTATTTAGTCACAACTTGGTCCTGTTCCAGCCTTGATCCAATCTGGTTCTGGTCACGACTTGGTCTTTCCTGTAACACTATAAACTGCTTTATCGCATTATGCTCCTGGTTATATTTGTGCTGCTCTCTCTTTCTATTTCGTCTCTTAAAACCAGCGGTGAGATTGACTCATTCTTATGCTACGACTGCGAATGCAAATCCACACTCAGTGACAGCGTAGTTAAAATACACAGAGTGGAAATAATCTCCAGACACTCACAACCTCTAAATCAACTTCGAGTGGGTGCATCTAAAATGAAATACAATTAGTTTAGTGTTGTGATGCTCATCGGTAGCTCTGTGCATCCCATCTCTGTTCTTGTCAGGCCTTATTTACTCTCCTTATATCCTCCATCTGTCATTCCCACTGAGCGCTTTTCTACCGTCTACGCTCGTCACTTCAACCTTGTCTTATAATTTTATTATATTTGGGTGCTTCTATGAAACTGGGTACATTTTGGTACCTGGCACTTTACCAGCTTTTAAAACCCAATAATAAAAGAGGAATTTAGAGATATTTCCCCCCAGGATGGACCTGATGATGACCTCAGATAAATGCAAAAAAAACCATTATACTCTGAGCCATCCTAAAATTAATGAATGTTTAATAAAATACTGGAGCCAAAAATAAGACCAAAACAGGGACATAAAAAGCTCCCTAGGTGTCAGTGTATTAGATCTGAAAACACACAGAACGTCAGCCAATGAGAGCGCAGCGTCACAGAACGCCAGCCAATGAGAGCGCAGCGTCACAAAACGTCAGCCAATGAGAGCGCAGCGTCACAAAACACCAGCCAAAGAGGGCGCAGCGTCACAAAATGTCAGCCAATGAGAGCACAGCGTCACAGAACGTCAGCCAATGAGAGCAAAGCGTCACAGAACGTCAGCCAATGAGAGCGCAGCGTCACAGAACGTCAGCTACTGAGAGCGCAGGGTCACAGAATGTCAGCCAATGACAGCGCAGCGTCACTGAACGTCAGCCAATGAGAGCGCAGGGTCACAGAACATCAGGCAATGAGAGCAGAGCGTCACAGAACGTCAGCCAATGACAGCGCAGCGTTACAAAACGTCAGCCAATGGAAAGGCAGCGTCACAGAACGTCAGCCAATGACAGCGCAGCGTCACAGAACACCAGCCAATGAGAGCGCAGCGTCACAGAACGTCAAGCAATGAGAGTGCAGCGTCACAGAACGTCAGCCAATGAGAGCAAAGCGTCACAGAACATCAGGCAATGAGAGCAGAGCATCACAGAACATCAGCCAATGAGAGCGCAGCGTCACAGAACGTCAGCCAATGACAGCGCAGCGTCACAAAATGTCAGCCAATGGAAAGGCAGCGTCACAGAACATCAGCCAATGACAGCGCAGCGTCACAGAACGTCAGCCAATGAGAGCGCAGTGTCACAAAATGTCAGCCAATGAGAGTGCAGCATCACAGAACAGCCAATGAGAGCGCAGCGTCACAGAACACCAGCCAATGAGAGCAAAGCGTCACAGAACGTCAGCCAATGACAGCGTAGCATCACAGAACACCAGCCAATGAGAGCGCAGCGTCACAGAACGTCAAGCAATGAGAGCGCAGCATCACAGAATGTCAGCCAATGAGAGCACAGCGTCACAAAACGTCAGCCAATGAGAGCGCAGCGTCACAGAACGCCAGCCAATGACAGCGCAGCGTCACAAAACGTCAGCCAATGAGATCGCAAAGTCACAGAACATCAGCCAATGAGAGCGCAGCGTCACAAAACGTCAGCCAATGACAGCGCAGCTTCACAGAACGTCAGCCAATGACAGCGTAGCATCACAGAACACCAGCCAATGAGAGCGCAGCGTCACAGAACGTCAAGCAATGAGAGCGCAGCGTCACAGAACGTCAGCCAATGAGAACACAGCATCACAGAACGTCAGCCAATGAGAGCGCAGCGTCACAAAACGTCAGCCAATGACAGCGCAGCGTCACAGAACGCCAGCCAATGAGAGCGCAGCGTCACAAAACGTCAGCCAATGAGAGTGCAAAGTCACAGAACATCAGCCAATGAGAGCGCAGCGTCACAAAACGTCAGCCAATGAGAGCGCAGCATCACAGAACGTCAGCCACTGAGAGTGCAGCATCACAGAACGTCAACCAATGAGAGCGCAGCGTCACAAAACGTCAGCCAATGAGAGCGCAGCATCACAGAACGCCAGCCAATGAGAGCGCAGCGTCACAAAACATCAGCCAATGAGAGCGCAGCGTCACAAAACACCAGCCAAAGAGGGCGCAGCGTCGCAAAACGTCAGCCAATGAGAGCGCAGCGTCACAGAACGTCAGCCAATGAGAGCAAAGTGTCACAGAACGTCAGCCAATGAGAGCGCAGCGTCACAGAACGTCAGCCAATGAGAGCGCAGGGTCACAGAACATCAGGCAATGAGAGCAGAGCGTCACAGAACACCAGCCAATGAGAGTGCAGCGTCACAGAACGTCAGCCAATGAGAGCATAGCGTTACAGAATGCGAGCCAATGAGAGCACAGATAAATAGATGGATAGATAGATAGGATGGAGGTCTCATTCTCTCTTTCTCTCTCTCTCTGCACTTGGACTGGGTCTTTGCGGGTCACACTATCCCTGAATCTCCAGTGCTGTCCATGCAGGTGCCTTCAAACCATGTTTTCAGAGGCCAAACACTGCAACGAGTAGAACTGTGAGTTTTCAAAGTGCGGTAATCAAACACAGTTATTACGATAATTAGAATTTAAACAGTAATACTAACCATCGGTAATTTTTTTACTATAATTTTACATCCCTACTATCTATCTATCTATCTATCTATCTATCTATCTATAAAAAACCTTTCTGTTGTGTGTAAAGCTCACATTATCACCCTCCATCATAGAAGGGAACTTGGACAGGGATGTTGAGCTTCAGTGAAATGAATGAAAGGGACAGATGGATGAGGGAATGAACAAACGTTTGTTCATTTGTTCGTCCATCTGTCCCTCACACAAAATGTATCAGTTGATCAGATTTTGACAAAAGTGGGAGTAATGATGCATCCCACCACCGCATTCTGGCATTTACAAATCACATTCATACGATCATATTAATAGTTACAGAGCATTGAGCAAAGTGAGAATGACAACAAATGAAACCTTTATTGAATGGTACACTGCTGTACCAAAAAAAAGACTCGTTTTTTTAACCTTAACCCATAAGGACCCGGTGGGACTTATGTGGCTCTGTATTTAACCTTTCCTAAGTGATTTATCACCATTTATTATAATATTATCCTCTTAATTTTGCCTTTTTTTTCTAGTGAAAATCATCTATTTTCCTATGTTTAATTGACTGATTATGAAGATGTTCCTGTTGTTTTTGACTGTGTAAACCACAAACCCATGGTGCACCTAGTGGTTATTTGAGTTATGGAAAAGTCTTAACCCATAAAGACCCAGTGTGATTTTTGTGTCAGTTCCCAAATAAATTTTTCTCTCTATTTAACTTTTTTTTTATTGAAGAAAAATTGGACAATTTCAATCACAGAATTACAATTTACCTTCCTTTTTTTTTTTTTTTAGTAACAACATCTGTGCATATAGATACATTTAGATTTATATGTATACATATACACATGCACACAAAAACAACAAGAGCACTCTTATTAGAGTGTAGCAAAAAAAAAAAAAAAAAAAAAAATTAAATGTATAATAAATAAACAAATTACCCCCCACCCCAAAACCCCGCCCCACCCCAGCTCATCCTGATCAGTACAAAGTAATGGTTACACATGTATTATGACGTACAACAGGCACACATTTAACCCTCCGGTATCCCGTCCACCAAGGCCCTTACTAAGCACTAAGTGTGCCTTTTTCGCACACTTGTGAAATAATGTTAAAAAATGTTTCATACAGTTTGTTTTTAATTCTTTTACACTTTTTTCTATTTCATCAACTTGAGCTGTAAATAAAAATACCAAATACTCAATAATTATCACATTTTTTTAACCCTTTAAATGCTGTGTTTGTAATGTAAACAAACCATTTTTTTGGATACAAAAAACACAAAAATGTTTTTTTTTTTTTTTTTTTTCCAATATACTACATAAAAAGTGGATCACATATTATTTGATTTTTGCAGCCTGGCATATGTCAATGATTAACTCCAACATTGGTTAATTTGCATTATTATTTTTGGCACTAGGTCAAATGTTCAAAAATACTAGCATCTGTCACCAAGTGTGCCAAAAAAGCACACCTATAAATCAAACTATTAAATAGTATAAACTGATTGATTTTTCTGCTCTAATTTGATTTTATTTTTGTAAATCAAGGTCAGCTCTAATCATACATATCAAATGGAAGAAATAGTGCATTTTTGGCACACTTGGGAGACAAATGCTAGTCTTGTAATTTTCTTTTGTTTACAATGTGCAAATTTTAAAGATCATGCAAAAATGAACAACTTTTGAATTCTGACCTTATTTAAATTGCGAAAAATAATATGAAGTTTTTTAAAATAAAGTGCAAAGTGTGCCTAAAAAGAGCACCCGAATACCGGAGGGTTAATCGGGCTTAACTTTTTATTATATAATTGATCAGCATTTATTGTAACATATGTACTGTGTATTTTGTATTTTTTTCCAGTGAAAATCAAGTATTTTCCTGTGTTTAATTCACTGATCATGTAAATGTTCATTAAAGCTCAGAGTAAAGTCAAAGGTTATTGTATCAAAACAGGGAAAACTGGAAAAAAAACATGACATTTTCATCAAAATATATCATTAACTGAACATAAATCCAGTGTCTTAATCCACTGTCATTGATCCAATTCCATGGGTTTTACTGGTGAATCAATGCTTTGGAAGATGACAGTGTTTCCACGGTAACTACGGATCCTCTGAACATCCAAACAGTCATATCTGATGACCATGAAAAGATGACAAACTGTATTTTACACCAATTATTTACATGGATTGAAAGGATTAGTGGATCAACAGT
The DNA here is from genome assembly GCF_902148855.1 of Sphaeramia orbicularis. Lineage (NCBI taxonomy): Eukaryota > Metazoa > Chordata > Actinopteri > Kurtiformes > Apogonidae > Sphaeramia > Sphaeramia orbicularis. The sequence goes on from NC_043973.1 coordinate 42,583,166, forward strand.
TTAGATCAGTACATGCTTTTGGTCGACAGTGGATATTTGGGTCTTTATGGGTTAAAACAAACAGAAGTGGAAAATTAGATAATATTATGTAACTTTTATCCTGTTAGACTTAAGTTCATTCAGTCAGTCTATCTAAACTACATAAAATCAGCTGTCTTTATTGTAAAAATTACCCATATCCTACATGTTAAGCACAGAAATCACATTAATATCGTTAGTCTTTCTTTCTGAAAAATAAAAATGTGTTTCTCCAACTGTTTGAGATTTGTAACCGCTCTAACTTCACCATGACAAAACATTAATTAGAATCTGTTTGAGCTTATGTAGGAATTTATGCGGTTTAACAAAACACAACAAAGCCTCTGGTTTTATCTGTCCTCACAGTGTTTTGCTTTGCTTCCTTGTGGATGTTCCTGTGGGATGCGTAAGAGAAAAGCTTATAATCGATCCATGACCCAAACATTGCTGAAACTCTGTATTTCCACTCAGTGCTGTTGGAGTTAAGGGATCCAGACTAATGTTTTTAGCAGGTTAACCCATAAAGACCCAAACATCCACCAGCGACCAAAATAATTTACTGATAGAAAATGTTTAACCCATAAAGACCCAGTGTTTCTTTTGTGGGAGTTCTGTTTTTAACCTTTCTTCAGTGATTTATCACCATTTACTCTGTTATTATCTTCTGTATTTTGCATTTTTAAGTGGAAATCATGTATTTTCCTATATTTAATTCCCTGATCATGTAAATGTTCATAAAAGCTCTGATTAAAATTGAGGGTTATTGTATCAAAAACAGAGAAAACTGAAGAAAAGCTATATTTTTCGGCAAAATATATCATCTGAACATAAACCCAGTGTCTCCATCCACTGTCATTGATTCAACTTCATGGGTTTTACTGGTGAATCAATGTTGTAGAAGATGACAGTGTTTCCACGGTAACTACGGATCCTCTGAACATCCAAATGGTCATATGTGATGACCATGAAAAGATGACAAACTGCATTTTACAACAATTATTTACATGAATTGATAGGATTAGTGGATCAACAGGTATTTACCATTTTATATCAGTAAATGATTTTGGTCTCTAGTGGATGTTTGAATCTTTATGGGTTAACCCCTGATGCGACGTGCATTGTGGGAAGCGGAGGTTCACACAGCTGCCTGGCAGCAGCAGCGGCAGTGCAACCATATGATATCATATGGCTGCAACAAACAGGACGCGGATACGGCTGGAGCGCTGCTTCCCACAATGTACGTCGCGACAAAATTCCGAAGATGCCCAAGTGACCTACCGGCTATGTTTGTAAACAAATGGTTTGTTTATGGTGGAGTTCACTTCGAAATTGTTCACCGTGAGGCAAGAAATTCAGGTGAGTAATCACGGAAAGACTTACGGATTCATGATACTTATGCCGCGTTTCCACTATGTGGTATCACCTCGACTTGGCCTTTTTGCATTTCCATTACGAAAAAGGACCTGGAATCTGGTACCCGGTACTAGTTTTTTGGTATCACCTCCACCAAGGTTCCAGGACTGGGGACCAGATACTAAAACATGATGTGTACACACTGCAGACCAGTGATTGGTCAGAGAGTCGTCTCTGTGACCCGCCATTTTACAAAAAACAGATGCGGAAGTATACAGTAAATGTAGCAGTAGGTTAATCCACATGATGACAGCCACAAAACTACACCATGGTTTGTCGAGGACGTTCAGACGTAAAAATTCAGCATGAGCTTGATGAGACAACATGCAACAAGCGAGTTTATCAGCAACTCTGAGCAGACAACACGGAAGTAATGCACCGCATCGCTATGACGACCAGGTACTGTAAAGTCGGTAGTATCCTGTAATGAAAACAGTCTCCAGGAATAGGACCTGGTACCCGAGTCGAGCTGAGCCGAGTCGAGCCGGTTACACATAGTGGGAACACGGTATTAGGCTATGAATCGGGTTTTGCAGGTTTGATGAAAAATTGGTAACGAAAAGCTCCCACAGCTTTAAAGGTCATGAAAATTATTTGAGATTTAGCAATTCGATTATGCATCCACGTTAATTATTGAAACGTATCATATCGATATCAGCGATACTGGCCCTGTATTTACTTGGTATCGGATCGATACCAAAAATATGCAGTATTGCACACCACTAATATATAGCACACCTAACAGGAAAAAGAAAGAAAGAAAAAAAATTCTTAAAACTTTCTGCTCAGATATTGACATGGAATCAGCAACTGAGAAAATCCTCCTAAATGTCACTGTATAGGAAGCTGAGACATCTCTTTAACAGAAAATAAGTGGTGTGTTTACATGTAGGCATTCGTGGTGTGTTTACTTGCTCTGCTCTGGTCATTTGCCAGCTCTTTAGCAAAGACTTCACTTTTTACCTTTCGCTCAACTGGTTTATGTATATGTATTATTTACCCCCCGAGGAACTAACAAGCTCTGCTCCTCCACCTGTGCGACATGTCTGCTGAGGTGAGCTGTCGAGTTTGTGTTGTGCTGCTGTTGCTTTACTGATGTCACCGTGTGTTTGTTGCCAGAGTTCCCGAGAGGGAAGAAGTAGACTAGCCAGTCTGGTCTGAATCATCAGGCCTGTCACTCACAGGGTAGACCTGGTGAGTCCCAAATCACAGGTGGATCTGGACCCACAGAGCTGCAACTATTACACACATGAATAAAACATGGAGGACAGATGATTATTAAAATGTCTCCAAATCCCTCATTTTGACTACTCTGTATTCACTACTCATACTCACCCCCTGAATAACATTTTCAGCTACTACTTCTTCTTGCTTATAGTTTTTTGGTTTTTTTTTTAGCTGTCTCATCATCTCCCACAGAAACAGTCTGATCTCATTTGTAATAGATCACATTGTTCTTCTCATTTTTCTCCTCTCCACCTCTGTTATCACCTCCACTGTGTATATTCTCTTCACTGCACTTATCTGTCTTCATTTACTAACTGGTTTTTAAGCATTTTTTTCTTAGTTCAACCAAAGAGGTTATGTGATCACTCAAATAATACTGAAGAAGTTTTCTAGAAATTGTGGCGGGGATAAATTAGAGTGATAAGGGTCAAAATAAAGAGATGAGCTGAAAATGATGATGGGCTGAAAAACAGATGAGCTGACAACCACCTCACACCAGGCGATGAACTGAAACTGAAATGAAATGGCCTTGGCAGAGGTTTGTATTTTCTAAATAACCTCATAGCCTAGGGATGTCAAACTCATTTTAGTTCAAGGGCTACATTCAGCCCAATAGGATCTCAAGTGGGCTGCACCAGTGCAATAACAATAATAACCTATAAAGGATGTCAACTCCATTTTTTTTTCTTATTTGTTTTGTTTTAGAGTGAAAAAGTAAAATGGCATCATGAAAATGTTTACATCTACTAACTATCCTTTAAAAATGCGAAAAGCCGCCGCAGAGGGTGTGGACACATGAATGCAGACCACTCGCATGTCTTTTGGACAAGTGTAAAAATGCAAATGTTTTGGGACAATGTCATTCAGACAATGGAGGTCATTTTAAATTATAAAATTCTAATGTACCATCAGATTATCTACCTGGGTCTAATACATGATAATGTAATTAAAAGAGAAGACACTTACTTATTTAAAGAATTAATTCTTGCCTGTAAAAAGGTTGTCACAAGGAACTGGTTAAAAAGTCACTCTTCGACCACAGCAATGGTTGGACATTATAGAGGAAATATATACCATGGAAAATTAACATTTCATCTGAGGATTAAGGTGGGAACTTTAAATCAAAGATGGGAGAAATGGACCATATTCAAGGACACTAATTCTTGTTATCAGATCTGATACGGAAAAGCCGACGAGTGCAAAAGGAACAGCATCCCCCGCCGTGTTGTTTATGCTTTTTTTGTTGTTGCTACTGTACTGTAAAAGTGATTTAAAAAATTTAAATAAAAAGTTTAAAAAATAATAAATGTGAATAGCCATGAACAACCAGGAATAAGTGTAATTTTAACTATATTATGCCTCAGCTTATCATTTACAACTGCTTATAACAACTTACAGATCACCGTGGATTTGCAAAAAAAATTTGTAACAGGCATAATACTGTTCAAATTGCACTTCTCTTATGATATTTCAGGTTGGCCATATTTCTTCAGTCTTATTTATCTTCTGAACCGCTTTATCCTCAAGAGAGTCACGCACTGGAAAAAATCTAAATCTTACCAAGTGTATTTTTCTCATTTCTAGTCCAAATATCTCATCACACTTAAAATGAGACATAATCACCTAAAGAGTAACTTTTCAGTGAGATACAAGGATATAAGATATGAACTTATTTTTGGACAATAGATCTTGAATATCTTATTTCAAGAAATCTTACCAAGATAATTTTTACTTGTTCCATTGGCAGATTTTTTTTTTTTTTTGCTTAATTCAAGCATTCATTTATTTATTTTTTTGTCAATGACGATGGAGGCAGAACTTTGCCAATTTTTAAAAGGAATTACCAATTTGTTAGACATGTTTGTGTTATATCATGTTTTTGCTTGTTCAAAAATAATAATATTTGAGCATTGAGACCTGATGTATCAAATATGATACAAAATTGAAACTCATGCATGGTGATTGATATTTGATAAAAGCTGTTTTTTGGTTGTTCAGAAGGACCAATAAAGGCTCCAGTTTCAAAGAATTGGAATTTTCTGTCAATGATTTAATGGTTCTGGCTTTACAGGGTTAAACAAGAGAGGGAAAAAAAATTGGAGCTGTCATTATTTATAGGTTATTATGATGATATTTTACTGGCAGATGGAAATGGTCTGTATGTGGCCCCTAAACTGCAATTATTTTGACACTATTGATTGTAATATCTTCTACTTTTTGCATTTTATAAATTCATTCCACAGTCCAGAATGGACCTTATGTTGGGCCAGATTTGGCCCACTGGCTGTATGTTTGACACCCCTTGTTGTGCTGAATTCTACTCCCTGCCAAAAAATGCATCGTGCTGCAGCTGCCGAAAACAGCTCCCCTTCCTAAGTCAGCCATGAAGAGAACAAAGTGCACCAAATTCACCCTGTGACACCAGAATAGGTCCAAATGTGAACTGCTGAAGTAATTTCACTCCTTTGGCTTTGCAAGCTTATTCTGATGGGCGATATAATTTTTGGCAATATCTGGTGCAGAATTCTGCTCCCTCTCGAAAACTGCATCCCCAACTTTAACTTTAGAAAGTTTTATATACCTTACAGTCTGCACATACTTTAATATTAAACAGATTAAAAAAACATAACTGCAATATCTTACAATATTATTAATTACTTAATTGCTACACAGCTATGATGGTGTTAAGAGGTTGAAAAATTCCCAAATAATTTCATACCCTACAGTCAGAAAGGAGAAAAAGTTGTGACAAGATGAATTTGGTGCACATTGTCCTCTTCGTGGCTGACTTAGAAAGGGGGAGCATTTTTCAGCAGGGAGTACAATTCAGCACAACACCCCTGTCCTAGTCCATCCCTAAATCGGGTTTCCCCTCTTTTACAGATATAATTTGTACTCTTGGACCTTACCTTCACCATGCCTGCCATAGTCAACTTACTTTTCAACGTCGTCTCCACCAACACCATGATCTCCTTCACCGTGGTTCTGCCGATGGTCAGCTTGGTCGCCCTCCTGGTCGGGGTCGGAGGTCACCTGCTGCTCTGGCTGGTCCTGATGAGGAATCCCCGGAGCCGCTCCAAGCCCAGCTCCGTCCTGCTCCTCAACCTCAGCCTGGCGGATCTGGGCGCCCTGTTCACCGTTCCCTGTGCGCTTCTGAGTGCGAGTTTCCAGAACTGGCAGCTGGGGGGCAGAACCTGCGTCCTCTTGGGGTTCATGACTTCTGTAACAGTAGGAGTAGAAATCTTCAGCTTGGCCGCGTTGTCGGTGCTGAGGTATCGTATTGTTGCACCACGGACCAGACCACCTGCTAGTCTGGTCCAAGTGTAAGTATCTTTGACAACTTTGACACCTATTCTGTGTCATTACTGTTTTCTATTTCTACCATTGTATCACTGTATGTTTCTGCAAACCTCAGATAAGAGTAGCCTCAGTGTTTCTAAATAAAATATGCTTCATACCCACATATTCTTTTAGGACACAGGTGTCAAACATGCGGCCCGGGGGCCAAAACCGGCCCGCCAAAGGGTCCAATCCGGGCCCCTCGGATGAATTTGTGAAATACAAAAATTATAATGAAGATATTAACTATCAATGATGTTAAAATCATTTTAGGTCAATTCAATCTGAAGTGGGTCAGACCAGTAAAATACAATCCTAACAACCTATAAATAATGAAAAACACAAATTTTTGTCTTTTTTTTTAGTGTAAAAAAAGTAAAATTACACAAAAATGTTTGTATTTACAGACTATCCTTTTACAAAAAATGTGAATAACTTGAACAAATATGAACAATATGAAATTTCTTAAGAGACGTATGTAGAATTTTAATAATATTCTGCCTGTTACTAAATATTTTGTGTATTTGTAGATCCACTGTGATCTGCAAGTTGTGATGCACATGTATAAATGATAAACTGAGGTGTAATATTGTTAAAATTGCACTTATTTTTCTTAAGCATTTTCAAGTTGTTCGTATTTGTTCATGTTATATTCAAGTACAGTTCGTAGATGTAAACATTTTCATTTCAGAATTTTACTTTTTTTACGCAAAAACATAGAGAAAACTTTGGAGTGGACATTATTTATAAGTTCTTATCCTATTATTTATATTTTTTTACTAGTCCAGCCCACTTTAGATCGTATTAGGCTGAATGTGGCCCCTGAACTAAAATGAGTTTGACACCCCTGTTTTAGGAAATGAAATCTGCAGGAGGTGAAAATATGGGAAGAAAAGCACACCATAAATCACCTCTCTTTCCAAATCAAAAGGCCCAATAAAAAGATATAGGAGTCTGAGTTTTATACCACAATGGAAAACTGAAGATATCATGTCAGTTTGGAAATGAGCAGTCACTCACTTCTGATAGAATCTGAGCAGCAATCTGTAATTAAAGCCGTCAGTCACATATTTAACCCCTCCTACTGCTATAAAAGCCTGTGATTATCCAACATGTTTTTAATATCTTACACCATGGGGTAGACTTTCTATATCCAATGTACAGAACTGAGAGGAGGTGAGGAAGTGCCGTTTTCACTCAGACCACTTGAATTACAATACACTGAAAGATAATTACCTCCGCCAAGGAGGTTATGTTTTTGCCAGGGTTTGTTTGTCTGTCTGTCTGTTTGTTTGTCTGTCCGTTAGTGTGCAACATAACTCAAAAAGTTATGGACAGATTTTGATGAAATTTTCAGGGTTTATTGGAAATGGGATAAGGAAGAAATGATTAAATTTTGGTGGTGATCGGGGGTGGGGGGGCCCACGGGGGGGGGCCACTGATCAGCCTTGGCGGAGGTCTGCGCTCTCCGAGTGCTTCTAGTTAAGAATATTTTTTCCCTATAAACACCAAAAATGTCCGGTGCATTGAGCATCTAAGTTCAATATGTAGTTAATGAGTGGTTTTTCTGATTTGGTCTCCCTGAAAAAGTCCACAAAAAATAAATCACAATGTATTTAGAAATATTTAAATGAACAACGTGATACAGATAACACGCCACTTTTACTTGGTGTGTTATGTTTTTGCATTATAAGCTTTCATGCCGCGTCAAATACCATGCGATTAGCCGCTAGGGGTTAAGGTTAGGTTTAAGTTTGGGGTTAGGGTTAGCAGTTACAGAGGTCTAGGTGTAAATTGACACGCAATCAAATGGCGTTGAATTATATTTGTTCATAACAATATAAAGCCAGAAACCAAATTATTTAATAAAAATTATCAGGCACATTATAGCACTGTTACTGTTATTAATTATTTAAGGAGAAGGGGTGGGAGTTTGTAAGTTATGCTTCTTCTCACTCCTGTACGAATATGTATTATATGTCTTATGTTTAAGTGTTTTGTTTATTTATTTTCTTCTGTTTTGATATTCATATTTGAAATAAATACATCAATCAATCAATCAAAAGAATGAAAATGTGTACGTATAGGCTATATAACAGAGGAATAGAACCTGAGAGTTGGACATTGAACGTATGTAAAGTTTTACTTTCGTTTCATGCCAGCGCTAGTTACGTTAGTTATGGACCACACCCCCACGTATATAACAGCAGTGGCTGCTCATCTTTCAGAGAGGGGAAGCTCATTGTCGGCTTACATAAAAAAAAAAAAAAGTCAAGTTATGTAAACATAAATTCGTCCCTCCGTTCCTTTTTAAGAAAATGGTCAGTGACCTTATCGTACCAACTAAACAAGAAAACGTTGAAATTATGTTAAATTGAAACAAGGAAGTACAATGAGTGTGTTTTATTTACAGTGCAAGAAATGAACAAGTCATTTCGTAGTGGTTTCTCTCTCGATTTCACAGCAGAATGTGCGACGGTATTAAACTGAACTCTGTCAGTGAAGGAGTAGATCTCAAAATAGCTGTCAATCAAACGGGATTCAGCCTTTCGACTGATCCTCCAAACAGCACATGGAAGCCCAGCATCCAGCCCGACCAAGCTCCGCCCACAGCTCCATTCACCCCCAGACCTGGCGAGCGTCCGGGGGCGGGACAACAGCATGGCATTTATCCAATTACCGTCCAGTTTTGAGGCAATGAATAAAAACTGTTCCACTCAGTCCCATTGAAGTGCATGGACACAGAGCGTGTACGGGCAAATGCACTGAGCAGAGATCGAATGAGAAAACAGAGACACGGGAATGGAGGAGAAGTGAACAACATCGAGTCCGCTGATTTGTGATAAAGCTGATTCTGAACGAACTTGTCTGTGAGATGAACGTGTTCTAACACATTTGTAGTCAATGAAATGTCAACACAACTGTACATATTTAACCATTTAATTTTAGCAATTTTAGGGGAAGGTGAGCTTCCCTTGCAGTCTATGAGAAATCGCCTCTGGTATATAACTGCCAACGCCCCCCCCCCCCCCACACACACACACACACACACACACACACACACACACACACACACACCACCACCACCACCACCCTCGTTTTTTTTCATAAATTGCCCCCTGCATCTATGCTTGGCAAAAATGTCCAATGGTAACGTTTTACTCTGCTGACTGGGTTGATGACATCCCATAATGCTTTGCTTTCTCTCCCTTCCCTACAGACTGTGCGTTGTTCTTGCCATTTGGCTGGTCTCCATAACAATGGCTATACCAAAAGTCACCTATATCGACTTTGACGGCGCTTGCACGTGGTCAATAAGCAGAGATGAGTGGCTGTTCTTCCTGGTTCCTGCCTTCCTGGTCTACTACATCGCCCCTCTCTTCTGCATCGCTATAAACTGCGGCCTCATCATATCCCACCTCCACAGATGCAGAGGCACCTTGGCTGCGGACCGGCGTAACAGAAAAGCTACCGCTCTGCTAATCGGCTCAACACTTGTTTTTGCGATCAGCTGGCTGCCTTATTATTCGCTCGAGTTTGTTAATTTCATGTCTCTTCATATAAACTCTGCAGCTTCTCCTGTTCGCACATTTGAGGTTTCGTCAACTTTGTCTCCGACGTATTTGTTTGAAATGTCTCACGTGCCGGATGTGGAAGAAGAAGAAGGTGTGTCTTTGCTTTGGGAGGTCGCATCACTGACAGCCATTCTATTGGTTTGTCTGGCACCGTGCTGGAACCCGCCTCTCTACTTCCTGTTGTCACGTCCGGCGGTTCGCCAGCTCCGTGCTCTCCTGCCTTCGTTCTTTCATAAGCACTGGGTGAAAAAACCTGTTCAGCGCTGGCGTATCGCTCCTGCTCCTCCTCCGTGTTTACCAAACCTACAGCCTCCGGCACACTCAATTACTCACCAAACTCTGACACATAGATTGACTCAGTAATGTTAGTACACACAGTCACATCTACTACAGTTCACATGTGCTTACTCAAGAATCCCCACTACTGTACGTACACATATATGAGTCATAACATGCCTTGTTTTCAAATGCTATTATATTTGCTTAGATGCTTGTGTGGTCATAGCCACATCCATCTGTTTTATCAAATATGACGAGGCTCCAGGCAACAGTGTATGAGACTCTCCAATAGATGACAGCGTGTCATAAACAGAATACATTATATGCCCATAAAAACACAGGCTTATGTTTCTTATTGCAGTTCCAGAGTTACTAAGGATGTCAGTGTCCCGCGAGAAGTTATTAGAAGAGGAGTGCATTAAAGGTGGGGTAGGAGATGTTTTCCTGGAGCATTTTTTATTATATTGCTTAAAATCCCCTTCACACCCAGATTACGACCGATTAATTAAATGCTCTAAGACAGGGGCGTCAAACTCATTTTAGTTCAGGGGCCACATGCAGCTTAATATGACATAAAGTGGGCTGGACCAATAAAATAATATAAATAATAGGATAAGAATTGATAAATAATGTCAACTCCAAAGTTTTTTTTCCTTTTTTGAGTGAAAAAAGTAAAATTCTGTAATGAAAATGTTTACATCTATGAACTGTACTTGAACATTACATGAACAAATATGAACAACCTGAAAATTCTTCCGAAAAATAAGTGCAATTTTAACAATATTACGCCTTAGTTTATCATTTATACATGTGCATCACAACTTACAGATCACAGTGGATCTACAAATAAACAAAACATTTAGTAACAGGCAGAATATTGTTAAAATTCCATATATTTCTCTGAAGACATTTCAGGTTGTTCATATCTGTTCAGGTTTTTCACATTTTTTGTAAAAGGACAGTCTGTAAATGTCAACAATTTTGTGTAAATTAACTTCTTTTTTTTTTTACACTAAAACCAAGAAAAAAGTTTGCGGTTTTCATTATTTATAGTTTATTTTGACAGTATTTTACTGGTCTGACCCACTTTAGATTGAATCGACCTAAAATGATCTGAACATCCTTGATTGTTAATATCTTCAGTGTGATTTTTGTATTTCACTAATTCATCCTAGGGGCTGGATTGGACCCTTTGGCGGGCCGGTTTTGGCCCCTGGGCCACATTTAGTCACCTGTGGAACAGACAGGGCGACACGGTGGTGCAGTGGTTAGCACTCGTGCCTTACAGCAAGAAGGTCCTGGGTTCGATTCCAACACCAGTCGACGGGAGTGGGACCTTTCTGTGGAGTTTGCATGTTCTCCCCGTGTCTGCATGGGTTCTCTCCGGGTACTCCGGCTTCCTCCCACCATCCAAAGACATGCACTAATAGGTTAATTGGTTAATCTAAATTGCCCATAGGTGTGAATGTGAGAGTGATTGTTTGTCTCTATATCTCAGCCCCGCGACGAACTGGCGACTTGTCCCCACCTTCGCCCCTATGTAGCTGGGATAGGCTCCAAGCGACCCCCGTGACCCTAGTGAGGATAAAGCGAGTTCAGAAAATGAATGAATGAATGGAATGGACAGGACAGGACTGAAAAAACACCATCCAATCATTTTAAGCGCCCAATCGAAATGATTGAAGGGAGATACGACCCGGCCTAGGGGTTAACCAGGACGTACATAACAAGCTCTCTTTTTCCCCTCTCAACTCCCAAACAGAAACGCCAGACCAAAACTACAGTCCAAAAATGTTTATTCTTAAATAACTTAAAGAGGGTAAGGGGAGGGCTCAGCTAAAACAACAAACAAAAAGTCTTCTTCTAGGTCAAAATTTACACTGAACAAAAATATAAACGCACCACTTTTGTTTTTGCTCCCATTTTTCATGAGCTGAACTCAAAGATCTAAAACTTTTTCTGTGTACACACAAGGTTTATTTCTCTCAAATATTGTTCACAAATCTGTCTAAATTTGTGTTAGTGAACACTTCTTCTTTGCTCAGATAATCCATCCACCTCACAGGTGTGGCATATCGAGATGCTGATTAGACAGCATGATTTTTGCACAGGTGTGCCTTAGGCTGGCCACAATAAAAGGCCACTCCAAAATGTGCAGTTTTATCACACAGCACAATACCACAGATGTCACAAGTTTTGAGGGAATATGCAATTGGCATGCTGACTTCAGGAATCTCCACCAGAGCTTTTGCCTGTGAATTGAATGTTCATTTCTCTACCATAAGCCATCTCCAAAGCTGTTTCAGAGAATTCATGAAGAAGACTGTGCGAGGAAAATGGTGGTCACACCAAATACTGCCTGGTTTTCTGACCCCCCTGGACCACCCAATAAAGTAAAACTGCACATTTTAGAGTGGCCTTTTATTGTGGCCATCTTAAATCACACCTGTGCAATAATCCTGCTGTCTAATCAGCATCTTGATATGCCACACCTGTGAGGTGGATGGATTATCTCAGCAAAGGACAAAGGAGAAGTGCTCACTAACACAGATATAGACAAATTTATGAACAATATTTGAGAGAAATAGGCCTTTTGTGTACATAGAAAAAGTTTTAGATCTTTGAGTTCAGCTCATGTAAAATGGGAGCAAAAACAAAAGTGGTGCGTTTATATTTTTGTTCAGTGTAATTTCCTAACCCAAAATAAACCCAAACTCTAACCCGAACCCTAACCAGTCGGTTATTAGACGACCCGCTGTACCTCCCGAGCCCCAAGAAAAACAAGAAAAACATTTACAGCCAAACAAAGTATTTTCTCCGGTTTATCATCATTAATAAATCTAGGTCACTGAACTTAAAGAGACGTCCTTAGAGCACCCACATGAGACCTGAACCTGCAATCATAACATAACAGCCTTTTTCATGGACTGGAGGACGCCTGCTGAGTCCACAGAGACTGACATTACCCATCCGAGCAAACGTAAATCAAATTCCCAACGGAGCTTTTAAACAACTGTTCCGTATTTGCAATAATTGAAGCCTCCGATAAGACAGACATATAGCATGTGCACAGTATGAGAAGAGATTTCAGTGTTCCAAAAAGCTTCTAATGCATCGATATATTCAGACATGCAACACAGGCCTTTGTAACCCCATTACTAAGCTGTATGACACAACACACTCACAGGGGACACCATGCCTGCCTCTAAGTAAATCTCCCTGTAAGCTCTTGGTTGCAACATTATCTAAATTCAATGTCATTTCAATAACCTTGTGTAAAGAGGTCTCCTTGACTTATGAGAAGCATTAATAGATGCTGACTTGTTTTTGTTCCGAGCTTGAAAGCCAGGAAAGCATTTATTAAATAGGGATTTGACACAAAGCATCACATCAGAAAAATTACTTCTTAACATTTGGAGCCCATCTGTATCCAGAATGGCTTAATACCACAGTGGAAAGGGCATGTAGTGTATGGGTGATAGTCAGGGATTTCATGTAACAAATTATCTGACGATGCATAATTGGATTTCTTTGTTGTCAGGCAATTTACATCGGGAGATGTAAAACACTGATTTACATTTATGGGGAAGTTAGTCTACCACGTGAAATATTACACAATGGGTTTGTTCGGCAGTTGGAATGAATTTTTAATCTGAAACACACACAAACATATTTACACACATCACGGCTGTCATGATCTAGATGCGTAGATGACATTCATGTGACGGAGGCAAATGAATTATGGAAACTCTGACCTTGTTCGTAGCATCTTATTGGCAGCTATAAATCCCGCTGTGCTTACATCTTGACCTCTTGACATTCCCAAGGCTGCACCTCTACACACTGTAATGACAGTAGGGATTGTTTTCATTAGCAGGGTGGAAGCAGACCTTTTTTTTTCCCCCGTCAATACCGTCTTGGTGGCTAATGAGAGCGCTTATCTCTGTCATCTGTCTGCACTGTGATCCTTTCACACAGTGCACACCACTAGCAAGCTATGATGTCCTGATGAGACTTAATTAAGTCTGCAGATTAGTGAAAGCTTAAAATATAAGTCACGCTGAGCAGGCCCATTGAGAGGATCCTTCCCATTTCTATTCTGTGTGTTTACTGTAGACTCTGTGTGTCTGGGGGGGGGGGGGCTGTTATGCTCTGTCAAAGCACTGTGAGATCAGACGGCTAAGAACAGCGTCGTACAGTGAGGCAGAGACGAGATCCAAGACTAGATTAATGTCCGACGGAGGCTGGAGATGGTTATTATAATGGAAGGGGTTTCTAAGATAGGCAGTTGGAAGAGGTATTGATTCTTTGAGTGTGACGTAAGACTTAGAGCCTTTAAAGAATGTCAGTCCCTTATCCCCCCCAGGGAGGATCTGTTTAATATGAAGACGCTGCAGACGTACAGTATGGTGGTTCAAATAAGCTGCAAAAATCAAATGCCTGGTCCTCTCAGGAATAGATCTATGGAGTGACATTATTTTGCACGCGTTCATAACCTTTCAGTTGGCGTTAAAATTGTGTTTGAAAAGACCGTTTCGCCTGCAAGATACTTAAAATTACAACATGAAATAAGTGTTCAAAGAATGCAAACCTCTGCCAAGCACCCCCGAACGGTGCATGTGTGGATCGACTATTTCTTTTTAAATTAAACAGTGTCAAGGTTGTTCCATACAGCAGAGAAAGTTGAAGCTTGGTGCCAGTCATGTGTATGTCAAATTATATTAAAGTCCAATCAATATTTGTTGAGTTATAATGAAAATGTAACGTAAATGGGATTTTCAAGGTTAAACTGAAATGTCCACAGAGTCCACATTCCACAGTGGATGTGGACAATTTCGTGCCAGATACAAGATATTGTTATAAGCTATGGGTGGATCAAATTGGAGGCTAATCGGAGTCATTCTGAATTTTTTATGAATTTTCGAAAATTGCTCCGTGGTGAGAGATAGGAAAATTAGAGATTTTGTGACCTTGCTGTGGCCTTGAACTTTGGCCTACTTGGCCCAAAATTTAATGGGTTCATCCTAGGGCCTAGGCCTATCTGTGGGTACAATTTGGTAAAGATGGTTGGAATAGTTTTCCTGTAAAGTTGCTAACAAAAACAAACAGACACGCAAACAAACACACAAAGCAAAGTGATCACAATACCTCCTGGCGGAGGTAACAACATTGTATTCTTCAATTTGTGCATTTAAAAGGATCCACTATAATAACAAAGTACAGGGTATCCCAAAAAAAAGTATACACGCTTTAAATAATTGTAAAGTAGGTGTTTATTAAAATTCATTTAATTTTCAAAATGTAATAGAATTTACAAACATCATTTTATTGTTTTGTCACCGCCTGTTCTCAAACTGACGTCTGCTCTGGTCCAGACTCTGCTGACAACACCAAGCAATGGAATCGCACACATCACCAAACTATTCCCTTGGTATTTGTGTGCATTCATGTTCAATGGCTGCTCTCAATTCAGCGACTGTTGCAGGTCTCATAGCGTAGACTTTGTCTTTTAGGTACCCCCATAAAAAAAAGTCTAGTGCTGTGAGGTCTGGTGAACGCGGAGGGTATTCAACCAAACCCCTCCGTCCAATCCACCTGTTTGGCAAGTTCTACGCTACGAGACCGGCAACAGTCACTGAATTGGGAGCAGCCATTGAACGTGAATGCACACAAATACCAGGGGAATTTTTTTCGTGATGTGTGTGATTCCATTGCTTGGCGTTGTCAGCAGTTTCTGGACCAGAACGGACGTCAGTTTGAAAACAGGAGGAACAGACAAAGCAATAAAATGATGTTTGTAAATTCTATTGCATTTTGAAAATTAAATGAATTTTAATAAACACCTACTTTACAATTATTTAAAGCGTCTCAACCTTTTTTGGCTCGTGAACCCATTTTAACATCATACATTTCTGGCGACCCCAGACATTCAAATTGGAGACTTTTTTTTTTTTTTTGCTAAAATTAATTTGTTTTTGATCACGTAATAGCTTGTTATAACGTTAATTTTAGACAACATTTAGTCTATATAATGTATATTACTATGGATGGAGGCAGTAAAGCCAGGTGTAGATTACTGCACAAAGTGAGAATTTTCTTTTCCTTGGTCAGGATATGTACAGTCAGTCCAGCTTGGATTTACAAGGCTGACAGTTAATACTGAACAAACAGGAACTCAAACTATGAATTATGAAAGAGCTGCAGCATCTGAAACTGACCACAATGAACATTTGACAGATAAACAGAACCACAGTGCTTCAGTTTCAGCTTCACAGTTTGTCATGTCTTTTATAGATTGGGATGGTCTCTCTCAACTCACCATATATTTTTTATTAGCAAGTTTTTATTTTCATTTTTATCAATTACCAGAAATTTCAGGCGACCCTATTTGAATTCCAGGAGACCCAACGTGGGGTCCGGACCCCAAGGTTGAAAAACACTGATTTAAAGTGTGTATACATTCTTTTGGGACACCCTGTATAGAACATTATCTGAAAAAGTGAATATGTAGTTATAATATACAAGGCGTCCCAAAAAAATTAACATCATTTCATCACCTAATAATCTGTTTAAAATTTGTTTGCTCTTTTTGCTCAACAAAGTGTAATCTTTTTTATTGTTCTGCTTTCAGCTTTCAGAAATAGACATGCCGTTTACTGCAACAGAAAAGGTGTTCTATGTATTGAAGTGCACCCAAACTCAGTCAAATGTGAATGTTCAACGTGAATTTGTTAGAAAATTTCATAAACAAGCGCCAACAGGAAAGCAGATTTGGATGTGGCATAAGAAGTTTCAAGAGGAAAGCCAAAATAAATCCTATTAAGCATCATTTCTCCTGACCATGTAGTCATTCCGATGTGGACCTCTCAAATGATGTCAATTTTTTTGGGACACCCTGTAGAAGAATGCATATAAAAAATAAGATATTATTACTCACATTCTTTGAAAAAATTTGGTCATTTCTCATTCAATATCTCACTCCTCTTAGCGGAAATTAACTTTGCATATACTCTAGCAAAGTAGTGAATAGATGGAAGGGTATGGGTGGGTAAAGGGGGTGGGAGGGATATTTATATTTATATATCCTTTTTTTTTCCCTCATTTATGTTTTGTTTCTCATGTTTATATCTGTTCTTTATTGTTATATGTTCAAAGAAAACAATAAGAGTACATTTTGACCTAACTGCATATTTAGCTATATGGATGTAAATGTGTATGCAGTAAATAAGTAACTGTGTAACAATGTGCTCTAATAAAAACATTTGAAACTAAAATAAAATATTATTGTAATTAATCAATACTGACTATCATGATTAGGAGATATTATCAAATGTATTAATGATTGTATTTGTAGTAAATATTTAAAGTCCATATAAATAGTATAGTTTATATTTAAAAAAAAAAAAAAAAGGTTGATTATGCAAATCTGATTGTGTGTGAGGTGTCTAAAAAAAAGTGTATGTGAATGGTTTGTACGGATGCTTTGCGTTATTGTAAAAATAAAAAAGCAAAGGAAGTGGAATTAACCCATAAAAACCCAGTGATACTTTTGTGGTTGTTTCAATATTTTTTTTTCTCACTATTTAACCTTTCTTAAGTGATTTATCACCATTTATCATAATATTATCCTTTCCATTTTGCATTTTTTTAGTAACCTTTGGCACTTGAATAAATCACCGTCTGCAATAAAGCCATAAAAACACAGATTTTCTCCCTATTTTCTTTTTTTTTTCATATGTTTTTTTTTATTGAGTTCCCTTCAAACTTATAAACCACTGCAATATATAAAATATGAATGGTACAATTTATTATTATTTTTTTTTGATAAACAAATAAATGAACAGATGAACTAAATAACACATAGGGCATTTCAGATGTCACAAACTGAAAAACAAAAGTAGTGATGAAAATGTGCATACTTATATTCATAGATAACCATAAACAAATAAATAAATGAATAAAATAAAAATAATAATTTAAAAATAGAAGGACCTATAAAGGCTTCAGTTTCAAAGAACTGGAATTTTCTATCAGTGATTTAATGGTTCAAGCTTTACGGGGTTAACAAAGGAGAGAAGAAGGTTCAAGGTTCCTTTGCTTATACCCGTGGGTAGATTTGTTTTGCAGACATAGTGATTGCTTTTGGCATTACAACAAACACACATTGAACCTGATAGGCAGGTACTTGATCGAGCGTCCAGACAAGACAAAAAGTGCTCAGTGTTCCACCACTCATCAGTATAGCAGCATGGATAAGTAAAAGAATAAAATACATAAATAAGATCAAATAAATAAAAACAAGATGCAATAAAACACAATAAAAACCCCAAGAAGATAAAAAAAAAAAGTCTCTGTGATAAAAACCAGGATAAGAACATAAAATTTAAAAATTACAAGTCACAATCATAACAAATAGAGCAAAGAAACAGGATAAATAACTAAAACAAGTAAATAGAAGAGAAGAATAGAATAGAAGAGGACCCTGGGTTTTGTTAAAGAGATCATTTTCAGAGTATTTTGTGATTAATTCTGATCACAAACACCAGTAAACTGGAGTTAGATGTGGCCATAACCCGTCTGAACCCTGGAACAGAGTGTTTTTGGACAAACCTGACACTTTATGGGAAGCTGATTTATTGCCCACATAACTGACAGATAGGATCTTGGGTTGAGATGTTGTCAGTCCAAAAGAAATAAATTGAACCAATGAATTTTTCAGTGTGAGTGCCAGTTAACTAATGCACACAGTCACACTGGCATGTTCAGCTGGCAGCACCGGAGATGGATTGTACTGAATCTGAATAGAAAATATCAGGTTGCTCAAAAACATTTATCCCTGCAAGCTTCATTTCTGGCTTTTTTCCAGTCTGTAAAAGAATAGACAACAACTATAAGGACACACACATACACACACACACACACACACTGGAAAAGTCAAGAGGGAGAAGGGCATTCAATAATGGAGCATGTCTGGAGTCAAACTGGTGATGTTGTGGCTAAATGAAATGCACCTTAATAAGGCCACTGGACAGAAGATCTCTCTTGCTGTGACATTTAAAACTGTCACCAATGAGGACAAGCCATGTAGAGAAGGATGAGCAGTAACTATTAACTCTGGGACCACTTGAACAGATGGACAGATAAATCATAAAACACTAAGCATGAAGGATTTATAAGATATTATCAGTGGATTCAGTTGATAAATCATTTATAAATCATCTACATTATTCATAAACCTTAATAAATCCATTATTAATATATGGTAGAACATATAAACCAGGGGTGTCAAACTCATTTCAGTTCGGGGGCCATATTTAGCCCAGTTGGATCTGAAATGGGCCGAACCAGTAAAATAATGCCAGTGAAAAAAGTAAAATTATATTATGATCAGGTTTACATCTACAGTCTACTCTCGTTATACCGCCAACTTCCGTTCACGGCTAAATTGGCGGTATAGCGAAAATGGCGTTACAACGGGTTGCGTCCATAATGTGCATGTCTTTACTATGTGACGTCTATGCTGCCTCCGTTAACCCGTTCTAATTGCGTTTCTAAATAAATCTTGATTCTGTTATGTTGTAAGGGATCATTTAAAGTGGGGAAACATTTTAAGCATTATTATACCGTGTCGGGAAATGACACCCCATCATCTTGAGGCTTTAGCTTAATCCCACGTCCTCTTCCCGACATCCTGACCTACTGAGTGTTCTGCGATAAATGAACGGTGGCCGTTCCGTAGACCTACTCGTAGCTTGTCGCGATCAGCATCTGGCGCGTTTGTTTCAGTGCATTGTTAAAATTTATGTGTACTCGATGGCAATCACGCTGGCGGTATAACGGTTGGGAAATCAATGGTATAAGTGTTGTTTGTGCATGGAACTGGGCTGGCGGATGGCGATAGGCGGAAATGGCGGTAGCTAATGGAATAATGCATTGGGGATTTTTGTGCAATGGTTTTGGTCGGCGGTGAGCGAAAATGGCGGTATAACGGCGGGCGGTTTAACGAGAGTAGACTGTACAAAGTTTCCTTAAAAATCTGAATAACCTGAACAACTTGAATTGTCTTAAGAAAAACAAACAACAAAAGCAATTTTAACAATATTCTGCCTCGGTTTATCAGTTTACCATTTACACATGTGCGTTACAATCGCACAAAACATTTAGTAACAGGCAGAATGTTGGTAAAATTGCATTTACTTTTCTTAGGACATTTCCATTTGTTCATATTTGTTCAGGTTATTCACATTTTTTGTAAAAGTATAGTTTGCTAATGTAAACATTTTCATGTAATTTTACTTTTTTACACAAAAAAAACCAAGGAGAAAATTTGGGGTTGTCACTATTTATAGGTTATTAAGATAATATTTTACTGGTTCTGACCCACTTGAAATCTAATTGGACTGTATGTGTCTGTATGTTGAACCTGAATTAAAATGACACTGACACCACTATTTGTTAATTTCGGCAGTGTAATTTTTGCATTTCACAAATTCATCCCATGGGCCGGATTTGGCCCTCGGGCCGCATGTTTGAAACCTGTGATATAAACTATGCTGTGTATAAGCTACAGTAAGTATGTATATGATTTAATTTTGTGTTGCCAGATTTGAAAACCCCTCTAGGTTACAATAGTCACTTTTCCATTGGATATCTGCGCAATACTTTACCGATATTTACAAAACAGAAGTGCGTAATGTCGGTTTTTCCATTAAATCACAAATACGATGATTTGTTTATTTATTATCGCAAGATGACACAAGAAGTCATGCCATAAACATAGCAACGAACGTAAATATGGTGTTGATTTACAAATATATTCATTATTATTATTATATATTATCCCTCTATCTCGGACTAAATCAAAAAATGACTCAGTTTCCTGGTGTCCGCACATACAGCACCATGTTTCTTTTAAAACTCTTCTTCTTCACTTGTAACATCCGTCAACATTCGTTTTTTTTTTTTTAATTCACGTGACTCTAGTTGCAGAAAAAGGTCTTTTCATTGCAGTTTTGCATGATATACCTATTGCGCTACGCCCAAAAAAACACCTCTTGCCACTGCAAAAACTTTCAATCGAAAAACAAAAGTTTTGGCAAAACAGATGTTTTTCCATTAGGCAAATTTTTATGTGCAAGTTTATTTGCGCAATTTGAGGGTCAATGGAAAAGTGACTAATGGTTAAAATATATGTTTACTGGTCACTGCATTGTCATTATTTGTGCTGTTATAACCGTGTATGTGCATTTATAACCTGCCATTATTAACTGTAAAAAGGTTAATAAAAAATGTGTTAGTTAGCATTTGTGTTGATTAGTGTTGGTTATTTTTCTGCCATTTCCAGAGCATGAAAGTAACTAAAACTGGCAACCTCAAATTAATTCTTAGAATTATTATTAAAAAATCCTTAAAGTTTAGGAAATAATGCAGAAATAATACTGAACAAACAATAACTCTAACTATGAATTATGAAAGAGCTGCAGCAGCTGAAACTGACCACAATGAACATTTGACAGTTTCAGCTTCACAGTTTGTCATAACTGTTTTTATATGTTTTAGCTGTGTTTATGTTTTGTTTCTGTTTTTATTCATGTCTTTTTTTGGATTCTGTGACTCAGGGAAATGCACAGGAATTCCAGTGTACCTATACTGCGATGTATCAGTGCAAATGGCAAATAAAGTCTATTCTAAACAAACAAAAAAAGTGAACAATAAAAAAAAAAAAAAATTAACAAAAAAATGTCCCCTGAAATGTGTAAATATAATCACAAGTCTTTGTTTACAGTATTGTACAGAAAGTTTTCTTAGAGTAAATTCTTTAGCAAGTTTTTTAGAGTATCTGTACAAACCTTAATGTAAACTTGGTTACTAACCCACCTGTTTAGGTTTGTCTGTTTTTCTGTCTTCTTGTGCTGTATGTAAAGCTGCTGAATACATACATTTCTACTGGGATTAATAAAATATCTATCTATCTATCTATCTATCTATCTATCTATAGAATGAAAGTAATAACCATGAAAGTAAAAAAAAATTCAAAATATGAACAAACCCCGAACTATTAAAAATAAACAATTAGCAAAAAAATACTAAATTAGTAAACAAAAAAGTAAATTAATTTTGAAAAAAAAACTAAAAACTAAATATCTATCGATCTATAGAATGAAAGTAATAACCATGAAAGTTTAAAAAAAATTCTAAATATTAACAAACAAAAAAAACAAACTATTACAAATAAACAATTAGCAAAAAAAACACTAAATTAGTAAACAAAAAAGTAAATGAATTTTTAAAAAAAAACAACTAAATATCTATCAATCTATCGATCTATAGAATGAAAGTAATAACCATGAAAGTTAAAAAAAATTCTAAATATTAACAAACAAAAAAAGAAACTACTAAAAATAAACAATTAGCAAAAAAATACTAAATTAGTAAACAAAATAGTAAATTAATTTTGAAAAAAAAAACTATCTATCTACATATATACATATATATATATATATATATATATATATGTATAGAGTGAAAGTAATAACCATGAAAGTAAGAAAAATATTCAAAATATTGACAAACAAAAAAACCCGCACTATTAAAAATAAACAATTAGCAAAAAAAACTAAATTAGTAAAAAAAGTACATTAATTTTGAAAATACAAAAAACTAAATTGACAAATATCTATCTATCTATCTATCTATCTATCTATCTATCTATCTATCTATCTAAAGAATTAAAGTAATAACCATGAATGTCAAAAAATACATTCAAAATGCTAAACAAACAAAAAACAATAAAAAATAAACAATTAGCAAAAAAATACTAAATTAATAAACAAAAAAGTAAATAAATTTTGTAAACAGACAAACAGCTCCTACAATACCTAAAACCTTTCTAATCATATGATTGTTTTCATCCTTTGTTAGTCGTGGATCATCACTTTTTAACTGAGATGCTTCACTCTGGGTCCCCCTAGCGGATATTTTTTATCACATTCACACACAAACAAAAAAAAAAAAAAAAAAAACGTGCTTCCTTTCTATTGTGAGACTTGGCTGATCTGAACATACACCGGTTTGCAGTTTGTTTTGGTTTTATGGTGATGGAGGATAAAAGAGGTGGGACTGTATTTATTTGAATGTTCTCCTCTTGCGCACTGAGGAGATGCGTTCACAACCATAGACGCACCATAGGACGATCAGCTGTGTATGGTGGTCGACCCCACTCAAGGACGCGCCCCCCAAATACGAGAGAGAGAGAGAGAGAGAGAGAGAGAGAGAGAGAGAGAGAGAGAGAGAGAGAGAGAGAGAGAGCTGCAGGTATTAACCGGAGGTGGGGGGGGGGAGCGCAGTCGCTGCTGGCCGCTGGGACTCCAGAGGGACAGGAGGGGATGTGTTGTGCTGATGGCTTTCTTTCTTCCTCCCATAACAAGTCGTCTTTTATTCCAAACGGAGACGCAAGTGTAGCCTCTCTCCTCCTCTTCCATGCTCTGCACCTCTCCTGCCCCTCCTCACCAAAAAAAAAGGGCATTTTTACGCACAGGAGTAAGACGCAAATAACATGATGTTTAAAGAAATGTGGTGCGTGTCTTTTGTGCGCCGTCTGTTTGTGCCGTTGTGAATGTGACGCCGGGGTCTGCAGCCTGCACAGATGACTTATACCAGGAGGAAAAGACGGCTTTAACTCCAGCACTTGTTTTATAAAGAGAAGACTCACTGATAACCATGGCTGACCAGGTAAGTCTACTCAGATTGCTTTCTCTCTCTCTCTTTCCTTTTTTTGCGCAATAAGCTTTCAGGGTTTTTACCTCCACAAACACACACCAGGTAGGATGCACACTCCCTTTTAGGACTTGCATGGGATTTCATGAGTGTTTTGTTGCAGCCAATAATACTTGGATTCCTCCATCTCACTAGGTTTGTCACAGACTAGTACAGTGATTTTCAACCATGGGGTTGCCTGGAATTCAAATGGGGTCGCCTGAAATTTCTAATAATTGATAAAAAAAAATTACTAATAAAAATATATGGTGAGTTGACAGAGACAATCCCAATACATAACAGACATGACAAACTGTGAAGCTGAAACTGCAGCACTGTGGTTCTGTTTATCTGTCAAATGTTCATTGTGGTCGGTTTCAGACGCTGCAGCTCTTTGATAATTTATAGTTTGAGTTCTTGTTTGTTCAGTATTAATTGTCAGCCTTGTAAATACAAGCTGGACCGACTGTACATATCGTGACCAAGGAAAATAAAATTCTCACTTTGTGCAGTAATCTACACCTGGCTTTACTGCCTCCGTTCATAATAATATACATTATATACAGGGGTTGGACAAAATAATGGAAACACCTTCACCTCAAGATGATAATGCCCCAATCCATACAGCTAGAATTGTTCAAGAATGGCATGAGGAACATTCTAATGAAGTTGAGCATCTCGTATGGCCGGCACAGTCCCCAGACCTCAACATTATTGAGCATTTATGGTCAGTTTTAGAGATTCAAGTAAGACGTCGATTTCCACCGCCATCGTCTCTAAAAGAGTTGGAGGGTATTCTAACTGAAGAATGGCTTAAAATTCCTTTGGAAAGAATTCACAAGTTGTATGAATCAATACCTCGGAGAATTGAGGCTGTAATTGCCGCAAAAGGCGGACCTACACCATATTAAATTATATTTTGTTGATTTTTTAAGGTGTTTCCATTATTTTGTCCAACCCCTGTAGACTAAATGTCGACTAAAATTAATGTTTATTTGCAACATATTACAGCAAACTATTATATGATCAAAAACAAATTAGTTTTAGCAAAAAAAAAAAATGTCTGGGGTCACCAGAAATTTGTGATGTTAAAATGGGGTCAAGAGCCAAAAAAAGGTTGGGAACCACTGTTTTATTGGTCTTTCTGAACAGCCCAATTTTATTTTTATTTATTTTTTTTTCAAATATCAATCTCCATGTTTGATTTTCAATTTTGTAACATATTTGATACATGCTCAAAAAAAAAAAAAAAAAAAAAAAAAAAAAAAAAGACTTACTAAAGTGGCAAGGTTTCACTGTAAAAGGATCAGTGTTATTCCAATGCAAACTTTGGTGCTGCTGGTGGATCTACACCCCAGGTGAGCCTCTAAATAAGACCCTCTTTCCTCCTCATTTCAGTTTAACCCCTTGAACACTGGTTTCAGATGTTTGTGGTGCAAGATTTTATCAGTTTGAGAAAGAATAGACTGTGCCATCTATCTATCTATCTGTAGAATGAAAGTAATAACCATGAAAGTAAAAAAAAAAAAATATATATATATATATATATTCTAAATAACAAATAAAAAACAAAAACAAAAAATTATCAAAAAATACTAAATTAGTAAACAAAAAAATTTATTAAAAAAATAGACAAATATCTATCTATCTATCTATCTATCTATCTATCTATCTATCTATCTATCTATCTATCTATCTATCTATCTATCTATCTATCTAAAGAATGAAAGTAATAACCATGATAGTCAAAAAATATATTCTAAATATTAAACAAAGAAAAAAAAACAAAGAAAAAAGTAAACAATTAGCAAAATACTAAATTAGTAAACAAAAAAGGAAATTAATTAGTGTTTTGAGTGTTTTGTTGCAGCCAATAATACTGTACTTAGATTCCTCATCTCACTAGGTTTGTCACAGACTAGTACAGTGTTTTTCAACCTTGGGGTCGGGACCCAAGTGGGGTCGCCTGGAATTCAAATGGGGTCGCCTGAAATTTCTAATAATTGATTATAAAAAAAAAAAAAAGACAAAAAAAAAAAAGAAAGAAAACTTACTAATAAAAAATATATGGTGAGTTGACAGAGACAATCCCAATACATAACAGACATGACAAACTGTGAAGCTGAAACTGCAGCACTGTGGTTCTGTTTATCTGTCAAATGTTCATTGTGGTCGGTTTCAGATGCTGCAGCTCTTCATAATTTATAGTTTGAGTTCTTGTTTGTTCAGTATTAATTGTCAACCTTGTAAATCCAAGCTGGACTGACTGTACATATCCTGACCAAGGAAAAGAAAATTCCCACTTTGTGCAGTAATCTACACCTGGATTTACTGCCTCCATCCATAATAATATACATTATATAGACTAAATGTTGTCTAAAATTGACATTTATTTGCAACATATTACAGCAAACTATTACATGATCAAAAACAAATTAGCTTTAGCAAAAAAAATGTCTGGGGTCACCAGAAAGTTGTGATGTTAAAATAGGGTCAAGAGCCAAAAAAGGTTGGGAACCAGTGGACTAGTATTTTTGTGCATCTTTCTCACCACCCTCTCCATTCATTTACGATCGAATTGGCTTGAATTTTCTATCATACTCAATAATATTCCCAAATACCTTCTGTCATAACCCATAAAGACCCAAACATCCACCAGCAACCAAAAGCATTGACTGATATAGAATGTTTAATAACTGCTGATCCATTAATCTTATCAAATAACTGATGTAAAATACAGTTTGCCATCTATTCATGACCCATTTGGACATTAAAAGGCTCCATAGTGAACATGGAAACACCATCATCTTCTACAACATTGATTCACCAGTAAAACCCATGGAGCTGGATCAATGACAGTGGATGGAGACACTTATTTTATGTTCTGTTAATGATATATTTGGCAGAAAACATCACTTTTTCTTCCATTTTCTCTGTTTCTGTTTTAATAACCTTTGAATTTACTCTAAGCTTTAATGTACATCTACATGGTCGGTGAATTAGATATCGGAAAATACATGATTTTCACTGAAAAAATGCAAAATACCGCAGGATAGTGTTATAATAAATGGTGATAAATCACTTTGAAAAGGTGAAATAGTGGAACACTCACAAAAGTATCCCCTGGGTCTTTATGGGTTAAGATAAAGATTGTCCCGTTCAACATATTTTAAAGTAAATTCACATGAAATGTTTTGCAAAAAAAACCCATCTTTTTCTTCAGTTTTCTCTATTTTGGATATAATACCCCTCAACTTTAACCTGAGCATCTACATAATCAGAACATTAAATACAGGAAAATAGCTGATTTTCATTTAAAAATGCAAAATACAGAGCATAATATTAGAATTAATGGTGATAAATCACTTAAGAAAGGTTCAAAATAGAGAAAAAATTAATTTGGGAACAGCCCCAGAAGTAACACTGGGTCTTTATGGGTTAAATTCTGACCTGAAGTACTTTTGTGATGATTGGAGGGTTCAATGTGATGCCTCAGTAAGTGTGTAATTATAACAGATTTACAATTCTTAAAGGTGGTCGATCCATTGATCCCTTTTTCATTATCCTCTAAGACACTTTTTCTTCTATTTTCTCTGTTTCTGTTTTAATAACCTTTGAATTTACTCTAAGCTTTAATGAACGTCTACATGGTCGGTGAATTAGATATAGGAAAATACATGATTTTCACTGAAAAAATGCAAAATACCGCAGGATAGTGTTATGATAAATGGTGATAAATCACTTTAGAAAGGTGAACTAGAGGAACAGTCACAAAAGTGTCCCCTGGGTCTTTATGGGTTAAGATAAAGATTGTCTCGTTCAACATATTTAAAGTAAATTTACATGAAATGTCCTCTGGTTCATCGTCTGGATGGATAAAATAATCTTTTTCTTCAGTTTTCTCTATTTTTGATGTAATAACCCTCAACTGTAATCTGAGGTTCTATATAATTAGTACATTAAATACAGAAAAATACCTGATTTTCAATTAAAAATGCAAAATACAGAGCATAATATTAGAATATTATAATCTGGTGATAAATCACTTAAGAAAGATTAAAAAAAAAGAGAAAGATTACATTTGGGAGCAGCCCCAGAAGTAACACTGGGTCTTTATGGGTTAAACTCAGACCTGATGTACTTTTGTGATGGTTGGAGGGTTCAATGGGATGCCTCAGTAAGTGTGTAATTATAACGGATTTACAATTCTTAAAGGTGGTCGATCCATTGATCCCTTTTTTCGTTATCCTCTTAGACACTCTAAACGGAATAGTAATGAACTACACATGAACCACCATTTGGATGGATGAAAAGTACACCAGACAGAACCAGGCTGCAGCTGGCATGGAGGCAGCGGTCGTATAATTGGTGTGTAAAGGCAGAAGAATAAAAACATAGCCTGTAGTAATTAATTTTGTATTAAGCGCAGTTGTTTGCCCTAGTTTCTCAAAAGCCTGGCGAGAGAAAGAGATTAACCCCTGACACACCGGCTCAGCCCTGCGGTCAAGAGTTTCCTGTCTGTGCATGTGCAGCTCCCCCTCCCCCCCTCCGCAACAATGCAGACCATGCTTAATTGATTAGCTCTTTCACTTAACCTAATTGAGCTACCTGAAACCATGTGAATGAAGAAGTGTGTATCAGAGCATGTGTATATTACCAGAGCCACACCTCACATGTGTAATGATAAAACACACCACACTCCATCAAACACTACTGCACCTGCCCATACGTGTAATGTGATGTAGTAGTTCATAGTGATGCACATTAAGTATGCAAGTGCATCACAGCATCCCACTGCACTATGTTAACCCCGTAAAGACTGAACCATTAAATCATGGACAGAAAATTCCAGTTCTTTGTAACTGGAGCCTTTATTGCAGTGTTTTTCAACCTTGGGGTCGGGACCCCCACGTGGGGTCGTCTGAAATTTCTAGTAATTGATAAAAATAAAAAAAAAAACTAACAAAAGAAAACCAAACTTACTAATAAAAAATATATGGTGAGTTGACAGAGACCATCCCAATCCATAAAAGACATGACAAACTGCGAGTCTGAAACTGCAGCACTGTGGTTCTGTTTATCTGTCAAATGTTCATTGTGGTCGGTTTCAGATGCTGCAGCTCTTTCATAATTCACAGTTTGAGTTCTTGTTTGTTCAGTATTAATTGTCAGCCTTGGAAATCCAAGCTGGACCGACTGTACATATCCTGACCAAGGAAAAGAAAATTCTCACTTTGTGCAGTAATCTACACCTGGCTTTTCTGCCTCCGTCCATAATAATATACATTATATAGACTAAATGTCGACTAAAATTAATATTTATTTGCAACATAGTATAGCAAACTATTACATGATCAAAAACAAATTAATTTTAACAAAAAAATGTCTGGGGTCACCAGAAATTTGTGATGTTAAAATGGGGTCACAAGCCAAAAAAGGTTGGGAACCACTGTTTTATTGGTCCCTCTGAACAGCCCAGTTTTTTTTTTTTCACATATCAATCTTCATGTATGAGTTTCGATTTTGTATCATATTTGATACATCAGGTCTCAATGCTCAAATATTATTTTTGAACAAACAAAAACGTAATATAACACAAACATGTCTAAAAAATTGGTAATTCCTTTTCAAAATTGGCAGTTCTGCCTCCTTCCTCATTAATGACAGTCTTGTAGTGTGACTGGAAAGGCCTCTGGTGAACAAATTCCTCCCCCCTGGTGGATTATCTGTGTATTGCACGTATCTAATTGTATACATCGGGTTTTTTAAGAAAAAAAATATCACACTGATCATGTAGAGGGCTTCAAAACTCGTGTTAAATATGATAAGTTTGGCATTATAGGGTTAACATATGAAACGAAAAACAAGCTTAACCCATAAAGACCCAAACATCCACTGTCATCTACTGATCTAAACTGTTCATCCATTAATCCTATCAGTACATGTAAATAATTAGTGTAAAATGTAATCTTTTCATGGTCATCAGATATGACCCATTTGGACGTTCAGAGTTACCATGGAAACACCATCATCTTCTACAACATTGATTCACAAGTAAAACCCATGGAGTTGGATCAATGACAGTGGATGGAGACACTTGGTTTATGTTCAGTTAATGATAGATTTTGCTGAAAAAGTCACTTTTTCTTCAGTTTTCTGTATTTTTTGCATAATAACCCTCAACTTTAATCTGATCTTTTATGAACATCTACATGATTAGTAAATTAAATGTTAAGAAAAATGAAAAAAAAAAAAAAAAACACAAAATACAGAGGATAATATTACAATAAATGGTGATAAATAGAGAAAATATAGTTTAATATAGAGAAAAATTCATTTGGGAACTACCACAACTGGGTCCTTATGGGTTAGGTTAAGTTAATGATGTATTTTAGTGAAAATCTCACTATTTCTTTATTTTTTTTCTATTTTGATATAATAACCTTTGAATTTATTGTGAGGTGTTATGAACGTCTACATGATCAGTCAATAAAACATAGGAAAATAGATGATTTCCACTGGAAAAAATGCAAAATTCAGAGGATAATAGTATAATAAATGGTGACAAATCACTTAGGAAAGGTTAAATAGCGAGAAAAATTCCTTTGGTAACTGCCACAAAAGTCACACTGGGTTCTTATGGGTTAATATCTCGACTACAATATCAAACCTTATGTAATGTATAAATTAACAAAAACAAAGACCCCTACCTGCTGAGTCGTGTTCAAGAACATTATCATTATTGTCAGACTCCACAGGAAGACAGAGTTTGTTTGTTTTGTGTCATAGACTAAGCATGGAGACAATGTGGAGACAGGATCAGGGTTTTATTTACACAAATAATATATGAAAAAACAATGGAAACTAAGAATGAAATAACTAGACCTAGAGTATAGGAACCATACCAGAGGATGTTGAATGTGGAAAAACTGATCTTACATTTATAGTCATATACAGTCGCAGAAAAAATTATTAGATCACCCTTGTTTTCTTCAGTTTCTTGTTCAATTTTAATGCCTGGTACAACTAAAGGTACATTTGTTTGGACAAATATAATGATAACAACAAAAATAGCTCATAGTAGTTTAATTTAAGAGCTGATACCTATCCATTTTCCATGGTTTTCTTGATAATAACCACCCTATTGGTCTCGTTTTGACAATAATATACTGTACCATGAGAGCAATTTTTAACAATTATTTAACCCTATATATGGCACTCAGATAAATACTCTGCAATTCAAAATTTCTAACTTAGTGTGTTATTGGAGGACATAACAATACTTAATTACTTATGGAAATTGTGATTTTTTAAATTGTTATATAGAAAATCAAGGTCAAAAAAGTTACCGTATTTGGTTCCATACCCATAAGAGGCAAAAAAAAAAAAAAAAAAAATCCAAAAAGTAAATATAAAAAATACAAGAAAACACATGTAAGGTGAAAGGAACATGTATTTTAGAACATTACAACAACATACAGTCACAGAAAAAATTATTAGACCACCCTTGTTTTCTTCAGTTTTTTGTTCAATTTTAATGCCTGGTACAACTAAAGGTACATTTATTTGGACAAATATAATGATAACAACAAAAATAGCTCATAGTAGTTTAATTTCAGACTTGATATCTATCCATTTTTCATGGTTTTCTTGGTAATAACCAAAATCACTTCAGTTCTTACATCAATATCTATGGCATTGTACTGACAAAAACAGTGTTTTTAGACGTTCCATGTTTTCTTTTCTGTCTATTTTAGTCACATGATACACACAGGAGTTAGTACTGGATTGCATAACCATTGTTTTTGATGACTTTTGATGGTCTAGTCATTTTTTTCCACGACTGTATGTATACAGAGGCCTGACCATATGAAATGTACATGTAAATAAATACAATACAATACGAAGAAAACACAAGATGGACACTAACTGCAACTAAATCCAAGGCATTAATAGTGCATGGTTTAGTCTGGTGACCACACCCGACTAACCTGTGTGTCAGCGATCAGAGCCAGCTCACTGAAGCTGAAAGGGAGGTTTAGTTTTCTGTTTTTGCTCACGCCACTCCTGTCTGTGCAAATGGAACGGACGCAGTCTTTCGTAAAATGTCCTCCATTTATGTTGATTTCTTTTGTCTAGATGATTATGAGTTGTGCCTCTGATACTTTTTTTTTTTTTTTTTTTTTTTTGCTGCTGTTGTTGTTGTTGTTGTTGTGGCAGATTTTAATTTGCCAAGTCTGGGAGAGAAAACAGAATGTTTTGTTTGGCACCTAGCTGTGGTTTTTGTAATGAAATGTCTTGATAGCTGTTAGTTTGTTTTAGTGTACTGTAAGCCCACGAGGACAGGGATCCTTCTGCAGGATACAAAGCAAGAGAATCACTATACCTTACTATACAATACTATACTATACTATACTATACTATACTATAATGTAGTATATGATACTACTGTATATACTGGCACTGTCTCCTCAAGGTCAATCCATGTTTGAACTAGAGCCTTCCCTCATGGTTTTTGCATTTTATTACTTACTGCTATTTTTTTTAAAACTCTCTTTATTAGATTTTCACACTTTTAGAACACATTCAACAGATAATGTAAACATCACATGTTCTACATGAACATACTTTAACTGCACATCATCCTTCACTCAAATTTAAATGATATCTCGATTAACCCATTAGGACCCAGTGTGACTTTTGTGTCATTTCCCAAATGAATTTTTCTCTCTATTTAACCTTTCCTAAGTGATTTATCATCATTTATTACAATATTATCCTCTATATTTTGCATTTTTTCCAGTGGAAATCATTTGTTTTCCTATGTTTTACTGACTGATCATGTAGATGTTCTTAACACCTCACAGTAAATGCAAAGGTTATTATATCAAAATAGAACAAAAATTAAGAAATGGTGAGTTTTTCAGTAAGATATATCATTAATTGAACTTAACCCATAAGGAAGTGTGACATTTGTGGTAGTCCCCAAATACATTTTTCTCTATATTTAACCCTCCTTAAGTGGTTTATCACCATTAATTGTAATGTTATCGCCTGTATTTTGTGTTTCTTTCAGTGAAAATCAAGTATTTTCCAACATTTAATTGACTAATCATGTAGATGTTCATAAAAGCTTAGAGTAAATTCAAAGGTTATTAAAACAGAAACAGAGAAAATAGAAGAAAAAGTGTCTTGGGGATAACGAAAAAAGGGATCAATGGATCGACCACCTTTAAGAATTGTAAATCCGTTATAATTACACACTTACTGAGGCATCACATTGAACCCTCGTTCAATTCTAACGTTGAGGATTATTATATCAAAAATGGAGAAAACTGAAGAAAAAGTGACTTTTTCAGCAAAATTTATCATTAACTGAACATAAACCAAGTGTCTCCATCCACTGTCCAAGGAAAATAAAATTCTCACTTTGTGCAGTAATCTACACCTGGCTTTTCTGCCTCCGTCTCTGATAATATAAATTACATAGACTAAATGTCGTCTAAAATTAATGTTTATTTGCAACATAGTATAGCAAACTTTTACGTGATCAAAAACAAATTACTTTTAGCAAAAAAAAAAAAAAAAAAGTCTCCATTTTGAATGTCCGGGGTCGCCAGAAATTTGTGACATTAAAATGGGGCCACGAGTCAAAAAAGGTTGGGAACCACTGTATTAGACCATCAAAAGTCATCAAAAACAATGGTTATGTAATCAAGTACTAACTCCCATGTGTATCATGTGACTAAAACGGACAGAAAAGAAAACATGGAATGCCTAAAAGCACTGTTTTTGTCACTACAATGCTATAGATATTGATGTAAGAACTGAAGGGATTTTGATTATTATGAAGAAAACCATGAAAAATGGATAGATATCAGCTCTGAAATTAAACTCTTATGAGCTATTTCTGTTGTTTTCATTATATTTATACCTTTAGGCATTAAAATGAACAAGAAATTGAAAAAAACAAGGGGTGGTCTTATAATTTTTTCCGCTACTGTAGACTCAGATTCCATAAGGGGGACACCCTACACACTATTATACTACACCACATCACTATTTTGTAGTGCTGAATGTGATTATATTATATTCTAATGTGCTCCTGTTATGTTATTATGTCTGCTCTCTTTAATTAACTGCTAATACTGTACTTAGCATCGCCACAGACGGGCGCTAGTCCACAGACACCCAGGGGTGCTGCCGGAGCTGCATTAATTGCTGTATTAATATTGATGAAGGTTGTCTCTGGTTGACCTGTGATGGTTATACGCACAGATTGGTATGGACGTGCACAGAACGACTCACTCTTTTCTCAGACAGAGCTATTGTTCTTGGGTAAACCTCAGAATTCCTTTATCGAGATCAAGACTTTGCACTTGTGACCCATTTTTGTGTGAATTTCTGCTGCATTCACTATGTTTGTACTGTACTATATAGAGCCACATGACCACTCTTATGCCCTCATTAAATCCAGCTGCATCCTCATTTCGTCAGTCCCTCCCATGCACTACTTCTATTCTAGCTTCTTTTTCTCTCTACGTGTGTCCTCATCACACCGCTGTCTTTTAATATTCCCTTATCTTACTGGTGTAGTCCATTGTATACGGTGTATACCTACTTATTTTTCAGTCGTCATTGTGTATACCCACTTCTAAATCCCCCCTCCCTATGTGCACCATTCAGTAGTATCTGAGCCAAATTGCAATTTTTTTCTCCTAGGATGGTGAAGCCATGACCCGCCCTCCTCTGCCTCTAATTGGCTAGTACTCGGTGCCTTCACTGATTAGATTGATTAACTTTAGGCATGAGGACTGATAAGCCAATCAGAGGCAGAGTAGGGTGGGTCATGCCGAGGAAAATATTGCTAACTAGAGCTGGGCCACCTCTGGAACCTGACTGGATACCTCAGGTGTCAGTGTCGCCCCAGTTGATTGACAGGTCACTGCATGTCTCGTTGAAAGATACGTGATAATTGGAAATGTGAAAAGGCAGAATAAACATATTTCAAGTGAGTGACATGTAGTGAGAGAACCTACTTTCATGGAATACATAATTCTGAGGTAAATTTTAAGGTGGTTTCAGAATGAGTCGCTGTTTTACACTACTGTCCATATGGCTGTGCATTTAGAGAAGAGATTTTGCCGCCAGTAGTTAAATTTTGTGAGTAGGTCAGTGTTTTTCAATCTTGGGGTCGGGACCCCACGTGGGGTTGCCTGGAATTCAAATAGGGTCGCCTGAAATTTCTAGTAATTGATAAAAATACAAAATAAAAACTTACTAATAAAAAATATTCGGTGAGTTGAGAGAGATGATCACAATCCGTAAGACGTGACAAACTGTGAAGCTGAAACTGAAGCACTGTGGTTCTGTTTATCTGTCAAATGTTCATTGTGGTCGGTTTCAGATGCTGCAGCTCTTTCATAATTCATAGTTTGAGTTCTTGTTTGTTCAGTATTAATTGTCAGTCTTGTAAATCCAAGCTGGACTGACTGTACATATCCTGACCAAGGAAAATAAAATTCTCACTTTGTGCAGTAATCTACACCTGGCTTTTCTGCCTCCGTCCATAATAATATACGTTGCATCGCTTAAATGTTGTCTAAAAATTAACATTCATTTGCAGCATAGTATAGCTAACTATTACATGATCAAAAACAAAATTAGTTTAGCAAAAAAAAAAAAAAAAAAGGTCTCCATTTTGAATGTCTGGGGTCACCAGAAATTTGTGATGTTAAAATGGGGTCACAAGCCAAAAAAGGTTGGGAACCAGTGGAGTAGGCTAACGTTATGAAAGGCTAACATTAATAAAGGCTAACGTTATGAAAGGCTAACATTAATAAAGGCTAACGTTATGAAAGGCTAACGTTATCCTACGTTTGCCTCATGTTGAATACATTTACATTCATGCAGCTGCTTGTGTGACCAGTAAAACCTACAAACTGCTCCTGATCAAGTCATGATAATTTTATAAAAGTGAACAAATACTACTGACGGATTTTTGGCTAAACTAACTACTTTATCTTAGATAAAACATTTTTTTCTGGACTACTTTAAAAAAAAAAAAAGGCAAAAATTGAGAGTATACCCAGTTCTCCAGGGATCGCTACACCACTGCCTTATCTTCTGTCATTCCTTCAGCAACTCCCCCTACCCTGTCTCCCTCTCCCTCATCTCACTACCCCCTTCCTTTTTCCCTCCTCCTTCTTCCTCATAGATTTCCCTTTGACACACTTTGCATCTTCATCAGCATCTCTCTCTCTCTTTCTCTCCTGCTGCCACTTATCTGTCTCACCTTCATTGTTATCACCTACCCTCTCCTTTCACACAGGCACACAGAGTAAAAACACCCTTCCCCCATTCTCCAGTGATAACATTAACCAGAACAGACAGTCTTACAGGTATATTTGCTGCTTATTGGGGCCCTTGGGGATTACTGTTGAACTTTTACAGGAAACAGTGTCATCTGTGCCAAACCCCAAGGCTCCTTTGTGAACATATGTCTCCTTTCTTAAACATGTCTTTTTTTTTTTTTTTTTTTTATCTGTCTTAATTCCATTCTAGTACAGTATGTTTCTCACCACGGCGCCCCCACTCCGTCGAGGAAGCACGCCCCTTCCTGTCAAACACCAGCTGCGAAGGGAAGAGGCCGTATCCGACGACTGCGATTGGATCCCGGGTTTGGAGGAGCCTGCCACGTTGCCTATTAGTGACACAGCAGTGCCTCGAGATGAATCGTTCGGTCAATCGGCAGCAGCCCAGTCGACTTACCACAGTCACGGCGGGGCGCTGAGGATAGTACTACTGGGACAAAATGGCGTGGGCAAGTCGTCGCTGGCCTTATCTCTGGCTGGGCAGTCAGACAGATCCCTCTCAATAGACTCTGAGACACAAGCATGTGGTAATGACCTGTCCAGGGATTTACTGATTTTGATTTTGTGTGCATGTATAGATAGATAGATGGATAGATGGATGGATGGAGTGTGAAAATGTTTTTTTCTGCTTTATGGGTCCAGCAGCTAAAGCAGGGGTGTCAAACTCATTTTCTTTCAGGGGCCACATTCAGATCAGTTTGACCTCCAGTGGGCCAGACCAGTCAAATTATAGCGTAATAGCCTATAAATAATGACAACTCCAAATTTTTTCTAAGCAAAAAATAACATTAAATTATGAAATAATTTACAATTTACAAACTATCCAAACAAAAAAAAAGATGTGAATAACCTGAAAAAACTGAAATTTCTGAAGAAAAATGAGAATAATCAGAAAAATTTGATCAATATTATGCCTCAGCTTATGATTTCTACGTGTGTAGGGATGTAACGATATGAAAATTTCATATCAGGGTTATTGTGACCAAAATTATCGCGGTTATCATTATTATCGCGGTATTGTTGAAATTGTGCTCAAAATGTTCAAAAAGTACTAATACACACTGAAATAATTTAACCAAGTTGTATTTAAAAAAAAAAAAAACAACACAAAAACCAAATAAAATAATTGGGACAATGTATGAAACATTCAAGTATTAACCCTTAGTGGTCTGAGCCTTTTTTATGGGTTTTTCAGTACTTTTGATTTTGCCTTTATATACTATTTAAACAAATGTTTACTATGCCCATGTTTGGTATCTGTTTTTTCAGCACAGCTTCATCTACTGTATATCATCTGTCTATTATTTTTTTCACTTTAACCTACTATATCAACATAAAAGGACAGAAAACACAAAAAAAATATAAAATCCGATTTGAAAAATGTATATAATTTATTGCATAAAAAACACACAGATGTTTAAAGAACCTTTTCAAAGATTTTAAAAGTGAATATTGGTTCCAAATATTAGGTATATAAAATTAAAATTGTAGTAAATTAAAACTGTGCTCAAATATTTGACATAAAAGCAGATCTTTACATAGGCGTTTTCTCCGGAAAAGTGCGGTAATCAAACACAGTTATCATAATAATTAGAATTTAAACGGCAATACTAACCGTCTGTGATTTTCCCACGGTTTATCGTTATACCGGTAATCGTTACACCCCTATACGTGTGCATTACAGATCACAGGCACAAAACAGGCAGAATATTGTTAAAATTACACTTATTTTTCTTTAGACATTTCAGGTTGTTCACATTTGTTCAGGTTATTGACATTATTAAAGGATATCAAAATTTAATGTTCTTTGCAATAAATCAAAGAGAAAAAAACTGGTGTTGCCATTATTTAGAGGCATGATATCATATTATTTTTTTCACATTAAACCAAGAGGAACATTTGGAGTCATTATTGTTAGGCTATTATGCTGTTATTTTTGAGTTTGATGCCCTTGACTGTTAATATCTTCTGCACTTTACAAAGTCATCCCACGGGCCCGATTGGAACCTTTGGCGGGCCGGTTTTGGCCCCCGAGCCGCATGTTTGACACCTGTGAGCTAAAGAAGGATGACTGAAGTTCACTCATTCCCCAAAAATTATAGTAATATGGGTGCTTCTATGAAACTGGTCCCTAAAAACAGGACATGGGGGCTAAAAATTCAAACTAGATGTAGACTAATGTTATGAAGCAAGTTTGGAAGCACTTTGGGTCGATTTTAAAAATAAATACTTACTGAGATAAAAGAGAAACTATTTTTCAGATAAAACACATTTTTATATTATTTTACATTATATTGCATACACAAATCTGCATGTAACACAGTCAAAAGGACAAAAATTACACGCTACTAGACAGATAGACTAGATAGACAGACTAGAGAGCTAGACAGACTAGAGAGAGAGAGAGAGAGAGAGAGAGATAGATAGATAGATAGATAGATAGATAGGTTTGTCATTCAAATTGTTTTCACAAACTATACAGCCATGAGAATAGAGCACATCACTCAGAAAAATGCATACCATAACACAAACCCAAAAAAACAGCAAATCCACATCATATAGTTGTGTTCATAAGTTTACATACCCTGACAGAATGCGCATGGGACGGTCTTGGATGTTCCAATATGACAAAAACACAAGGCCAAGTCGACCTGTCATTGGCTACAGCAGAAAAAAGTGAAGGTGAAGGAGTGTCTTTGCCATCTTCTTCTTCCTCTTTCTCCCCCCTTCACTCTTTCCTTCTCTTCTCCCCCTTTCTTCTCCTTCCCCCTGTTCCTTCATGTCAGATCTGGCATTGAAATGCGGTTCAACCAAACCCATAATAAAGACAGTAGAATATCAAGGACAGCCTCATATACTTGATGAAGTTTCCCTTGGCAAAGCAAATTTGTTCCGTACCAAAAGGCAGTCAGACTACCATTCTGCTATTAAGATGCTGACAAGTTTGGAAAAAAAAAGAAGGTGAAGGAGTGTCCATCTCAGTCTCCTGACCTCAATATCATTGAGTAACCTTGGGGAGGTCTCAAACATGCAGTTCATGCAAGAAAACCCAAAATCTTACAAGAACTGAAGGTGTTTTGCCAAGAAGAATGGGCAGCTTTACCATCTGAGAAAATAAAGTGCCTCATCCATAACTACCACAAAAGACTTACAGCTGTCAGTAGTCGCTTTTCCAATGACCCTCAAATCGCGCAAATATAACTTGCGCATAAAAATTTACCGAATGGAAAAACGACAATTTCCCCAAAAGTCTCATTTTTCGATTAAAAGTTTTTGCGCTGGCAAGAAGTGGTTTTTCGGGCGTAGCGCATATGGTAAGTTACGCAAAACTGCAATGGAAAGACCTTTTTTCACAACTAGTCGGGTGAATTAAAAAAACAGACGTTGACGTACGTTACAGCAAGCGAAGAAGAAGAAGAAACATGTCACGGTATG
The DNA here is from genome assembly GCF_902148855.1 of Sphaeramia orbicularis. Taxonomy (NCBI): domain Eukaryota; kingdom Metazoa; phylum Chordata; class Actinopteri; order Kurtiformes; family Apogonidae; genus Sphaeramia; species Sphaeramia orbicularis. Next base: position 42,622,581 of record NC_043973.1, read on the forward strand.
TGTGGACACACCAGGAAACCCAATCATTCTTTAATTTAGTATGAAATAGATGGGTAATATATAATAATAATGAATATATCTGTAAGTCAACACCATATTAACATTTGTCGCCATGTTTATGGAATGATTTCTCGTGTAATCTCGCGATAATAAATAAACAAATCACCGCATTTGTGATTTAATGGAAAAAACGACATTACGCACTTCTGTTTTTTCGACATTTAGTAAATATCGGTAAAGTTTTGCGCAGATATCCAATGGAAAAGCAACTAGTGATGTTAAAGGGGCCAATACAGAGGATTAAGAACTAGGTTATGTCAACTTTAGATCAGGGTCATTTGGATAGTTTCTGTTGTCAGTATGATTTAAAAAGAGCAAACACATTTGTTTGACAATAAATGACTTCACCCAACCACTAGCCATGAGTGGAAGAAAAGTTTTTGTATTATTAATCATATTCTCTAAAAAAAAAAAAAAGTCCAAAAATTCCACCACCATATACCCCACCACATGTATGGGAGGGATGGAGATTTTCGCTGAACAGCCTCAGGGTTTAACCTTAACAAGCATAATTTATAGATGGAGTCCATAAATGCTGAATCTGTAACTTATTCCACCTCCTATACTAAATCCCCAAAAGCAGAAGTCTTAACTAGATTCATGTGAGAAAATCTATTGTAAGGGTATATGCGGTTTTAAATCACAGTAACAGGATATAAACTTCAACCCATAAAGACCTAGCACTACTTTTATTTCTTTATATCTAACCTTTCTTAAGTGATTTATACCATTTATTTATAATAGTATCCACTATATTTTGTATTTTATCAGTATAAATATGATATTTTCCTATATTTAATTTACTAATCATGTAAATGTTCATTAAAGTTCAGATTAAAATTGAGGGTTGTTATATCAGAAACAGACAAAACTGGAAAAACAGCTGACTTTTTGTGTAAAACATATCATTAACTGGACATGAAACAGGTGTGTCCATCCACTGTCATTGATCCAACTCCATGGATTTTACTGGTGAATCAATGTTGTAGAAGATGACGGCGTTTCCATGGTAACTACTGAGCCTCTGAAGGTCCAAATGGGTCATATCTGATGACCATGAAAAGATGAATAACTGTATTTTACATTAAATATTTCCATGTATTGATAGCATTAGTGGATCAACAGGTATTAAACATTTTATATCAGTAGATGGTTTTGGTCATCTGTGGATGTTTGGGTCTTTATGGGTTAAAGAGAAATGGTATAAAACAACTGTACCATACAGTGTTCTTTTATATTGGAGCTTTCCAAACAGCTTCCTCTTGAGACTTGAGTTGAAAACAAAAGACAAATATAGCAAAGAGTCTGAGGGCTTCTGCAGAGAAAACAGCCGTGCCAAATCAGACATATTTCTACGGCCATCCATCTTACACCATCATCCTGCCCAAACTTAGTACAAGCTTCTTGTTTTGTCATAACTGGAGTCCTTCGCCTAATCAGAATCACCCCTTTCACTCCACTCAGTGCTTGTTTGTGTTGCTTTCATGCAAATGACTTGCTTGAATCCCTGCCATGAAAAAAAAATCATCATTAAATCGTTATCCAAATTGCAGAAAGCGTGTAGTTCACAATGGAGATGTAGACATTTCTCTATTATAGCAAAGTCCAAGTCCTGTTAAAGTGAATTTGCTTTTTAACCCTATAACGCCAAACGTATCATATTTAATACATGAGTTTTGAAGCCCTCTACATGATCAGTGTGACTTTTTTTTTTCTTGAAAAACCTGATGTATACAATTAGATACATGCAATACACAGATAATCCACCAGGGGGGAGGAATTTGTTCACCAGAGGTCTTTCCAGTTACACTACAAGGCTGAATCCCAATTCACCCCTTGGCCCTCCCCCTTACCCCTCCTCCTTGGCCCTTGGTTTTGACACTACCCCTTGAAAAGGACTTGCAAAGGGTAGGGGTTGAAACATTCCCCTATGAAATGGGACAACCCTTTGCGACCTGTTATGTCATCAGCTGTCATCGATGCTGCTATTAACAGATGCAAAAACTTTTGTTTCCAAAAGTATTCACTGGGGGGAGGGCCGAGGGGTGAATTGGGATTCAGCCAAAGTTTTCGCATCTGTTAATAGCAGCATCAATGACCACTGATGACGTAAGAGGTCCTGAAGGGTTGTCCCATTTCATAGGGGAATGTTTCAACCCCTACCCTTGCAGCACTGTTTCAAGGGGTAGTGTCAAGTGCAAGGGGCAGGGGTAAGGGAGAGGGCCAAGAGGTGAATTGGGATTGGGCCCAAGACTGTCGTTAATGAGGAAGGAGGCAGAACTTTGCCAATTTTGAAAAGGAATTACCAATTTGTTAGACATGTTTGTGTTATATTATGTTTTTGTTTGTTCAAAAATAATAACATCTGAGCACTGAGACCTGATGTATCAAATATGATACAAAATTGAAACCCATAAATAGAACTTGATATTCAAAAAAAAAAAAAAGTTTCGGTTGTTCAGAAGGACCAATAAAGGCTCCAGTTTCAAAGAACTGGAATTTTCTTTACTGTTAACCTTTTTATTCAGGAGTTAGTCACAAAAACATCTATTACAATTTGTCTACATTTTGAGAAATAAACAGATTGAACAAACCAAAAGTACAACAGAGGAAAGTAAACATAACACACAATTTAACAACCCTCATCCCATGACTTACAACATATTACACCAAGGGAGGCCACATAATTACTAATCATATTCAGGCTGAGTTGTCAATAAATTGATTAAGGGGATGCCAACTCTGATTAAACTGGTGTAGTTTATTTAACAATGAGAACCGGATTCTCTCCAGGCGAGACAGTTCTACCATTTTTTCCAGCCATAATTTAACTGAAGAAACTTCTGATTTTTTTTCCCAGAACAACAAAACAAGCTTACAGAACTGGAATTTTCTGTCAATGATTTAATAATTCAGGCTTTACAGGGTTAAAAGCACCACAATACAGCCTTGATTGGGGTTTCTTTCTGCTCTAGGGTCTGTCAATCAATAGATTTTCCTGTCAAAAAACTTGCCTTAACTATCCCTTGTTCTTTGCTACCCACTTTTTCGATCAATTGGTCATTTTCATTTAGAACCACCTACACCGTTTTCTGCATAAAGCTGACTTGCTATTGAATCTGGTTATACAGTATTCATTATTGGCCATGTTATGCAGTTGGGTTCATGCATCATACATGGAAAGAAAAAGCATATATAAAAGGAACATGCACATGCTTTCATTATGCTGCTTTCATCTTGAATGAGAATTGTACTACATGTAACTGTGGTTTATTTTACGAGATGCAGTGCAAAAAAAAAAAAAAAAATTAATTTATTTATTCCAAATACGCAAAGAAACAAAAAAAAAAACAAAACAAAGCAAAATAAGACGAAAACAAAATAACATTCAAATGAACAGAATCTATCTTCAAGTACACGCAAGTCTGAATTTTGCACGAGTAGGAAGAAGCATAAATTTATTTAATCCAACCCCTCAAATGCTTTTACACCTTTATCACTAACTTAATACAAGAATCAAACAATACATTTTTCCTAATTTTAGCATTTAACCACAACGAATGCATAATGCAGTAATTGAATTATATACAACAATATGATCATGGCAGCACAGTCATACAAAAAGACTCAACAATTCAACAACTTTCTTCAATAATGACAGCGTATTTATCAATACAACATTATCCATAAACAAACAGTCCTCATTAGTCGCTTTTCCATTGACCCTCAAATTGCGCAAATATAACTTGCACATAAAAATTTACCTAATGGAAAAATGACAATTTTGCCAAAACTTTCATTTTTCGATTCAAAGTTTTTGCACTGGCAAGAGGTGGTTTTTGGGGTGTAGCACAATTGGTAAATCACGCAAAACTGCAATGGAAAGACCTTTTTACGCAACTAGCGTCACATGATTAAAAAAAATGGATGTTGACAGACGTTACAACAAGCAAAGAAGAGTTTTAAAAGAAACATGGCACGGTATGTGTGGACACACCAGGAAACCGAATAATTTTTACATTTAGTACAGGATAGAGGGGTAATGTATAATAATAATAATGAATATATCTGTAAATCAACACCATATTTATGTTCGTCGCCATGTTTATGGAATGACTTCTTGTGTCATCTCGCGATAATAAATAAACAAATAATTACATTTGCGATTTGATGGAAAAACCGACATTATGCACTTCTGTTTTTTCGACATTTAGTAAATATCGGTAAAGTTTTGCACAGATGTCCAATGGAAACGCAACTAATGTCATTACTGAATACTGTACCTCACAAGAATTAATTCTTCATGTTTTTTAAACTGATATTGTTTGATATTTGTTTTACTCCACAGATGGTGATACAGAAACTTTTTATAGTGTGTACTTTATGAGTCTTTAAATTTAACTTTCCCCTTAAATCATAGCCTCCCTCTCTTTCACAAAACATTTCTTGAATATTGCCCAGCAGTAAGTTATTCATTGCTTTATACATTATTTGAATAGGATATATATAACTGTGTAAAAAAAAAAAAAGCACTCTGACACATATTATATTAACACTTAATGATAGTTAAGAACAGATGCTCCAAAGAGACATCAGCTCCACAAGTGAGATAACACCCCTCAAATCAATAAGTTCACACCAAATAATTTCGTGAAAGACACTGCTTCTTTCTGCCTCGTATTAAACTGTCATCGCAGTGATTTTTCCATCCTGTTCCAAGCAGGGTTCAGTTGATGTGTGTTTTGATAGCTGCCCGATGACCATTTCTTTAACAGTGCGCCTAATAGGACCATTATCAGAGTTTCGTCTCCGTGAACTAAACTGAAACCCGGAAAAACGATGAGTGTCTTTCAGGAGCAAATGTCTCAGATTGTTTGGCTTAACATTCACTAAATGTCAGTTGACTGCAGCATCTTCTCATACTGGTTTCATGTTTCTGGAGCAGGAGCTGGATGTGTCACTATTTTCAGACCAGTGACATTTCACTTTGGCTAGTTTTGCGATTCATTTCATCTCCACAGTGCATAGTGTCACATGTTTGGATTCCAATCACACACAGTTGCCAGAATAAAAGGTTGCCATTGTATATTTCTGCAAGTGATGGATATGTACAGTATAATCTTGACATTTCTGAACCAGTTTATTCATGAAAAAAAAGATGTATTTACCCATAAGGACCCAGTGTGACTTTTGTGGCACTTACCAAATGAATTTTTCTCTCTATTTTGCATTTTTTTTCCCAGTGGAAATTATCTATTTTCCTATATTTAATTCACTGATCATGTAGATTTTCATAAAACTTCACAGTAAATCCAAAGGTTATTATATCAAAACAGGAAAAAAAAAAAGAAAATTGTGAGTTTTTCAGTAAAATATATCATTAACTGAACATAAACCAAGTGTCTCCATCCACTGTCATTGATCCGACTCTATGGGTTTTACTGGTGAATCAATGTTGTAGAAGATGATGGTGTTTCCATGGTAACTACAGAGTCTCTGAACGTAAAATGGGTCATATCTGATGACCGTGAAAAGGTGAAAAACTGCATTTTACACCAATTATTTACATGTATTGATAGGATTTGTGGATCAGCAGATATTAAACATTTTAGATTGGTAGATGGTTTTGGTCTCCAGTGGATGTTTGGGTCTTTATGGGTTAAATCTGGAATTTATTTTGCCTACTTATGTTCAAAATAAAGTCTATATATTTATATCTATATCTTTATATTGATAGAACTAATGGATGACCAGTTTAGATCAGTAGATGATTTTAGTTGAAGGTGGATGTTTGGGTCTTTATGGGTTAAATAATGACTTGACATGTATGTATGTAAATGAAATTCTAATCCATTCCAAATCATAACTAAAGGACATTTATTGCCTAAACCAAAGAACTTACATGTGTAGGAATGACCTGGATGTTGTACCCAACCTCCTCCTGTATCCTGAGGACTGTACTTTTTATTCCGGTGACTGTGTCGCTGCGAGATATTGTGTCACCATCTATGAAACCCTTGGTATTTACAGTGGCTGTCATGCCGTTTCCTCTGCGGTGTTTACGTTAAACTCACTGAGCTTTGAAATGTGTCACGCTGTTTGCAGGTGAGGGATACGAGTGCACGGTGACTGTTGACGACGAGGACAGCAAAGTGATCATTTTTGACAACTGGAAACAGGTTAGTGACTGTCATCTACCTTCTGTTTTGTTTATCTTGAACACTTCACAACACCTCCTTGGTTTGTTGCACTGCGGTGGCCTCTATCCCTTTCATTTCATATGGTGTTACACAGGGCCGGATCTAGCCATTTTGGAGCCCTAGGCAAGATATGGATTGCCCCCCATTCCCGCCTCACACACCACTGAAAAGAGGAATTTTGACACAACAGCTGTCTTACATACCTTTGCTTTTTTGTTCTCTCTTAAACAAACAAATCCACACTTATATATGGGTGCTTTTACAAAACTGGGTACATTTTGTTATCTGGCACTTCACCAGCTTTTTTACACCCAATAATAAAAGAAAAATTTAGACATATTTTCCCCCAGGATGGACCTAATGATGACCTCAGATAAATGCAAAAAAAAAAGTATACTCTTGCTTTGAGCCATCCCAAAATTAATTAATTTTTAATAAAATACAGGGTGTATCAAAAAAAAAAAAAAACAACTATACATTTTGAAAAATTGCCCCCAGTTCCGCATTTAATCATTTTTGGAATTTTCTTTTATTGACATCGGTAGGTAGGGGATTGGTGGATATTTGTACAAATTTACAGACCCAGGTTTTCATGAAGGAGTGAGCAGGGGCAAACTGTGTAATCCAAGTTAAAGCTGGTTAACCTTAACCCTAACCCTAACTTGGCCTGTCCTCAGTGACATTTTCAGGCCTAAACACATTGAATTAACTTTGTAAGGCAGGAACAGCTGCCATGAGTAAAGAAATGAAATTGACAGGGTGGCCAAAGTGTTAATGCTGTAACCTGGCAATTTTGTGGAAATGGATGCCAATTGTCCCCTCCCGTGACCTTTGATTGGATTTAAATCCCACCGCTACTTCACGCAAACCAGTTTTAACTTGGATTGTGCAATTTGCCCCTGCTCACTCATGCATGAAAACCTGGGTCTGTAAATTTGGACAAATATCCACCAATCCCCTACCTTCCAACGTTCATAAAAGAAAATTCCAAAAATTATCAACAGCAACATCCATAATTAAAATGACAACATAACAGTGTATCAGAAAAATTATCACATTATCAGCACTAGTATTTCTTTATTTACTATAATTATTATTACTATTATTATTAAATGTTTCTATATTTTTTTTTACCCATTAGTGGTGCCCCCTACAGTGGTTGGCACCTTAAGTAACTGTCTATATGACCTATGCCATGAGCCGGCCCTGGTGTTACACCGATCCAGTTTCTTGCTCTTATCACTCTAAATTAAATAACACACTTATGTGATTTGTCTGATTGTAAGATGATGTTTGTATGTGTGGAACATGTTCATACTAATGCTTTCACTGCGCTGTGTGTATACATGCGGGGTGCTGTATGCTGCAGGAACAGCTGTGCTCACTTTCTGAAGTTCTCTCATTTGGAAAAGGGGAAATCACTGTCTTGTTAGCCTTTCATGTTTCAATTCAGATCTACAGTGAATGAGAAAATTGGTGAAGGCTAAAATTGCTGCTGTTACGCATCATCAACCTTTTGAGCTGAGCTGTGTGAATGAATTAATACGAATCCATGGCAGTGATTTGAGGCAGGAAAAAACCTGAGCTGCAGTGGCGGAACGGAAGAACAGTCAAAAACAAGCCTGAGTGTGACACTGAGGACTTTATGAAGAATCTGAAAGATGTGCAGCTTATTTATTCCTTGGTTGAACAGTATGCTGTTCTAAATGGTGTGAAGGCCGGATCATCTCTCATACGTCCTCCTCCAGATGTCCACTCGGCCTTTAGGGGCTCTCCCCTTAGGGTTAAATTATTCACACACAGCTCCAGTTAGCTCAGGGGAACTCCACTGACTGCTTGCTTCTTGCTTCATCACTTTCTTCTGTAAGCTCATTCCCAGTGTTACTGCCCATTTTTCCTCCATCTCCCTGTCCACTCATTCTGTCTGTTGCTTTTTTTGTGGCTTGTGCTCATCTTCCCCCATCAGCCCTTTTTCTGCAGTAGTTAAATCTCACTGAGAGTTAATTACATTAGTTATTCTGTGCATGCTAATACAAGGCTAATGCCCTGCCTTGTATTAACACGCACAAAAACAACAGACGCAGGCCAGCGGGAAGCTTGGAAACACTCCAGGGCCGATAGCAACGGGGGGGGGGGGGGGGCAAAGAGAACTGGACAGTGTCTCAAATTATCCACAAATTCATGCTCATGCTTTTTTTTTCTTTTCGTTTTGTGGTTATGCCTCTAGATAAGAAGCATACAGCAGCGCAATCCGAACACAGATTGACTCACACATACACAGTCGACACATGTGGACAGATGTGTCCAGCTGCATAACACGTGTTTTGGCCCTGAAATGACACAGAATTAACTGCCAGCTCTTCCAGTCCCTAGAGGCAGGGCTTCTGGCCTTGTAGCAAGCTGTAAATGTTGTCTATGGGGCACCCCAACCTGCACCCAAGTTACCATAGCAACTTGCACAGACATGCACATACACACTCACGTACAGGCTGACTTAATCACTCACTCACGCATAAGATCATGCTAGAACAGTCATCATCCAATGCTGTTGGCTGTTGGGCTTCATCTCTTCTCTGGCCAGCCCTATCAGCACCTCATCATCCACTTGCAATAAAAACTGCCGGAAAAGATGAAAAGCTGTTATGTTCACGCTCAGTGATTGTTCCTTAAAGTGTTCTTTGGCTTGACACATCAAGATTGAGCTTATGCTGGAATTTTTCCCAACTGCAGTGTGAGGAGCAGAACAAAACTCCGATTGGAGTTTGTTCAAAGTGCGTAGATAGACTGAATGTGTGTGCGCTCGTTCAACATCAGCATAGCCAGATGTGTAAAACACACCAGAACGCTCATGCACAGAAGGCTGCGAGTCTGCTCAGCCAGACACTGGGTCGTTGCAAGTGTTATTGACGTCATGTGGGTAGGATGGTTTTAAATAAGTCATCTGCGTTCCCAGAATAGAAACACTGGCACACTTGGCCATGACCTAGCTGGCCCATGTTGTCCTCCGACTTTAGTCCAACGTTGGTTTTGTGGTAGGTCCGTTAAATATCATGCATCTGTATTTTAAGAGACTGAGTGGGAGATTGAGGTCACAGGAGACCAGAGGGACCCATTCACCCTTTTTTTTGTTTACGTGGGATAAACTGTCTCAGTGTTTATGCGTCTCTATGCCTGTCACGTACTCGAGCCTGTCTAAGAGTTTTCATTATTATTTGATGGCTTGAAATTAAAATATTTATTGAAGACAACCAAAAGGTGTAGCCCGAGGCCTGAAAAATGTAGGCCAGGGATGTATTTATGTGTGTTTGTGTAATTCTCAGTGCGGACTTGGGAAAATTCACTGCTACCCCATTTATTATGTTAAAGTAAATTAGAGAAAAGGCCAGGATGTAATTTAGAGGACGATAATTGCAGTTTGACCACATTCTTTTGCTCTATTATAAGGAAGGGATAAACACTGTAACAGCATCCAGTCATTGGAACTAAAATTTTGGCTTCAAACATCATTCTTACAGTGTCAAGGGAGCGTCCTTCCCTGGACATTTTTCTTTTTCCTGTTTATTCTCTTCTGTAGCCTCAAGAGGGTCGTTTTGGACTGTTTACAGCTTTTCCTTTCTTATCCTAATCAAAATAAGCTATTATACTTTAACTGGTGTGTTTGCTTTCGTTTCTGCAGGGAGTCACTATTCATTATAAATGTGTAAAACAAAAAAGTATAGACTTGTGTGCCCTGGTAGCTCACCCCATGGAGTGCATACCACATATCAAGTCCTTTTTATAGCTTCCCAGGTCCCTTTTATGGCAAGCTAAAGTGGATATATGTAAGGGCGTTTTACTCGTCACATTGTGATTTGGATATTTGAAATTCCATTACAGATATCTGGAATGGTGTTTCATTTTAATATTAAAATTATGACTAGTACCAAGTGGTTTATGTATATATCAGAATATGTTTGATCTATTCGGGATTCTGGATATCAAAGGAAATGCAAATGTAGATATCTGAAATGGTAACAGCAGTGTCATTTTTCCCAAGAAGAATGTTCTTGTGGATATTGGAAATGTTCTTTTTGAAGTGGGGATATCCGCAAAATTCTGTGATATGGATGGACAGACAGATGGAATGATAGACAGACATTTAGAAAGACAGGCAAACGGGGATAGATAGATAGATAGATAGATAGATAGATAGATAGATAGATAGATAGATAGATAGATAGATAGATAGATAGATAGATAGATAGATAGATAGATAGATAGACAGATAGACAGACAGACAGACAGACAGACAGACAGACAGACAGACAGACAGACAGACAAAGTGCAATAGAGGACATAGAGTAAATGTTGTTTTGTCCTGGAGGAAAATCCTCTTTTATCCTGGTTTCACACTGAGGTCAGAGGTCAAACACAGAACAGCATCCCTGAAGCCAGTAAGGATCCAGGCTTTGGAGTCCACATGCTGTCATATTAAAGTGGCCACTGTTCACTACACAATGCTGTGGAGTGAGTGTGTATTAGTCATGTGTGAATGCTTAGGGTGCTCGATGTGATGTTAGGGTAGAGCTGGTCATCTGTGGTCAGTGTTGCACATGTATGTGTGTGGCCTAGCGAGTGGAGGCCAGATGGCCTCAGTAATATATTTCCTTAGGGAAGTGTTGTCTCTGTGCAGCAGAATGAATATGAGAGGAAAAGAGCAAACCCTCTAACTCAGCATTCCGTCTACACTAAGCTTTGTCATCCCATTATCAGATTTAGCTCTAGCTTCTAGATCCAGTGCCCCTGTGTCTCCGCGTTTCTTCTGTTCCTGCGTCCTCTTCCTTCCTATTCCCTGTCTTTCACTCACTCCTTTCATTCATCACCCGTACATCTTTATTGATCTGCTCGCTCTTTTATTTCAACCTGACAGGCAGTCAGACAGACAGATAGAATCCAGGCAAGAAGTGTAGATGTGTGCAAAGTGCATGTGTTTGCTTTTGATAAAGCTAAATGGTCGCATGAGTGTCTGTATTTTTGTGTGCATACATGTTTGTGCAAGCAGGTGGGGATGTGTCTGACCTTTTGTTTTCATGGAAGAGCTGTAAGCTGCTTTACTCAAGTATCTTGCTGTGCAAAGCAAGTGATTTGAGAGTCTGTGTACTGAAGTTGTTTATGGCCATGTTCTAATCATAGGAAGCATGTTGTACGATGAGAGATACACCTGCATGTAAATGCACTCAGTCAAAACAGGGATGAGATTTTGCTTTTTATTTGGAAGTGATAGGAATTTTAATTTGAGAGCTTGCAAAGCTGCACGTTATGCAAATCAAGTCTGATAAGTGATTCATTGTCCTCACTCTTAATGGTTGCTGATGTAGTGCTGAGCCAGGAATGTGAGTGTGTTTTTGCATGTCTAATGTATTGTGTCTGTGCATTTAAAGGCTTGTAGAACATGAAAGTCAGGTCCCTTTTGGTTAAGTGATATATTACAATCTGGATTAGGGTTTTTAACCAAAAACTGTACCGATAGCTTTGACAAACTTAACGACCCCACTGCAGCTGTTCACTGAGCGTTGCACAAACCATGATAAATCTTTCCCAAGGGAAAGTCAGACATGTCCTTTTATGGCACTGATAAAGCAGGGTGGAACCTTGCTTTCTATTAGATTTTATTGGATGCTTTTTCTTATCTACGTCTGCACCAGAAGCAGGAAGTTCTTTCTTATAGGAAGCCTGTTGTTTAGGTGTGTTTTGTGGACTGTGCATCGTTGTTTTGAAAGCAGCATTTATCATGGTGTTTCAAGGCTTAAATGATTGCCCCATTAGACTTTGCTTAAAGCCAGTGTGAAAGAGCCCAAACAATTAAACCATATGCCATGGTCAATCTAAGCAGAGGGACATGGGTTTGTCCACCAGTAAGTGAACCAAAAAGGAACAATTCTTGTTGTTTTAGTAAATTTTAACCCTGTAACGCCAAACGTATCATATTTGATACATGAGTTTTGAAGCCCTCTACATGATCAGTGTGATTTTTTTTCCCCCAAAAACCTGATGTATACAATTAGATACATGGAATACACAGATAATCCACCAGGGAGGAGGAATTTGTTCACCAGAGGCCTTTCCAGTGACACTACAAGACTGTCATTAATGAGGAAGGAGGCAGAACTTTGCCAATTTGTTAGGCATGTTTCCGTTACATTATGTTGTTTGTTCAAATATAATTTTTTAACATTGAGACCCCATGTATCAAATATGATACAGAATTGAAACTCATACTTCATGTATGAGTTTCAAAGAACTGGAATTTTCTGTCAATGATTTAATGGTTCAAGCTTTACAGGGTTAAGTAATTCTTTAAAATGCCATTGCGTTGTGTTGATAAATCAGTCCGATAGTAAGTTAAAGTTTGTTAAAGGTGGCAGAAGATAAATCATGATTGATGAGAAACAAAGTTAGACATTTGGCAGGGATGTTGGAAGATGTGGCCCACGGCAACAACAAAAATAATTCTATTATTTATTCATAATTCTCACATAGAGCCAACATTGTAAGTGTAGCTCTGAATACAAATTGACTTATTATCTTATTAGACATGAACCTTGCAAATCAGTGAGTCGGTTTTTATTCATATAGCCCTAATCACACATCACAAATTTGCATTTAGTTGTATCTACAGTTCAAGACAATATGTTGGATTAGCAGCCTTCAACATTCTGTGGTAAATGTTACACAATCTGGCTGCAGGGATTTGCTCATATGTTGTCACAGTAGCCTTCCTGAGGTTTGCCACACAGGTGTTATGAGATAAGACCTTTTGTTGGCATTTCAGTTCAGACTCAAGGTGCTCAATGGGGTTAAGGCCGGGGACCTTGCTTTGTGCACAGAGAGTTTTTCATTTGAAAACGGAAAGGCCAGTTTACGGGGTCCCCCCCCCCCTTACAACAGTGGTAGTAAATTGTTGTGTAAAATAAAATGTGCAGTAGAAGTAGGTTTTAAGTGAAAGTGAGGGGTTTTCAATGACTCAAACCATGTGACACGGATCAGTGCATGGGAAGATTTTTGCCCGAGCAATGCACGATGGAGACTCGAGATATAAAAGAGAACACATTTTGGAGCGAAAACAACCCCATGATTAGTAGAATATGTGTATTCGTGTCTAAATTCGGCTTTTTATGTGCATTCCCATGTGGATGTGTGCACCGTGGTAGTGTATGGGAAGAGTAGATATTGACAGATGGCCTTCTCTCTGTGAACGGAGTGGAGCTGCTTAATGTGGAGACCGAGAGAGGGAGAGATTTGGCAAAGTCCTGAGCTCTTCTGCCTCCGTTTTACAAATAAGAGGCGTGTTTACTCGGGTCCTAGTTTTCATCGGGGAGCGTTCCATCACATTACTAATAGGTGTCCACTCCGCGCTGGTGCTCCTCTGCTTACAAAGATTAGCATTCCGCCCTCCCTCGTCGTTTCTCTGACTCTCTCTGCCTTGTTGTTTCCATTCTCTCCTCTTCATCCCTCAATCAGACAGTGACAGGTGGTGTTGGAGCTGCTCCCTTCCCCCTCCTCCCTCTCTCCTCCCTGTCTTCTCCTGAGCTCCGTCAAATAGATAGAGTGCCAAGGCTCTCCCCATGAATTTCCTGCTTCAGGGTCTGATCCGGTACTACTTGGCCGCATGGGATGATGTGAATTTTTCAGGCGTCTGAAACTCTCCGGAGGGCAGGAATTTACCTTTCAGGCTGTGGATGTAGGGCAAGGGCATCTACCCGTACACACACACAGCCAGTGTGCGGTTCGAGGCTGGAAGGCAGATTGAGTTGAGCTGCGGATTTAACACAGTCTTATATTGATTCAGACAACATTGTTTATAGCTTCAGAACTGTTTCTCCTTTTGAAATGATTGTTTTGTGTACTGAATTTACCCACATTTAGATAATTCAATAAAGTATTTTAACCCTGTAAAGCCTGAACCATTAAATCGACAGAAAATTCCAGTTCTTTGAAACTGGAGCCTTTATTGGTCCTTCTGAACAACCAAAAAAATGTTTTTTCAAATATCAATTTCCATGTATGAGTTTCAATTTTGTATCATACTTGATACATCAGGTCCCAATGGTCATATATTATTATTTTTGAACAAACAAAAACATAACACAAACACGTCTAACAAATTAGTAATTCCTTTTCTAAATTGCCAAAGTTCTGCCTCCTTCCTCAATAATGACAGTCTTGTAGTGTCACTGGAAAGGCCTCTGGTGAACGAATTCCACCCCCTGGTGGATTATCTGTGTATTGCATGTATCTAATTGTATACATCAGGTTTTTCAAGAAAAAAAAATCACACTGATCATGTAGAGGGCTTCAAAACTCACGTATCAAACATGATATGTTTGGTGTTATAGGGTAAACTTTTCTTAAGTCATTTATCAGCATTTATTATAATATTATCCCCTGTATTTTGTGTTTTTACAGTAAAAATCTGGTATTTTCCAGTATTTAATTCACTGATCATATAGATGTCAATAACAACTTGAGGGTTATTTTATCAGACACAGAGAAAACTCAAGAAAATGGGACTTTTTTTTGTCAAATATATCATTAACTGAATGTAAAAACAATCATCTTCATCCACTGTCATTGATCCAACTCCATGGGTTTTATAGGTCAATCTGTGTTGTAGAAGATGATGGTGTATCTAATTGTATACATAAGGTTTTTCAAGAAAAAAAAATATCACACTGACCATGCAGAAGGCTTCAAAACTCATGTTTCAAATATGATACGTGTGGCATTATAGGGTTAACAATTCCCTACGTTCAACTAAAAATAATATCCAAACTCAAGGCATGCATGATTTGTTTACTGCTTCACAAAAAATTAAGTCTAAAATCTTTATTTTTTTATTTATTTTTTTACTTCTCATTAGTCTTGGCAATCTGTCAAAAAAGATTATACAAACATCTTTTGAGATAGGATCACAATCTGAATCACAATTTTTTTTTCCATCTCTCATAAGAGAAATATTTTCAGTTTCCTCTGGTTTCTGGAGATTTAGTCTGTACGTGACCACTTTTTATTCTTGTAACTAATTAGAAACTCTGCATTTTTGCATCATTTTGGAGCAACATTATTATAATGTTGACAATATCTACATGAAGTAAACACAAGTCTACATTTTCATGTACATACAGCTGCAGTGTTTCCATGAATTATATATATTATGTTGACCTAATTTGTCCCACTGGAGATTTATGATGAATCAAAGACATTCTCAACATAACTCTTGAGCATCTACGCAAGTCGCACTCACTGCACGTCAGAATTCAGATGCTAGACCTGCAGCTGATGGACTAATTCTTTTTAATTATTTCTTTAAACAGCATCGAAACAACACATTGTACACACCTTGCAATTTAGTCCTGAGTAAACACAAATACTTTAGTGCAGATTGACTATAAAGTATCACTACACGGTAAAAAAAAGAGTGTCAATTTAACTCTTGAAGAGTTGAATTTAACTCTCTAATGTTTCAGATAACATATTGTCCCACTCAAAATTAGAGTAAAATTTACTCTATGGCCAGTGTCAGATTTTCTGAGTTAACTGTGTTCAATTCAGTGTCAAAATGAACAATGAAATGTGTAATAATATTTAACACTTTGTTTATACTGTGATTTTTACTCCAAATTTTGTTCAAAAATGACTATTTTAATATTTATTTCTCTGCAGTGTTATTTTCTTCATCAGTTTGCACCCTTTACAAAATTTTGAAACACTGTAGAATAGCAGAGGTCCTCAAGGTGGGGGTCGTGAAGGTCATACAATTGCTCTATGGGTTTCAATCGCCTTAGGACATGCTTTTCTTTTGAAAGAGCAAGGTCCTCCCTGCTTATATATATTTATGGCTTCATGGTGACAAACAGGTATGGCATTGTTCTGCCAACAGGTTTGACTAATGGTGTCACATTAATAAAAAAAATTAAACAAAAAAAGGCCAATAAATGTTGTAAAACAGACATATTAACCTAAATAAACATTAAAACAAACCCCCCTTGAACCCCTGCACATAAAATAGAACACAATGAGTAAAATGTCCAGCACCCACAATGCAATGCAGCAAATTGGCACTAATCATTACTCTGTAGAATTGAATTTTACACTGCATCTGTGCAGAACTTTGCACTGACTTTGAATTCAACTGTTAGAGCTGGTTTACTCTCCATAGAGCTAAAAATACTCTATCTAGGTAAGAATAGCTTGGCTCTGAAATATTGACACTGCATTTTTTAGTGCGTATAAACAGCCTGAAATAAAGTCGTTAGCCTAGTGGCCTGTGCTCGTGATATTAACGATGCAAACCCATTGGCTGTTGCAATTCTGTCTGTAAAATACTGCAATTACATTGATAAACGAGCCATTAAAAGCAAATGGTAACTGTGTCTTAATGACGCAATATGTACAATCCCTCTTAAATGCAGACAATATCACAAATTAAGATCAATTACCATCTAAGACAATGAGATCACCCATCCTTAGTTCTCATTTTATAACGCAGCCTACATTTATTAACGTAGAATTTACAGAATGACTGGCATTGCATGTGGAGCCTGTACTCAGGTTTCTGTCTTTAGGAAAAAATTGTTTGTATTGATCAGTCTTGTCTAACTTTAGACGCCGTGCTGTTTGCTTTAACCGCTTCAAGCCCACAGAACTCTGGCTCAAACTCACAAACTTATGCACTTGAATCATGACTAAAGGGGAAATGTGTAGAAGATGATGCACAGACTTAATTTTTCCATTAGATGCAGAGTGTGAGCCAGTGGAAGCTTGGCTCCTCTTAATACACATGAGCTCTCCTCAAAACATGATTTGTGAAATACTGAACAGGCTAAGATGTTGCCAATATGCTAGTTCTGCCATGCAGTGTGTTATTTCTCTGTATCTTCATCATACGTATAGATATAAATATAGATAGACTTTATTTTGAACGTAAGTAGGCAAAATAAATTCCAGATTTAACCCATAAAGACCCAAACATCCACTGGTGACCAAAACCATCTACTGATCTAAAATGTTTAATATCCGCTGATCCATAAATCCTATCAATACATGTAAATAATTGGTGTAAAATATGGTTTTTCATCTTTTCAGGGTCATCAGGTATGACCCATTTGGACATTCAAAGGCTTTGTAGTTACCATGGAAACACCGTCATTGTCTACAACACTCATTCACCAGTAAAACCCATGAAGTTTGATCAATGACAGTGGATGGAGACACTTGGTTTATGTTCAATTAATTATATATTTTCCTGAAAAAGTCACTTTTTCTCAAGTTTTCTCTGTTTTTGGTACGATAAGCCTCAAATGTAACCACAGCATGATGATTAAAATACATGATCAGTAAAATAAATATAGGAGAAAAAAAAGATTTTTACTGAAAAAAATGCAAAATGGAGAGGATAATATTATGATAAATGGTGATAAATCACTTAAAGGTTAAATAAGAGATTTGTTTTATGTTCAGTTATTGATACATTTGCTGAAAAAGTCACTTTTTCTTCCATTTTTGATACAAAGTCTTGATATAATAATCTTTGAATTTACTGAGTTTTTATGAACATCCAAATTAAATATAGAAAAATACATCATTTACAGTGAAAAATGCAAAATGCAGAGGATAATATTATGATAAATGGTGATAAATCACTTAAATAAGGCTAAATACAGAGAAAAATCCATTTGGGAACTATCAGAAAAGTAACACTGGGTCTTTATGGGTTAAAAGGACACTAATATATGGAAAGAAATCAACCAAAAAAGAAAACAAATACCACACAAATGTATAACGATGTCATTGAGCTTCTTTAATAATACTTATTGTCTGAAAAGGAGTAGGAAGGAGCCGAGCTTATATTTTCCTACCAATTTTACATGACTTGGTTAATCAGCTAATGTCCATCACAAATAGTCCATAACAAAGAATAGGTCCGTCATTAAATTACAAAAAGAACAAATGATTACATACCATTAATAACTAT
The DNA here is from genome assembly GCF_902148855.1 of Sphaeramia orbicularis. Lineage (NCBI taxonomy): Eukaryota > Metazoa > Chordata > Actinopteri > Kurtiformes > Apogonidae > Sphaeramia > Sphaeramia orbicularis. The sequence goes on from NC_043973.1 coordinate 42,640,854, forward strand.
TACTGTTGTACTCAAGTTCATTATTACTATATCTCTGGAAAATAAGGTTTTTATACATATTTTTTAAAATTTTGTGATGTTTTCACACTGTTTGATATTTAGATCCCATGTAGAATCATTATTGATATATTGTTCATCAATAATTCCTATTAATATTGATGCAGAATGAAAGCTAAATCAATCTGTGTGATGAAAACAGAAAGACTGTTTTGATTTTCCTTGTCAAATATAGCAGATACACCATTCATAAAGGGCTTGACGTTCTTGCTGAAAATATGTTTTGTTCTTTTTTAAACAAATTTTATTGATCATCAAGATCAAACATTGATCGTATACAATCATGAAGACTCCTTGACAACAAAGCTCATTTAACAATATCAGTTACTGTACCAGTTAATTTCCAAGTGGGAAAGGAAGAAAATCAATTGCACAAGTCAAAGCTAAAAATGGGAAGAAAAGACACAAAACAAAAAACATATAGACACCCCCCCCCCCCAATAAAAAAATAAATTCCTCTAGATATTCTGCTGTTGTAATAGATATTGCGATACAGAGGTCCACCTACGCATAAAAATATTCTTTTTCAGTGGCAATTGTGCTTCTTTTCTTCCATTATGTACATTTGTCTCAGTCTTGCTGAAAATATTTTTTATATATTTTCATTACTGAGTTAAGTGTTACTATGCTATCACTGCTATACAGTAACACTCACTCCACACACAGCAGGCAGAAGTGGCTAATTTTCATGTTTCTTTTTCTTTTTATCCACATTCTTAATAATAGGAATAGTAATAAACAAAATCAAGTATTTTTTAGAGATATGTTTGTTGTTTCTGACCATAAAAAAGAGAACTTAAGCCAAAATCCATACTTAAGTTTGCTCATGGATAGATGTAAATTCTCTGTTCTGTTCATTGAAGTATCACTGAAGTCTTTAATCAAGCGGATACAGACATAATGGAAGTGATGTAAAGGAGGTCTTTTTTTTTTTTTTCATATCAAACTTCATGCTAAATTTTAGAGAATCTACAAGGAGACACAAATGGTGCGTACTTAATTCAAATGGCCGCAAGCGTCAGACTCAAACCCAAAATTGGATCGCATTTTACATCGTATTTCACGACCGCAGTGACGGCAGCCAGTTCACTAAACCATCAGCCCGCGCCGTTGCCGCCTCTAATATCATCACAAATTTCCACACTATTAACTAATGCTAGATTAACAAATTAGCTTGGCTCTTGTGATAAGTAATTAGGTCACCAAATTATCAGCTGAGATGGAACTGACCCTGAATAATCTCCACATATGATCTGGTTTTATGGCTGTCACATGAGTTTCTGTCAAGTTAGAGCCAGAAGAACCTTGTCAAGACCTGCTTTCTGGTCCACCTTCAGTCCAGTGCATCGTTGACTGAACAGGAAAGAGAAAGAGGACGAAAATGGTTGGAGGCATTACCGAGCTGCTGCTACTGCTGCTGCTGCTACAGCCACTCAGGCTAATTGAGCTTCTGTGACAGGAAGCCCCGATGGGATGTTGGTGGTCACTGTTAAAAGGGTCAGGACATTCAAAGTGAAGCGTGATATTTGAAAAGTCAAGTTGAGCAAAGCCTCGACTCTGTTCTCTCATGGGACAATGATAAAAACTTAAGAGCCGCTGGCATTGGCAGTGATGTCCCCTAGTGGCTGAGCTCCAGATAAAATAAAAACGAACTGAAGGACACATATGCGCTTAAAAATATTGCTTAAGGAAAATGTTTCAGTTTTTTAATGGCATGTGAAATGGCAGTAATGAATGGCATTATTTCTTTACAGTTTATACGCTGAATTTTGGGGCTTCAGGGACTTTTCACTTATTTGTATAATGCATAATGAGATGAAAACATCAGAAAAGATTAATCAACATGTATCAAGAGGACTTATTGCAGTGGTTCCCAACTTTTTTTTGCTCATGACACCATTTTAACATCACAAATTTCTGGCGACCGCACACATTCAAAACCAAGACATTTTTTGCTCAAATGAATTTGTTTTTGGTCATGTAATAGTTTGCTATACTATGTTGCAAGTAAATGTTCACTTTAGATGACATTTAGGCCATTTAATGTATATAATGCACCTTTTTGGTGTCTGCTTCTCAGTTTCTCTTGGAGATGTCTTAGTGGGGCCAGGCGGGCGAAGAAATCTTTCCATTCTCTGTTCGGTCCGGTTTTCTGACAGCGACTGTATCCAGGCAGGTTGAAGCGTAGTAACACATGTAGTCACATGATCGGGTCAATCCAGATATGCCCTCTCAGATATTATATTCTGCATTAATTGAACTGGATTTTTATTAGGTTAAGTGTGTGGTGTTTTCATTATAATGAATTATATACTGAATCATATTTTAATTGTTTCACCATTTGCACATATGATGTTTGTCAATTTAAAAGATAGTTTCACAAGTCATGAAAGTTGTGGTTAGAGGCAAAGATAGTGAAAACATCTACACTGTTGCCCATAAAGTTGGAATAATTTTGTTTTTCTCTTTTTATTCTTACTTCTACACATTAGTAATCACCTTGTCGCAATCCTTTCATAAGAAGAGGTAAAAAAAAAAAAAAAAAACAAGATTTTTATCAACTTTATGGGTAACAATGGACTGCTAGCCTGGCCAGCCATCCGTCTTTCAATGAGAAATCCATCTGGAATCGCAGGGCTTGAATCCAAATATGAAGGCCGGACTAACAGGCACCGAGTAAACCAATCACAGATATGTGATTACTGTCACTTTTGTCAGAGAAACTTGAGAATACAGCGTGTAATCTGTGATTCAGTCCTTATTATTGAAGCAAGTAAACAACCGACAACAGTTGTAAAGAGATTTGCGGACTTGAAACTGACTTTGACTCGCGACAAAAAGAAGTCTATGATGCATTGCGAAACACATTAAACATGGGGCCCATTTCATGCCTCTGCCAAGAGGAAATGCATGCAGCCTGCAGTGGAGGTGCTCCATGACAGTGACAGCAACAGTTACAGTGGGGCAGCAGTCTTAGGTCATATGTGGTCTGTAAGGTCCACTTCTGCATGAACAGTGAGCATAACTGCTTTGTTAGGTACCATGAAGTAATGGCTGAATGATGCTCAAAGTGATAATGTGTATGATGACAGGTGCCTTTATCAGCACTTGTGTTGGAATGTTTTAAAAGTGATGTTCTAATGTCGCAAAATACATGTACCTTTCACTTTATATGTGTTTTTCTTGTATTTTTTATACATACGTCTTGGATTTTTATTTTATTTTTTACCACTTACGGGTAAGGAACCAAATATGGTAACTTCATTGATCTTGATTTTCTACATGACAATAACAAATTTCAAAAAAATTTCACATGAGTAATAAAATTTTATGTCCTCCAATAACACACTAAGATTGAAATTTTGAATTTTAGAGTACTTCAATGAGTGTCCTATAAAGGGTTAAAAATACATCTTGGTAACAGTAATTATCCCACCAACTGTCTTAACCACGTGACATTCCACACCTTTGAAGCTGTCATCAGATCTCCTCTTTTATGTATGCAGCACTAATCTGTCCACACTGACATGATGATTTATTAATGCATGTACCTGCCTGTGTGTCTCTATATTCCCAGGACCTGTCCACTCTGCAGTGTGATGTCTGCATCCTCGTCTTCTCAGTGACTGATAGGCGAAGTTTCCATCGTACCGCCCAGCTCCGCCTTCTCCTCAGGGAGTCCCAGCCTCAGACACCAATCATCCTGGTGGGCAACAAGAGCGACCTTGTCCGCTCCCGTGAAATCAGCTCAGAGGGTAGGTAGCGTGAGGATGCGCATACATGTAATCTACTCAGATATCAGCCTGCTGGGTATATGATACAAAAAAAGAAACAGACGAGAAAGAGGTTAAATTTTCCAGTCTATCGAAACAATGGAAATTCTCAAATGGAAAATTGTCTTGTAAACACAGGGACCTGGGTGGTGCTGATAATGAATGTATAGTTAACCCTATAATGCCAAACGTATCATATTTGATACATGAGTGTTGAAGCCCTCTAGTAGTAGTAGTAGTAGTAGTAGTGTAGTTTTATTTTGAGAACATAGAATCATCAGATAACAAAGAACCCTACAACATGGTCAAACAAAATTTTTCTGCACTCGAAAAGGAGTAGGAAGAAGTATTGACTCCCACTCCTTTTTACAAACTAATAATTAAATTAAATCCTCTTCCTTTGCTTTGTTAACACACTTTTTTCTTTATATATTTTTACAATAACACAAAACATCCATACAAACCCTTCACATACTGTACGCTTTTTTGGTCACCTCACACACAATCACTTTTGCATAATCAACCATTTTTTAATATAAACTATAATATTTATATGTACTTTAAATATTTACTACAGATACAATGATCAATAATTGTGATATGTTCTTATCATGATAATTACAATAATCTTATTTTATGCGTACTTCTATGTTATAACTCGATGTTCACTTATTCAGATAATGTTCTATATTTAGTTATTATAGTGGATTTATACATTATCCACATGATCAGTGTGATATTTTTTTTCTTGAAAAATCTGATGTATACAATTAGTTACATGCAACACAGATAATCAACTGGGGGGAGGAATTCATTTACCAGAGGGCTTTCCAGTGACACTACAAGACTGTCATTAATGAGGAAGGAGGCAGAACTTTGCTAATTTTGAAAAAGGAATTACCAATTTGTCAGACATGTTTGTGTTATATTATGTTTTTGTTTGTTCAAAATAATAATATTTGAGCATTGAGACCCGATGAATTAAATATGATACAAAACTGAAACTCACACATGGAAATTGATATTTGAAAAATTAAAAAAATTGGGGGGTTGTTCAGAAGGACCAACAAAGGCTCCAGTTTCAAAGAACTGGAGTTTTCTGTCAATGATTTAATGGTTCAAGCTTTACAGGGTTAATAGCAAACATCTCAGAGAACAATTGAAGTATGCTTTGTGCAATTACTCATCTATCCATGCTATTTACCCTCTCTTTTCATGTCTTGGCTCATCTGTTTATCTGCTCGTGTGCTTTACCATAAATCTTCCTCTGAGCCCACACTATCTCCATTAGAGAGGCTCTTGGGGGAATCTATGTTTGATCAGTGAAATCAATTTCTTCACTGTTTGCATTATCCAGGAATAAATACTCCATTGGTAAACTCCTTATGGGGAGCATGCTCTGTCATTAGTTATAGTTGTAAATGAGTGGAAGGATACACTGCCAAGAAAATAGTGTTCACCCCTGTGGCTCTTTTCACTCCTTTAAGATTTGATTGTTTTACCACACCGAACCTCATTAATTAGCGTATTTCACAATGAACAGTAGAAACACTCATTAACATTGCAAAGAAAATACATTTCTATTGAATTCAGGTGTGATTAGTGAGTGATTTGGTTGGTGAGGTGGAGACACTTAAGCTCACTTTGCTGTATGGTGGCTCTAAAAAATGGTAGAATCTGTCGGTCAGTCTGAGGGTCAGGACACCAAAAACTTACTTTATACTGAAATGGTATGAAACAGATTATGCAGCTAGCTAACACGCAGACTCTGTATCAGTGGCAGATGGTGCTTAACAAGACTGGAGGGCATAAGAGAGTATAAACACAGCAGTTATGAGTGTTTGTGTGTGCGCAGAGGGAAATTTTAGATGTGTCAGTCAGTTGAAAATGTCGATATGTCATAAGTGTCTTTATTTTGGTGTCGCTGGCAGGACTCATATCCTCTCTCTCTAGCAGCCGTAACCCCGTCATCAACCCACTTCACCACACACCACTGACTGTAATAATGTCCTATATTACCTCTGTAGCTGAATATCTAAGTGGTGTCTGGCCTCATTATCCATCGAAGTAAAGTCACTGTGTAAAATACAGGAGGAGGTGACTAAATGGAGGCGTAATGGCCTGAATAGGAGCTAACTTTGCTGCCTACAATGTTTCAAGCTGGTTAATTATCCGTCTTATGTTCATTCAGGACAACTTGTGAACGCAGCGGATATCATCTAATCACTTAAGGACAAGTAAATAAAAAGAATTCCTATTGGCAGGTTCTTTAATCCTCCACTTAGAGCACGGTATCATGCCCTTTGACCAGGAAGTTGATATACTGACAAAACATTATCCAAATACAGTTAAAAACAACTTAATTGCTAACATGACCTGCAGGACACAAGAGGAGTATTTTATCGTAATAATTTAACAAATTTTTATGTCACAGATGACATGTTTTAATACTTCTTCTTCAAATAATTCTGAATACATCTTCTATAGACCAGCTTTAATTTTTATACACTATCTATTGGCTCTGTGTGTATTGCCAAAGAGCCAATCACTTTGAACGTTGTCCCAGTGGCTGATTTACTGTACTTTACGGAATATTGGCCGCACCTGACTATAAGTCGCACCCACCCCGTCTCCAACATCTCACCATTGATTCATTGATGCCAAGCTTACATGCAGTAGTTCTATTTCCTTCTTCGACAGCCAGATTGATCGTTAGCCCGGAAAACATAAATTAGCTGTATCATTTTTGAGCCACAGATTCACAGCGTGTGCAAAAAAGTAGTGGCTTATAGACCGGAAATTACCGTATATTCATCAAAAACCTGGTCAAATTCCTCATATGAGGCAAAGCAGTCACCACGTTTCATGTTGTTTGCCTGCATGCTGAATCTGAAAGTGCGAATAGATGCACAAACCAGCTTCTGGTAACTGGTACCCTAGCCTTTTCCTGGTTACCAGTCTACACGATATAATGAGGGTGCTGATTGACTCTGTGGTAATAGAAAATGAGAAAGTAGTCCCACAGTAGGAAAAAAAAGTCTTTGCCAGGATTTAACTGAGCAAAGAGGCTTCCAAAGCTTCCGTATGTTTCAGCTGGAAACGAGTTATTCAACCCTAACTGATGCAGTGAATAGCTTCTCATTTTTAAACTGTGTCCTGGGGAGCATACAGATTGGACAATGCCACTGATTCATCATTCTCAAATTGTGAAAGAGTGGCTCAGGGAGCATGAGACATTATTTCCACTCCTGGATTGGACACCACAGAGTCCAAATTTAAACCCCATAGAGAATCTTTGGGATGTGATGGAGAAGACTTTACACTGACTCTCTGCCTGACTCTCGATCATCAACACAAGTCCTAAAATTAAGTCTGGACAGAAATAAATTTTATCATGATGTTGCATTAACAATACCACAGCAAATGTGTCCTGTAATCAAAGCTAAAGGTGGTGGCTATGAACATTACCAACATCTGAACAATCTACAAAGAATGAATATGTCATGAACATAATATCAAAAGGTCAGATCTTTGAGATGTGATGGAAAAGACTTTATGCAACGATACGACTCTCCATCATCAACACAAGATCTGAGACAGAAATTAACGCAAGTCTGGATGGAAAGAAATGTGATGACATTTGCTGTGACACTGCAGAAGCATTGTTTGACAGTAATGAAACCATGATGAATGTGTCCTGTAATCAAAGATAAAGGTGATCCAATGAAATATTGTGCAACTTTTTTTTTTGCCCAGCAGTGTACTGTATATATATATATATATATATATACAGAGGAAATTTAAGGTTACCCATTGGTTTCTGAACTGCCATTTTGAAGCAAGCAGTTGATGATATAGCCATCTTTATGTTTTGGGAGCCGGAAGTGACCATATTTGGTTAAAAGGGGTGGAGTTAATACTAAATACTAGATTACTGATTTAGTAAAATGAGCATTTGCACTACAAAATTACTTTATGATCTTTTTAGTGTAAGTTATTAACCACAACTACAGTCGAGAATGCTATTAAGAAAAAAATATGTTTTAATCAAAAAACAGAAGCTCTAAACATTAAATCAAACCTCAGTACAGCATACATCAAAGTAATTCGCCCTGAGACCTTATTAACAGTGGGAAAGAGATGTACCAGATCACTCATTAGAGGGTCCAGATAAAATTAATGAGACTGCAATGACTCCTAGAAAAAAAAAAAAGACTGACCTATTTTTTAGAGAGTAGTTAAATGCAAGGGCAACATGGTGATGCATTGGGTAGCACTACTACCACCGAGCACTGACCCATGTGGGCCTTTCTGTGTGGAATCTGCATGTTCTCCCTGTGTCTTTGTTGGTCCTTTATGGATACCTTCCCTTCCTCCCCCCTGAATGTTAGAGTTGATGGTTGTTCATGTGCTTATACCAGTCCTGTGATGAACTGGTGGTACATCCAGGGTATACCCCGCCTTCACCCATAGGTATACACGATAGGCTCTTGCACCCTCGCAACCCTTATATGAGGACTAAGCAGTTCAGAAAATGGATGGATGAAGTTCAGTGCAAGTCTGTAGGCTTTTTGGAGCAGCATCTAGTGGCCATCAGTAGTGGTGGGTGGATCGATTCAAATATCGATAGTATCGACACAAAGTGGGTATCGGTATCAGATCGATACTAGCACGGTGAGATCGATACTTTAGTTTCAGTTTTTCTCTTGTAGCAGCACCATGTGGTTATATTTTCAGGCCAAGAATGAGACAATAGGAATCTGAATAATTTGTAAAAAGGCAATAAGGTTCAGATAATTTTGATTTAATTTTTGTATTGCAGTTTCTGAACACTCCCTGAAAAAAGATTATTAGTTTTAATTTGTTTTCCGGTGAACATTTTGTGCACTTTGTTAATTTAAGGAAAAAATTCCAGACACGACAACGTATGGGGAAAAATTGTTTTGTTACTGTTCTATTGTTTCCTAAAAAAAACTTATTTTGATAATAAAGTCTTTTCTATTTACTTATAAACTTTGCCCTAATTCTGTCCTGGGTTTTAAGTATTAATAATAAAGAAGGAAACATCACAAAACACTTCAAGGTCATGAAAATTAATTGAAATTTAGCAATGCAATGATGCATCCACCTTCACTATTGAAACATATCAGTATCAATATCAGCGATACTGGCCCTGTAATTACTTGGTATCGGATTGATATCAAAATATGCAGTATTGCACACCACTAGGGATGTAACGATGACCGGTATAATGATAAACCGCGGTAAAATTTCCGATGGTTAGTATTACCATTTAAATTCTAATTATTATGATAACCGCATCAATTACAGCACCTAGAAAACTCACAGTACTGTTCATTTCCTGAAGAAGCAGCAGCACTCCAGGCATGTGTGTGCAGTTTGTAATGTTTGGCCTCTGAAAACATGGTGGAAGGCACCTGCCTGGACAGAGCTCAAGAGATTCAGGGATAGCGGCTCCCGCACAGACCCGGTCTGTCAGAGCGTGCGCACGGACCCGGTCCGTCCAACTGCGGGTCGGTCCGAACAAGCACACACACAGACTCGGTCCGTCCTAGCAAGCAAGTGCAGAGACCCTGTCTGCACTAGTGTTAACCCCTCCCGGGCCCCCACTGATTCAGATCCTCACCCAACATTGAAACCATCTGAATATAGATACTCAGGACAAACTCATGCCAGTTCAAATGAGCCCAAATGAGTGAGCTTCAGTTGTACAAAGACACACAGTATGTGTAAAAACCAAAGGAGAGGAGGCTTTATGAACTGAAGGACATTCAACAGTAAATCCAGTGACTAACCTCCAGAGGAACTGGACCAAATGACACTGTTGTGGTTGGTCTGTCTCTCACCAGGAGTGAACCACTGACCAGTCTGGATCAGATCACCCTAACATGTTTTAAAATCCTCATTCTTTCAGAATATTTACATTAATTCATTAAATAGTTCAGGAAAATATGACTGTTTCACTTTCTGTTTGTGTGTGTACAATAGTGTACATGTGTGACACTGTGAATGATTTGATCTGGAAAATGTTCAAACAAACTCCACTATGACCTGTCCAACTACTTTTTTTCACACTCAAAAACACCTCAGGAATCAATAGGAGAATTGATAAGGAATTGGATTGATAAACTGAACTGATAACGGCACTGATATTGATCAAATCCTATCAGTTCCACCCCTGGTGCAGATATCTCTTGTGTCCATAAGGTGCCAACTTTAATGCACATTTGTATGTTTGTTGTTTACATGTTATTGCTTGAATGTTTCCACAACAGAAAGTACATTGTGCATGTTACTTTATTAGTTTTTTTTTTTTCAAAATACAACTTGGTTATATTATTTCAGTGTGTGTATAAGTACTTTTTGAACATTTTGAGCACATTTCAACAATACCGCGATAATAATGATAACCGTGATAATTTTGGTCACAATAACCGTGATATGAAATGTTCATATCGTTACATTCCTACACACCACTAGCCATCAGCAGTCTTAGGCTTCAAGATACTTCCATGTTGGCTTCATTTTTGAGCCATACACTTTCCTTCCTTGGCTGCAATAAAGAGCCAAGCACTACTACTTGCAAAACATTACTTGTTCTCTAGAGCACATTAACATTTGATTCCAAACTGCTGCACCCAAATGCTGCAGTTGTCAGACTGTGAAGGTTTTATTCACAGAAAAAAAAAAGCTGCTTTGATGCAACGACTGCAAAATAACTGAGTTCTGCAGATCAAAAACCTCATTTCATTCCGGTCAGTATCATTATTGTTGAATAGTAAGATTTACAGCCTATTGTTCATAGAGCAATGATGCAAGGCCCTGGCAGGTAAAAGAAGAGTGCTGTGCTCAATCTGTTTAATATGCCCCCAAAAAATCTACTACGCAGAGACAAGACCACAGGTAGGCTTTCGTTTAGCTGGACTTTGAGTGAATTCTCATGGAGAGCTCAGCAGGCCATCCCATTGTCTGAAAGTCATTAATGTTTCAAATGAGACTCGACTACAGAATGGCTTCAGCTGAAAAAAGGAAGGTGTGGCAGTAGAGTTTGACTGTGAAAGCGTTGACAGCATACATATCTGGTGTATGGAGTCAAACTGTCACTGTGCATCCTCAGTGAACTCACATCTATTTATGCAGTTGTAAACACTATTAGTTCCCAATCTCTCTTCCTCAAGGGGCTCTGTCTCTTTGTACCTCTTTGCTCTTACAGGTTTTTTGTTTTGTTTAGTTTCCCCAGATGGTGTGTCTGTCTGGATTATCTCCTTTTCACAAAAACGATGCTGATCTTTACAGATAGTTGAACTCACCATATGTGCACAATTTCCAGCCACAAAAGAGAGAAAACACATATTGAGTACCCCTCCAAACAAGCATACACATCATCATTTCCATCCATTTTCCCACTGCCTGATGTCTATAAGGCATTTTTCATGGCAAGGATAAAGGTGAAAATGACCGAAATGATGTGTGTGCGTGTTTAAATGAGATTTCAGAGAAGTGTATGATGTGTGTCTGTTTGGACAGAGTGGGGTTTGTTTGGCTGTCTTTCGAAGAGTATTTTAATTAAGAATATTTTTACAGTGCAGAGTGGTTTGGCTGCATTATCTGATATTGGTTTGTTCATTTTCAGTGTGAAAGATTTGATTATGACTCTCCTGAAAGACATTCTTAAAGTGCTTCCTGCCCTTTAAGTCCTTTTCACAAATTGCCGCATTACCTTCTCAAACCACTTCTGCAAGTGCTGATAAAGAAAATTCTGTAGTTCATAGAAATTTTCAGTGACCCTGCATTACACTTTCAGTTACGATACACCTTTAAATGACTCTTTAAGGGCCATTCAGACAGGAATTTGTAATGGTAGGCTTCATTTAACTTTATACTCTCTGAATTTAAGTTTCATTTGAAACATGCTCTGCAACTGGATTATTATTCCCGGATCAAATCTAATCCTTAATACCTGTGTAACACCGGCATCTATATGTCGATGGTGTGTGTACGCTGCTGCAAAGACAGATTAATGCTTTGCAGTAATCATGGCGAAGAATGTTATCAAATTTAATCAGTGTTTAGATCATCAACAGCAGCTTATATTTTCTGCCTCTGATTGTTTTCTTTTCATTTCAAAATGTATGTCCAGAATGGGTCACAGAGTACTTCTTTATTCGATCTGTAAATACTGAAAATACACAAATAAAATATAAATAATAAGTGTGAATGAAGAGTGTTCTCTGGATTTAGTTCACCAAAGTTAACCTCAACAAAGTCATGCAAAAAGAAGAGGTGCTGCAGTTGTAAAGGTGTAACACAAAGAAAACAATGCAGTTCAGTTCAATTCATAACTCAAATTCAATTCAAACCCTATATTAAGATATCACAAATTGCAGATTTGCCTCAAAGATGAAGATGATGTTAAAAGGAAACAAGAAAAAAAATGAAAAAAGAAATCTGACAAACAAAAACAGTAAGATGTAAATTATGTATGTGACGTATAAAACATGGCAGACAAAAATGATGAGATATGTAACAACCACCCTTCAAAACCTTTAATTTATTACCTTCCTGAACCACTTCTGCATGGGCTACTCTGACCGCTGTCAAGCTAAAGGCTGTGGCACCACCTGGAAAATGTAATGACACAGTCTGGAACACCTCAGGGAGCGTTACCTGTGGCCGAAACATTAACCTACAACACTCTTCAAGGATATTTTAAAAGGGACACATTGGAGGTACTATGAGAGCACAGGGTATAGTCTCAGCAATTAACAATTCCAACAATTTCAACCACAAGAGAAATATTTCGACTTGGCCTTGAATACCTCAGGAGTATTTGTTGAGTATTTATTCAAAATGTAAATTTTCAGAGCACATAGCATAGCCTTATAACTTGATACAGGTGCCCATTGGTGACCACCTGGAAAATGTATTGAAATAATCTGAGACACCACAGAGAGCACTTGTTTAAACCTCAGGACTTGTGTAAAACACCTTGGAAGAATAGTTTAAAAACTATTCAAAACGTCCATTTTCAGAGCACGTAGTAGCCTATAGTCTTACCACTAGATGACAAGAGACTGTTGGTCACACGTTGAAAAAATGTGCCTACTTCATCTGAATTACCTTGGAGAGTATTTGAGAGCAAATTAAAAACACTCCGATAGTACATTTGACAACATGTCCAAAATGTCCATTTTCAGAGTACTTAGTATAGTCTTATGACTTGATACAGGTACTGCTAGGTGACCACTCAGAAAATGTATTGAAACAATCTGAGACACCTCATGGGAACACTTTTATTAGGCCTCAGGAATTATGTAAAACACCTTGGAAGAATATTTTAAAAATTGTCCAAAATGTCCATTTTCAGTATAGCCTTACCACTCGAGGCCATTGGTGACCACTGGAAAAAATGTGCCTACTTGACCTGTATTACCTCAGGGAGTATTTATTGAGGCCTTGACACTAATCTAAAACACTGTTAGTACATTTAACAACATGTCCAAAAGGTCCATTTTCAGAGCACATAGTATAGCCACCCAGAAAATGTATTAAAACAATCTGAGACACCACAGAGGGCACTTATTTAGGCTTTAGGAATTTTGTAAAACACCTTCGAAGACAATTTTAAATATTGTCCAAACTGTCCATTTTCAGAGCGCATACTCTCTAGTCTTAACATAGAAAAATTCAAGGCTGTGACACCACCTTGAAAATGTCTCGACACAATCTGGAACACCTAAGGAATTTATGTAGGTCATATTTTGCAGAAATTTTCAGTGACCCACATTATACTTTCAGATACAGTACAATATATATATTTCTAAATGGTTCATTTTAAGAACCACTCAATTGGGATTTTTTTAATGTTAGGTTTAATTTAACTCTATACTGTCTGAAGCATAAATTCTTTATGTTTGTAACTATTTTTTACACTGGACCTACTGAGATTCTACACCTGCAGTTCTGAGCTTCTTTTAGTCGGGTATTTTGGTTCTTTGGTGCGTGTGGTGAATTTTAACAACTACCACAAAAAAAAAAAAAAAAAAAAAAAAACATCAAAGGAACATGTGTCTACAGGTCAGGCTACACATTTATCAAACAACAAAGAGTCTGTATATTTTTTTATTTCAGTACTTGGTAGAAACTCTCCCAGAGTGGTCATAAAATTGCTGGAGGCTGCTTTGAGGACCACTGAAAAACAGCTACCAAACAAACAAACAAACACCACTGTGGAATAGTAAGTATATTTGATGAAAATATACATGCATATCTGCTCCTAAAAACTTGGATTCTGAATTTTTGATTGTACCAAAGGACTGCAGAGAACTCCGACAGAAACATGGAAGTTTCTGTTAAACCCCATGAGGTTTAGTCACATTAAAATTTAAGGGTTGAGCAGGCTATATGTAGAACACGATATTACTTGGATTTGGGGTGAAACTCTGGCTTGTTATAAAAAGTTTGACAGTTGGAGGAAGGCTCTCGCAAGAATAGGAGTGTCGAAGAGTGTCTGAGTGTGTGTAGACGAGTGTAAAAACCACAGTTTGAGGTCAAATCTTGTTTGGTTTGCTTTGTTATGGGAGTTAAACAGAGGCAGCAAGTGTAAAATTTGTGCACATCGATGCCTGCACGCCGCTGTCGACTCAAGTTGGGTCTTGACTTTAGTATATTCTTAATGACGTGAGGGGGAAGAAGAGGGAGGTGAGGAATGAATAACGAGAGATGCCTGTACTCAGCATATTCTCTTTTTATAAAATACCCTACGAGCATCAGTGTGGTCAGCGATATGGAAATGCTTCCCTCCCGGGGCGCCTGACAAGGATGTTCTTATGTTCTCTCCGGACAGACCACATGTATTGTTTCTGATATGTGAGCCTGACAGAGGAAGCTGACTAGCCAGGCTGACTCGCCAACGTCCTCCTTAAAGAACCAGGCACTTGTGCTCGAGTTGTAAAGTCTGTTTACAGCGTGTACGGCAACACTTTTATATTGCTTTCTCTCACCTTCCCCCTCTTTGCTACATCTCTCTCCATCCTCAACACGTTCGCAGTGATACACTGTCACGCTGAGAACATATTCATCATTTGTTCAATATGGCTTTAGTGTGGCCCTGTTCCTCGGGGTTCTGATTAATATGAACTCTGACTCTATTTCCTGACTCAGCATTCTCTGTCTGCCTCCGTCTGTCTGTCCGTCTGATTCTCTTCTCTCCTCTTGCTCGGTCATTTCACCTCCCGTCATCTCCCTACAGCTCTTTCTAGCGTCTTTATGACTCACATGTTTCCTCTTATTCAGTCCAGTGCCTCTCAGTTTTTCTGTCTGTCCCTCTCCCTGTCTTTTCTTCTTATCAGCACACAAGCAAGGACTTCACCTTTGTACCACACTGAAGTCATTGTCTGTCTTTTCTTTATCGTGCCCCTCTCTTTTCTCCTTGTCTTGTCAGTTTCATCTCTTTTTCTGTACTTACCTCCTCTTGTATACTCATCACTAGCCACTTTCATACAGAAATCCTGGAAAAAAGGTGAGATAGTGATCCTATCTTTTTGCTATTGTTGACTGACTTACACAGCCAAGCCAAAGGAGTAACAGAGGTGAGACAGGCTGGACTTTTACACAGCGGATCTGCGTTCCAGAATCAAAGGGGCAGTGATGCAGCGTATAGTGTGGCGTATAACTTGTGCGTCAGAAATACCCCCAGCAGAGTCGGCCCATCTTTCACCATTCCACAAATGTTTAATGTGTAATGCTGCTGCAAAATGGACGATCTACCCTTGATATGTATAGCAATTTTGTGTTTGGTGTAGGAATTTAGGGTAGGTTGAAGGATGGGGTAAGGGGGCGGCAGACTAGAAGTTAAACTTCATCCCGCTCCTTTTCGAATGTTGGACTTTCTTTTATATAATCCTTTTGCTGTTTGGTTTAAATGCAAATTCAAAATAAATAAATAATAAAACAAACAAATGTTTATATAGGTAGGGTTCTCCGCCTGAAGTGACAACAGCTCACGGATCTCGGTTCCCAGCTTGACATCTTTCTGGTTGCGTTGATATGTTTGTTTACTGTACATGGCCCGTGCTTATTTTTAAATCCCCCCGGCGTGGGGGTCGCACATGCAACACGTCACACCTGGGTTGTGGAACAACGGGTGTTCCTTTTACATAGCGTTCCGGAATCACGATTCCACCTTTCAGGATTTCTGCAGGTATCAACAAATCTAATTTAATGCTTTTTTTATGCCACTTTAAACAAATTTAATGCCCATGTCCCACTGCAGATACAGTTTTATATATATTTCTATATGTAAGTGACAGTTTACCATCGACAGGCTTTAACCAGGTTTTGAGTAGTTCTTCCAATCACTTCCATTGAAACTTGCCTTTTCCCATTTTTCTGACATTTGCTAATATTCCCTCCGCTTTTTCGCCACGGTATGAGAGCATTCACAGCACGTTGCATTCCAAGCATCCAGTGTTGTGACTTCATGTATCGGCCATAAACAATAGCCAATTAAAGGGTTCCGCCTGTCAATCATCACACTGTACTTCCAATCAAAATTATTAAATGTTTATATAATCAAAATAAATCGTAAATAACAATGCTTTTTTTTTTACATCAAGTGTATTTTATTTTTTAATGCCTCTGGACATCGAATTTAATGCTTTTTGATGCCATTTAAGGCCTTAAATTTCAGAAAATCTATGTAATGACTTTTAATGCTTTTTAATGACCCGCAGAAACCCTGCCTTTATCAAAGCTCTGTTACTACCCCCAAAGGTGTTACAAAGCTGTGACAGAGGCGGGACCATCCCACCATTTCATTTACACAGACATCGTTCCAGAATAAAGGTGACATATTCCCAGAACAGAAGTGCTGTGTAAAAGGGGTTACTGTTTTCTTCATCCCATCTCTTTATTTCTTCACCATTTTTCACTCCAATCTCTCCCATCTGCACCTTTCTGCCCCCTCCTCTCCTCTCCGTCCATTCAATTTCCCAAACACTTTTTTTAACAGGTTGTAAAGACTCTGTTCAATTCAATCAGCTGTCAGAGGCATTAGGATAAGCCCTGTTGATCTGGTTTGGGATTTGTCTTTTTTAACTCCATCTCTTGCCCACTGTTAGGTGACACTGCCCTGGGCTGACAGATGCTCTGCGACTGGATTATTACCCCAGATCAAATCTAGGCCTTAATACCTGTGTAACACTGGCATCTATATGTCGATATATCTGTATGAACGATGCCACAAAGACCCAGATTAATGCTTTGCAGCGATCATGGCTTCGAACGTTCAGAAATTCAATCAGTGTTTAGATCATCAACAACAGCAGCTTATTTTTGCTACTTGTATTTTTTTTTCTACAAATTTTGGGTCCAAAATGGGTCATGGAGCAGTTTTTATTGGATTGCCAGATGATGAAAATACACAAATAGAATCTAAAATAATACAATGTGAAAGAACAGTGCTCTCTGGAAGACTTGGAAAGAAGAGGAGAGGTGTTATTAATGAAGACGTCACAAGATGAAAACAGTGAAATTCAGATCAGGTCATAACTCAAGATAGGGCTGTGCAATTAATCGAAATTCAATTACGATTTCGATTATTACATGCAAAGATTACAAAAAATAAGGAATCGAGAAAAAACGATAATTAATTTTGAGTTGTTTTAATTCACGCGCACGCAAGCTACCATGAGCTGCTCTGCCCCGCCCCCCCTCTAAGCTACTGCTGCCAGCTAGCCAGCAGGTCCACCCCAAGAGGAAAGTTGTACCTAGCGGTCTGGAAAAACGGCAGGAGAATCCCAGCAGAAGTGCTTGGTAAACAAAAAAGGCAAGACAAATTCAATTGTATGGAATCACTTTGGGTTTGATGAAGAAGACGAAGAGCAAAAACACATCACATGCAAAAAGTGTTTCGTAGTTGTGTCCGCACCGGCCGGTAACACAACAAACCTTTTTAATCATCTAAAGTTGAACCACCGCCACCTTTATCGTAATCTTATGAAAAACTAAAACGCATAAAAACAACTTCGTCCGCAATGCATTCTTCAGTCTCCGAATCTCTTTATGCTGTAACTTCCGTATTAACCTAACCCTAACCCGTATAACCCTAACGTGCGTATTCTAGATGGCTGATGTATACAGAAGGCCTTAACTGAAACCTCACGGCACGCCACTGAATTTACTATGTTTCATACTACATTGAACACACTTGAATTTATAATTTGCACTTTACGTGAGGTTTTTTTTTTTATTGCTACAGTTCTATGGCAAGTCTATAGCAGTTTAATTACAGTGCACTATTTATTTACAAAAGGAAACATACTTGAATTTACAGTACACTTATTTGCATTCAAAGATTTTTTGTTTCATACAAAAGTGAACATACTTTGTTTTAGTGGTTAAAAGCTTTATTTATGTTTAAAGAGTATATTTTACATTGCTTTGCAAGAAAAAAATAAACAACTTTAAGGTTAAAAAATAATCGTTTTTAATAATCGTGATTTCAATTATTGCTAAAAAAAAATCGTGATTTTTTTTTTTTTTTCTATAATCGGGCAGCCCTAACTCAAGATATCATAAATAACAGATTTGCCACAAAGACATAAAAAGGCAACAGGAAGAAAACCATATAAGACAAAGTGACAAGAGAAAAAAAGAGTGAAAAAAGAGTAACTAATGATGTAAATTGTAATTATGCAACAAAATTATGAAGGTGCATCTCAACATTGTTTGACAATGAAAGAGGCAATACAATGTAAACATTACTCATGACATATATTTGTAAATCTGGGTCTTGAACTGAAAATGTTTGGGAAATCATTGTTCTACCTTACCTTTGAGGATAAATCTGTTCTTTCATAACCGGGGTCTATATAATACTTAAAACCACAGTGCTTAACCCACAAGGACCCAGTTGTGTTTTTTGATTTTTTAGATTTCCTATGTTGTTTTTATCAGATTTTAAATTGTCTTTGTTTTTATGATGATTGTATTTTGTTGTACTTAGCCCACTTTGCATCTTGTGTAATCACTGTTTTACTTATTAATTCCCTTGTTTTATGATTCGTATATGGCACTTTGACCAACTGTGAAGTTTTTAAAGAGCTTTATAAATAAAGTTGATATGGTATGGTATTTATATTTAGTCTTTTAATTTGAGCCAATAGATGAAAGCTTCAAAAAGGATGATGGGTATCATGAAACTCTGGTATTTAACCCCTGATTTCAGGTCCTGCATCTTTACT
Source organism: Sphaeramia orbicularis (assembly GCF_902148855.1). NCBI lineage: Eukaryota > Metazoa > Chordata > Actinopteri > Kurtiformes > Apogonidae > Sphaeramia > Sphaeramia orbicularis. Next base: position 42,659,950 of record NC_043973.1, read on the forward strand.
CAGAGTTAAATTGTTGACATATTTAAGTGAAGTAATAACATTTACAAAGGGCAGTCTGACATCTGATAAACACACATCCAATATCCAATATGATTGCCATCCAATTGTAAGACGTTTGTGCATATAACACAGTAAACACAATAGGTCAAGGGAGACACTAAATGCATTTCACAATGGTGCTTTATCTAACATTTTAGCATTCATCTGTGTGGTTAAGGAAGTTTTGTTCTTTATTTATAGTGTTTGTTTTTGCTAGCAGAAAATAAAAACACAAGAACACACAATGACCTTCTGAAGTAATTCACTATTTAAGCTTTTAAGCACATGAATAACTGGATTTTTCCCCCCTCTTATAAACGTCCTTAAGGCAGAAAGATGATTTTTGGAGCTTTTTTATAAGTGCTTAGAGGGTAAGCTTGTGTACTTTAAGTCATTTTTATAGACTAATGCACAGAATCAGGGTCATTGGTTAAAAAAAAAAAAAACCTTTGTAAAACCCACACAAAATTCATCTGCAGCTTTGCCCTCTTCCTTCTGCCATTTTTATGAATGCCACTAGTAAGTCTTAAAAGCCTATTTATTCTGTACACGTCTGCTTTTGAGCTCTGAGCAGAGCAGTTGTAAAGCATAAGTGTAAGTATACAAAAAAAAAAAAAAAAAAAAAAATTCAATTCCAGGCGACAATGAAGCCCTTTTGTTCCGTCAGGATCTCTATCTATCAGCTTCCCTTATCATCCGAGCTTGTTTGACCAGGGACAAACAGCTGAGATACCGAGCCTTGTCAACAACACATTTGGTCACCTGTCCTCAGCCAAAAGAGTCACGTTGAGATAGAGACAATTTCCTCATTTGAGCCGCAGCCAAGATTTGAGCTTAAACACGGAGCAGGTGGCAACATTAACCCCATTCTGCAACCAGTGTCCCTCTGAGTTTGTATTACTGCTCCTATGTTAACAAAATAGGGAAACTTCTGTAATTATTTGACCTTTATTTTTAATAATTTTTTTTAGAGAGCTGAGTGATGGGGCCAAAAATGTAAACTAGATAGATGGATAAGTCTTTATTGGCATTGCACAATCATAAAATGTACAAAAAACTAAACGAAATTAGGGCTCAATACTTCTCGGTGCAGAGAATAAAAAGACAAACAGAATGAAATATACACAGGGCAATTAAAAAGTGCAAAGATGTAAAAATATATTAAAATATGTTAAAAAGGTAATACAAACTGCAAGAGCGATTCAGACTGTGCAGAATAATGCAGGTTATTGCACATGGTCCACTATATGACTTTATAATAGTTAATATAGCCTTGCTGAAAAAACTATCCCTAATATAGTTTCCAATCCAAGTACTTTTATTATTATTATATCTTTGATACAGTACTCTATTTTACAGTGTGTATTTGTGTCTGTCTGTGCAATAACTTTTTTTATATGTTTTAGCTGTGTTTGTGTTGTTTTTGTTTATGTCTTTTTTAACTCTGACTCAGGGAAACGCATAAGAATTCCAAAGTACCTACACTGAGATGTATCTGCGCAAATCAGAAAATGTGGTCGCCGGTGAAGGTTTGGGTGTTTATGGGTTAATTAATAGTAATCATGCTCTGTTTTTTTGTGCTGTATTTGGCTGATCCTACTGTTCTGAATATGTAAGTAAGAAAGTAAATATTTTATTTGTACCATGACATTTTTCCTTAAATTAGACTCAAAGTTGCACTGTATCACATTGCTTACAGTAGTACAATATGTCAGCATTGTAACCTGAGTACCATGATACATATTGTATCACCAATAACCAAACTAAAGCCCGTTGTAGAGTAAAAATAATAACAGCAAAATTATCTGCCGCTTTTCTTTGTCTTGCTTCTGGTGTTACATCCTCCTTACCTTACAATATTACTGTCTCAATTACTGTCTCAGAATTGTAATGCATTACGTGACTCCTGTATTACTTTTGAGTTACATACAGACTCTCGTCATAAATGCCCCCCCCCCCCCCCCCGAGTAGCTACGAAAGATAGGAGATCCTTGGGATGCATAAATTTGCGCTCCTAAGTACATGTGAACGAATAGCTCAGTAAGTAACATTACAGTCTACGATGTTCGTATCCCAGCAGGAATGCTTGCATTGTTTTCAACATTTTACGAGTTCAAACGGGGCATAGCACCGAGTACACTAATAGATAAATCCGTAGTTGATAAAGAATTCTACCTAGTCATAGAAACATTAGCGTACCTTGTCATTGCTAATCATAGGGATCATGCTAAATAGCTTCTTAAAGTAGGGTTAGGATTAGCAATGAGTATACGTCCATGTGGCCAACCATTGGCGGAGCACCAACTGGAAATAGAACTTTGCTGTCGCATTTTTGATTCCTTAAGGTCTCACAGTCTTGCTGTTTTGTTTTTTTTGTTTTTTTCATTTGAGCAATTAAATTATGGGCAAAAAGATTGTTTTAACACATGTGCTACTGAGCATATACCAAGTAAAATATTACTGAGAATTGATTAGTAATGCCTTACGCTACTGCGTTACAGCAAAAAGTAATCTGTTACTGTTATAAATTACTTTTGTAATACGGTACTCCCAACACTGGATAGAGATAGTATCATTTAGACGTGAAACTCAACGTACAGCAGTTGGCTTTGAAGCATGAGCATGTGACTGAAGGTTTACTGGTTTCCTGATGTCCTTGAATGTATACGGCTACAGATAATTGCCGTTTACAGCTGCCAGTGTGTGAAGCTGTCGACTGACATCTCAGTTAATTAAAATGTGCTATAGACTTGTTTCTAAAGACATACAGGGTTATTCAGAAAGAATGAACCGATTTCATTACGCAATATTTTAATAAGGAAAGGCAATAGAAAACTCCAGCCAAGTCACAAGTATTCTACTCACAATCAACTTTTATTTCCTGTCTTACAAGTGTTCAATGTGTCCACCACCTGCAGCACAGACAACATCAATGCGATAAGAGAATTCCTCCCAGACGTGTATCAGCATATCAGGATCCACTGAGTTGATCGCTGTTGTCATTTGATGTTTAAGGTCAACGAGGTTAGTGGGTAGTGGTGGAATGTAAATGTGATCTTTTACGTATCCCTACAAGAAAAAAAAAAAAATCACACTGTGAGGTCTGGGGATCTTGCATGCCAAGCACAAAGAGCAAGTCTTGGGCCCCCTTCCGACCAACCCATCGCTCCTGTGGCAGCCATTCAAAACTTAGAAAACTCCTCTTTCAAATGGTCACTGACTCATTCCATAACGATGCTTGAGAACCGAAGCAATGCATCATGAAATTGGTTCATTCATTTTGAATAATTCTGTATTTCTACTCTTGGGTCAAGTATTCGAAATCTCTCTGACAGGCCATTTAAGAGACAATTTCAGAGATTACTGTTGCTAAATTACCCACATTTTTACTTTTAAATTCATTTTTGCTTTAAAAAATTAATGGGAAGGAACGCTTCTCAGACCAAAAAAAGAGTTTGTTCAAGGTGCTCTTTGGAAAAAGGGATTCAAAAAGTAGATATCAAACTGGAAGAAAAATAAAGAAATAAAGGCATTTTAATGTTTAAAGAGAGTGCCTTGGATTTTTCTTCCAGTTTGACATCATTTTTGCTCTAGGTGGACCATAAGGGACAATCCAAAACAAGGACCTACTTCATATTGAAATAAATGTTGCAATGGCAGTTAATTAAAGTTCGCTCTCTGATGGGACATTTCTGTGTTTTGACCTTCTTGTTTCTCCTCCTACACCAGAGGCCCAATCCAGCGCCATGATGTTTGACTGCCTGTATCTGGAGCTCTCGGCCTCCCTGGACCATGGCACCAACGAGCTGCTTGAGGCTGCGGTTCGGACTGCAAGGGGCGACTGCGTGGGCCCCGGCTGGACCGACGGTGACCCCGGGTCGGGCCGCAGGGAGAGCCTGACCAGCCGGGCCAAACGCTTCCTGGCCGGGCTCGTCCCGCGTTCATACGGTCGAGACCGGGACAGGGACCGGGGTCGCTACCGGGAGATGAGCCGCCACAGGGGCAGCAAGATCCTCCGCCAGAAGTCCCGCTCCTGCCACGACCTCAGTGCACTGTGACACACACACATGCATATACGCAAACAAAGGGACACACTCTTACACAAGTACACACACAAGACTGCGAGATAGGGGGATGAGGAGGTTTGGAAAGAGGGAAATTTGGCAGCAAGAGGCAAATTAGATGTCAAAGCAGCTGTGAGGGAGTAGAAAAAATATGGACAGATACTGCAAAAATCATCCATGACCAAACATGCATCTTCTTCCAGAGAGTGAAATGTATTTAGATGGCAAAAAGAGGCCAGGTCTGGGATAAAAAACACTTAATAGGACGAGCAGATAAGAAGGTGAGCTTGATTCACCCCTCAAGCTTGGGTGAATCAGTGAGCACTCATTACCTGATAAGAGCAGGAGGGAGAAAATTAGCGGTGAGCAGCACATGGAGATGCTGATTGGATGTTTACTGTGGTGAAATGGTGCACGGCATGGAGGGGGGGCTAAATCACAGAACACACACACACCAAGTAGCACGCACTGACTATGTAGAGACTGATAGCAATCTAATGTATACCTATTGTAGACCCTGTTTTATAGCATGCTGAATAGACGATCTATGACATGACCCTGTAGGTTTTACAGTTACATGATACTGGATTTGCTGTACCTCAGTGGCCAGTAGCTAATGCACAATCTAGCTAGTGTCTCTAGCAATGCCATCTTACAGGCAAGACCCTTTATTTACAACAATGCCCTCTCTGTGCATTTTCTAGCCACAATTTTCACTCTCCATCAGCCGTTTGTGTTCTGTACCGATTTTCATGTCAACAGAGAAGTGTGTGATTATGCCACCAACTGTTCATCTTTGACTTTTATACCAAACTCCGCACCCAAGCCATATTTTGCTGAAAACAACATGAACGATCAGCACAAAGAACCCTTTACTGGAGGATGTGGAGTGAAGGAAAGGTCAGGATGGCTATAAGGAGGACACGATAACAGGGTGACCAGACTGAACTGTTGTTTAGCTGAAGCTGAGTCACTGAAAACCGGATTGTTCCGAGAGCGCAGGAGGGGAAAAACAAGACAAAACCTAATCTACCTGTGGCTGTTTGATGTTTTCATTTCTTCTTTTGTTTTCCCACTGGCATTATTTTGTGTGTGTTGAGACTGAATTAGCACTTCTGTGGAGGCTGGCCACACAGGTGAACATGACCCAAAAGAGAACGTTCTGGAAACGTTGTTGCGATAGCTCGTCAAGCGTGGCGCCGTCTCTGACACATGCTCACTTGTTTGTCACTGTCTACTAAGCACTCTCATGTTTCCACTGAGAATAAATTAATTTTTGTTTGACATCCTTAGTGAGTGTCCTGTCATGTTTTATAACAACATTAGGAAATAAATGCCTCAGTGCAGCCGTTACTAGTTTGAGCGATGGCGTGACAGGTCATCGTATGACTCATGGGTCCTTCCAGACTCACTGTGAGACAGCCTCTCAGGATAGTTGCTTCATTTACGAATACGCAGCAAAAAGATGCTTTGTCAACGCTCTGTCGGTGTAACGAAATCTCAGGTCAAAAATAGATTGTTATCAAGGTATAATATGTACAGAGTCTGAGCAATATCAACTGTCCTGACGTCAACATGCTGCACGATGTGGATGCATTTTGGGGAGACATGTCAAATTACTTGCTGATGATGAGTGTGCAAAAAACAAATGTGGACCTTCTGTTGGTTAAAATAAATTATATAAAGCACATTTTCCAATGACGTTCAGCCATAAAGATGTATTTGGGCTGATACACTGGAAAAAATCAAAATCTTACCGAGTATATTTTTCTCATTTCTAGTCAAAATATCTCATCACACTTAATATAAGATATAATCACCTAAACAGTAACTTTTCAGTGAGATATAAGAACTTATTTTTAGACAACAGATCTTGAAAATGCTATTTCAAGAAATGTTACCAAGATACTTTTCACTTGCTCCATTGGCAGATTTTTTTGCTTAATTCAAGATTTGTTTGCTTAATTCAAGATTTTGATTTCTTCCAGTGTATCTATTTCATCTTATTCTGTCACCACCAATATACCATGGATATCAACTGAATTTCATACAGGTTGGACACTTTGGAGACAAAGCTAAGAGTCCAGATTGAGATGGTTCAACATGTGCAGACTAGAGGAGGGATAGTGAATATATTAGTAGAAGGATGATGAAGATGGAGCTACCTGACAGAAAGCAAGGAGGAAGATCAAACAGGAGATTTATGGATGTGGTGATAGATATGCAGGTAGAAGATGAGATGGGGTCAGATGGAAGTAGATATAGTAATTGGCTGTGGCAATTCCTGAAGGGAGCAGCTGAAAGTAATGGTACACTGCAAAAAAGGTCTTTACAAAATTAAATTCATTATTGGGTTAAAACGTCTTATTTCAAGAAAAAATATCTGCCAGTGCAGTAAGACAATTGCACTTATCAAGTATATAGTCATATAGTGAGAGAGACATCTCATTGTAAATTAACTGTCTAGGGTAAATTATAATTCTCACTCTGTTTAATAATTATTTAGAGTCTAATGGGAATACCTCTGGTATTTTTAACCCTTAATATGTAAACAGAAATATATGAATTGCTTTATGAATTTCACAGCAAGCAATAACACACAACCACAGTGTCTAAGCTTTCTTTGGATTTGTATAAACAAAATGGGAATTCACGTAAATTAAAACACTTTAGTATGAAAAACAAAAAAAGAAATAAATGACCCAGGATTTGATTTGGCCTTTAGTTTATGTAACCTGAGTGCAGTCTTTGTTTTAAATTCTTTTTAGCAAGCTTGCATTAGAATCGTTGGCACATTTTAACGTTGGAGCTCATGAAGAACAGGTTAACAGCACCTCCATGTGGGGAATGAACTAAGGATGTCATGAGAACCGATACTCACAATACCATTCGATACTGTGATGAAAAAAAGAATTGTCGATACTCATTTTTTTCAAAACCATTGCCTGTGTAAGAATCGATACCATCAGTAGGCTACTACTCTTCCGGAATTGATGGGAGTGGTACGCGCCGACAGTGCACATGCAACTGGTACAGCAAGTCATGAAAGAATGGACACAGCTGCAGCTAATGCTCCGCCTCGTCTAATGGACAAAAAAGGACCAAAAGTCGTGTGTGGAAGTATTTCAGGTAGACGACCATGGTGTTTGTGCATGTGTGTGTGTGTGTGTGTGTGTGTGGGGGGGGGGGGGTTGCAGTCACTAACAGGCGGACCATGGTCCAACTCTGGACCCGGAGCAGTCCCATATGGACCCAGACCTACAGCCGGTGGTGGAGTTCTTCTATTTTAACCAGCACAGCTTACAGCAGAGTAGATAAGGAAACACACAGACCAATTGCATGTATTTATGCTCCGTTCCAGGCAACCTGTAACTTGTATTTTTCCAACCTTCTACTGGTGAAAATGCACTGGAATGGCAGTCAAACCTGCGACTTCCCATCCATGAACTCGTACTACATGTACTCCCAGTTCCGAGTTCTGATATCACATAGCAATGGCAGCCCCCATGGATGCGCTGTTTATGCAGATTGTTTATTAAAACAAGGTACTGCTCTGACATTTATCTGCAAATGTTGAGCATAATCAGCAGCTACTCTAGCGTTAGCTAGTTCACAATCCATTGAGTGCAAGAATAAATTAATACCAAATATGTATCCAAATATACAAATGACATAACATAAAAGGTAGAACAGCTTCTCTTGCCTTATGCACCATTTTTACTCCTCTGTTTCCTTAAAATAACCAAGGAGCAAGCACCTTTGGTGATAGAAATGAGTATAAATGAACATAACTTACAGTCCACCATGCTGGTTTGTTTACATCTAGCTACCACAATTCCTTGCACTCGGGTAGTTTGGCATGACCCGCCTGGAACGTTACAAAGTCGTGAGTTGTGGTTTGAAGTCGTGACTTACGAGCTCAAAAAACGGCCTGGAACGCAGCATTAGAACCATTCCACGTGATACCACTCAGCCAATCACATCTGTGCATTCAAAGCAGTAAACTGTGACTGACAGTGCAACAGATGAGAGAGTTAGAGGCAAAAGCAATATTCATTTATATGTAAATCCTTAAAGTATTTCTTGTTTAAGTTTATGGGTTCTTATGATTTTTATTTATTTGTGTATTTATTTTTTGCCGTGGTATCAATTTGATATCGAGAATCGTGTACTTTTAGTGGTATCGGTATCGATTCCTGAATTTTTGATATTATGACATCCCTAGCTGGGTTAGGCTCCAAGTGACCCCCGTGACCCTAGTGAGGATAAAGCGGGTTCAGAAAATAAATGAATGACTGAATGACTGAATGAATGAATGAATGAATGACATCCCTAGAATGAACACAGCTCCTACCGTGGAAACTTCCTTCAGTGTTTTCCTGGTCTGAAGCAGCACAGCAGCAATGAGAAGCAGGAGCCACAGCCTTATCCACAGGAAAAAAGTCCGTCCTCTGCCCTGGACACGACCCACGACGTCCGCTGAAGCTCCTCAGCTCCGGCGGCCTCCTTTGGCGTTCATGCCGGGGAAGGAACGCGAGTAATGCGAGCGACGGCCTCTTCCAAGATGGCGGCGGCTAAGCTAACTCAGCTAGCTCAACTTGCAAAAAGAAAAAAACGCCAGCTCTACTGGCGGAAAATAGTCCAAACTTAGTCACTCGAGAGTGTGGCGACCAGCAAACAGTTCACAATCCAACAGAAACAGAAAATACACAATAACACAGGCTAGTCTGTCTCCTTTCTCACAGGCGTCTTTCTTCGCTCTCCGCCATTTTCCTCCTTCTTCTTCCTCTCACACAAAGGTGACCCGGAAATGACACCTCTATGGGGTCATTAACTTCTAAACATAACAAGAATTACTTTTTAGCTTTTTTAAACTACTGAAACAATCATGAAATACACTTTTAAAGGCACATATTTTAACTGCAAATTATTTATGCATTTTAACCTTATTTACCTTAGTAATATGAGCTTAACCTTTACAACTGAATATTCATCAGGCTTCTCATCAATAACTGAAAATGTCCCCACATTTTAAAGAAGAGAAAAATAAAATATAACTGATACTTACCAGGTTATTCAAGTAGTATTTTCCCTCTCAAAATTATCATATTTTTTTAACCTTTCTTATTTGTCATCCTCTTCATTTTAAGTATATTTACCTCATTTTCAGTCCCAGTTGTGACACTTCTAGATTTAAGTCCAAAACCTACTTGAAATAAGATCAGAAATTGGCATTTTGAGACAAAGGCCCAATCCCAATTCACCCCTTGGCCTTACCCCTACCCTTCCATTTTGCAAGTTCACGTGAAGGGGTAGGGGTGTCCCGATTCTTGATGAGTTGGAGGGGGAGGGCTGTTTGTAGTGATGGTGAGATGAAGTCTCATGAGGAATCGAACCACTTGAGCCAATTGGTTCAAGAAAGGGTTCATTTCTCGAGGCTTCATGTGCACATGAAACCACCCACTGGCCATGTGTAGAATCACAGGCAGCTGAATCTGAACCACAGAATGTGGGATGCATTGAATTTTTGGGTCTGTTATGGCTCTGTGGAATGACTATGAATAACAAAAAATGTATGACCAAATAATTTCTCTACATAAATTATCACATATGTGTATAATAAAATATTATTGAATGTATTCTGTGTGTGTAAATCTCCCCCAAATGGTAGTAAATGTGGGAGGTTGTATAATGTTTTGTTTTTTTTTTGCCACTTTAGGAAAATGGCATGGACTTAAGCAGGCAGAAGACAGTGAAAATACTTGTGGAACTAGGAAGAGGACACTGAACATGCTTGTGTAACTCGGACAATGATGTACAGGACAGAGATTTGATTTATTTTTATTCAGAAATATCAGTTTCTCAACAGTTTTTGGTTTGAAGTGATTTCTTTCTTTCTTTCTATCTTTTTTTTTTTTGACACAACCTCTCCAGCCTTTGAAAACACCCTTTCACATGGTACAAAAGATGCACAAATACACAAGAACAAGATTCTATAAATTGGAGTACAGTAATTTTTTGTCTCTCCCAGTACTCTAGATAACCAAACCTTGTATGTCTGAAATAATGTTAGATTTAGTTTACCTTATTAGGAGTTATCAAATCCAAATGTTCCCACACAGGGGAAATCCTCCTCTTCTTCTTAGCTGGCTCCATCCTCTTACTCATCCTTCTCTTCTCCCTTTCCTAAATCTTCAAATGATCTCTCTCTCTAAACTCTTCAAACTATCTCAAAACTATATAAACGCTATCCAAACTCTAGTATCCAAACTATCCAAACTCTGTTCAAACTATTCACTGACCCTAACTCTCAATTATAAACCCACATGTTGAACGGAGCTCCTCCCCTAAATGAAGCAAGCCTCGATATGCGCTTCGTGGAAACGCCCCCCCCCCCATTACTCGACACACGCTTCAAGGCCTCGGAACATCTTGTAACATCACTAGCTGTTTGGCTCTCGAAACAGATATTTTTCAGGATGGCACTACAAATGGAGGGGTATGAGAAATTTCCCATAATTCTGTTTGAATCATTGGCAAGATGGAGGTAAACACAGCAATAAAGTGTAACAGTGTGATGAAAGAAACACACAAACGTATTTTCTTCATAAACAACTTAATCGTTGGATTGACTGTTTAATGCCGTTTCAATGTTTTATAGACCACATTTCTGGGATTTGTGGTTGATAGACGCAAAAAGATGCCCAAAGCCCATGAAACAGAGATGGTTACAGCTGCTGACGGCAAGGTGAATTCTTTCAAAAACAAAGTTGTTGCATCTGTTTATAGTGGCATTGATGACTGCTGATGATATAACAGGTCGCTAAGGGTTGTCCCAATTTGTAGGGGAATGTTTCAACCCCTACCCCTTGCAGTTCTGTTTCAAAGGGTAGTGCCAAGTGCAAGGACCAAGGGGTAGGGGTAAGGGGTGAATTGGGCCTTAATCATTTGATCATAATGCCGTTTCAATGTGTTATAGCCCACATTTCTGCGATTTGCGGTTGATAGCCACAAAAAGATACCCAAAGGCCATGGAACAGAAACAGTTACAGCTGCTGACGACATGGTGAATTCTTTCGGAAACAAAGTGTCGCATCTGTTTATCGCGGCATCGATGACTGCTGATGACGTACCAGGTCTCGAAGGATTGTCCCAATTTGTAGGGGAATGTTTCAACCCCCACCCCTTGCAGTTCCGTTTCAAGGGGTAGTGCCAAGTGCAAGGGCCAAGGGGTAAGGGTAAGGGGGAGGGCTAAGGGGTGAATTGGGATTGGGCCTTAATCATTTGATCATCTGTTTAATGCTTTTTCAATGTGTTATAGACCACATTTCTGCAATTTGTGGTTGATAGACGCAAAAAGATACCCAAAGCCCATGGAACAGAGACAGTTACAGCTGCTGACGACATGGTGAATTCTTTCGGAAACAAAGTTGTCGCATCTGTTTATAGCGGCATCGATGACGTACCAGGTCTCGAAGGGTTGTCCCAATTTGTAGGGGAATGTTTCAACCCCTACCCCTTGCAGTTCCGTTTCAAGGGGTAGCGCCAAGTGCAAGGGCCAAGGGGTAGGGGTAAGGGTGTGTGTGTGAATTGGGATTGGGCCAAAATATCTTGAAAGTAGAATTCCTGACTAGTCTTAGGAGATGCTTTTTGTGCCATACTTTTTTGAGAAGTACTTTGACAGTTCAGTTACCTTAGGGTGGTGTAATGTTGAGTGAAAGTACACATTTTGCACTGATATATGCTTTGCCATATATACATATATATATATATATTTTTTTTTTAACTTCAAGGCTTAATTGTTTTTAAAGGTTAAAAGGTTAACTCTCTTTATTATCCCTGTAGGGAAATTAAGTCTCTACATTTCACCCATCCTAATATACACACAGCATGGAGCATTAACATTAGCATTAGAACACATTAGGAGCAGTGGGCTGCCACTGAAAGCACACAGGGACCAGACCTTCATCAGCACTGTGGTCAGGGACATCAACAGGAGAATTAACTTATATGTACCTGTTTTAATGGCAGGGGAAACCAGAGCACCTGGCATGGGTTAATGAATTCCATAATTACCTTTCAGCATGTTTTAATGCAGGCCAGGAGATACCTCATGATGGGAGCTTTTGGCTGCTCATTGGGGGTTAAATATGTGATTAACAGATTAAAGATAAGGTTCTTCCAGGTGGAAGTACTGCTCCACTGTACAGACACAGAAGCTTTGGCTCAGGTCTGTAATATTTTTAGTCTATTGATTTGAACAGAGAGGAGAGGCTGCAGAAGAAAAGTGCGTATATGCAAATTATGGTGTTTATTTTCCTCTTGCACTGCAACAATCTAAATCTTACCAAGTGTATTTTTCTCATTTGGAGTCAAAATATCTCATCACATTTAAAATAAGACACGATCACCTAGAGCAGTGGTTCTTAACCTGGGTTCGATCGAACCCTAGGGGTTCGGTGAGTCAGTCTCAGGGGTTCGACGGAGGTCAACACACACACTCGACTCATTAGTCGGGTGTGTGTGTCGGGCTAGGTCCGTGTATGTAAACAAACGGCTTCGGAGACTCTTTCTCTGATTGACATCCAATATACGCGGTGTATTGTTGTTGCTTATAGCACTACAACACATCCGGAAGTGTTTATAATCTCTTCCACTCGTCTGACGATGAATTATTTGAGTATTTTCCACAACGTTGTTATGACTTTTCCTACTTCCTGTTAACCACAGAGGCAGCCATGTGTAGCGTTTGTTTAAATTTTTCGGTCACCGCACTGGTCAGTTACAATCATGTGACGACCGACGCACTGTTGCGGATGGAGAAATCGTATTACGCTAAAGCCGAGCTAGTGCCGTAATAAAACAACGATCACAAAAATACTGAAGGAGTATAACGAGAACTTTTTTTTGATACACTACATGCAGTTATCTTTTTTTATGTCAAAATTGCGTGGTTCGGAAAGTTCGGAGCGAGATGAAACGAAAACCAGGTTGACCTGACGGCGTACATATGATTCATGATGACACGCCCCGCTTGGCCATCACTGGCTGCTGGTGATCACAAGGTTAAAAATTAAAACCATTTCAGTGTGGTAGTATTAAAAAAGGTCATGTCTTTGTGAAAAGGTATGTAATTTGTTGTGAGTTCATGCACTGTATTGGTTTTGTTCTTTGAACACAGTGATGTTAATGCACGGTTCATTTTGTGCACCAGTAAAACATATGCCTGTGTCTTGAATTTGAAAAAAATCACATTTTATTTTTTAACAAAGAAGGGTTCGGTGAATGCACATATGAAACTGGTGGGGTTCAGTACCGCCAACAAGGTTAAGAACCACTGACCTAGAGTAACTTTTCAGTGAGATATAAAGGACTTATTTTTAGACAATCGATCGTGACAATCTTATTTCAAGAAATCTCACCAAGATAATTTTCACTTGTTCCATCTGTAGATTTTTTTGCTTAATTCAATTTTTTTTTTTTGCTTAATTCAAGCAAAAAACTCTGCCAATGGAACCTGTGGAAAATTATCTTGGTATGATTTCTTGAAAAAAGACCTTATGTTTAAGCCTTCAAACATAAGAGCAATCTTGAAATAGCTACATTTTACTAATATTGTGAAGTTCTGTGTGTCATAAGAAACTTGTGATGCTAAAAAGTTGTATTTTCCCTCTCAAAATTATCATTTTTTAACCTTTCTTCTTTGTCATCCTCTTCATTTTAACTATATTTACCTCAGTTTTAGTTCCAATTGTGACACTGTTCTAGATTTAAGTCCAAAGCCTACTTGAAATAAGTTCAGAAATTGGCATTTTGACACAAAGGCCCAATCCCAATTCACCCCTAGGCTCTCCCTCTTACCCCTAACCCTCCATTTTGCACATTTCATGTGAAGGGGAAGGGTTTTTTTCCAGTGAGATTTTGTCTTTTGCAATTTTAAGCATTTGTAAATGTTATCAGTTTCATCTGTTATGTTTAATTTGTTTCCAGAATAGACCTCTGATGCTGAAAAGGGCTGGTTATCAGTTGTCATGTTCTTGTAGAGTTCCAAAAAAAAAAAAAAAAAGCAAGGTTTTCTTCCTTTCATTACAACATTAATACGTTTCTTTTTTCTGGAAGGGACAGATAAAGACATGATGGCTCATAACCAAGGCAAATAAAGCCAAAACTAACTGGTTGGATACACACTGCTGATCTGTTCATGCACAACGAATATAATGTTCTCATTAATATCGTGCAAATGGTGTAAGAAAGATGACAGTATTTTGTTTTTTTTATTTGTTGTTAGAATTATTATTCAAAAAATACTGTCACTGCAGGAGACTATCTCTATCTCTTTCCACAGGAAGCTGTAGAGGTGGTAGTGGTGGTGGTGGTGGGGGTGGGGGTAGGGGGGTCAGAGTCTGTCTGCAGATATAAATATCTACACAGTGACTGGTAACCTGAAATACAGTATAAAAAAAGTTAGCTTCATCTGTTACATTGATAAATGGTGAATCTGCAGTTCACATCACAACACTTTTGACCAGGGGTCTCAAACATGCGGCCCAGGGGCCAAATGCAGCCCTCCAAAAGTTCCAATCCAGCCCGTGGGATGAATTTGCAAAGTGCAAAAAATTCCACAGTCAAGGCTGTAGAACTCATTATAGTTCAGGTTCCACATACAGACCAATATGATCTACAGTCAAATAATAATAGCATAATAACCTACAAAAAATAATGACTCCATATTTTCTTCTCGGTTTGATGTGAAAAAAAAAAAAAAAAATTAAATTATGCCTATAAATAACGACAACTTCAATTTTTTTGTCTTAGTTTTAGTGCTAAAAATAACATTAAATTATGAAAATATTTACATTTACAAACTATATTGTAACAATAAAATGTGAATAACCTGAACAAATATGAACAACCTGAAATATCTAAAGAAAATTAAGCACAATTGTGACAATTTTCTACCTTTTACTTAGTATTTAGTGTGTTTGTAGATCCGATCCATAATGCACATGTAGAAATGATAAGTTGAGGCAGAATATTGTTAAAACTGCAGTTATTTTTCTTAAGAAATTTCAGTTTTTTCAGATTATTCACATCTTTTTTGTTTGGATAATTTATAAAAGTATTTTTGTAATTTAACGGTTTGTTTGTTTTTTTTGCACTAAAACAAAGACAAAAATTTGGAGTCATCATTATTTATAGGTTATTCTGCTATTATTTTACTGGTCTGGGCCACTGGAGATCAAATCAGGCTGAATGAAATTGAGTTTGAGACCCCTGCTTTTGACTGAATTAAACACTCCACGTTTAGTTTTAGCAGGTGTACAGAAGTACCCTGAGCTGAAAAGCCAGAATATCATGAGATCACATCAAATAGTGGCGGTACTAAGGCTCTGACGCTGGTGCAGTAACTACATGAAGTGGATACATGGGAGGACTCTTGAGAGGAAGGAAAACTGGCAAAGAGAGGGGTTGAGGAGAGAGACACAGAGAGAGACGGGGTTGGAGGAATGCTTTGAGGAGTAATGGTTGCTTAGAGACTGTTGTCAAGGAGACGATGAGTCCTAGAGTCCTTTGGCATCTCAAATGTCCTATATTTATGTTGATTTTCAGAAAGAGGAGGTTTTGTTGTTTGTTTTACTTTTCTCATAGTAGGTGAATAAAAAGCAGACGAACACCAGCAAATAGATGAGGCGAACTTCTCAGACAGAGCCTGGATTTTGTACAATACGTCTCCCTGCCATGAAGAATGACACGTGACTGATTTTATCACACATAAAGAGGTCAGACAACTGTCGGATAATAGCGTACATCTGACAGCTATAGAAGAGCTTGCCGTAAATGGGGAAGAAAACAAGAACAATATGATACAATTTTCTTTGTGACACCCGATCAGTCTCTCAGATCGTGACAGAAATCCTCCCTCTCTCTGTTTTTCTGTCTCTGACTCATTCAGTGGGCATTTACTCTGATTTTTCTGGGAAAAGAATAGTTCCAGAGAGCAGCGAAGACATAGGAAGCTTAAAAGACAAAAAAAAACCCAGCTACTGTGTGCTAGTGAAAGCCTGTCAAACTTACTCCTCACTTTGCACCAAAGACAGACTATTTCTAGTGAGCACTGTGCATAAGTAATGAAATGCATATTCTCCTGAGGTGTGGGTGCAGGCATGTTAGCTAGGAAGTAATATTGGAAGTGGTTTGTGAAGTGAAACTGGGGACAGACTGGGCATGTGGCAGCTGCAGTAGTTGCCAATCACTTGTTGTGTCCAGATACTGAGGAGCAATGAAACAGGCGTGCCTTAATCCTCCAGGGATTCCATGCGATTTGTTTTCGAGCAGCAATGCTTCATTGTGCCCCAAAGGTCATTGTTCCCTTGCTTTGTCTCCCGAGTGCACACAGGCGATTATACATGCAGAGCTATAATAACCAAACAACAAAGGAAGCAGGAATGAGCCAGACCAGTCTCCCTGAATCTCGAGCTTGCAACGAAGCACATGTAATTAAAACTGGTTTTTGTCGCTGCGAAAAGCCCAGAGCGAAACACCAGACCAAGTCATTGTAATAGCTGGTAGGAAACAACACAATTCAACCTCATTACTGTTGGAAGACTTGATGAGATTCCAGTAATAACAAGGTGAAAAAATGAAAAAAAGATGTGTCCTGTTAAACCCTGCAAGACTATGAGGTACTGTCATGAGATTTGTTCCTGTGCAATGAAAGGGCCACGGCAGTTACATGACAGCATCCAGGGAACCCTTCAGAGAACACGTACTTTAAATCAGGGATGTGCACGATCAGCGATAACACTGCAACCACTGACAGGATGAGAGGTAATAATATTGATTATTTCATTACAGTGGCACTTCAGTAGGTTGGGTTTATTAGGTAGCAAGTGAACATTTAGTCCTGGTAGCTGATGTGTTGGAAAGAGCAAAATGAGCAGTGTAGGGAACTGAGTGATGATGATAATGATGATGATGATGACTGGGTCCGAGTATGTCCACAACTACAGGTCTTGTTGGGTGTTCCTGGTCCGCAGTGGTTAACCCTTTATCAGGCAAGGGACTATTTTTTTTGGTAATTTCCGCACACATTACAAGACAGTAACAGCAACAGTTCCAATGAAGACAGTGAGTCAACAATCTCTGGTCCAATGTGGTCTACAGGGTCTGTAAGGTCCACCTCTGCATGAACAGTGAGTGTACCAGCTTTGTTAGGTACCATGAAGTAATGGTACTAAGGTAAGGAATGATGTTCAAAGGGATCATGTGGATGTGGACAGGGGTCTGGATCTGCACTTATGTTGCTGTAATGTTCTAAAAGGGATGTAACTACATGTTCCTTTCACAGCACATGTGTTTTTCTTATAAAAGGCAAGTGGCCTCTGTCTGCGTACATGTGTATGTCCGGGGTTTCACACAAAATCCAGAAAGAGCTGACTGCTGCAGTTTGGCGTACCTATATATTTTTGGTCAAGGAAGAGACTAGCAAAAATAGCAAGTTGATAGGACCAATATTTTGGGAAATATTAGTAATTTTTGAATACAATAGAGTTACAATCAGGTTGCTATGGCCAGAACGC
Organism: Sphaeramia orbicularis; assembly: GCF_902148855.1. Classification (NCBI taxonomy): domain Eukaryota; kingdom Metazoa; phylum Chordata; class Actinopteri; order Kurtiformes; family Apogonidae; genus Sphaeramia; species Sphaeramia orbicularis. Next base: position 42,677,633 of record NC_043973.1, read on the forward strand.
TTTGGCGGTGACTGCTGGACAAATACGGTACAGCATGCACAAATAAACAACATCTAGAACACGTAGATCCCCACAGGTCAACGTGCTAGTTTTTATATATACTTCTTTGAAATTTTTTTGCCACTTCTGACCAAGGAACCAAATATGGTAACTTTAAAATTTTCTACATGATAGTAAAAAATTTTGAAAACTTTCACACAAGTAATAAAGTCATGTTATGTCCTCCGATAACAAACTAAGGCTGAAAGTTTGAATTTCAGAGTATTTCTTCGAGCGACCGATAAAGGGTTAAGAACTAACAAAAGTAGACTAAGGAAGGACGTCCCAATCCTAGGACATTTCAGCATCTGTGGGAGGTGTTGGACAAATAAATCTGATCCATGGACACACACCTCTGGACTTCCATGACATCAGAGATCTGCTGCTGACGTCTTGGTCCCACAGGTCCCACACCTTTGGAGGTCTGGTAGACTCTAGGCCTCAGGTCAAAGCTCCTACACAATACAGACTTGATCAAAATCTTAAGACCAGTTGAAAAATAGCTAGAATTTACCTTTTGCACATTTGGATCTTAACGAGGTTTTAAGTAGAGCTACAATATACAAAAGCAAGAAGGGGGAGTGAGACAAAAAGCACTTTGAAAAAGTAATTTATTGAAAACAACAAGTAAACTGAAATAGGCTGTTTATCAGCTGATCAAAAGTTTAAGACCATCGCTCAAAAAATTACAAAAAACTCTCCAAACCAGAACAAAAAATTTTCTCAGTAGGACTCAGTAATGAGTAGCTCCACCGTTCTTGTTTATCACTTCAAAAATTTGTTTGGGCATGCTTGATGCAAGTGTGCAAAAGGTAAATTCTAGCTATTTTTCAACTGGTCTTAAGATTTTGATCAGGTCTGTATTAGACAGATGGTGATGATGTTCTTCTCCCATAGATGCTCAATTGTTTGAGATTCTGTTGATGTTCTTTAAACAAGTTGTTATAGGTACTAACCACTTTACACTGGGAATCAATCAATCAATCAATCAATCAATCAATCAAGTTTTATTTATATAGTGCCAAATCATAACAAAAGTTATCTCATGACACTTTACATGAGTTGGTTGAAACCAGACTCTTGGTACTTGAATGAACAAGATCTGGAGATGCTCAGTATCTTTCTGGGATGTCCTCCCTTTGTCCATTTTTGGTCAGTACAAACCACTGCAGACCATAAACACCCAACAAGACCTGCACTTGTGGAGATGCTCTGACCGTCATTACCGTTACAATATGGCCATTGTCTAAATTGCTCAGATCCCTACTCCAGGTTTCCCACAGGTTTTTACAAGTTAAATTCAAGACTTTTTAAAGACCTTTTTAAGACTACTTAGAACAGAATTGAATGTCCATTTTACGGCCATACTCACAAAAACTCATGACTCCTAGAACTTGGGAAATTGTGTTTATTTACTCCAAGGTCTTGATTCCCACCGTTCCAAGTCATTTCTCACTGGGGGCTGGAAAGTTAGCTATAATTGGTTCCTAATTTCCATATTAATTGTCGGATTGGTAGACTAACGTTACTTTCTTTAGAACTTGGACACATTTAAACAAGATACAGAAAACATAACTTAAGACCTACCATATCAAATTTAATACCTTTTAAAGACTTTTTTAAGGTATTAAATGCAGATTTGTAAATTCAAGATTTTAAGGCATGATAGATAGATAGATAGATAGATAGATAGATAGATAGATAGATAGATAGATAGATAGATAGATAGATAGATAGATAGATAGATAGATAGATAGATAGATAGATAGATAGATAGATAGATAGATAGATAGATAGATAGATAGATAGACACGAGGGCCGTTCAATAAGTTCATGGCCTCACCCAGAAATACTGGTTGTTATAATACAGGATGTTACATTCTTTCGTGATGGGATAGTGATGCTTGAACATCGATGGACCAAGTGCATTGCTGTAAATGGAGATTATGTTGAAAAATAAAATATAAATTATCAGTCTGTGTTGTTCTGTTCTGGGTGAGGCCATGAACTTATTGAACGGCCCTCGTGGATGGATAGACAGACAGACAGACAGACAGACAGATAGATGTCCTGAGGGAAATTCAAGTATTCACCAGCTTACATACAGCACAAGACAAAAAACAGACAGATCAAAACAGGTGGGTTAGTAATCAGTTCGACATTAACCATTTCATGCATAGTGGTCACTACAGTGGACAGTTACTCTACAGCCGTTCTCTTGTATATTCATGGGTTTTGTTGTTTTAGTTCCATATCAACCAACACAGTGGACACTTATGCATCATCTCATAAACTGCAATTCATACCATTATTGTAACTTTGCTGTTCTTGATTGGTTCTTGAGTGGAAATCAATTAATATTTATTTTTTGCATATTATCTCCATGAAGTGAGTAATTACTAGTATTAGAATATGTTAAAATGTGAGAAAACATCAGATTAGCTGCATTAAACATGGTTTCATTTCACTGTTTTCATATCACTTTATGATATTGGGTTTTAAATACATGCTTCTTTGGTTCAAGAATAAAATTCATGGTGTAGCTGAGTGGACATTTTTGTAACTCCATGAAAAACAGGTTGATTTAAAAAAAAATTCAATCACATTGTTTTTTTTTTCATGCCTAAAGAGGAATAAAAACACTCAGGGAAAAAAATCTTGATTAAGGTTCTCGTAATTCATGCATGAAAGGGTTAAGGTTAGTATATACTCTTTAAAAAAAAAAAAAAAAAAAAAGACCCGCAGGAACCCTTTTACTCTTGCCCATTTTGTTGTTTTGAACACACCAGCGGGCTACATGAGGGCTAAACGTTCACATGCTGCCTAATGTATCCCACCCACTGACAAGTCCCATTGTCATGAGATAATCAAAGTTAATACCACTTTGTCAAGTCAGAATGTTCAGACTGATCTGCACAGTTTCTATTCAGACACTCAGTTGCAGTATTACAATCCTATCCCAAACATTTACCTCAGATGTTTTTGTTTTTCTTCATCAGTTTGCCAGCTACATTCAACAGCAACAGGAAGTTATTATTTGCAGATAACCCACTGAAGTGCCTGCAATTCGGTGCTGAAAATTACTTGGCAGTGGCAGACATTGTTGACTGTATAAATGAAAACAGCTGGACATGATGCTTTCAAAAATTGTAATTTGTAGTTTTGTGAAAATGGCGTTACTACCCATTTCGTGACAGTTAGTCCGACGGGGAACCCATCTGAGTTGAAAAGACTTCTCTTAGCGTGAACTCATAGGCGAGGCTCTGTGCGTAACAGCATAGCTAAAGCATGTTATTCTGGACCCGTGAAAAAAGGGGCCCTGGATTCAATTCCGTTCCATCCATAGATACGTGCTACGTTGTGCACATTTCATGGAATTTGACCTTTAGGCTATGAATTATCCTTCATTCTGCTAGATGGACAACAGTGCGTCATCTATAGGTTATCATCATTTGCATGCTGACTTTATTCGATTCCACATGATGATACTACCCCACAGAGTTTATATATCACGCTATAATAAAGAGAAAGCTGCTTCCCATGTTTTTTCCCGCCTAATTATATATGTGAAAGGGCAAAAATATAACCATCTGCTAGTATAATGCACAACACTAGTCTCAAGCCTGAAAATTGCCATACAGCTGAATCACCTCCTGTGTTAAATCGACTCCTCCAGACAACTCTGACCCACTGCCAGCAGTTTTGAAAAGGTAGTATTTATCACAGCAATACCAAGCTGCATTGAATAATAATGGAGTGGGTTTTTTTTTTTCCTCCTCCTGCACTTTAACCAATATGACTATTTGGTGTTTTTCTGATAAAATCTAAAAAAAAAAAAAAAAAAAAAAAAAAACATTAAAAGCTGGCCACTGTAGTTTGCTTTTTCATTGAAAATCATTTATCCTTATGCGTTTCTGACTGGCATGGAGTCAAACTCAAAGGTCAGCGTGATACTGACAGAGCTGATGTGATGTATTGTGGTGAAAATGCTGCTGCCCTCGGCACGTGTATTACCTTGACTTGAACACATACATAAACTGCCACTTCTGAAGGCACTTTAGAGTACAAGTGTGTTATCTCTGGGTGCTGCATTCTGTGTTGTTTGTCCCACGCTGACAGGGCTACCCACTGTCTTCTTTTCCAAGACGTATCAACACAGATAAAGGCCGTCCTTCTAATCAATTTATGATCAATGCTCTCCTTGGTGACTAAGCTGCTTGTGCCTCTAACAGACCTGCAACAACAAGGGACACACTGATAAGACAGGAAACGACTTCAACAGCCTGATTTTGTTTGTTTTCATTGAAATAAATCACTTTCCAATGAGATCAGAAATCTTTTGAGTCATTCTCACGTGCGTTTTTCTCCATCTGAAATCCACTAAATCCAAATCATGGTACTTAGGATATTAATATTCAGTTATACAGACTAGAAAAACAAACATCGCATGAAACGGTTATTTAATAAAATGCGTCATGTGAGCTGTGCTGTTGGATTGATGTTTCACAGTTTTCTGAGTGACTTTATGTTCACACATTTGATCCACTCCAGATAAACCATGAGGAAAATACTCAGATGTTCAATGTGCCACTATCGCCCCCTACAGGCCTTATTATCACCAACATCCAATCACACCAAACTGGTTAGAGCTGACAGACTGACATCGTCATCCTTGTGAGTTCGTGTAATTTTTAAGGAGTTAAAACTCAGCACACAAATACTGGTTGACATTCGGGTTTTTCTTTTCATTCAACACGTAGAAAAAAATAAAAGATGATACAAATATGAATATTCTCAATCAAGAATGTCGCTGAAAAGCTTCCTCTTCTTAGATTCTCCAGTTTGGATTTCTAACCAGTGGGCTCGCCTATGTACAAAGTGGGAGAGGGCGAATTTGGCCCATACGTGGCGAGCAAACTGATCAGACCTCAGCTGGTTCTCATGTGGCGCTAAAAGGAAGGGGCACAAAGCAAAATGAAAGTCATTATGTAAGTAAAGAAAAGCAGTTTTATAAGATGAAATAATAACTGCATTAGCGACGCAGTCAAATGCATCATATTACCTAATTCTTGTGAAATGCTTTGCCTCTGATTGACTGAAGCGCTGTTCCAGATGGCCTCTAGGACTCGACTACCCAACCTGGAGCACGCCATTTGGACAAACTGCCCCTGGAAGAACAAATGAAAATATGAGGAAGGATCCAAGAGAAGAAAAAAAACATTCTGCTGGACTCTAGAGGTCTTTAAACAGAAGAAACACTTGAAAGTTTGCTTTTACTCTGAATGAAATCAGCTGCTCTTGACCAGACTCTACTGGTCTTTTTAGGTGCAAGTTTTGAACAGTAGATGCACGGCGAAAATCAAAATCTTACCAAGTGTATTTTTCTCATTTCTAGTTAAAATATCTCATCACGTTTAAAATAAGACAAAATCATCTCAAGAGTAACTTTTCAGTGACATATAAGAACTTATTTTTAGACAACAATTCTTGAAAATCTTATTTCAGGAAATCTTACCAAGATAATTTTCACTTGTTCCATTGGCAGATTTTTTGCTTGAATTAAGCAAAAAAATCTTGAATTAAGAAAAAAAAAATCTGCCAATGGAACAAGTGAAAATTATCTTGGTAAGATTTCTTGAAATAAGATTTTCGAGATCTATTGTCCAAAAATAACTTCTTATATCTCACTGAAAAGTTATCCTTCAGATGATTATGTCTTATTTTAAGTGCGATGAGATATTTTGACAAGAAATGAGAAAAATATACTTGGTGAGATTTAAATTTTTGCAATGTAGTACTTTGTAAACTTTCCTGTCTTTTGTCTTAAGAGCATTGAGCCTGTTCTGAGACAATATCTGTGTCTTTGCTGTGACAAATTGTCAGATACCAAGTCTCAAAAACAGCTTCCCGTCAATGTTCCTGTGTGTGTCACATAGAAGCAATTTCATGAGGTGTCACTATGATGACAAACTACACTGAGGGAGGAAACTGTTGCATCTGCAGTGGAAAACAAATACCTGGTACAAAAAGTGAGCTGAGCTGGTACCATGATGAGACAAAACACCTTAAAAAACACAGTTATGTAATCCCAGAAAGTTTAGAGGGAAATAGCTGAAAATACCTCTTGCGAATTTTACTAACGGCAGCCATTAAATGCATCACTATCACGTGGTTGAAACCTGAACTTCCTACATATAACATTTGGATTGAGAAAGTGAGGGAAATCTATCAGATGGAGCAAATTACTTATGTACAGGGAGAGATATTTATGTTCAGGGAGAGATATTTACAAAGAGATGGAGTTCCATGATTAATGCAATAAGGATTTAGAAGTGGTCTTATATATGTATGTTTGTTTGTTTTTTTTGTTATTCATGTTTCATTTGTGATTAATTGTAATCAATAACTACAGCAGATATCCATTTTTTTCCCCATGTGTGCCATATGGGGATGTTTGATTAGATATGTAAATGTATGTAAAATGTCTTGTATACTTGTATGAGCAAAACTAAATAAAAATTAAGTTTAAAAAAACAACAACATACAGCTATGATCAGAGCCTGTATCAAAGACCTGAGGGTAAATGGTAGAGGAGTACACAATAGTAGGTGCCAATAAAAATCTTGGGGAAAAAGCATCACGGGTAGTTGTATTCTTCGTACTTTCTTCTCCAAAGTATACACTATATTCATGAAACTGTACGTCCATAAGTCACTATTAAAACAAATGCTGCAGCAGTAAAAAGCCATATGCTGTGACATCATTAACATTAGATCTGTGTGTGTAGGCTCTCATTTTCCCTGGTCATCGTTCTTCTGGTACTACTTACAATTTCCAGTATATAGTTTACTTAGTCTGTTTATCACTATTCACCCGGTGTCCCTTTTCCCCACTCCCCTCTGGGGGAGGGGCTACTGTTTCAGTTGTAGCCGCCTGGGGCCCAATGATGACGGGATCTGAGGTGACTCATCTGTGCCCTGTCCTGACCTGTGACCCTGGACCTCCTCCCCCACCCTCACCTGTCTAATCTGACTAGATGGACCCCCTCATATGCACCCCCCCCCACCCTACTGTATCTTTACAGACTGGAACTACATCCACAAATGGACATCCATCAGTCCTGGTGCATCTACAGTCTGTCCGTCCATGGTAGTGGATCTCTCCTTCACTGTGGTTCTCCCTGAGGTTTCTCTTTTCCCACTGGGGTTTTGGAGTTTTTCCTTGCCGAGGAGGAGGGTCTAAGGACGGAGGATGCCTGGTACATTAACCCATTTCCTTCATCTACTGCAGGGGTGTCAAACTCATTTCAGTTCAGGGGCCACATTCAGCCCAATTTGATCTCCAGTGGGCCGGACCAGTAAAATAATACCAGTGAAAAAAGTAAAATTATATCATGATCAGGTTTACATCTACAAAGTTTCCTTAAAAATCTGAATAACATGAACAACTTGAATTGTCTTAAGTAAAACAAGTGCAGTTTTAACAATATTCTGCCTCGGTTCATCAGTTTACCATTTACACATGTGCATTACAATCGCACAAAACATTTAGTAACAGGCAGAATGTTGGTAAAATTACATTTACTTTTCTTAAGACATTTCCGTTTGTTCATATTTGTTCAGGTTATTCACATTTTTTGTAAAAGTATAGTTTGGTAATGTGAACATTTTCATGTAATTTTACTTCTTTACACCAAAAAAACAAAGAGAAAATTTGGGGTTGTCATTATTTATAGGTTATTATGATAATATTTTACTGATCTGACCCACTTGAAATCTGATTGGACTGTATGTGTCTGTACGTGGAACCTGAACTAAAATGACATTGACACCACTGATTGTTAATTTCTTCAGTGTAATTTTTGCATTTCGCAAATTCATTTGGACCCTTTGGCGGGCCGGATTTGGCCCCCCGGCCACATGTTTGAAGCCTGTGATCTACTGTTTATTTGACTGTTTTTTATTTTCCTATCCAACTAATTCTGTGAAGCCCTGTGAGGCAACCTTCTTGTGCTATAGGGCTCTACAAATAAAACTGAATTGAATTCTTCTCGGTTCAACTGGACTGGTTTAGCTCTTTTGAAAATGTTTCGCCTCTCATCCAAGACACTCTTCTTCAGTTCAGCCTTCAAAACTGAAGGAGTCTTTTGGATGAGAGACAAAACGTTTTCAAAAGAGCTAAACCAGTCCAGCGGAACCGAGAAGAACTACCAAGAAGGACATTTGATCTATTTTGCTCATGCTCCTCTGACTCATACCTCTAGTCTCTTGAGGATTTTGCCCCTTCCTTTGTCACTGGAGGTGGTGATGAGGGCCTGAAGGACATGGCTGCCTGCCGGGTCAGAGGCCAGCGTCAGGAGGTCAGCGGGGGTCAGAGTGCGAAGGCTGCTCAACAGGATGGAGCGTTCTTTAAACTTGGCCAGTGCCTGGACCAGTCGGGAGCCGTGGTAACAGATGGAGGATAGCGGGATCTGGAAATGGAAATGGGGACGAAAAGCAGAAGCTTCAACACTTGTTCAATATCAGCACATTTCATCACACATTTAGTTTTTAACAGTTAAATGTTAGGACTGTGATTACAATCCGAGTAGATATTTGTGCTGGCGTGACTGGTGCTTTGGATTTACCTCTGTGTGTATGCCGCCCTCTGCTGTTTCTGAGTGGTAGTACACCTCATAGGTCAGCAGAGACATGAAGAGAGGGAGGCAGGTGACGTGTCGAGAACCTGGCTCGGCGCAATGGAATGCCTGAGGTGGAAATGTGGCAAAAATGTGACCATAATACACACATTTAAATATTGAGTTTTCTTGTGTTTCTAAGCAGGTCATTTTTTAATTTTTATTTTATTTAACCCTCCGGTATCCCGTCCAGCAAGGCCCTTATTAAGCACCAAGTGTGCCTTTTTGGCACACTTGTGGAATATGTAAAAAAAAAATTCATACAGTTTGTTTTTAATTCTTTTGCACTTTTTTTCTATTTCATCAACTTGAGCCGTAAATAAAAGTACCAAATACTCAATAACTGTCACATTTTTAACCCTTTAAATGACGTGTTTGTAATGTAAACAAACCATTTTTTTGGATGCAAAAAACACAAACATTTTTTTTTTTCAATATACTACATAAAACGTGCATCACATATTATTTGATTTTTGCAGCCTGGCATGTGTCAATGATTAACAGCAACATTGGTTAATTTGCATTATTATTTTTGGCGCTAGGTCAAATGTTCAAAAATACTAGCATCTGTCACCAAGTGTGCGTAAAATGCACACCTATAAATCAAACTATTAAATATTATATATTGATTTATTTTTCTGCTCTAATTTGATTTTATTTTTGTAAATCAAGGTCAGCCCTAATCATACATATCAAATGGAAAAAAATAGTGCGTTTTAGGCACACTTGGGAGACAGATGCTAGTTTTGTAATTTTCTTTTGTTTACAATGTGCAAATTTTAGTTGGTGGCCAGAATTTTAAAAGATCATGCAAAAATGAACAAATTTGGAATTCTTACCTTATTTAAATTGTGAAAAATAATATTAAGTTTTTTTAACATGAAGTGCAAAATGTGCCTAAAAAGCACACCCGGATACCGGAGGGTTAACCAGGAAATATCCCATTGAGATTAAGAACCTCTTTTACAAGGGACTCCTGGCCGAGATAGGCAGCAGCAAATACAACATACAGTTAGAGGATTACACAGTTAAAACACAAATAACAGACACATTCGACAATAAACAGTTCGTAACAAGTGATTCCAGGCACTACAAACCCCACCCCTCGCATGTACTGTAGCTTATTTTGGCATCGATCCAGCTGATGTAATCATGTCTATGAGTGTGCTGATGTCACCATGTCAATTGCCTTTATATATGTGCCAAGACTGAACTAAATTGAAACAAAATTCATATTTTTATAAACATGTAAAATTTCAGCCATTATATGTACATGGGAGAAGAAAAAATATTTTAAAAATTCCTAAAATTTTTGACCTTTGACCTACTTGTCCCAAAATGTAATGACATCTATTCTGGGCCACTGGTAATCTATAAACCCAATTTGGTATGAATTCAACCAACTAGTTTTGCTGCTAGAGTGTTAACAAACAAACAAACAAACAAACAAACCAAACTGAAAACAAAACCGCTTGTCTTCCCTTCTGGGGGCGGGGTAAAAATGACATTTATAAGCAGATTAAGAAAAACAAGTGCAAGTTACGGAGTCAGCCTCAAGAACAGTTCAGTTTGGACTGAAGAAATTAACTCAGTTTCCAGTCTTTCTGTAGCTGATTCCATTCATAAAGTGCAGAGTAAACAAAAACCCTTTAGCCCATTTCTTTATGAGCAAATGGAACAAAAATCAATATATGATCATTTGTACAGAGATAATAAATATCAGAATTCTCTTCTCAGTTAATGTACAAATGTAGACAGGCAGGAGGCCAAGTACTGCCTTATATATAAACATGTACCAGTGGTTGATGCTCCTTTTGGCCAGAGCAGGACATCTTACCCAAAGTGGTGATTCGACACTTTACAGTTGGTAATAACCTCAGAGAAGCATGGTAGACAGTGTCAACCGTCTGAAGACATTGACAGGGTTCCCACTCTTTCCCTGAAATTATTTTCCAGGACATTTTCAAGTTATCACATCAAACACAAATCCATTCCCCCTCATTCTTTGGAAGTGTTCTTTTCTACAGTTGTAACTTGCATTTACCTGGATTGTTTGTATGTTTATTACTCAGGCATTTGATGTGCAGTCTACGAACTCATCTATGAAAAATAATTATGATAAATGTATCACAGAATAATACAAACACACCCACAGATTACAGCGAAGCACTTCATTAGCCTGACAAACTGGAGTAACGATGTTCAATTGAACAATTCCCAACTCAATTTTCTCTTCTCTCTTACTTTCTCTCCTGCACTTCCTCTACAAATATTTGTATATTTTCAATAAATCACTGAAAAACTATTTCCTTTGTTTCATCTCAGTTTGCGCACACATGATCACAAGGCAGGGGGAGGATCAATAATTTTCCGGCATAATTTAATCGTTTCCAGGACATTTGACCTTTTGTCTCATTTTCCATATGTTTTCCATGATTGGAAAATTTTTCAGTCATTTTCCAGGTTTTCCAGGAAGCGTGGGAACCCTGATTGAGCAGAAGCAATCATGTATAAAACTTCTCCATAATCCAATACTGATAAAAAAAAAAGTTGTAGCATCAAGCTGCTTTTCTGCATTAAGTGAAAAACACAATTTGATTCAAAAATAAAAACTTAACTTTAGCCTCAGTTTCTTCACAATGTTTTCTTAATGTGGCTTGAAAGTGAGGGAGTCATCAATCAAGACATCCAGGTATTTATACATGTGAACCACCTCTATTTCATTTCCCTCCACAGTGGTCACTAAGGGGAACGTTTGTGGATCATTATCAGTCAGAAAAACTACTCTGAGACTTACATTGAGAAGACACCGCATCAGCTCTTCCTGTTTCTCTTCACTTTCTGCGCAGCTTTCTGCCAGTTGGATGATGACGCCCATGTGACCAGCAGCCAGGATGGCCTCTACGCCCTGGACAAGCTCGTCAAACAACCTTAGGAACTGAAAACACACAGAGAGTCATCTTTTTTTATTCCTAAAATCCTGCTCCATACTTGCATCCTTGCTTTGTAAAGACTGGATGGCATTTGAACTTACCATCTTGTATCTGGCTGAGGCTGCAGTTAATCTCTGTATGGGGAAGTTGGCGATTGGATGGATGGCTAAGTCCACCAGCTGACCCTTGAGGTGGTTTTTATAGATGTTGCGGAGAAGGGCCTTATGGGAAAGCTGTATGATTGTTTCGATGAGGTGACTGGAGGCCTGGTCCTTCAGGAACACCAGGAGGGGACTAAAAAAAAAAAATAAAGCCCATTACTTCTACATCGAGTGACTAGGGATGTCATGATCTGATGATTGGTATCGGCTGCTGATCTGGCATTTTTTAGAAGATTGGATCGGATTTAGTCACGAGATCGGGCTGATTTGGGCCCAGTTCTGGGGGCAGGGGGGTAAGCAAATGTCCTGCCCCCTAAAATTAAAGTTTCCTAAGGTAGGGAAAAGGAAAATTAGCTGCACAACAGTGGGAGGCTTAGAGGAATTAGTAAAGCGTCTAAGTTTCACTTTCACTTTATGGTACGGTAGTGATGCACAAGTCAGGTTTTTTTCAACCCATGGGGCATTTGTGGAATTATTTGACCTGATCCAACCCACCCCGCAAATAAACTGACATTCTTTTGACCCACCCCGACCCGTGAGTAACCTGCTGATCCGCATATCACTAACGTACGGCACGGAACATACCCCTGTCTAATCCCTGGACGGACCTGCGCTACAGCAGTGGCAAACATATGGTCCACGGGCCAAAACCGGCCTGTCAAAGGTTCTAATTTGTCCCACAGTATGAATATGGAAAGTGCAAAACTTATACTTAAGTTATTAAGAGTCAAAGGTGTCATAGTTGTTTTAGTTCAGGTTCCACATTCAGCCCAATTGTGGTGAGTTTTCATAAATGTTCAGGGGGTCAAAATTGAGCTCAAAGCGCAGGAGAAAGGAAAAAAAGACAAAAAAATAAATAAAAAAAATAATAATCTGAGCAAGAACAATATAGCCGTTTCTATGGCAACCACATATTCGGCCTTATTTGAAAGCTCTCGAGCTCCCCCACATGTCTGTGGGGTCAGATGTCACGTGTCGTGCACTTACACACACATGACTGACCCCAAGTGGGCGTGTCCCATTGACTCCCATTCATTCAGAGCAGGTGTAAATATGCGATTTGTGCACATGTCATGTACATGTTCGGAAAGGTCTCAGTGCCGTGAAAGTGAATATGTGTGAGAGTGGCGACAGTGGCGAAAGGCGACCGCGTCACTGTCGAGTTCGTCCCCATGCGCCCACTGCAGACTCAATAGGCCCTGCGCCGGCTTTATTCGGCTCAGGCCTAATAATAGCATAATAACATATAAATACTGACTCCAAATTTAAATCAAAACTTAATTGTAAAAAGTCAGTATCGGATCGGTATCAGCACAACTAATAATAAAAAAAACGTATCGGATCGGAAGCAAAAAAATCCAGATTGGGACATCACTGTTGGAGCCAAAATACCTTTTTGTTTGTTTATTCCTCTTTTTTTGTTTTGACCTTAATTTAATAATTGTTCAGTGGGTGTGGCTGTGATGATGACCACACATGCAATTCATCATGGGTGTTGGTATCGGTGTTGTGAGGTTACAAATACCAGCCGTGTGATGTGGGCGGTGTGTGTAAGGACAGCCTCGAACAATTTTCTGACTGTGAGCCACAGGGTGAATTCAGTTGGTCGGCATTTTCAGCGTTTCTTATGTTCAGTAGCCTATTTTGTGTATTTATAGAGAGTATTTTGAATGAAGATTGTGACCTATTTTGAACAGTTGGACTTCATATTTGTACATAAACGCATTGGTATATCCAAAGACAAAGAAAACCATCCGGACATTCATTCATGCACGCGTTAAGAAACACAACAGGTTGAACCTTTTCACACCGCAGTAGTGGCTAAAGGTAAGGCCACTACAATCACTACTGGTAACTATTTGCCGCATGCTAGATTTTATATCTCATGTCAGCTCATGGTACAGGAGTCCTCTCTGACCTGACTCCTGGAGCGGCGCTGCGACTCGTCAGGTAGTCCATGATGTGTTTGAGGAGCTGTTTGCAGAGCTTGGGCCGTTTTCTGTGACACACTGTCAGCATGGTCTGAAACACAGCACTGGCAACAGCATCTGTCACACTTACTGGAAGGAAAGAGAAAAACGCACAGGGAAATATACAGAATGTGAATTTAAAGGAGCTGTATGTAGTATTTCTAGTTTCAAATATTAAAAATGAGAAAATTCTCATCAGAGTGTTTAGAATAAAAAGCTCTAATGTTCTGCCAAGGATGCCAATGTGTTGGATTGTAGATATATGAACTGAATTTATTTACAGTGATGCTGTAGGGCAGGGGTGTCAAACTCATTTTAGTTCAGGGACCACATTCAGCTAAATTTGATCTGAAGTGGGCCGGACCAGTAAAATAGTAACATAACAATATATAAATAATGTCAACTCCAAACTTTTCTCTATGTTTTAGAGTGAAACAAGTAAATTTACATTATGAAAAGGTTTACATCTACAAACTATCCTTTCAAAAGATGTGAATAACAGGAACAAACTGAAAAAATAAGTGTAATTTTAACACTATTCTGCCTCAGTTTATTATTTACATATGCACATTATAACGTACAGATCACAGTGGATCTACAAACACACAAAACATTTAGTAACAGACAGAATCATGTTAAATTTGTACTCATTTCTCTTAACACATTTCAGGTTGTTCAGTTTATTTACATTTTTTGTGAAAATGTACTTTGTTTTAGTGTAAATACATGAAAACATTTACATTTACAAAGAGAAAAATTTGGAATTGTCATTATTTCTGTTATTATGATAGTATTTCACTGGTCCTGCCCACTTGAGATTGAATTGGTCTGAATGTGGAACCTGAACTAAAAGGATTGTTAATATCTTCAGTGTAATTTTTGCATTTCACAAATTCATCCCAAAGGCCGGACTGGAAAACCCTTGGCGGGCTGGATATGGCCCCCGGGCCGCATGTTTGACACCTGTGCTCTAGGGGATTTATGTGACCACTAGAGGGAGTAGTGAGTCACACTGTCAGTCTCCCATTTTGAGGAAAGCTAACACCACAGGCCTTTGACCAAAGCATCAGAAAGTGACCAGATGGGATGAGAACCACTATGAAATTTTTATTGATCATTGTATTTGCAGTAAATATTTAAAGTGCATATAAATGTTAGTTTATATTAAAAAAAGGTTGATTATGCAAAACTGACTGATCATGATCATGTAGATCATGTATAAATCCACTAAAACAAAATATAGAACATAATATGAATAAGTGAATATCAAGTTATAACATAGAAGTACGCATAAAATAAGATATTATTGTAATTAATTAATTACACTGGGTTACAAAAAAAATGTTTTTTGCAAGTTGTCTAGGTTTTTTCAACTGAATTAGGACCATTTTGCACCACTAAATCCAAAAATGACATCTGTTTTTCTCAATCAGGTCAGGTTTTTTTTTGCTAATTTGATTTTGAAAAATTTGATCTTCTCACAAAATTGATGACATTTTTGTGACTTTATCAGTTGATTTTTTATATAGTTCTCACCCAAAATAGGTTTTAAGAGAAAAAAAATCATTTTCTAACAGGATTCCTGTTAGGTACAATGGTGTATTCACCGCAGATGTAGCAGAATACGTCAGGCTTATTTTTGCAAGATCTTCTAGTCGAAGCCATTTCATTCACCTCTAATATTAAAAAAAACATTAATCATAAATTGGCAAAAGTAAAATCTTCAGAACTCGTTTACTGCAAGAAATATGAAAGGATTTTGTATCATATGATGTGAAAATGCCCATAAATGTAAGCAAAAATGTTAAAAAGCCAATATGTAGCATAGTTCAGAAAGTTGACCTGATTGAGCAAAATTAATGTGATTTTTGGATTCAGCACACCAAAATTATCCTAAATCCGCTCAAAAAACTTAAACAATAAATTTGTTGTTGACCAGTGTTATCATAAGAACATATTATCACATTTATTGATCATTGTATTTTTAGTAAATATTTAAAGTGCATATAAATATTATAGTTTATATTAAAAATGGTTGATTATGCAAATCTGACTGTGTGTGAGGTGACCAAAAAAGTATATGTGAATGGTTTGTGTTATTGTAAAAACAAAGCAAAGGAAGCGGATTTAATTTAATTATTAGTTTGTAAAAAGGGGTGGGAGTCTATAATTTATACTTCTTCCCACTCCTTTTCGAGCACAGAAAACTTTTGTTTGACCATGTTGTTTGTTATCTGATGATTCTATGTGCTCGAAATAAAACTATACTACTACTATTTAAATTTTTAATCACGAAGAGTTGTGATAAACTGACTGCGATAAAATCTAGAACCACTGTAGTTGTTTTCACCTCTGGACACAGCTCTAAATGAAAAGAACGGAGTTTGGTGCTGAAACGGTAGCATTTCCTCTACACGGGTGAGTTTCATTATGAAGCTTATGAAGGTATGAAGTTGTTATGGGATGGTATTATCTTTGCTAAATTGTTACTTGTTGATCCTCGGTTCAGATTAAACTGTGACAGTTCTGACCTTAATTGTTGGATTCCAAACACATCTTTAGTTCAGCTACTGACAACACAAACCGTACAGAAATCAGAGGTTATATGTGGTTTGGCTGTGGCTGTTTTCTGTCTAAAAACAGAGATATAATGTAAACTATCAGCTGATGCAAGTGAAGATTATAAGACAGTGTTATTTCGAGCAACTGTTAAAATAAGCATCCGTGACTTTTGGTTTAAAGCTATACCTACCAATGTGGCATTTCTCACAGCACTTAGTAAATGTTTGAACATGAACAACCCGCCTCCCTCCAAAGCCCCGCCCCTTCCCTCTGCCTGAGCACTGAGGCTCCTCCTCCTCTCTCCTCCTCTCACCTGATGCGCGATGGAAACGGAGGAGGAAGCAGAGGTGGAGGTCCAGTCCGTTTTGGCGTGTCCGCGGACCCCTCCCTCAGTAATCAGATGCATCATCCATCTGCCGCGGGCCCGCGGCTCCTGTTCCATCAGTAGACCTGGTCTGTGCAGTACTGGGTCAGTGTCTTCACTGCAGTGCCCAGGGGATGGGCGCGCGCACTGTGAACGCGCGGCCTCCGCAAATTTTCCGTGGACATTTGAAGTTTCATAGTCCATACAATTATCATCCTACATCATCTTACATGTATGACACCATGTACATGTACCTGTATGAGTCCCACCGTCATAAAAGCTGAGCTTTATGCAGACCTGTTCAGTCCAGTACAGCTGACTTCCAGACTTTTATCCCCATCCTTCATTCATCAGACTCCCGTTTGTGCCCCTCAGTTGTCGTTTCTGTTCATAAATCCGTTTATTCCCTTCCACATGTGCATGTCAGTTCTATCCATACACATCCTAGACAGTAGACTGTGGTCAGTGACAAGAGGGGCAGCGCCAGTGAAGCGTCAGATTCAGAGGAACACATATGGGATGTAAGACGGTGATAATGGATCGGATGCTGGACAGCCGTAATGGATGATTGACAGGAGGCTCAGTCAGGTTCGGCCAATTATTTCATTCGGACCGACTAAAATGATTGGTCAGACTTTTATTAGAAATATATAAGAATTAAACATTTTTTAGTTTCAATACCTGGTGGATTTCTTTTACATTTTAGTTTGACACACACTTATTAGGAGCATTTTAAGATGACAAAAGAAAAGTGTAAAAATGCCACATCATACGGTATAGCTTTAATGAAAAAAAAAAAAACCCTCAGTGACACCTTAATATAAATGTGTATAAAAAATGAACTTTATACTTTACTCAGTGAGTGATACAGTCTGTGGATACATAGAGCTGATTCATTTGTAGTTTTGGTAGTCCTATGTGTCTTCGGGGATGTGATTTCCCTCTGCTGGTGAGAGTTTAGAATACATAGAAGCCTTTAAAGGGGTCACTTTTATTAGTCTTTGGTTCATTTATTTGTGTATTTGGACCCTAATAGTTCAAGTTTGAATTTGAACCCTCCAAGTGCTGCAAAACTATCTTTATATTACTTCTGGCAAAAATTGAGTGGTTTTCTACAACCCGTTTCAATTCCTTCTTAAGTTGTTACGTATATAACTAGTTACGTCACAACATTTGCACATATAAGGCCAAGACTTCCGACGAACATTTCTCCGAGTACGACATAATTGTTTATCAGCAGCAGCGGTTGTAGTAAAAACTGAAAATATGTCCAAACTTTGAGCCAATTACCTAAAATGTTCAGTGATTGGTTGAACAGGACAGAGCAGCACAGTCAACAACCTGGAGTTGGTGGGGCATGAAGTGGCTCATTTGCATTTAAAAGGCCAGCGCTAAAAATGACCTTTCTGATGTCATTACTCATAAATAGGGTGGAAGATGGACCTGTGGAGTTGAATTAATGAAGAATTCAGACCCAAGCAGAGCATTTACAGTTTATGTAGACCACAGGGAAATGTTTTAAAATGCATAATTCCATTTAAAAAAGCAAAATATCCATCCTTTAACTTTTAAAAGTACAACTGTTAATGTAATTAAACAAAAAGCAGTTGCATTTTTAATGGATGTGAGAAGCACCATTTATATTAATTCAGATACTTCCCTGGGGTATTTTAGAGTTTTGTGCTAAAATTCATTTGATTGTGCACTGACATAGTCATTATTTTTTAACAAAAATGAATGTTTTGTGCTACTTAATCTGAATGTGTGGAGTAGATGAAGTCTTTACCATCTGCACAGTTTTCTGTTTTGACAAGTAGAGTGTGGAAAAACTGAATTTTCTGTGATAACTGGGCAGGAGTGCTCTATTAAAAAAACACTTAGCAATGTGGTATTGCAGCATGTGGATTTCCTACAAGGTAATTTTTTTGACTCTTTGTTTTGATATTAAAACGGCAAGGCTGGATGCATTATAGAAATTCTAAATACACAACAGATAGTATTTAGTTTGGATAAAAACTGCCTGTGCAGTTCCCCTCTGACTCTTCAAGTATTAAGTGGTTTTCCAAGTTTAAAATAACAGGTCAAAGCAGTCAGAGCTGTGTAGGAGGCAGCCCGTCTGACAGTGTCTGTTGTATTGTCAGATGGATTGTACAAAATAATTGCTTTCAGAAGACACAGAAAGAAGCCAGAAATCAAAGCATTTGACTCACTAAAGGTTCTTTTAAGACACAAACCCTGCCTTATATTTCTAAGTATTCCTTTTCCAAAAGCAGACACAGATAAGTTTTCACTTTCCATGGCAAATTTTGAGAGGGTCGTGATGAAATGAGTGTAGGCGTGTTCAAGAACTGAGCAAAAAGCACTCACAATTAACGTTTTCCATCAAGGTCTCAGTGAGGTTTTTCAGCTCGTACCAAAATGAGGTGGGAATCTCAAAGTCTGTCAGCTGAGTAGCAGCGTTGCGCTCTTTCTGACCTGTGAAAACCCAGACGAAACAGAAATAATAAAGAAGGGGGAGGATGCTAGCATGAATACAAGCTTAAAGCGAATGCGCCTCTGGCTGTTAGCGCTCTGACAAACTGAGGTCCCCGTGAGAACTAGCACTGAAACAGACCGATCAAGTTTTGACATTCTTCACAGTTTGCTTGTAGAAGAAAGAGAGAGACTGAATTATATATGAATGTGAGTCTGTGTGTATGTTTGTGTGTGTGTGTGTGTGTGTGTAGGGTAGAGCTGCAAAATGTATCGTTTGAGCATCGTCATTGCGATTCACGTGCGCGCAATAGTCACATCGCAGGTCGTAAAATGTAGGAGGCAAATGAACTCAACATGTTCTCAAATAATTTCAAGGGTTACCGACGCACAGCGATCCACCAATCACAATCATTCTTAATCAGTTTGGAGTGAGTCGCTGGTAACAATATTGAAAAATGAGCAACAAACTAGGGCTGCTCGATTATAGAAAAAAAAAAAATCTCGATTATTTTAGCAATAACTGAAATCACGATTATTAAAAACGATTATTTTTTAACCTTAAAGTTATTTATTTTTTTCTTGCAAAGCAATGTAAAGTATACTCTTTAAACATAAATAAAGCTTTTAACCACTAAAACAAAGTATGTTCACTTTTGTATGAAACAAAAAAATCTTTGAATGCAAATAAGTGTACTGTAAATTCAAGTATGTTTCCTTTTGTAAATAAATAGTGCACTGTAATTAAACTGCTATAGACTTGCCATAGAACTGTAACAATAAAAAAAAAAACTCACGTAAAGTGCAAATTATAAATTCAAGTATGTTCAATGTAGTATGAAACATAGTAAATTCACTGGCATGCCGTGAAGTTTCAGTTAAGGCCTTCTGTATACATCAGCCATCTAGAAAACGCACGTTAGGGTTATACGGGTTAGGGTTAGGTTAATACGGGAGTTGCAGCATAAAGAGATTTGGAGACTGAAGATTGCATTGCGGACAAAGTTGTTTTTATGTGTTTTAGTTTTTCATAAG
Organism: Sphaeramia orbicularis; assembly: GCF_902148855.1. Classification (NCBI taxonomy): domain Eukaryota; kingdom Metazoa; phylum Chordata; class Actinopteri; order Kurtiformes; family Apogonidae; genus Sphaeramia; species Sphaeramia orbicularis. The sequence continues at coordinate 42,697,846 of NC_043973.1, forward strand.
ATTATGATAAAGGTGGCGGTGGTCAAACTTTAGATGGTTAAAAAGGTTTGTTGTGTTACCGGTCGGTGCGGACACAACTACGAAACACTTTTTGCATGTGATGTGTTTTTGCTCTTCGTCTTCTTCATCAAACCCAAAGTGATTCCATACAATTGAATTGGACTTGCCTTTTTGGTTTACCAAGCACTTCTGCTGTGATTCTCCTGCCGTTTTTCCAGACCGCTAGGTACAACTTTCCTCTTGGGGTGGACCTGCCGGCTAGCTGGCAGCAGTAGCTTAGAGGGGGGCGGGGCGGAGCAGCTCATGGTAGCTTGCGTGCGCGTCAATTAAAACAACTCAAAATTAATAATCGTTTTTTCTCAATTACATAATTTTTGTAATCGTTGCGAGTAATAATCGAAATCGTAATTGAATTTCGATTCATTGCACAGCCCTACAACAAACCAAAGAAAATCACCGTAAACGAAGACTTGGTGCCAAAAAGAAAAGCAACATCAGTTATCTGGAATTATTTCAGCTACAAGAAGGATGATACTGAAAAATGTGTTCTGTGTCGACAGTGCCTTCATGCACCTGTCGCCACAACAAGAGGAAACACAACTCATTAGTTTGAGCATTTACGTCAGCACCACACAGCTATTATAAACTCCGGAGTATTTTTTCATATCGCAGGGTTAAAAAATTATCGGGGCAATTATCGCACTGCAAAGTCTATATTTACATGACAATATTCATGCAACAAAGAAACACAAATGAGCTTTTTTTCTCTCTCTCTTTCTTTTTCTTCCTTTCAGTGAGCTATATTGACACCCTTTATTCTCTTTCAAAAAAAAAAAGAGAACAGTGTACTTTGTACCAGTGATGTCCTGTGTAATATGTTATGAAACTGTTTTGAAAAAAAAAAAAAAAAAAAAAAAATCACAATGTCAGTTTTTTCCAATATCGGCAGCCCTAGTGCGGGGGGTGTTTACCTGGTCGAGCTTCAGAGCGAGGGGGTCCCAGACAACCTGCCAGTACATGAAGAAGTGTTCGGACCACATGTGAGCCGTGCACGTGTTTAATAAACTCCGTGCCGTTGTCCCTGACCACCTGACTCAACGCCAACACCTGAGCCTCCAGTACTCCACAGGTCTCCTCTTCTTCTTCTTCTTCTGTGGTGGATTCCTTCTGTGCAGGTTCTAAAAAACAGACAGAGAAAAAAACAGTGCTTTTGAAATGAAGTAAACTATAAACACTACTTTAAATAAACTGATAAACAGAGTCGGCTCTGTCTTAGGTTGCCCGCTGGACTCCATCGAAGAGGTGGCGGACAGAAGGATGTTGGCAAAGCTGACATCCATCATGGATAACCCCTCCCACCCCCTGCACCACACTGTAGAGGCCCGGAGCAGCTCCTTCAGCACCAGACTTTTACATCCCCTGTGCAGGAAGGAGCGCTTCCACAGCTCATTCCTCCCCACAGCCATCAGACTGTATAACAGTACACAGTGACCGTCCACCACCCCCATATCACATCATGTACAGCACAGGTGTCAAACATGCGGCCCGGGGGCCAAATCCGGCCCACCAAAGGGTCCAGTCCGGCCCTTGGGATGAATTTGTGAAATGCAAAAATTACACTGAAGATATTAACAATCCTTTTAGTTCAGGTTCCACATTCAGACCAAAATACTTTCATAATAACACATAAATAATGACAATTCCAAATTTTTCTCTTTGTAAATGTAAATATTTTCCATATATTTACACTAAAACAAAGTATAATTTCGCAAAAAATTTGAATAACCTGAACAAATATGAGCAACCTGAAATGTCTTAAGAGAAATAAGAACAATTTAAACAGTTTTCTGTCTGTTATTAAATGTTTTGTGTGTTTGTAGACCAACTATGATCTGTAAGTTATAATGTACATGTGTAAATGATAAACTGAGGCAGAATATTGTTAAAATTACACACAATTTTTTCAGTTTGTTCATGTTATTCACATCTTTAGAAAGGATAGTTTGTAGATGTAAACCTTTTCATAATGTAAATTAACTTTTTCTCTCTAAAACAGCGAAAAGTTTGGAGTTGACATTATTTATATATTATTATGTTATAATTTTACTGGTTTGGCCCACTTCAGATCAAATTTAGCTGAATGTGGCCCCTGGACTGAAATGAGTTTGACACCCCTGATGTACAGGGTGGGGAAGCAAAATTTACAATGAACATTTAGTTGTTTTTTCTCAGCAGGCACTACGTCAATTGTTTTGAAACCAAACATATATTGATGTCATAATCATACCTAACACTATTATCCATACCTTTTCAGAAACTTTTGCCCATATGAGTAATCAGGAAAGCAAACGTCAAAGAGTGTGTGATTTGCTGAATGCACTCGTCACACCAAAGGAGATTTCAAAAATAGTTGGAGTGTCCATAAAGACTGTTTATAATGGAAAGAAGAGAATGACTATGAGCAAAACTATTATGAGAAAGTCTGGAAGATACTATTAAAGAAGAATGGGAGAAGCTGTCACCCGAATATTTGAGGAACACTTGCGCAAGTTTCAGGAAGCGTGTGAAGGCAGTTATTGAGAAAGAAGGAGGACACACAGAATAAAAACATTTTCTATTATGTACATTTTCTTGTGGCAAATAAATTCTCATGACGTTCAATAAACTAATTGGTCATACACTGTCTTTCAATCCCTGCCTCAAAATATTGTAAATTTTGCTTCCCCACCCTGTATATGTGCAATCACTATGTAAACGTGTAAATGTCTTCCAACTTTATACTTAAAGGTGCGGGAGACATTTGTGACCAATTTTTCATCAAATCTACAAAACCTCAGTCATAGCCTAAGTATCCTGAATCTGTAAGTCTTTCTGTGATTACTCACCTGAATCTCTTGCATTACGGTGAACAATTTCTTAGTGCCATCCACCAGAAACAAACCATATGTGTACAAACAGAGCCAGGAGGGAACTCGGGCTTCTTCGGAATTTTGTTCTGACGTGCATTGTGGGAAACGCCGGTTTGCTCAGCTGTCTGGCCGCAGCAGCTGCTAAAGACACGACGTGGAAACGGCAGGAGCTCCCTTCCCTCTAATGCATATTCCTCCAGCCGTTTCCGCATTTCAGCCATTTCTGTGTCGTGTTTGTTTCATCCATATAATATCATATGGTTGCACTACCGCTGCCACTGTCAGACAGCGGTGTGAGCCTTCGCTTCCCACAATGTACGTCACAACAAAATTCCAAAGATGCCCAAATTACCTCCCGAATCTGTTTGTAAACACACAGTTCGTTTCTGGTGGATTGCTCTTTGAAATTGTTCACCGTAATGCAAGAGATTCAGGTGAGTAATCACAGAACGACTTACAGATTCATGATACTTAGGCTATGACTGAGGTTTTATAGATTTAATGAAAAATTGGTCACGAAAGTCTTCCGCACCTTTAAATTTTTTAACTTTTAAGAACATTTATTTCTACCTGCTTTCTTTTGCGCTGGTATGTTGCATATTGCCGCTGTAAACTGTTAAATTCCCCCATGGTGGGATCAATAAAATCTTGCCTTACCTTATCTTATCTCCTATCTTTTTTTAAAGACTAAGACATGTACCAGATTTATTGACTGATTGATTGATTGATGTATTTATTTCGAACATGAATGTCAAACAGAAGAAAATAAATAAACGAAACACTGAAACATAAGACATATAATACATATTTGAAAAGGAGTGAGAAGAAGTACAACTTATAAACTCCCACCCCTTCTCCTTATATAATTAATAACAATAATAACCTTCCTCGTCTAATCATATCTATACACTATGCCATAATTTGACTGATACTTACTAGTAAATAATTAGGTTTCTGGCTTTACATTATTATGAACAAATATAATATGATTTACATAAACACATAATACAATAACACATATATGTAAATACATATTCATACACAGATCTATACACACATATACACCTACATATATATATATATGTCGAGGCCCAAAACGGAATCTGGCCCGATTCAGAATCGGGCCGGCCCAGAATGGAATTCTATTCTAGGCCGGCCTAGAATGGAATCCTGCTGCTATAATGTTATTTTTATACCATGTTTAATGCAAATGATCCATAATTCCATAATTTGTCATAATTTTACATTTTCAGTCTTACATACCTTGAGTAACTATTGTCAATTTCAGTCAATTTCACTGTACCATATACTGGTGGGGAGTACCACTAGGTTCTATTTGTAAATAAAGTGTATTATAGTTTACAATTAAAATGTTCTTTGTTTCATTTTTTTTTCACATATTTGCAAATTCCATGTATTGATTTTTGCAATAATTTAGATCATTTGCATTAAACATGGTATAAAAATAACATTATAGCAGCAGGATTCCATTCTAGGCCGGCCTAGAATAGAATTCCATTCTGGGCCGGCCCGATTCTGAATCGGGCCAGATTCCGTTTTGGGCCTCGACATATACACACACATACACACCTATACATACATTTACACACACTTACCACATACTTGTACATCTTTATATCACACAGTGACATTTACCTGTGCACCTCGACATCTGTCTGATTGCACTTTCCACCACATGTCCACCGCAGCGGTCACAAGAAACTGCCTTAAACTCTGAGCCCGATTCTCCGCCCAGTTCAGTCAGCACCTCCCCCACCTGGTCGGGACTGGACAGCGGGAGCAACCGCTGCAGTGTGATGCTTCCTGTCCGGTCCATGGCCACCAGAGTCGCTTTACCTTTAACTTCAGTGAGGACATTCTCAACAAACATCTCTGCAGAGGAAACCGAGAGACACGGAACTAGAATCAAAACAGATTTTAACCTTTAAAGCTGAGTGTGTGAGTTGGGTGTGAGTCTGTAAATACACTGTCCTTCGGAAGTTCTTTAACCGCCGTCCACACCAAAAGACTAAACATAAAAATAGATGAAATGTCACAAGCCAAAATATCAGAGTTAAGGAAGCTTCCATGTTGGTTCTGTGGCATTGACTTGGATGAAATCGTACCAATGACCATTAATTAAAGCTATTAATGACACATAGAAGCTCTACCTCTATGAAAAAAACTGTGATTAGCCAAAATCCTCTATCAAAAGGTAGATTGCTTCATCTTGTAAACCATGTAAACAGAACCAAGACTGGAATTACAATTTACTGTAGGGATGTTTGTAGGGATGTCAGGTCCTGTGCTAGACTGGTTCTCCTCTTACCTGACCGGCAGAAGCTTCACTGTGTCAATAAACAACTTCCAATCTGACTCAGCGGATCTACTGTGTGGTGTGCCCCAAGGCTCTGTCCTGGGACCAGTGCTATTCTTACTCTATGTCCTCCCACTTGGCCACATTATCCGACAGTATAGTGATGTCTCCTATCATCTATTCGCGGATGACATCCAGATATACTGCTCCTTTAACTCCTCTGAGCCCCACAAACTGAGTTCCTTAATAAACTGCTTGTCAGAGTTGAAGCAGTGGCTAAATGATAACAGCCTCCAGCTGAACTCCAGCAAAACAGAGACCCTCATTATTGCCCCGGACAGTGCAATCCCAGGGATCAAACATCACCTTGGAGACCTGAGTTCCTCGGTAAAGACCAAACTGAGGAATCTGGGTGTCATCTTTGACCAGGATATGTCTTTAGAATTCTACTCCAAACACCTAGTCAAAAACTGTTTCTTCCAACTACGCAACATCTCCAAACTCAGATCTATGGTGTCCATCAATGAGCTCGAGATGATCGTTCATGCTTTAGTGTCTTCTCGCTTAGACTACTGCAACAGCCTGTTTACATGCTTAAACAAGAAGGAGCTGGCCCGTCTACAGTTTGTCCAGAACTCTGCTGCCAGGCTTCTGACCCGCACAAACAGGAGAACCCACATCACTCCCATTCTTAAATCTCTCCACTGGCTCCCTGTTCTATATCGTCTTCATTTCAAAATTCTTGTGCTAACTTTCCAGGCCCTACATGGCCACGCCCCTGCATACATTGCTTCTCTGATCCAGCCCTACAGCTCGACTCGTAGCTTGAGGTCTTCAGGACAGCACCTGCTGTCGGTTCCACGCACCTGTTTTAGCACACGCAGTGACAGGTCTTTTAAAGCTGTGGCACCACGTCTATGGAATGACCTGCCTCTACACCTACGGTCCATGGACTCTGTAGAGAGCTTTAAGAAACACCTCAAAACCCTCCTGTTCAAAAAGGCTTTTTAGTCTCCCACCTGACCCAGGACCACCACAGACTGATTACACTCTATGTATTCATCATAAAGTACTCCATGTGTCCCCCCCCCACCCCCTCTCCCCGAGTCTCTCTATATCTCTATCGCTCTCTCTTTTCTCCTCCATTACTCTCTCTCTTTAACCCCAACTGGTCAAGGCAGACGGCCATCCTTCAGGAGTCTGGGTCTGCTCGAGGTTTCTGCCCGTTAAAGGGAAGTTTTTCCTCGCCACTGTCACCAATCACAAGTGTTTGCTCCTGAAGGATTCTGTTGGGTCTCTGTAAACTTAATTTGATTCTGATTTGAATTGATAAAGCACTTTGTGACTCTGTCTGTGAAAAGTGCTCTATAAATAAAATTTACTTACTTACTTACTGAAAGGTAATCAAGTTTTCTCGCCTGCTGATGCCAAAAAAGAGTAAATCATTCAAAATTTGATCATGAAAACTGTTGCTGAAATCATCTACAATAATGCTACAGAAGCTGCAACATTGGTTTTGTTTTTGTTTATATCCAGTTAAATGATACTGATACTTTGAAATGTCAGAGAAATGTGACATAATGTGTTTTCAGGAAAAATGTATTACTTGCACTTAATTTCAGTCATTTTCAAAACAACAAATATCACAACATTTCAGTGAAAAACAACTTTTATGGAACCACTGCAAAGCTTTCTAGAAGTGTTTTTTAAGTTTTTGTTGTGCATATGCAGTATGTGAGTGAAGCCATTTTCTCAAAGCTTTGACCAATTCTTTCTTAGACTAGATATTCTATTGTGTAAACATGCCACGCTGAAATCTGATGATTACTCTAGACTTTTTCACAGAATTTTTAATTTTCCAGATATTTGTGACAAAAAATATTTAGCAATTCAGTTAATATTGGATTTTTTTTTTTGTGGATTGTAAACCTAAGTCTAACCCATTTTCATCATCATCACAATAAGAACACGTGCAATAAACAGTGTGTAAGGCTTCCATTAGATGAATGCATTCACACAGTTCAGCCAATCATTGAGCTACCCTCAAATTACTGGGTGTCAGTTTAATGACGTAACTGCTTATAATAATATTGACAAAAATTATAACACATTACAGATCTCACTCATTAATATCAAAACATGAAAATCTTGATACCTCTTCATCAAGTCCTTTCTTTTTCTGACCTTAAACAATCTGAACCTTTCAAATGCCACCCTAAAACAAGCAGCCCAACAGATGAATCATCCTTACCTCTCTCTTCATCCTCTTCAAAGCCTTCATTTAGTCTTTCCCCAACTCTACGAAAGTACCCCACACTCAGAGCATCCAGGCGTTTCTTGCCACCGTCTCCCCGTCCCTTGTCTCCTTCTTCACCCAAGCTCTTCTTCCTCTGTCCTCCATCCCCATCTTCACCGGGGTGTTTCCTCTTCTTTCCTCCCTCTTTCCATGGCTTCTTTTCCTTTGCCTTTCCCTGCATAACTCCCAGTGTTACAGCATGTAGTTGATCACATGAAGTTATTGGTAGTGTTAGGATGTTGACCTTTAGCCTCTGTCATAAACAGGAAACAGCAAGAGAAAAGGTCAAGGAGGTATTAGAACTTTGGCATAAGATAAACTCATATTATTAAGAGTAGTTTGAGATTTGTAGTAGAGTGTTTTAGACATAATAAGTTTTGTGTCATAATCCAAATTATTGATCATCAATGCTGATTAACATTTTACACAAACCTGATTCCATATATTGAAAGCTTCCCTTTTTTCCCTTTTCATTACATCTTTATTCAAGAAGGTAAAGTATACAATCAATGTATACAACAAGAAAATAAGTTTGCCAGGGAGAACGATTATACAGTTATTATAATACAATGTCTAAACCAGAACGAATACTGATGGTTTTTAAAGCATTTTTGTTTCCAGATTTATCTAAAAGCTTTAAATAAAGTTCAACATCTTTCAAAAAAATAAATAATATTTGGTTTTGTGTTAAAGAACTTGCATTTGTGAATGAAAAAATTGGCAAGTAAGAGAAATAAATTAATTATTTAAAAAATGTTATTTTTCTTTCCTTTTTGGGAAATCTGTAAAAACAAAATAATAAATTTTTCCACCACATGACAAAGTCTGTGATACTGAAAGCTTCCCAGTTTCCATAATAAAACACGCTTTACGTTAGTGTCTAGTCACAGAAATAAATGCCGAAATAACCGAGTCCTACTGTATTCCAGAAAATAGTGTACAGCTCGTTTTGCAGGTTTAAAATGTAACAAATATACTATAACACATTACACTGACATACTCTGAAAGGGGAGTTTGGCTGAAAGACGACATCCCGTAATAATCTCCTACACAAGAACTGTAAATAAAACGTAGAGATTAATCCAGATCTATTTCAAATGATATTTAAGTACACCCGTATGGTTTTGCGCCAAATATATAGTAGTAAAAGCATAATTTTCAGGAAACAAGAATGTAGATTAACTCACGTGTAACAGCAGCTAAGTGTTGTTGACGCCTACTGATGACGTATGTTTCCTGCGCCGCGCAAAATAAAATAAAAAAAAAAAACATAAAAATAATTAAATGAAAAAACAAATCTTGGATTAACATATAGGGGCAAAATAAACGAATATTTTTTAGTTTTTTTTAGTTTAGTTTTATTATCATTATTATTATTATTTTTTTTTATTGTTTTTTTTTTTTTTTTTGCCAGTCGGCGAACACAGTGAAATTCCCATATAGCTACAAATATACACTGATACCACCAAAATATTAGCACAATGAAATTAATAATTGAACAAATTATAGTAGTTTAATCAAAATTGTAGGCAGCTCCGTATTTTTATTCTTTGCACTTTGTCTTGCAGTGATTTAAACTCATCTTTAACCACTAGAGGGCAGTATGGTTACTTCCTTTACATTATGGAGGACTTCACTGTCAGCCTCTTCAAACCTCAATGACAAAGTAATACTAATAAGAGATGTGGATGGAAAAAAAAAAAAAAAAACTTCTAATAGTCTCTGTATTAGATAGAAATTTGTTGTAATAGCTTTAAGCCCAGAACGACAACCTTATATTCTAGGAAATCTATAAAGAGTCAAGCAGATTTTTCTCATTCTTTTATTCCTTCTCTTTTTTTGAACAACAAAATACGATAGAATGTCTTCTACAAACAAAAAAAAACAAAAAAAAAAATACAAAACACAATGATAATAATAATATTGCTACACCCCAGAATGTCAGGAATGGATGCCTGAAATAAAAATGTTTAACCAGACAAAAAAGGAACTATATTGCCTTGTATATTCTCTGCAGTGAAAGCCAAACCATGCCAACAAATTCATGTACTTTGAATCTACATTCAATCAAATGCATTTTCCATATATTCTCAATTTGTTTCTCCTTGCCTTGCTCAATACCTTCTTTCTTTGTTGTGTTCCCTGCACCATTGTACCAATATACCATGTTTTTCTGTTCTCTTCTATTTTTTGTTCTGCTTTATTCTGAGGTTCAGCCCCTCCACTTGTACTTTCATTTTCTGTTCTCGGCACTTTCATTCTTCCTATATAATCTTTCTGAATTGGACAAATTATACAGGAAGAATGAATCTGTTTTTAATGTACACAGCCTGGGGTAAAAAACAACCACCTTCAGCTTTGACTAAATGACACATTTGCTGTGGAATTGTTTAAACATAATGTCAAAATAAACGTCACATTTATTTTTATCCAGACTTATGTTGATGATGGTAAAGTCAAACCACTGCGTCGTCTCCAGCACATGCCAAAGATTCTAAATTGGGGTTCAGGTCTGGAATCTGTGGTGCGTAAGCCATGTGTGAAAACGACGTCTCATGCTCCTTGAATTCCTCCTTCACAAGTCCGATGAGTCTGATGAATCCTGACATTGTATATTTTTTATGTTCTCTTGCAAAATGATGGTTGTAAAAGAAATGAGAAGCTACTCTCTGCATCAGTTAAAGTTAAATAAGTTGTTAACGCTGAGACATATCAATCAGTGCAGTAATTATCCAGTGGAAGGATCTGAGCTATTTATATGTGAAATATAGGGACTTGGATATGGTACTTATAATTGAGAACTGGGTCTGTATTATCTTTAAAGACTCAAACAGTCTCTGGTAACCCAAACCATCTACTGACCTAAAATGTTTAACCCATAAAGACCCAAACAGCTACTGGCAACTCAAACCATCTACTGATCTAAACTGTTTAATACCTGTTGATCCTTTAATCCTACCAATACATGTAAATAATTGGTGTAAAATACAGTTTACCATCTTTTCATGGTCATCAGATATGACTCATTTTGATATTCAGAGGCTCCACAATTACCATGGAAACACCGTCATCATCTACAACATTGATTCAGGAGTAAAATCCATGGAGTTAGATCAATGTCAGTGGATGGAGATGCTGGGTTTATGTTCAATTAATGTTATATTTTACTGAAAAAGTCACTTTTCTTACATAATAACCATCAACAGTAACATCAGAATGATGATTAAAGTGCATTATGTGCAAATTAAATATAGGACAATACTGGATTTTCACTGAAAAAGTGCAAAAAAAAACATAGAATAATATTATAATAAATGGTGATAAATCACTTAGGAAAGTTTAAATTGAAAGAAAAAATTATTTGGGAACTGACACAAATGTATTACTGGGTCTTTATGAGTTAATAACTTCTGAACCACTAAATCTATCAATATGTTGAAATAATTGGTGTAAAATACAGTTTGTCATCTTTTCATGGTCATCAGATACGACCCATTTGGCTGTTCAGAGACTCCGTAGTTACCGTGGAAACACTGTCATCTTCTACAACATTGATTCACCAGTAAAACCCATAGAGTTGGATCAATAAGAGTGGATGTAGATACTTGTTTTTACATACTGCTATCAATATCTTGGCTGAAAAAGTCACTTTTTCCTCAGTTTTCTTGGTTTTTTTTATATAATAAACCTCAACTTTTAACTGAGCTTTTATGAACATCTACATGACCTGTAAATTAAATATAGGAAAATACCTGATTTTCACTGAAAAACACAAAATACAGAGGATAATATTGTAATAAATGGTGGTAAATCACTTAAAAAAGGTTAAATATAGTGAAAAATTTGCCTGGAAAGTACAACAAAAGTAGGTCTGGGTCTTGATGGGTTAAACAAATACAGCATCTTTCCCTATTCAATTTAAAAAGCAAACATATTGAGTATTTTGCTAGATTTTTTCTTAACAAGTCACATTTATAAGTAATTGTTTTCTTGTGACTACTTACCAGTCCAGTAATTAGAACCAAAGCTGTTTAAGACCCAAAACTTATGGTGAATGACACACATTATGGTAAAGCAGTGACACAGTGTGTGCATCAGATTACTTCATTTGAGCAGTGACGTAACCTTAACTACTGTCTAACTTTGGGTGTGTATATCAGTTGTAAGATGAGATGTTGTCATTTTTGATCAACTAACAGCACAGCACATGCAGATACATGTAATATAATGGCATGCACATGCAAGACACATCAAATCTAGTATGACTACGATTATGACTGGCTCTGTAAGGCAAGGCAAGGCAAGTTTATTTGTATAGCACATTTCAGCAACAAGGCAATTCAAGGTGCTTCACACAGGACATTGAAATAAAAGAAACAAAAAGAAACACATTTAAAACATTATAAAAGAAACATGTAAAAGGTGATTAAAAACAGCAAGTAAGAAAACAACACATAAAATCAAAAAATAAAATAAAATAAAAATAAAAACACACACATATTAAAGTAAGAGTTGCAGTGCAGAGTTTCAAAAGAGAATATAAAGTTTAAAAAGTCAAAAGCCTTTTAGTCAAAGGCAGCAGTGAACAGGTGAGTCTTGAACCTGGACTTAAAAGAACTCAGACTCTCAGCAGACCTGATATTTTCTGGTAGTTTGTTCCAGATATACGGAGCATAGAAACTGAACGCTGATTCTCCATGTTTAGTTCTGACTATGGGAACAAAGAGCAGACCTGCACCAGATGACCTGAGTGGTCTGGATGGTTCATACTGGACTAGAAGGTCTCTGATGTATTTTGGGCCTAAACCATTCAGTGCTTTATATGCTAGTAAGAGAATTTTGAAGTCTATTCTCTGAGAGACAGGGAGCCAGTGTAGAGACCTGAGAACTGGACTGATGTGGTCCACTCTCTTGGTCTTAGTGAGGACTCGAGCAGCAGCATTCTGGATCAGTTGCAGTCATCGAATAGACTTTTTAGGCAGACCACAGAAGATACTGTTACAGTAGTCAACTCGACTAAAGATAAATGCATGGACAAGTTTTTCAAGGTCCTGCTGCGACATCAGTCCTTTAATCCTAGAAATGTTCTTGGGGTGATAGTAAGCTGACTTTGTAACTGTTTGTATGTGGTTTTTAAAATTCAGGTCTGAATCCATGACAACACCCAAATTCCTCGCCTGGTCTGAGGTTTTTAACTGAAGTGACTGGAGCTGCATGCTGATTTTAAGACACTCCTCCTTGGGTCCAAAAACGACTACCTCAGTTTTTTCTCTGTTTAACTGAAGAAAGTTATGGCCCATCCATTCAGATATTTGCTCCATGCATTTACCCAGTGCTTGTATGGGGCTATGGTCACCTGGGGACATTGAAATGTAGAGCTGTGTGTCATCTGCATAGTTATGGTAATCTATTTTGTTTTTTTCTATGATCTGAGCCAGTGGAAGCATGTAGATGTTGAACAGAAGGGGCCCCAGGATGGAGCCTTGGGGGACTCCACATGTAATTTTGGTCTGCTCAGATTTAAAGTTACCGATTGACACAAAATAATCCCTGCCCCTTAAGTAGGATGCAAACCAATCAAGAACTGTGCCAGATAGTCCCACCCAATTTTCCAGTCTATCAAGTAATATATCATGGTCGACTGTGTCAAATGCAGCATGACTCTTTGCAACAATCCTTAAAACTTACCTCATTCTCATTCATACCGCTCTTTTTGTTTAAAAGGTCAGTGAGAGATACACCTCAGGACCACTCCACCTGTTTTTAGCCTTTCTAGTTGTAATAAATCATTGTGTGAAGTGTTGTAAATGTGATCGGTTCTGTTGTCCATCCTGTTTGTTTGTTTATTTGTTTGTTTGTTTGGTGTATATGTAACCTGTACTGTTGTTCATTCTGTTTGTTTGCTGCATCTTAGCCAGGTCGTTATTGAAAATGAGAATCAGTTCTCAACTAACTTACCTGATTAAATAAAGCTTAAATAAAAATAAAACAAGTGGTGTCAGGCACAACAAACCCCGCCCCTCGCACGTATTGTATCTTATTTTGGCATTGATCCAGCTGATGTCATCATGTCTATGCATGTGCTGATGTTAGCATATGAATTGCCTCTATATAAATGCGCCAAGACTGAAGTAAATTGAAACAAAATTGATGCTTTACAGACGTGAAATTTTGCCTATTGTAAGTAAATGGAAGGAGAAAAAAGATTTTAAAAATTCACAAAAAAATTTGAACTTTGACCTACTTTTCCCAAAATGTAATCACATCTATTTTTGGTCACTGGCAGTCTCTAAACCCAATCTGGTATGTATTCAACCGATAGTTTTGCTGCTACAGACATTTGAAATTTCACCCAGAATAAGTAAATGGGGGAAAAGGTTTTAAAAATTCATAAAAATTGTGAACTTTGATCTTCTTTTCCCAAAATGTAATGACATCTATTTTGGGCCACTGGCAATCTATAAACCCAATTTGGTATGAATTCAACCTATTGTTTTGCTGCTAGAGTGTTAACAAACAAACAAACAAACAAACAAACAAACAAACAAAGTTGTGCCAGGCACCATTGTAGCTTATTTAGGCATTGATCCAGCTGATGTCATCATGTCTATGCATGTGCTGATGTCAGCATATCAATTGTGTTTACATATGTGCCAAGTTTGAAGTAAATTGAAACAAAATTGATGTTTTTATAGACGTGAAATTTTGCCCATTACAAGTAAATGGGAGAAGAAAAAAGATTTTAAAAATTCCTTAAAAATATTAACTTTGACCTACTTTTCCCAAAATGTAATCACATCTATTTTGAGTCACTGGTAATCTATAAATCAAATTTGGTATGAATTCAACCAGTAGTTTTGCTGCTACAGACATTTGAAATTTTGCCCATTATAAGTAAATGGGGAAAAAAAGGTTTTAAAAATTCATAAAAATTGTGAACTTTGACCTACTTTTCCAAAAATGTAATGAGGTCTAATCTGGGTCACTTGCAATCTATAAACCCAATTTAGTATGAATTCAATGAATACTTTTGCTGTTAGAGTGATAATAAACAAATAAACAAACAAACAACCAAACCAAACCGAAAACAGTACCTCTTGCCTCTCCTTTGGGTACCGTGTTGGAGAACAGTTTTTGGACACCCCATGCATTTGTGATATATTGCATTAAGAACCACTCTTAGTTATTGATCTCTGCCAAGTATTCTTCCAGCCTCCGAACCCCACATCCCTTCTGCACATGCTCTGTTCTATCAAGGTCAAAACTGGATGTTTCAGCCAGACATTGAAACACAAACAGGACATGACATTGAAACTGTCAAGAATTTAGTTTTTTTTTTCTTTTCTTGTTAACAATAAACAAACAAACAAAAAAAGCTTTTGTTTGTGTCTGTCTGATGCAGCCACACTTAAAAAAAAAAAAAAAAAAGATATTTTTCTGTAAATATTACATGATAATATTTGAGATTGTATAAAATTTTAAGGGTGTCCCAAAACTTTTTTTTTTTTTCCCACTACTGCAAGTAGACTAAGTGTGTGACATATTGTACTTTTATGAGGAAAAAAACCCAACTCCAAATCAAATCAAAACAGTCACTCCAAGAAAACATGCTGCTTCTCTTCCTGCTTCTCGAACAACAGTAAAAGGAGGGGTGTCTTATAAATCATTTGTTCACCAGGAGCCGTTCTTGGCTTTGTCTGTTTTCGTTCATCTCCAGAGCAACTGCAGCGCATGAGTCAAACCCCCGCGCAATAAACTGTGAATGAACGCCACCATTGATTAATACTTTAAAAGTCACACACATGTAGTCAGACACATTTCATCACACCATTGTGAAATAAATCCACATCTCCATGATGTCACAGCCTGAACTTTGTCATGAATCATATGGATTAGGGCAAACACTCCACTCCTGCCGACTCTGGAAAAGTACAAGCTATTAAAAATAATTTGATTGAAAAAGATTTTCTGTGTATGACACGAGGATATCGGGCAGCTGGGTGAAAGGTGACATTCTTCACTGAGAGAAATGCAACGGTCTGATAAGTCAATATTGTGCAGCTGTGTGTTGTGGCTAAGTAACAAAAAAGGTCACAGGAATTTAGTTATTATTTAACAGTAAGGCGTCAATACAACACACACCAAAAGCATTCACTGCACTGTAACACTGTTTCACACAAGGACAACTCAGCTCTACTGTATTAACCCTTTATAAAACACTCATAGAAATACTGTCATTCTAAATTTCAGCCTTAGTGTGTTATTGCAGGACATAACAAGACTATTACTTTTGGGAATGTTTTTAATTTTTTTTATTTTCATGTAGAATATCAAGGTAATTGAAGTTACCATATTTGGTTCCTTGCCTATAAGTAGCAAAAACAAACGAACAAACAAAAAAAAATTCAAGAAGTATATACAGAAATGAGGTACTATGGCACAAAATATCAGTTTGTCTATTGCCACAGAGCCAATCAAATGTTAGCATTTGTACTAGAGCCAATCACAGATACTGTTACATGAGCTCATTTGCCTCTTTTTTTTTTTTTTTTTTTTAATCAATTTTGTATTTATTTTCATGGTGCATCTCAAAAATACAATACAAAGGAACTAAGAAAGAAATTCACCGTTTATGATCTAAGATTTTGTGATACACAAAGTACAACCCCACCCCTCCAGAACCAATGGCGACCCCCATACCAACCCAACCTGGATCTCAAAATATGAAAACCAACTAATAAAAACAAATACAAGTATATAGGCGAAAGCGAATATAATTTAGCCTCTTGTTGCCACAGTACTGTGGTCATATATGGTGCATACTTCAGTGCATTCTTTTGTGTATTTTGCTACCACAGTTGATGGAAGAAACAACAAATTAGTGATAGTATATAGTATAGAAAAGGAATTATTATTCTAAATGCTCTATATGTTGTTTTATGGTGTTCTTTGCTCTGTGTGGTCAGTGAGGCTGGAGAGGGTGGGCGGAGCTACATGTTAGATGCCATGTGACTTCTCAGTTCTGTGTCAGTTTCTGCACTCTGAATGTTGTCCCAATGGCTGATTAAAATATCAATGTTGGATTTACCTACCGGCATCCTTGGCACCGTACCCCCCACCCCATTTGAAAATCTGCAGAATAAAAAATGCTGCTTCAACCAGGAATCAAAATCAAATCTTCTGTTTTGCAGTCCAAAACATTACCAAGTGAGCTAAATCTCTGCTGTCTCCAACTCCCGCCTATTTGCTATCCGATTGCCTTGGTAGTTTTCGGGATGTAACAAGTTACCAGTCTAGATATGACATAACAAAGGCACTGTTTGACTCTGTGGTAATAGACAAACCAATATTTTGTTCCACAGTACTGTGTCAGTATCCACTTTGATATAAAAAATACAAGAAAAACACATGTAAAGTGAAAGGAACATGTATTTTAGAACATTAGACCAACATCAGTGCTGATCCAGACCCCTGTCCACATCCACATGATCCCTTTGAACATCATTCCTTACATTAGTACCATTACTTCATGGTACCTAACAAAGCAGGTACACTCACTGTTCATGCAGAGGTGGACCTTACAGACCCTGGAGACCACATTGGACTTGAGATTGTTGCCTCTCTGTCCTCACTGGAACTCAGGGGTCTCAAACCATCCCGCCTAAAGGTCCAATTTGGCCTGCGGGATGAATTTGCAAGGTGCAAAAATTACACTGACGATATTAACAATCAAAGGGTGTCAAAGTCATTTTAGTTTCGGTTCCACATTCAGATCAATATGAGCTAAAGTAAAATAATAGCATAATAACCTTTTTAACCCTTTTTCTAGGTTCTACGAGGGCCGTTCAATAAGTTCATGGCCTCACCCAGAAATACTGGTTGTTATAATACAGGATGTTACATTCTTTCGTGATGGGATAGTGATGCTTGAACATCGATGGACCAAGTGCATTGCTGTAAATGGAGATTATGTTGAAAAATAAAATATAAATTATCAGTCTGTGTTGTTCTGTTCTGGGTGAGGCCATGAACTTATTGAACGGCCCTCGTAGGTTCAACTGGACTAGTTTTGCTCTTTTGAACCAAAATTAGCCCAGTTGAACCTCGAAGAACTACTAAGAAGAACAATGAGCTGGGCAAATGAGAACTTGTTCTTATTTTAGTTCCAAACTCCAAATTTTTAACAATATTATGCTTGTTACCAAATGTTTGTGTAACATTGTGCATAATGCACGCATATAAATGATAAGTTGAGGTGTAATATTGTTAAAACTGCACTTATTTTTCTTGCAAATTTCAGTTTTTTCAGGTTATTCACATGTTTTATGTTAAAGAACGGTTTGTAAATGTAAATATTTTTTTTTATAATTTAACCCTATACCACCAAACATATTTTATTCCATACATGAGTTTTGAAGCCCCCTACATGATCTGTGTGATATTTTTTGTCTTGAAAAACCTGATGTATATAATTAGATACATGCAATACACAGATAATCCACCAGGGGGGAGGGGTTTGTTCACCAGAGGCCTTTCCAGTGACACTACAAGACTGTCATTAATGAGGAAGTCATTAATGAAGAACTTTGCCAATTTTGAAAAGGAATTACCAATTTGTTAGACATGTTGTGTTATATTATGTTTTTGTTTGTTCAAAAATAATAATATTTGAGCATTGAGACCCGATGTATCAAATATGATACATAATTGAAACTCATACATGGAAATTGATATTTGAAAATAAAAAACATTGTTTTTGGTTGTTCAGAAGGACCAATAAAGGCTCCAGTTTCAAAGAACTGGAATTTTCTCTCAATGATTTTAATGGTTTAGGCTTTACAGGGTTAATGTTTTTAATTGCGCTAAAACAAAGAGAAAAAGTTGTCATTATTTATAGGTTATGATCCTATTACTTCACTGATCCAGCCCACTTGAGATCCAATTGGGCTGAATGCGGCCCCTAGAACAAATGAGTTTGACATCCCTGCTGTAAGTGTTGCTGACACTGTCCAGAAATGACCAAAAATAGTCACTTGCCCGATAAAGGGTTAACCAACTGCAATCTATTTATCATTTTTTACTCATTGTTCTCCACGTAAAACCATGCATCCCATAACAGCCCAAGGGCACGTTTCTATGCAGTCTTAATATGTGTCCCAGAGCTATGAAGTTCCTTGTGGTCTGCTGCCGGCTGTTTGGTTTCCCACATACAGTATGAGAGCCAGCCCATCTGTTATACTCCCAAACTCAGCGAACCCAAGTCACCTTTACGTTTCCTCTCACGCCCACCGCTCTCCAGAAGCTGCGAATGTTGTCTATGTCATTTATCACACTAGTGTCAGGCCAGCGGGATCAACAATAAGACTGTAAATGGTCAGCATTTTTCAAAACACAAATAGACCTGCCACAAAAAAAAGAAAAAAAAAAAAATCTAGTGCATCTATTGCCCACTTCTAAACCACAATCCTGATAGAAAAATCACTTTTATAAATCATAATCTGGCAAATTTGTGAGACAATATCTGCAGCAAGATGTTTTTACTGCAGACATTTTAACCTGTAACGGCAGGAAAACAGGTTAGTGAGTCAGCATATAACACAAGAACCATAGAAGGGTGATAAAACTGCAATAATTGATTCAAATAATCATCTATGTCTTCACCCATAAATACCCAGTGCTACTTATGTGGCACATTTAAAATAGGTTTTTCCTCTATATTTAACTCTGTAAAGCCTGAACCATTAAATCATTGACAGAAAATTCCAGTTCTTTGAAACTGGAGCCTTTATTGGTCCTTCTGAACAACCAAAAAAATGTTTTTCAAATATCAATTTCCATATATGATTTTCAACTTTGTATCATATTTGATACATCAGGTCTCAATGCTCAAATATTATTATTTTTGAACAAACAAAAACATAATATAACACAAACATGTCTAACAAATTGGTAATTCCTTTTCAAAATTGGCAAAGTTCTTCCTCCTTCCTCATTAATGACAGTCTTGTAGTGTCACTGGAAAAGCCTCTGGTGAACGAATTCCTCCCCCCCTAGTGGATTATCTGTGTATTGCATGTAGTAGGATCATAACCTATAAATAATGACAACTTTTTCCCTTTGTTTTAGTGCAACTAAAAACATTAACCCTGTAAAGCCTAAACCATTAAAATCATTGAGAGAAAATTCCAGTTCTTTGAAACTGGAGCCTTTATTGGTCCCTCTGAACAACCAAAAACAATGTTTTTTATTTTCAAATATCAATTTCCATGTATGAGTTTCAAGTATGTATCATATTTGATACATCGTGTCTCAATGCTCAAATATTATTATTTTTGAACAAACAAAAACATAACACAATATGTCTAACAAATTAATAATTCCTTTTCAAAATTGTCAAAGTTCTTCCTCCTTCCTCATTAATGTTAATCTTGTAGTGTCACTGGAAAGGCCTCTGGTGAACGAATTCCTCCCCCCTGGTGGATTATCTGTGTATTGCATGTATCTAATTGTATACATCAGGTTTTTCAAAAAAAAAAAAAAAAAAAAAAAATCACACTGACCATGTAGAGCAGGGGTGTCAAACTCATTTTCTTCCAGGGGCCACATTCAGCCCAATTTAATCTGAAGTGGGCCAGACCAGTAAAATAATTGCATGATAGCCAATAAATAATGACAACTCCAAATTGTTTTAGTGCAAAAAATAACATTCAGTTATGCCAATATTTACATTTACAAACTATCCAAACAAAAAGGATGAGAATAAGCTGAAAAATGAAATTTGTTAGGAAATATAAGTACAATTTTATCAATATTATGCCTCGACTTATCATTTATACATGTGCATTACAGATCAGATCTACAAAGGTATAAAACATTTAGTAACAGGCAAATTATTGTTATATATATATTATTGATAAAATTGCACTTAATTTTCTTTAGACATTTTGGTTGTTCATATTTGTTCAGGTTATTCACATTT
Source organism: Sphaeramia orbicularis (assembly GCF_902148855.1). Classification (NCBI taxonomy): domain Eukaryota; kingdom Metazoa; phylum Chordata; class Actinopteri; order Kurtiformes; family Apogonidae; genus Sphaeramia; species Sphaeramia orbicularis. Next base: position 42,718,347 of record NC_043973.1, read on the forward strand.
TATTGTTAAAGGATAGTTTCTTAATGTAAATATTTTCATAATTGAATGTTTTTTGCACTAAATCAAAGAGAAAAAATTGGTGTTGTCATTATTTATAGCTTATTATGATATTATTTTGGAGTTCGATGCCCTAACTTGCACTTGGCAAATTCATCCCGTGGGCCGAAATGGAAACTTTGGCGGGTTGGTTTTGGCCCCCGGGCCGCATGTTTGACACCTGTGATGTAGAGGGCTTCAAAACTCATGTATCAAACACGATACGTTTGGCGTTATAGGGTTAACTTTTCTTAAGTGATTTATTAGCATTTATTATTATATTATCCCCTGTATTTTGTGTTTTTACAGTAAAAATCTGGTATTTTCCGATATTTAATTCACTGATCATGTAGATGTCAATAAAAACTTGAAGGTTATTATATCAGAAACAGAGAAAACTGAAGAAAATGGGACTTTTTCAATCAAATATATCAACTAGTGTGTCCATCCACTGTCATTGATCCAACTCCATGGGTTTTACCGGTGAATCAGTGTTGTAGAAGATGACGGTGTTTCCACGGTAACTATGGAGCCTCTCAACGTCCAAATGAGTTGTATCTGATGACCATGAAAAGATGACAAACTGCACTGATTTAAAATTAAAATTAACCTGATTTGCTTCTGAAAGATAACAAATTAGAGACAGTAACTTATTTGTAAGCCTGAATAAGTAAAAAATTACAAATGTTCTGTCTGAGTAACAAAGTAAAAAAAAAAAAAAACCAGCAAAGACGAGGTCTTTTGCACTGTGGATAAATGTAGCTATTTCACATTTTGATATGAGACTGGGTTGGTTTGACACCCAATTCTGGTTGATACTATGAAAAGTAAGTGTACTGCTGTAATGGAGTAAAAGTATGAAGTTGTACCTAAAAACGTGTTCTTGTACAGTACTTCAGTAGTTGAGTAAATTACATTCTACCAGTGAATAATGTATAAATCTATGTTTTAAGTCACTGAACTATTTTTGCTTATTTTCGTTCTGACACAGTTATTTACTGACACAGATTGACAGTAAAAGACAGGTTTAGAAATGTGTTATGTTTTTATCTCCTTTTTTTTTTTTTTTTTTTTTTTATCATCGTCATCACCAACACCAGTGATCAGAAACAACAGTCTTGCTGTAATCTGCTGCCAAACCACAAAACTGATGCGCTTTAGTCATTCCCACGGGCTGCTTGTATTGGCTGCTTGTTCATTTGGATCTGGAAACAATGAACCATGTGTGCATCATCTTTTTTTTTTTTTTCTTCCCCTTGAATAAATGTTATGGGATGTAACATCAGCAATACGTAATGGAAAAACAGTAGGGTTTTTTTTCCACAGTGTTTAAGATTTTTGTCTACTTTAGGGTGGGTCTTCACTGAGGTCAGAGAGGGTTTGGCCTTTGAGGTTTCTGCACTGATTGATTGAGTGAGTGTATTTATTTCAAATATGAATGCAAAAAAAAAAAAAGGAAAAAGAAATAAACAAACAAAACATTGAAACAAAAGACGTAGGACAAAATATATATATTCGAAAAGGAGTGAGAAGAAGCATAATTTAAATAATAACAATAACAAACTTCCTAGTCTACTGATGATACTTATTGATAAACACATTTGTTTCTGACTTTATATTATTAAGAAGAAATGTAAATATGATTTACATGAACACATAATACAATAACACATATATATGTACATATATACACATGCATACATATACATACACTTATACCATATGCTTGTACATTCTTTCTTGTACATTTTTTTTTTCCAAAAATGCATTAAATAAGTCATCATGTACTGAATGCAAAATAAATAATGAGAAGTAAAGCTAAAATTTAAAATGTAATAAATACATTCATATAATAGTTTTATTGTTAATCATCTTGTTTAAGCTTTGGTAACATTTTAAGAACATTTCTATTTCATATTATTCAAAATGAATTTATTTCAGTTGCTAAGTAATTAGTTTTTTTGTTGATGAAAGGTTCATTTATTAATTAATGATCAATTTATATATTTTTCTTATCAATGGAAAGATGGCACACACAAAATGTACTTTAAAAAAAAATTGTTTTTTTTTTAAAGAATATATATTACAGTTAAATGTATGCTGAAAAATAAAGAAAACACTGACCTTTTCTGCAAAATATATCAGTAACTGAACATAAACCAGGCGTCCCCATCCACTGTCATTGATCCAACTCCATGGGTTTTACTGGTGAATCAGTGTTGTCAAAGATGACAGTGTTTCCATGGTAACTACGGAGCCTCTGAATGTCCAAATGGGTCATATCTGATGACCATGAAAAGATGAAAAACTGCATTTTACACCAATTATTTACCTGAATTGATAGGATTAGTGGATGGAAAGTTTAGAACAGTAGATGCTTTTGGTTAATGATGGATGTTTGGGTCTTTTTGGATTAATTTATGACCAAAATTTTTTTTTTCTTATCAATTTCAGTTTATATTTTGCACACAAAATCTACTTTAAGAAATGTTTTGTTTTTTTTTTATTTTTATTTTTTTGTATATTACAGTTAAATATATGTTGTTTGCATGCAAAGTTTTGAAAATATAAACAGACACCTTTAGCACAGGAACAAATTTTGCCTATTTATTATTTATTTATTTATTTATTTAAAAAATGGCGCAGCAAGAGTTGGTCTATTTCAGGGGGTACTCCACTGTAAAAAGTTTATGAACCACTGTTGTACCACAACCAACAAAGGAGAACTGTGCAATTCGTGCAAGGGGAAGTTCGATTTCTGTAATGTGTAAAGTGTGACCAAACAGCTGCAGGGGGTTTCCTGTTTAAAAGGGTCATTTCTGAATCATGTATTTTCAAGTATTCAGATCATATTCGTATGAAGCTGATCTAGGTTCGGGTTCATAGGGGGGATCCCTCACCACAGACAAACTTTCACAAACACTTACTCAGTTGTGTTTTTCTTCCTGCTCTCCTCTATCTACCCTCTCCCACTCCCTTCCTGGATAGGAAAAAGAAAAGCCTGATCATTGCGTAACAAAACTTTCGCTCTTCACTCTGCCTCAAGTGGCGTGTGTGCGCGCGCTCCTCGTCACCACGTGCGCTCTTTTACGCAGCGCGCTCTGGATCTGGATCTGGATCTGGATGACCAAAGACCTCTCTTTCTCAGTTTGAGAACTTCAGCTGTGCAGGGTGGGGTGGGGTATGCTGACTTAGAGAGGGGCGTGTGTTGTCAGCTTCAAGTATCGTGCGGGTATCGTGCATTCCGGGACAGGCATATAAAGTCTTCGGATCCAACATTGAGAGTAGAGAAAAAAGTTTGCAAACGCTAAGAACTGTTATCACCGCTGACCCAAAGACGAAACCGCACAGAAAAAGTAAGTGTTCATTAACTCCTACTTCTTTTTTTTTTCTTTTCTTTTCTTTTTTTTTGTCTTATGTAGTTGCTTTTTCTCAGGAGGCAGATGTGAAGTGAAGTGTGAACTCTACGCATGACCTAACGGTTTGGTTCTCTTGTAGACAAGCCTCAAGTGCAATTTAAAGTTTAAATGGGGGGTGGGGGTGGGGGGTTCTGTGCGTAAATTGGAAAGCAACACAGACCATAATAAATTGTATTACACACTTGTCTGGTTTCAACACTAATATTAAGTGTTTAAGAATTACTGACCTGGAATATACTCAGCATTTCATTGGCTCCACATGAAGTTTTTTTTTTTTTTTTTTTTTTTTTTTTAATATAAAGTTTATTCTGTTTGGTTTACACATGAGAGGTGGTGGTGGTGGTGGTGGGGGGGGGCATATAGTTTGAACTGCACAACTTTGATTTTCTGTTATTCCTCGTTTTCCATGTTCACTGAGCCTTGTATTGGTTTGTTGCCACCCAGTTTATTTCATCTCAGAGACCTTTAAGGACATACTTTAAAGTTCTTCTCTTCCCTTTATGGAGGATTTTGGTGTATCTTATATTATTTATTTTACACAGAACCAACATCTGACAAACAAGCCTGGCAATTGAAAGCGTCTGTTATTATTTGGGAACACTGACTTGAATTTGAGGCGCTTATCTCAGGGGCCAGTAGGCATACCAGCCGTGCCAGCATGCCAACACTAACTGGTTGAACAGATGAGGGAGGGGCGCAGAATAAAGGAAGACGTGATACATGTAGTAGTGATAGGCAGTGGGGAGTGAAAAAAAAAAAAAGATGAAGAAGTAACAATTTCAAGCTTGGCTGATGACTGTTTTATAAATCCATTTAACTGTGTGCATTAATGTGTGAGGCAGGGACAAGACTGCCAAAGAATTAGTCTTGTGGAATGGCTTTTCATGCTTTTAGGGGTTCAGTGGATGATTCTAATTGGCCCATTTTAGGCCACCTAAGGTGCAGTTGTGAGATAACTTGACTCTTTTTAAAGCCTTTGAGAAGCCAAATTACCACATAACAAAAAGCCTGAAAAGCTTTAGTTCAGTTGTTACGATTGAAAATACTCTTTTTTTTTTTTTTTTTTTGTTGGAGTATTTGGCCAATTATAACTGCACCTTGAATTCCAGCCAAAATATTTAATCAGCTGTTGCCCCGGGCTTCATTTATTCAACTTTTTTTCTTTGTATCCAGTCAAATCCTGTTTTGCTTTTCACTTAATATCAGTCTAGTCTGCAGGGAAAGCAGAGGACCGGTCAAAGTGTGTGACCTAAGTGTTGGGTGGGGATCACGTTGCAATCTAATGCAGCTGATATGCTCCATTGTATCTGTCACAATGATTATGACTGTTTATGTGAAATATTTAGAAGTTTGAGAAATATTTAAAGGGAGGGGAATGTAATCTGACCAGCAGATGAACTCAGGAAGTGGACATTTTTGAAGTGAACATATTTTTACAGCATACGTATACACATGTTTTCGATACTACACATGTATAAGGAAAAGCCCCTCCCTAACACAGGACAATGACCTTCAAAAGATTTTGTTTATGTATTTCTGGTGTCAAGTCATGGAACAGTCTAAGTGAGGAACTCAAGCAAAGTCCAAATATTAACCAGTTCAAGAAAATGTACACAAATATTTTGTTTAGCAGTTACAGTTGATAATTATCATTACTGACTATTGTTATTTACTAATTGATATGGTGTAGGGATTAGAGGCAGAGAAGCCTATGGGAATGTATATGAGTGTGTATGTGTCAGTGTATATATGCATTTGTACATGTATATGTGTGTATATGTATATATGTGTATGTATGTATATATGAATATGATTGTATATGTGGATCTATCTATCTATCTATCTATCTATCTATCTATCTATCTATCTATCTATCTATCTATCTATCTATCTATCTATCTATCTATCTATCTATCTATCTATCTATCTATCTATCTATCTATCTATCTATCTATTGCTGGTACATATTGCTCCTTTTTGAATATGACTCTTTTTCTCTTTTTCTTTTTGTGTATATTATTTTTTTTTTGCTTCCTTGAATTTTCATTTCAATATTATGTTGTGCAAAGAAGTCAATTAGCAGATATCAGGAAGCTTATACCATTTCCATCTTCAAAATAAATCAATAATTAAAAAAAAACCCCAAACAAACAACCAAGAAAACAAAAAAAGCACGTCATCCCTAGTGGTTTTCACAGCTTAACCCTTAAAGACCCACTGCTACTTTTGTTGCATTTCCCAAATAAATTGTTCTCTATTTCTACTTTTCTTACCTGAGTTATCACCATTTTTAAAATCATATTATCCTCTGTATTTTGCATTTTTTAGTGTCAGTCATGTATTTTCCTATATTTAATCCCCAGATCAATCAGATGTTTATGAAAATTCAGAGTACATTTAAAATAATTACATCAAAGCAGAGAATAATTAAGGAAAAATGACTTTTTCAGCAAAGATATTGCTGATTGATTTTCTTAAATGATTTATCACCATTTACTATAATATTATCGTCTGTATTTTGTATTTTATCAGTATATTTTATCAGTATAAATCAGGTATTTTTTCAGTAAAAATCCTGCATTTTCCTATATTTAATGAAAAACTCAGATTAAAGTTGAAGATTATTACATCAAAAATCGAGAAAATGGAATAAAAAGTGACTTTTTCAGCAGATACTGTATATCAATAACAGAACATAAACCCAGTGTGTCCATCCACTGTCACTGATCCAACTCCATTGGTTTTACTGGTGAATCAACGTTATAGAAGATGACAGTGTCTCCACGGTAACTACGGAGCATCTGAATGTCCAAAGGAGTCATATCTGATGACCATGAAAAGATGACAAACTGTATTTTGCACTAATTATTTACATGTATTGATAGGATTAGTGGATCAGCAGATATTAAACAGTTTAGATCAGTAGATGGTTTGTGTCACCGGTGGCTGTTTGGGTTTCTAAGGGTTAATTATCAGCTGCTTTTTTTCTCTCCAAGCCATTGTACTCTGCTTATCTGATATGAATACACATAGCTAATTAAGTTATAATCAATAGAAAAGCATTATCATTTAATCACCAGTTTAGGTTTTAATTAAAATGAAACTGGCTTCATCTATACTGGGCACACTTCAAAAGAACACATGCTAAGACATATAAATCTGTGCGTACAGTCACTAATTGTTTATAAAATTTAGAGTAATCGCCCCATAAACCAACATGTTCTGCATATGTTTACTTAACAACCACGATTCCCTCCTGACAATGTACATTTCTGCAGCTCATTACACTTCACAGGTCTTTTACAAGAGCTAACAAAACTCTACGGCGCCTCAATGTTTGGTTAATTTTGTATGCAGCGCCTTGTGTGGCTTATAGATGCAGATGTGGACGAGTAGAAGAGAAAGAGGGGGATGAGAAAGATGAGAAGGGCAGATCTCCACCCTCACATATTCACTGTAGTAAACACTTTGAGTTTTTGCTCTGCCAGGATTGAAACTTGGTATGTGACATTTAACCCTGTAAAGCCTGAACTATTAAATCACTGACAAAAAAATTCCAGTTCTTTCAAATTGGAGCCTTTATTGTTCCAAAGAAACATTTTTCAAATATCAATTTCCATGTATGAGTTTCAATTTTGTATCATATTTGATACATCGGGTCCCAATGCTCAAATATTATTATTTTTGAACAAACAAAAACATAATATAACACAATATGTCTAACAAATTGGTAATTCCTTTTCAAAATTGACAAAATTCTTCCTCCTTCCTCATTAATGACAGTCTTGTAGTGTCACTAGAAAGGCCTCTTGTGAATGAACTCCTCCCCCTGGTGGATTATCTGTGTATTGCATGTATCTAATTGTATACATCAGGTTTTTCAAGACAAAAAATGTCCCACTGATCATGTAGAGGGCTTCAAAACTCATGTATCAAATATGACACATTTGGTGTTATAGGGTTAAACGCAGAGGATGGACAGGAAGGACAAGCTTACCCTCTCTCTGACTGGGTTCTTCTGTGAAACTTGTTCTAAAAACAGGATGTTGGGGCTAAAAATTCAAACCAGATGTAGACTAATGTTATGAAGCAAGTATGAAAGCACTTTGGGTGTATTTTAAATATAAATACTTACTGAGATAAAAGAGAAACTATTTTTCAGATACAACACATTGTTATATTATTTTACATTATAATTAATACAAAAATCTGCATGTAACACGGTCAAAAGGACACGAAAATTACGCTCTACTATTTAAAAAAAAAAAAAAAAATCTCTTCATTCTCTCGCAGGTACATTTTGGGAATTGAACTAATTATGCAAGGCAGAGTGTTTCACAAAAATGACCGCTGTTGCAAAATCATTCGCAATTTATATGTGTTTAACTGGGCAGGTTCCGCATGTAACACAAGTGGACACGATGGGTTACACACAAAACCTGGAATGAGACTGAGATTCATGAAAAACAAACTTGTCTGGATTAGAAAAACCACTAGGATTGACAAATTTAACACAGTGTTTATTTATAGCGGTATATAAGACCATTTACAGACATGTTTTCAGATCAAATGCACTGACACCTAGGTAGCTTTTCATGTCCTAATTTTGGTCCTATTTTTGGCCCTAATATTTGATTAAAAATTCATTAACCCATAAAGACCCAGAGCTGCTCTTATGTCAGTTCCCAAATGAATTTTTCCCTCTATTTAATCTTTCTTAAGTGATATATCACCATTTATCATAATATAATACTCTCCATTTTTGCATTTTTTCAGTGAAAATCAGGCATTTTCCTATATTCATTTTACTGATCATGTACTTTAATCATCATGCTGAGATTCCATTTAAGGGTTATCCTACCAAAAACAGAGAAAACTTGAGAAAAAAAATGACTTTTTCAGTAAAATATATTACACCAATTATTTCAATATATTGACAGGTTTAGTGGTTCAGAAGTTATTAACCCCTAAAGACCCAGTGCTACTTTTGTGTCAATTCCCAAATGAATTTTTCTTTCTATTTAACCTTTCCTAAGTGATTTATCACCATTTATTTTAATATTATTCTCTGTTTTTTTGTACTTTTTCAGTGAAAATCAGGTATTTTCTTATATTTAATTTGCAGATCATGCACTTTAATCATCATTCTGATGTTATTTTTGAGGGTTATTAAGTCAAAAACAGAAAAAACTTAAGAAAAAATGACCTTTTCAGTAAAATATATCATTAACTGAACATAAACCCAGTGTCTCCATCCACTGTCATTGATCAAATTCCATGGGTTTTACTGGGGAATTAATGTTGTAGAAGATGACAGTGTTTCCATGGTAACTTCGTAGCCTTTGAACGTCCAAATGGGTCATATATGATGACAATGAAAAGAGGAAAAACTGTATTTTAGACCAATTATTTACTCGTATTGAAAGTATTAGGTGCTCTAAAGTTATTAAACATTTTAGATCAGTAGATGCTTTTGGTCACTGGTGTGTATTTGGGTCTTTATGGGTTAATTATGGGATGGCTCAGAGCAAGAGTATAATTTTTTTTTTTTTGCATTTATTTGAGGTCATCATTAGGTACATCCTGAGGTGAAATATGTCTAAATTTTCTTTTATTGTTGGGTGTAAAAAAGCTGGAAAAGTGCCAGATACCAAAATGTACCCAGTTTCATAGAAGCACCCATCTCTGTTTGATTATAGTGTGGCGTTTTATGACAGATACACATCCATATTGCTGCAGCAGATGGGCGAGGAGCTGCATGTAGGAGTTGTGTTTGATTATTCAGGGAGTGTCGCTGACAAGAGTGAGAGGATAAAAATGCCAGAATGCTTTGGAAAAACGCCTGATGACCAAAGTGAATGTAAGCCTGGAATGTGATAATGGTGGGAAGTCTGGGAACAAGTAAAGAAAAAAGCAAAAAAAAAAAAAAAAAAAAAAAAAAAACGGGTTTTTGCTGTTTCATTATGGAGAGATGAAGAATGTGATAAGGGTCACATGAGAAACGATTTGTTAATTAGACTGTTATAAAAACAAAGTCAGTGAAATGAAATGTTATGCACCACATTTGACCTCCACCATGTGCCCAAAAACCATTTAAGGCGACCATTGACGTCTTTTTTTGCCGAGCGGGTTTGGCATATTTATCCAAGCTTTAACGGACGGCTCTGTTAATATTAGTTTTTTATATAAAATGACAGTATGTGTAGAAAAAAAAGTTAAACAGCAACATATCATTCCAGAGACAAATGTTAACAGTGGAATGAAACTACATGTCATGATGTGAGAGATGTTTTTGTAGGGTTATTCATATGGGTTCTTAAACTTTTTACAGTGGACTACCTCCTGAATTATACTTTTTTTTTTTTTTTGCCAAGTACCCCCAGCTCTCGCTTCAGCAAAAAAAACACAAACCACAACAATTAGAGCATCCAGGTTCAAACTCCAGACAAACAAAATAGATAGCAGAAGATTATACAGGTTCAAGGATTTCTTTGATTAACATACACATTCCATTTTTCCCAATATTTTTTTTTACATTTATCAGTAGTGAGTCTTAACCCTTTCATGCATAGTGGTCCCTACAGTGGACAGTTATTTTACGGCTGTTCTATTGTTTATTCATTGGTTTTGTTGTTTTAGTTCCATATCAGGACTCTTATGTATCATCCAAAACACGGCAATTCATACAATTACTGTAACTTTGCTGTTCTTGATAAACCTGATCTGCAGTAACATGTTTTAGTGTAAATCAATTGCTAATTGTTATTAGACGGTAATTAACAAACAGTTTTGTTTTGTTTTGTGTTTTTTTTGTATATCCTCTTGAGACCCAGCAATGTGTTTTGTCCTCTGTAGGGGACAAAAGTTTGACAGTTTTACTTTAAAAATGCTGTGCATTGCAAAGGACATTCCATTAAAAAATCAATAAATAAATAAAAATAACTTTAAAAATGTATCTGAAAAAACTGTTGCATTATGCAGTTTCCAATCAAGACAATTTTTTTTAAGTAAAAAAGCTAAAACTGTCAATTTCCTGGGACTCAGGAGGATATTATCACCCTGAAATGAGTAATAACTAATATTAGAGTATGATAAAATGTGAGAAAACAGTAGCAATTTAGCAATTAGTGGCATTACATTTTTTTTCATTTTTTTTTTCATAGTTTTCATACAGTATATCACTTTCTGATGAAGATTTTTAAATAAATGTTTCTTTGCTTCAAAACTTAAATGCATGGTGTCCAGCTGAGTGGACATTTTTGTAACTCCACGAAAAATAGGTTCATCAAAAAAAAAAAAAAAAAAAAAATCAATTGCATTGTTTTTTTTTCATGCCTAAAGAGGAACAAAAACACTTAAGAAAAAAATATTGAATAAGATTCTCATAATTCATGCATGAAAGGGTTAATGAGAAGGTCAGTCTTTCCATGTCATAAATTTCATTCACAACAGTTGTCCAGTCCAAAAGTGTTGGGGGATCTTTGCACATCCACTTTTGAGTTATGACTTTTTTTTTTTTGCCCCTGCTACTAATATTAACAAAAGATATCGGTCAGATTTCCTTATCTTCGCTTCAGTATTTTTTATTGAAAAAAAATTTGGCAAAATTTGTTCCTGTGCCAAAAGGTGTCTGTTTATAATTTCAAAACTTTGTAAACAAACAACACATATTTAATTATAATATATATTATTTTGAAAATAAAATTGAAGTAAATTTTGTGCAAAATATAAAATGAAAGATGCCCTCTTTCATTGATAAAAAAAAAAAATACATTTGTCATTAATTAATAACTCTCGCTTCAGTATTTTTGATTGAAAAAAAAAAAAAAAAAAAGCCAAAATTTGTTCCTTTGCCAAAGGTGTGTGTTTCTATTTTCAAAACTTTGTAAACAAACAACATATATTTAACAGTAATATATATATATATATATATATATATATATATATATATATGTATATATATATATATATATATATATATATATTTTTTTTTTAAATTAATTAATTAAAGAAAATTTTGTGTGCAAAATATAAACTGAAAAGTGCTCTCTTTCATTGACAAGAAAAATATATAAATTGGTCATTAATTAATAAATGAACCTTTTTATCAACAAAAACTAATTACTTAGCTACTCAAATAAACTTATTTTGAACTAGAAGCACTCGGAGAGCGCAGACCTCCGCCAAGGCTGATCAGTGGCCCCCCCTGTGGGCCCCCCCCACGCCAAGGAGGTTATGTTTTTGCCAGGGTTTGTTTGTTTGTTTGTCTGTCTGTTTGTCTGTCCGTTAGTGTGTAACATAAAAAAGTTATGGACAGATTTTGATGAAATTTTCAGGGTTTGTTGGAAATGGGTCCCCCCGTGGGCCCCCCCACCCCCGATCACCACCAAAATTTAATCATTTCTTCCTTATCCCATTTCCAACAAACCCTGAAAATTTCATCAAAATCTGTCCATAACTTTTTGAGTTATGTTGCACACTAACGGACAGACAAACAGACAAACAAACAAACAAACCCTGGCAAAAACATAACCTCCTTGGCGGAGGTAATAATATAAAACAAAAATGGTCTTAAAATGTTAAAGCTTAAACAAGATGATTGACATTAAAACTATTATATAAATGTATTAATTGTGCTTTATATTTCAGCATTAATTCTCATTATGTATTTTGTATTCAGTACATGATTAAGGTTTAAGTTTATTCAGTCATCTTCCATAATACAAAACATAAAACCAGTGAGGTTGATTTTAAGTCAACTGACTGTGAATTCTGTTGAGACTAAAAAAGGTTTCATCAAAAATCATTCTTGCTTGAATCCCTTGAAAATCATTAATGAATTAAACATCTTTAAATGTATTTGTGTATTTATGTCATTCCATAATTTAACTCCAGTAACAGAAATACATCTTTTTATACATGATGACTTATTTTATAAATTTTTACAAAATAATTTCAAATACCGCCTGGGCTTCTTCCAAGTACCTCTGGGGGTACATGTCCCCCACTCTGGGAACCCCTACAGTAAAAAACACAGGATTAAAAAAAAGGAAATAGTTCAGATTTGGCTGTGATTTGACTGGTTCGTGGCCTTTTAACTGCTAGTTCCTTCCTCTTTTTGGAAAATATAGTTCATTCTGAGTCTAGAGTGATTTATGGGTGCAACATTTTGGATAAAAGTTGCAGCAAAGTGTTAAGAGTCAGATAAATTCAAGATATAACAAGTGAAACCATGTATGGAAAGATGACAATAAATGCATCCAACATGCCATAGCAAAAATTAGGCATGTTAATTTAATATGCTCCGTTTGTCTACAGTTCGATTCCTAAAATGAATGACTTTTGATCTTTCCAGAATGCCAGGTGAGCGACTGACTGTGCGAGGCGACTCGGAGGTGGGGCGTTTCCCTGGAGCAGCCCCGCCCACCCGGGTGGAGCTGACCATTCACAAGGAGGATGAGAAGAAACAGGAAGAAGGAGCCTGTCGCCGCTGGTTCAGGAAGATGTGCCCATGCTGCTGTAAACGCCAGAACAGTACCTCTTATGATGTGACAGATAAGGTGGAAGTCATAAAACCCTCAACTCCAGCTCCAGCCCCAGCCCCGACCCCAGCCCCAGCCCCGGAACCTGAAAAACCAAAACCAGAGAAAGAAGAATTGAAGGAAATGGAAGGTAATGTCATGAACTTATGGCATTTATATAAATTTTCAATGGGCTTCGTACAGATTTAACATGTACATGATACAATAAGTAAAGCGGGTCCATATGGAAAAGTTGACATCCTTATTTCCTTTTACAGAATTGAAGTTGTCGGTACGTTCTGTGGACCTGCTGAGCTCCAAAACTGGTCAGAACCGACTGGAACACCACACTGAACTGTACCATGGAGACGAGCTGATCATCCGCCGAGGACAGACCTTCCAGATGGAGATGGAGCTGAACAGACCCTTCAGTTCTGACACCGACAAGATGCACCTGGACCTGAAAACAGGTACAGGAGATCCAAACATGGGCAGTCTGTACCTGCCATTGGGTTTTTTATATATACACAGGGTGGGGAAGCAAAATTTGCAATGAACATTTAGTTGTTTTTTCTCAGCAGGCACTTACGTCAATTGTTTTGAAACCAAACATATATTGATGTCATAATCATACCTAACACTATTATCCATACCTTTTCAGAAACTTTTGCCCATATGAGTAATCAGGAAAGCAAACGTCAAAGAGTGTGTGATTTGCTGAATGCACTCGTCACACCAAAGGAGATTTCAAAAATAGTTGGAGTGTCCATAAAGACTGTTTATAATGGAAAGAAGAGAATGACTATGAGCAAAACTATTACGAGAAAGTCTGCAAGATACTATTAAAGAAGAATGGGAGAAGTTGTCACCCGAATATTTGAGGAACACTTGCGCAAGTTTCAGGAAGCGTGTGAAGGCAGTTATTGAGAAAGAAGGAGGACACATAGAATAAAAACATTTTCTATTATGTACATTTTCATGTGGCAAATAAATTCTCATAACTTTCAATAAACTAATTGGTCATACACTGTCTTTCAATCCCTGCCTCAAAATATTGTAAATTTTGCTTCCCCACCCTGTATATATATATATATATATATATATATATATATATATATATATATATATATATATATATATATATATATATATATACTGATAAGGATATGGAAGCACTGTCAGTATAAGCAGAAGTAGATTTCTGAGTGCAAATATTGCACTGCAAAAAATGATTTCTAAGAAAGTGAAAAAAGCCTTATATCTAGAACATTTTCTTATTTTTTTAATCCAAATTTAAAAAAAAAAAAAAAAAAGAAAAAAAAAAAAGCTTGCCAAGACATTTTTACGTAAGAAAAATATTCTTATTTTTACAAAATATATCTAACTTTTTCTTAATAAGATTTTCCAGCTAATATCAAGATAGATTTTACAAGTAACATGTACATTTATGAGTAATATGGCAATATTTTGCAAATTATCCCAGCAAAGGATCCAGATTGTTTTCCATATTTTAAGACTGAAACCACTTTTTTCCCCTTTTTTTCTTTATTATTATTATTATTATTATTATTATTATTATAATTATTATATCTTTTAGTTTTATTTTTTTAGAGGAGAAAAAAAGAAACAAAAAAGACTGAAACCGCTTGCACAACTTCTTTTAATTTGTACAAAGAAATAAGATAAACTTGTATGATTTTTTTAATAAAATAATTTCCTCAAATAAAATAGACTTGTAGAAAAAGTGTCTCAAAACGAAATTGAGCAACATCAAAAATTATACATTTATCAAAAAAAAAGATTGTTTGAAAATATAAAACTTCATATGCCTAAAAAAGAAAATCCTTCACTTTTTAAATAAGGTTCATCAAAAAAACAAACAAACAAAAAAAAAAACATCCACCTTTTCAAACGCGGAGGGGGGGGGGGGGTACTGTTTACCCTCAAGTTCTCTTTTTAAGGGGGAAATTTATTTTTCAGATACTTCTTTTTAAATAAATCACAATCTCCTTTTTTTTCTTATAGTGGATAATTTTTTGGGCTATTGTCCCTCTGGGCCACCATACAATATTTGACCAGATTTAGTTAGACTAGGCTTATTTCTAGCCGCAGCCGTGTCAATGTGTTTAAAAACTGAAATTAAAAATGAAATCAGTTGCATCAAATTGCACAAAAATGCAATTTGTCTGCCAAAGGAAGCACATAGGAAAACACCAGTAAACCCATGGAGTGGTAGAAGATCAGGAAGTTGCATCAAAGTTCACACAGTAAAAAAAAAAGCACAAATAAATAAGGAAAGACTAAGCTGAGATTTACAAATTATGAATTATGTGCACATTTTTTTCCCAAAACAAAGCATGCATCAAGCGTCAAAATGCTGCACACAGCACATTTAAATAGAGCAGCAGTCCGACTGTAGGTATGCCTTAAGTTTTGGATTCCGTCCAAAACCCCTCAGCGTTAATAGTTTCCAGGCTCCGGACACCAGATCCCTCCCTTTGGTATTTCCAGACCTCATACTACAACAATCTACGACACACTTGGGAATAAAAGCCCTTTGCATCATCACTGAAAAAGTACTTTACTTCAACAAGGTAAATGATCTGCTGGAAACTGCTGCTTATGTTCTTGTATGAGAGAAATGATGCAGACTTACATTATATTCTGAACTGTTTGTTTATTTATTTAGAATATAACATTAAAACCAAACAAAAAAAGGATATATATAAAAACAAAGTCCAACATTCGAAAAGCAGCAGGATGAAGTTTAATTTATAATCTCCCACCCCCTTACCCCATCTGTCTACCTACCCGAAATTCCTGCCAAATCCCATAAGTAACTCAAAAATCCGACACATATCAGACTAAATTCTGACTAAGCACAAAACACAAAATTGCTGTAAGTATCAAGGATACACTCTGTCCATTTTTCGGCAGCATTTCACACAAAATAAACTCAGTCCTGTTTATAGCAGTAATAGTGCAAATAAAAATTTTTTAAAAAAATCTATGTCCATTTCATAACAATAATGCACAAAAATAAAGTGTCCATTTCTTAGCAGTAATATACATATCAAAAATAAACTCTGTCCAATTCATAACAACAATACCCATATAAAAAACCCCAAAAATAAACACTATCCATCTCATAACAATAATACCCGTAATAAAAAAAACCCAAAAATAAACTCTTTCCATTACATAACAACAATCCCCATATATATATATATATATATAAATAAACTATGCATTTCATAACAACAATACCCATATAAAAAAAACCAAAAATAAATAAACTCTGTCCATTTCATAACAACAAAGCCCATATAAAAAAAACAAAAATAAACTATCCATTTCATAACAACAATACCCATATAAAAAAAACAAAAATAAACTCTGTTGATATATAAAAAACAAAACAAAAATAAACTCTGTCCATATAAAAAAAACTCTGTCCATTTCACAACAACAATACCCATACAAAAATAAACTCTGTCCATTTCATAACAATAATACCCATGTAATAAAACAAAAATAAACTCTGTCCATTTCATAACAATAATACCCATGTAATAAAACAAAAATGAACTCTGTCCATTTCATAACAATAATACCCATGTAATAAAACAAAAATACACTCTGTCCATTTCATAACAATAATACCCATGTAATAAAACAAAAATAAACTCTGTCCATTTCATAACAATAATACCCATGTAATAAAACAAAAATGAACTCTGTCCATTTCATGACAATAATACAGATATAAAAAAAAAAAATAAATTGTCCATTTCATAACAATAATACACATATAAAAAACATAAATAAACTGTCCATTTCATAACAATAATACACATATAAAAAACATAAACTGTCCATTTCATAACAATAATACACAAATCAAAATAAACTGCCCACATCTTAGCAGTAATATTCATATCAAAATTAAACTCTGTCCATTTCATCATATTTACTCAACAATTTGGATTTAATCGTCTTTTTAAATGTGTTATTGGATTTAATTGGAAGTTGTAATACTGTTGCTTTTATAGCCGCAGATTCTGTATGTGAGGTAAAAGTTTCTGTTCGGGGTCTAAAAGCTGTATTTTATGTATTACAGTATCAATACGTCCTGTTATTTTAATCAACCAGAGGATAAGTAGTGTAATGACTCCCACTCAATTCTAAAATAAAAAGAGGTTCCAGCTGAAAAGACACAGTGTGCTTCATTGATTTTCATTTTTTATACATCTATTCAGGGACTGAGAGAGAAAAGGTCGAAACTCCTGGCAACAAACAACAAGAGAGCAATGTTTTTTCCTTTAAAAAACTCTATATTTGCTTGGACAGTTAGCAGCCAGCATGGACCAAAATAAACAGGGAAGCATTCAGTCATTTTTAATACATCTGGTCTTTTTTCATTATTTTTGAACAAAAGAAGATTAGATGGTTGTCAATCTCATGTTGTTTTAGTCCATCATGCCAATTAAGAGTAGAAAAACAGTTTTTGTTTACTGAGACGCAGCAGTCGTCCTCAAACCGTACAGGGCTGTGATGCATTTGTGGTTTACAGTTACTGCAGCTGTGTCATCTTCTGCAGAGACCGAGCGGGAATGCATCACAAACTATCTAGTTCACTGTGTGTCCAAATACGGCCTGAAATGACTTTTTTTTTTATCGCAGCTGCTTCTCTCTGGTTATCTGATCAAAAAATATTTAAGGATGAATTTAAGACCAGAAAGTACACGATATGTGTGTCAGTAGTCACTGACGTTCACTGTGGGTGGATTGAACAGATTATAGCTGACGGACTGTGACTCTAGTAGATTTGTATTTGTTTGTTTTTGTTTGTTTTTTTATTACTTTGACACTTGGAATGTGTTGATGTACACTGGAGTGTCATTCATTCTAAGTTAATGAAGGTGTAACATAGAATAGAATAGAATAGAATAGAATAGAATAGAATAGAATAGAATAGAATAGAATAGAATAAAATAGAATAGAATAGAATAGAATAGAATAGAACAATTTAGAATAGAATAGAATAGAATAGAATAGAATACAATACAATACAATACAATAGAACAATTTAGAATAGAATAGAACAATTTAGAATAGAAAAGAAAAGAATAGAATAGAATAGAATAGAATAGTCAGAACAGAACAGAACAATTTAGAATAGAATAGAATAGAATAGAAGAGAAGAGAAGAGAATAGAATAGAACAGAATAGAATAGAATAGTGAATAGAACAGAATAGATCATAATGAATAGAATAGAATAGAATAGAACAAGTCAGAATAGAATAGAGTAGAATAGAATAGAACAATTTAGAATAGAATAGAATAGAATAGAATAGAATAGAACAATTTAGAATAGAATAGAATAGAACAGAACAATTTAGAATAGAATATAATAGAATAGAATTGAATTGAATAGTGAATAGAACAGAATAGATCATAATGAATAGAATAGAATAGAACAATTTAGAATAGAATAGAATAGAATAGAACAGAACAATTTAGAATAGAATAGAATAGAATAGAATAGAATAGAATAGAATAGAATAGTGAATAGAACAGAATAGATCATAATGAATAGAATAGAATAGATCACAATAGAATAGATCATAATGAATAGAATAGAATAGAATAGAACAAGTCAGAATAGAATAGAGTAGAATAGAATAGAACAATTTAGAATAGAATAGAATAGAACAATTTAGAATAGAATAGAATAGAATAGAACAGAACAATTTAGAATAGAATAGAATAGAATAGAACAATTTAGAATAGAATAGAATAGTGAATAGAACAGAATAGATCATAATGAATAGAATAGAATAGAATAGAACAATTTAGAATAGAATAGAACAGAACAATTTAGAATAGAATAGAATAGAATAGAATAGTGAATAGAACAGAATAGATCATAATGAATAGAATAGAATAGATCACAATAGAATAGATCATAATGAATAGAATAGAATAGAATACAAGAAAATAGAATACAATAGAATACAATAGGCTTTATTGTCATTACACAAGTTGTGCAATGAAATATAAAATAGACATACATAAAAAAATCCTGTACAATAGAAATATGTGCAAATTAGAGCTATTAGCGAGGTAGAATAAAAAAAACATTTGTGAAAAATGTGCAGATATAGCAGTGTAAACATACATGTGCTTCTTGGTCGTTCCTGGTTCAACTGGACTGGTTTAGCTCTTTTGAAAACGTTTCGTCTCTCATCCATGAGACTTCTTTAGTTCATTGAGTTCAGTTCAGAACTGAAGAAGACAAAACGTTTTCAAAAGACCTAAACCAGTCCAGTTGAACCCAAAGAACTACCAAGATGAGCAGTTATTGCACATTACATCGAGGTATGGTGTGTGTTTTCCGTCAACACCTTGATAGTTTTGCTCGTCAAAAGTCAAATTTTAGCTTTGGTTTGTGTGTGAATCCTTTGTGAGCTCTCAGATTTGATCCCTGTCAATCTTAACTGTCTTGTGCGGTGTAAGTTTCCCTTCACGTCTGGCTTTAGCATAACGCAAACATAACCTGTGCCCTCTAGGTCCCCTGCCGATGGTGTCTAAAGGCACCCATGTCATCATTCCACTGGTGGATCACCTGGAGGATGAACGCTGGGAGGCCAAAATCGTGGAGCAGAATGACAACAAGATCAAGTTGTCCGTCAACTCTCCCGCCGGCGCCGTCATAGGCCTGTACGGGCTCAGTGTGACGACCCGCTCTCTAAAGGGTGATGCCACGACCACTTACAAGTCTCCTGCGAACATCGTTTTGCTCTTCAACCCCTGGTGTGAAGGTAAGCTAGCAATGGGTGTAAACAAGGCTGAAGGCTTTACCGGGATTGAGGGCCGGGGAAGGAAAGAAGTCGCAACTGATAAGGAGAGGAAAAGAGGCGAGAAAAGATAGTCCAGCGTTGCATAACACGTCTGGAATGAATCACAATTTATTCTGGTGCGCTTTGAGGCGGAATATCATGAAAAAAGAGTCTATTTTTCCACAGTTGAAGTGTCTGATATATCCTAACTGCCAAAGAAGACGTTCCCGGAGTGCAGCTGGCATAACAGTCATATTTCTACCTCTCCGATAGCAAATACTGGCACAAAACAGATGTCTTTGTAGCTTTTAATCTCTGGGTGAAGTCCTGATATAATATTGCACACGGGCGCGAATGGCAAACTCAATCCGTGAGTGTGTTGCTGTCCGTCAAATAGATACCGCGTGACCAGTGTGTAACTATGAGTGTTATATAACTCCATTGGCTATGGTTGGAGAGCGCTGGCTGAGTGACAGCTTTAAATGATCTACATTCCTGACCAAAGCGTGGTAGTTCTCTGTCAGACTAAAGCCTCATATTCAGTCTATACATGGCTCTGTTGATTTCCAAGGGGGTTAATTCAGGTCTGCAGGGAATTTTAGCTTCATTAGTTGCATCATCTGTCAATTTATCAGCAAATACTGAATGCATTTACATTCATTGCACATATCTATGGTGCTTACGATACTTACGACTCACATTTCTTGCACAAAAATATACGCTTGATAATTTCAAGGTTAGTCATCCTTGCAATTCACTGCAAAAATCACAATCTTACCAAGTGTATTTTTCTCATTTCTAGTCCAAATATCTCATCACGCTTAAAATAAGACATAATCACCTAAAGAGTTACTTTTCAGTAAGATGTAAGAACTGATTTTTAGATAATAGATGATAAATGTCATCTAAAATTAACATTTATTTGCAACTTATTATAACAAACTATTACATGATCAAAAACAAATTCATTTTAGCAAAAAAAAAACCCAAAACAAAACAAAATGTCTTTATTTTGAATGTCTGGGGTCGCCAGAAATTTGTGATATTAAAAAGGGGGCACAAGCCAAAAAAGGTTGGGAACCACTGCTTTAACAGTTCGGATAAAGGTCGCATATGGGTAAAAAAAAAAACGGATTTGGGCCAAATTTGCCTGCGGGCTAAACATACACTGCAAAATCAAAATCTTACCAAGTGTATTTTTCTCATTTCTAGTCCAAATATCTCATCACGCTTAAAATAAGACATAATCACCTAAAGAGTTACTTTTCAGTGAGATGTAAGAACTTCTTTTTAGATAATAGATGATAAATGTCATTTAAAATTAACATTTATTTGCAACATATTGTAGTAAACTATTACATGATCAAAAACAAGTTAATTTTAGCAAAACAAAAAAAAAAGTCTCTGTTTTGAATGTCTGGGGTCGCCAGAAATTTGTGATGTTAAAAAGGGGGCACAAGCCAAAAAAGGTTGGGAACCACTGCTTTAATAGTTCGGATACAGGTCACATATGGGTAAAAAAATCAGATTTGGGCCAAATTTGCCTGCAATCTGAATGTACACTGCAAAAATTCAAATCTTACCAAGTGTATTTTTCTCATTTCCAATCAAAATATCTCATCACGCTTAAAATAAGACATAATCACCTGAAGAGTAACTTTTCAGTGAGATATAAGTACTTATTTTTAGATTATAGATGATAAATGTCGTCTAAAATTAACATTTATTTGCAACATATTGTAGTAAACTATTACATGATCAAAAACAAGTTAATTTTAGCAAAAAAAAGGTCTATATTTTGAATGTCTGGGGTCGTCAGAAATTTGTGATGTTAAAATGGGGTCACTAGCCAAAAAAGGTTGGGAACCACTGCTTTAATAGTTCGGATACAGGTCACATATGGGTAAAAAAATCAGATTTGGGCCAAATTTGCCTGCAGTCTGAATGTACACTGCAAAAATTCAAATCTTACCAAGTGTATTTTTCTCATTTCCAATCAAAATATCTCATCACACTTAAAATAAGACATAATCACCTGAAGAGTAACTTTTCAGTGAGATATAAGTACTTATTTTTAGATTATAGATGATAAATGTCGTCTAAAATTAACATTTATTTGCAACATATTGTAGTAAACTATTACATGATCAAAAACAAGTTAATTTTAGCAAAAAAAAGGTCTATATTTTGAATGTCTGGGGTCGTCAGAAATTTGTGATGTTAAAATGGGGTCACTAGCCAAAAAAGGTTGGGAACCACTGCTTTAATAGTTCGGATACAGGTCACATATGGGTAAAAAAATCAGATTTGGGCCAAATTTGCCTGCAGTCTGAATGTACACTGCAAAAATTCAAATTTTACCAAGTGTATTTTTCTCATTTCCAATCAAAATATCTCATCACGCTTAAAATAAGACATAATCACCTGAAGAGTAACTTTTCAGTGAGATATAAGTACTTATTTTTAGATTATAGATGATAAATGTCGTCTAAAATTAACATTTATTTGCAACATATTGTAGTAAACTATTACATGATCAAAAACAAGTTAATTTTAGCAAAAAAAAGGTCTATATTTTGAATGTCTGGGGTCGCCAGAAATTTGTGATGTTAAAAAGGGGGCACAAGCCAAAAAAGGTTGGGAACCACTGCTTTAATAGTTCGGATACAGGTCACATATGGGTAAAAAAATCAGATTTGGGCCAAATTTGCCTGCAGTCTGAATGTACACTGCAAAAATTCAAATCTTACCAAGTGTATTTTTCTCATTTCCAATCAAAATATCTCATCACACTTAAAATAAGACATAATCACCTAAAGAGTTACTTTTCAGTGAGATATAAGCACTTATATTTAGACAATAGATCTGGAAAATCTTATTTCAAGAAATTTTACCAAGATAATTTTCACCTTGTTCCACTGGCAGATTTTTTCTTTGAATTAAGCAAAAAAAAAAAAAAAAAAAATCTTGAATTAAGAAAAAAAAAATCTGCTAATGGAATAAGTGAAAATTCTCTTGGTAAGATTTCTTAAAATAAGATTTTCAAGATCTATTGTCTAAAAATAAGTTCTTATATCTCACTGAAAAGTTACTCTTTAGGTGATTATGTCTTATTTTAAGTGTGATGAGATATTTTGACTATATTTTGACTAGAAATTATTTAGATTTTTGCAGTCGTCTACATGAACAGTAAATTAAATACTGAAAAATACCTGATTGTCACTGAAAAAAGCAAAGAATATTATAATAAATGGTAATAAATCACCCAAAAAAGGTGAAATGGAGAGAAATATTTCAGTCTTTAAGGGTCAGGGTCTAAAAGTACTAATATTGCGCTGTGAAATCTCAAAACAAATCAAAAAAGTAAAAACATGTTATTATGTGATGAGATATTTTGACTAGGAATGAGAAAAATACACTTGGGAAGATTTGGATTTTTTCCAAACACCTTTTTCAAATTTCCCAGACTTCACATATTTCTCAAGAATGACTTATTGTAACTGTAAGTAATATGAATCATAGAGTCATAATGTTTTCATTTGCCGTTGACTCTGCATGACATGTGCCTCAGCTGTAACCACTTTGTGTTCAGCACCAGTTAGCAGATGTTAACATTCTTTCAGCAGTAACTGTAACAATGAACATCTGAAAGAACTACATGAACAATGGACTTGTATTTCTTTCACCATCATTATTATTTTCCGAACTGCTTAATCCTTGGGAGGGGCACAGGGATGCTGGAGCCTATCCAAACTCCCATCAGGCAAAGGTGGGGTACACCATGGATGTGTTATAGAGCTGCAAAAAATAGAGCTGCGTTATAGAGCTGCAAAAAAAATCAGATTTGGGCCGCATTTGTCTGCAGTCTGAATGTAGCCTTATATTTCTCAAATATTTATGCATTTACGTCATATTTATAACTGACAACACACCCAGGGTATGCCCCACTTTTAACTGTTGGCAGCTGGGATTGGAGATGTGATGATAATGATGATGGTGATTAAAATCTGAAGGACTAATGGATGGATGGATGCATATACATATGTATGTATGTATGTATGTATGTATGTATGTATGTATGTATGTATGTGTGTATGTATGTATGTATGTGTGTATGTATGTATGCAT